>NC_080650.1:9716389-10371621 GCF_027579445.1 Ammospiza nelsoni | reverse complement strand
GCAGATCCGGATGTCCCTGCGTGGAAAAGCTGTTGTGCTGATGGGGAAGAACACAATGATGCGCAAAGCTATTCGTGGTCATCTGGAGAATAACCCTGCTCTAGAAAAGTGGGTAATGCTGCCTGAGGGCACTTTGGGTCCTCTGTCTTGGACAGGGGAGGTTGTCTAAGGAGTAAAACTAAAGGCTGTCCTCTTTTCTTCAGGCTGCTGCCTCATATCCGTGGGAATGTGGGCTTTGTCTTCACTAAGGAGGATCTGACTGAGATCCGGGACATGCTGCTGGCTAACAAGGTAAGGGAGATCAGTCCTCACTTCATGTTTGTGCTGAGATGGAGCACAAAATAAAGCTGAGTCTTCACAGTGGGCAGGAATTCCTCAAGGTTTGGGCATTGGCCCTTGCAGTCTTAGCCAAACTGCTTTAGTTCACCTGCCTCACTTGCGTGTGCCTGTGTCCTGTCTCTCCTGGAGGAGCACCTCAGGGAGGAGGTGATCCCCCAAGATCTGAGGAGAGCATTCTTGCAGCTTCTCATCTCCCCCCTCTCAGGTGCCAGCTGCTGCCCGTGCTGGTGCCATCGCTCCTTGTGATGTGACTGTGCCAGCCCAGAACACAGGCCTCGGACCTGAGAAGACCTCCTTTTTCCAGGCCTTGGGCATCACCACAAAGATTTCCAGAGGAACCATTGAAATTCTGGTCAGTGAGCTGCAGTTGTTCAAGCTGTTCTTTGACTGGGAGGCCTTGATTGTGGCAGCTGAGGGAGCTGTGAAGGCCAAAGCTCTCATTGTGCTAAGATACTGTATGAGCAGTGTGATTATTGAACTTTGGGATCTGGAGGAGGGTTGGCTGGCTTGGCTTCAGTGTGCAGTGTGAGGGAATTGAAGTTCTCCATTAGATTTTCCAGGGGTAGGCTCTGTCAGAGGAACGTGCAGGTGAGCTACCTGTAGGTAATGTAGGAAAGGTGCTGCTTTTCTCCTGGCTGACATGGACTTGTTTATGTGGTCTGGGGCTTTCTCTGATTGTGGAGCTGAATGTGGAGCTGAATGTTGGTTGTGCTCATTTGCTCCTCCACTTCCACCATCTGCATTTGTGTCCCACTGCTTTGACGTGCTGGAATTTCTTGGTGTGTATTCACTCCTTTTCCCTCATCTCCTCAGAGTGATGTGCAGCTTATCAAGACTGGAGACAAAGTGGGTGCCAGCGAAGCCACCCTGCTCAACATGCTGAACATCTCCCCGTTCTCCTTCGGGTTGGTGATCCAGCAGGTCTTTGATAATGGCAGCATTTACAACCCTGAAGTGCTGGACATCACCGAGGAGACCTTGCACAAGCGCTTTCTGGAGGTGAGTGCCACAGCCAGCCCTGTCCCTCGCTGTTGTGGGAGCCAGCACTGCCAGAACAAAGTGTCCTGTCTGGTATTTTCCATGAGGTCCTGTAGGGCCAGGAGCTCTCCTTGGTTCTCTAGAGAAACTGTGTGTCAGGGAGCACCTTCCTGTAGGATTCTTCATCTGAATCTGCTTTGGAAATCATTTGAGGCCAGTTAAAATCATGGAATATCCTGAATTGGAAGGGCCCCACAAGGATCATCAAGTCCAACTCCTGGCTCTGCACAGGACACCCCAGCAATCCTACCCTGTGCCGGAGAGTGTTGTCCAAATGCTTCTTGAGCTCTGGCAGCCTTGGGGCCATGACCATTCCATGGCAAACCTGTTCAGTGCCCTGCCACCCTCTGGGGGAAGAACTTTTTCTTACTATTGCACTTAAAACTCCCCTGACACAGCTTTATGCTGTTCTCACGGGTCCTGTCACTGGTTACCAGAGAGCAGAGATCAGTGACATACAAATATTGATGCCTTGATTTCACGGGAGCTGTTACCTGTGTGCATTACATGCTTTCCTTTCTGTTTGCATTGTAAAAGCTGTCATCTGGCCATCCTCTGCTGCGATTTCTAGGTTATTTCTCAGGCCACAGAAACACAAGTCTGTCTCTTTGCAGGGTGTTCGCAATGTTGCCAGCATCTGTCTGCAGATTGGGTACCCGACCATTGCGTCCGTGCCCCACTCCATCATCAACGGCTACAAGCGTGTCCTGGCCGTGGCTGTGGAGACCGACTACACCTTCCCACTGGCTGAAAAGGTAATGGCTGGCTCTGAGCTCTGCAGAGAGGGTGTTAGAAGTGCAGCCAGGCACATTCACAGCATGTCCCCTGGTTTGAGAGGACTGGGATGTCGCTCTTGTGCTGAGATTGAGGCAGGAACAGGCGAGAGGCAGGATCGTAGAAAAGGCAAAGGCGGCTCAAAAGAACCATATGGTTTTTATGGAGTGGTACCATAGGTTCTATTGTATTGGCTAACTAACAAAAATATCTTTCTCACACGCTGTCCTTAAGAGGAACAGAAAAATAAAGTAGGAAAACACCTGCAAATTGTTTATACTGAACAAGTTATCACATCTTTCCAACTCCCTAAAACTTCTCACAAGCCACTGTGGGAAACGCTTGCTGTTTCTCCCTCTCTGTCCCGTGGCATCCACACTGAGACACGCCTGTGTGAGATGTGGCTGGAGAAGGGGCACCTGCTTCCTTCCATATGTTGTGTACAAATGGCAGGAGAGAGCTGATTTACCTGGGGGCTGAAAGCTTAGCTGAAATATCTTTGGTTCTTCATATCTGCTACTGATAAGTGGACCTGTTTGGATTCTGGCAAGCTGCAAGTGCTGCCTTTATCATTGCAAAGGTTCAGTCCTGCAAAATGTTTTGTTCACTGTGAGTTTACATTTTTTCCTCCACTTTTACAGGTGAAGGCCTTCCTGGCAGACCCCTCAGCTTTTGTGGCAGCTATGCCTGTGGTGGCTGAAACTGCTGCACCTGCTGCTGCCGCTGCTGCTGCTCCAGCGAAGGAGGCAGCGAAGGAGGAGTCGGAGGAGTCTGACGAGGACATGGGATTTGGTCTCTTTGACTAACAGCAGCCACCCTCTCTGCCTCTGTCAGAGTTGGCCCGATGGCAGAAATAAAAAGCTATTTTACACCTTCATGTGTGCCTGCATCGATGGTGTAGTCTCCATGTCAGCTGGGGTTTGGGAACGGTGTAACGCGAGGGGCCCTGCGCTCCAGGGCGACGGTTGTTCTCGGGCGGGGGCACGGCAGGGAGCGGTTGTGCCCCGGCCCGGGTGCTGGAGGGGAGCAGTTGTTCTCGGGGCCGCAGCGCGGATCTCCCCAGCCGGGCCGAGCGCAGGCCGTGCCCGCAGCACGTCGGCGCGGTGCAGCCGCCGCCCGTCCCGTTCCGTTCCGGTTCCCCGCGCCGCGCGGCCGGGGCTCCCGGGCCGGGCGGGCAGCGCCCATCGCCGTGGCGCCGGGCCCGCCCCGGAAGCCGCTACCGGTTCCGGGGTCGAGCGGAGCGATGGCGGCCGACACGCAGGTGAGTGCGGGACGGGCCGCGCACGGTCCGGCCCGGGCAGGGGAGACCGGCGGGGGCTGCGCCCGGGGCCGCGCCCCGTCCCGCTCTCGCCCCGCCGCGCTCTCGGCCCGGCTGCGGGGCCCGGCCCGGCGCCCGAAGCCGCCCGGGGACGTGGCAGCCGGGGCGGGCCCCGCCGAGCCGCCCGCACCGCGCCGTGCCCGGCCCGCGGGAAGCGGCCGCCGCCGGGGAACCCGGGCGGAGCGAGGGCGACCGGGACCGGCCCGGCGGAGACCCGGCACGAGTCGCGTCCCGCCCGGCTGCGGCGCCGTGTGCGGCTGTTCCGGTTCGCACCGCCCGGCCGCGGTGTGACCGCTCCCCGTGCCCCGAATGTGGGACCTCCGGCTTCGTCCTGAGGGGCTTGGGATGATCCCAGAGCAAATCCCAGTCTGCTCGGCATCAGGTCTTCGTACAATGCTGCCTTTGTCCTCTGTATTTGTTTGCAGAAGCATTGATGGTATGCTGGCTGTGTAATGTGTACATAAATATCCTTAAAAAATAAAAATAGAAAGCAAACTGTTGAAGCCTGTCCCAGTGGCTTTTCCGTGGAGACTTGGTGGGTAGTCGAGGTTTTGGAGTTTGTGTAAGTCACTGAGATGCTGGTGAGATCCTGTAGTGTTATACATAATTTATATTTTTAATTTTTATACTTAGGATAATTTTAACATGTTTTTCATGTCTGCACATTTCCCTGCTCATCATTAAGTAGCATGAGTAAGTGCAGCTTGGTTTGAGTTTGCGTATGATGAACTCATGTAGTTGAAATCTTTGATAGTAGAGCAGGTCCATAACAGCAGCTGGTTTGTTTGGTTCTGGTGCCAGTCACGTTGTTGGTCACCCTTTGCAGCTCAGCCCAGCCTCACTGTTCACAGGTGCAGCACTGCTTCCAGCCAGCTTTTAAGGGGACTTGTGGGTGTGAAACGGTGACAATCTCAGGGAGGTGTGGATGGACTTGAAAGGTCAGGAAGCCACTGTGCAGGATCAGCCTTCCAGCGTGTAGGCAAAAAGCTTCACTGAAAGCAGCTTTGAGGAGCTCTTTGAAAAATATTGAAAAGGGAAGGAACAGTTTTCTATGAGTTTCTAAACACATGCTCTGCCTTTTGGAAAGATGATATAAAGTTGCTCAGTTTAAGAGCTGGATTTCAAAAGCCTTTCCTGGAGAGCTGTGCTTTGCTTTATGTAAATGTTGAAAACCTGGGTGTGTAGGTCTCCCTGGGCTGTCTGCAGTTCAAGTGCCCCTTCAAGACTACCTGGACTTCAGGGGATAACATACAGGGAGAAGCTCCTTTGAATTCTGGAAGTTACTGTATTTTGCTTTGAAAGGTCCTGTGCTCCAGATTATGGGTCCCAGTTCTTACTCTGTGTTACTTTTAGAGGCGTGGGTGTCTCTTACAGAGCATGAGAGCACAGATAATTGGAGAGCAGTCATCCCTCAACCCTGGGGAAGGAGTTTCACAGTGTGTGAAGCACAGTGACCCTTCCTTGGTGGATGCTCTCATTTGGGCACTAAGGGGTCATGTGGCAGCAAGTGACATGTTCTGCTTGCCCTGGTTTATGTTCTGTGGGTTGATATCAAAGGCAGTCTGGTGTTTTTTGTGCTTTGTGGTTTTAGATTTCTGACACACTGAAGCGGTTTGCAGTGAAAGTAACTACAGCCAGCGTGAAGGAGCGGAGAGAGATCCTCAGTGAGCTGGGAAAATGCATTTCTGGGAAAGGTAAAAGCTTGGGAGCACTGTTCTGCTTACCTGGGTGGAGGAGAATGTTAAAATGTTTTGTTTCATAAGGCT
Organism: Ammospiza nelsoni; assembly: GCF_027579445.1. Taxonomy (NCBI): domain Eukaryota; kingdom Metazoa; phylum Chordata; class Aves; order Passeriformes; family Passerellidae; genus Ammospiza; species Ammospiza nelsoni. Next base: position 10,366,386 of record NC_080650.1, on the reverse strand, counting down.
GTGTGAAGAGTATTTGTTTAGGGAGAGACTGGCAGAGTTTTGAGCCAGTGGTCAATCACAGGGTTAATTCCAGGTGTGGGGTTTGTGGGTAGCACAGAACCAGCTTTTGGCACATCTGCTTTTTCCAGTCAGTAGCTGTAGCATTGTGTATGTTAGTTCTTCATATAGTGCATCACTTGAGTTTCTTTCATGACTCTTGGCTTGTTCTTTTGGTACATATGGAATATTTGGATACACACATGTATAGAGATGGGGAGTGTGGAAGATTACAGATGGTCTTAATAAAACAGCTGAAGCAAATTTTAAAAACCTATTTCTCTAATTTTCTGAAAATGACCGTGTTTCACATGTTCCAGTTATACCATTATTTATAAAAATACGCATAAAATGTATATAAAGAGCAAACTTTTACTGTGATTCTTGCAAGCAATTTCATAGATGCAAACATTTTACTGATTTCAGTCATAAAGTGAATCGTGTTTGTGTTAAAGATCAAGAGCACAGTGATTTATGAAGAAGTATTTTGAAATACATTGTTACAGATCTCCCAGAAGGTGCAGTGAAAGGCCTTTGCAAACTCTTCTGCCTTACTCTGCATCGATACCGGTGAGTAAATGTGGTGGTGTTCACATGGTGGTGTTCACAGGGGAATCAAACGAGGGAAGAGATGAGGATCTGACTCCATGTTTCAGAAGGCTGATTTATTATTTATTATATATATTGCATTAAAAGTACATTATATATTAAAGTATACTAAAAGAATAGAGAAAGGATTCATCAGAAGGCAAGCAAGGAAAGGAAAGAATGGGATGATAGCAAAAGCTCGTGACTTTCAGAGAGTCAGAGCCAGCTGACTGTGATTGGCCATTAATTAGAAACAACCAACATGGACCAATCAAAGGTCCACCTGTTGCATTCCACAGCAGCAGATAATTATTGTTTTTCTTTTCCTCTGAGGCTTCTCAGCTTCTCAGGAGAAAAAATCCTAGCAAAAGGATTTTTCATAAAATATCATGGCTACAAGTAAATTGATGTGGAAAGGCTGTATTATGTAATCTATCAGTACTTAGTCATTAAATTGGTCTGGAGCATCTGGAAGTGTTAGCATGCAGTGTCACAGAAATGTATGTGACATCAAAAAATGTCATCTTGTAATTACATTCTCAGGGAAGGACTGACATTAAAAAGTTCTACAGTATTTGCCTTGCGTTCCATCTTTAATTTTGAAATGAAAACTTTAATCCTGTGGTTCAGTTTGCAAGAATGAACACCCATGTCCTTGTGAAGCAAGACTGAGCTGTCTTTTAGAAGATTTCAAGTGGGATTAAATCATGGTCTGTTGTAGAGGAGCTGTTCAGAACCCATTTTCTTCTACATAACTGCTGTCACTTGAGGAAGGGAATGGAGGTCTCTGATAAAAACTTCTGCACTGTGCAGAACAGCAAGGATAAAATAGTTATTAGGCTGGCTGCTGAAGTGAGAGAGCAGAGCAGGGGTGGTGTGGGTGCAGTGTGGCAGGCTGGGGACGTTCCTGATCTGTGTCTGTCACAGGGATGCGGCGTCCCGCAGGGCCCTGCAGCTGGCCCTGCAGCAGCTGGCAGAGTCCCAGCCTGAGGCCACGGCCAGGAACCTGCTGCACTCGCTGCAGTCCTCAGGGATCGGCGGCAGGGCTGCCGTGCCCAGGTGAGTCGCCTCGCGTGGAAGTGGAAGCAGTTCTGAGTTGCTGGCAGTTCCTCCTGTTTACAATGAGGCTTCTGCTGCTGCTTGGCAGAAGTGTTCAAAGCCTTAAGAGGGAAAGCTCTTAGTGCTGTTCAGATTTTCCTCTCTTATCTTTGCCATATCATCTGGGAAAGCAGAGGGAATACCTTGGTATAACTGCTGGTGCACTGGGGCTGAGTTATGGTTTAGCCTTTGTTAAACTTCAGGTCTGGGGAGATGAGGAACAAACTCTTTCAAGAAACAGTCTCTGGGGAGATGAGGAACACACTCTTTCAAGAAACAATCTCCAAAATTACTAGGAAAGGAAATTTCATCACCTGTCAAATGTTCAGCTGCCTCATGTGCTATTTGGAAGCTTTGAGTGTCAAACCAGAGCTGAAACAACCAACTTCTGAGGGCTGATTATTTTCTGTAAAAACTAAGGCTTTAGCTGCATTTTTGTGTGGTAGAATTGCTTGTCAGTCAGGTGCTGTTCTAATTTGGGCAAAATAGGTCTGTAATGGTCTAGTAAGTGTAAGTTATGTCCTGGAAAGTGTAGATTGACCTCCCTCTCCTGTTTGTACAACAGTAAGAGCAGTGGATCTGCAGCTCTGCTGGCACTCTCCTGGACATGCCTGCTTGTTCGCACAGTCTTTCCAACCCCTGACAAGAGACAGGGAGAAACATGGAAAAAACTGGTAGGTTCTTCAAGGTTTGCAGAAATATCCCATCACATATATGGACTTAAATATTTCTAATGTGTTTAAGTTGCCACAATGTTGCAAACAATGCTGAATTTAACTGAAAACACCAAATTGGAATCCAGTTTTAGAGGGAGATTTGGTGTATTGTGACCTCTCTCCTGTTCCTCTGGAGAAAGCAGAAGGTGTATAAAGCATTAGTGGGGCAGTCTTGCAGCTGTACAGTTGCTCTGCATACAGAGATGGCTACTGGTGCCTCTGAGGGGCATCTGCAGTTTGACCTGAAGTCCTTGTGCCTCCCTTGAAATATCTCTCTTATGATACTGTCATACAGCTTTTGCCTTCCTTTCACTTCCTTTACACAAACATGTGAGTGTGCTCGTAGCACACTGGGATAATATAGCTGGAACAGATTTTAAGAAGAGATGTAATCTGTTTTCAGTGCTTCCAAAACTGTTGGGCATAGTTCTGCTCTAGGTGTGGGATGAAAGCAAAGGCAGCTTGTTGGAAGAACTTAGATGATCTAAAGATTTAAGTAGATTCAGCTGATCATTGACAATCATTGACATTTGGCATGTGGCATGTCTTGTTTGATATGAGCTCTCTGAGGAGCAGGTGAACAAAGGTTTTTTTGTCTATTGCCTTTGGCAGGTGGAGGTTCAGTGTTTGCTCCTTTTGGAAGTCCTGGGAGGCTCTCACAAGCAGGCAGTGGATGGGGCTGTGAAGAAATTGAACAGGCTGTGGAAAGAGGTGATGTTTACATTATTCTACCATACTATGCCATATTCTACAACTGTTCTATTCTGCACTGTTAACGTGCCTTGCTCTTCTTCTCTTAAGAACCAGGATCTGGTGGATCAGTACCTATCTGTCATTCTGGGGCTTGAACCAAGCCAGAGTTATGCTGCAATGCTGGGACTTGTGGTGCAGTTTTGCACAGCCCAGAAGGAGATGGATATTATTAAACGATACAAGGTGAGTCTGTTGTACAGCTTTTTTGGGGGGAATAACAAGCATCATCTATTATCATGAAGAAAGGACTGAAAAGGTGTCTTAGTGAGGCTGGTACTTTGCTTCTGCCCTGGTTTCACTATCTGTCAATTCAGTAGTCCTGCACTTCTGACTGAAAGCTGGGGTGTGTTTAGACAGGAGGTGCCAGATAAGTGGCTGTTTGGTGTTGCCTGTGCATTTCTGTGGATGTCCAACAAACAGCTTCCTGCCTTGTCCTTGCTGTGGGAATGAAAGGCAGCATGTAGCTCTCAGTGTGGTTTGAGTGTTGGGCTCAGGGAGAGCAGGGAGCACTGGTCTCTGCTTGACTGGCTCATGTGAGGGTGCAAGGAAAGGAGGAAGAGGAGATGGGGTATCCAGCTTGGCACCTGATGGTGTGCCAGGACCTAAGTACAGGTTGAGATGTGGCTGTAATCTGGTGTTTCTGCTTGTTCAGAGTGCTCTCCTGGATTTCTATTTGAAGACCATCCTTATGAGCAAGACAAAGCCTCAGAAGCACGTGCTGGTGAGACAGTGTTTAGAGCTGCTTGTGATGCTGTCCCACAGGCAGCACTGCCCTGTGCTGAGTGCCCTGTCCCCTTTGCAGGACAGCTGTTCTCCCCTGCTTCGCTACGTGTCCCACGCCGAGTTCAAGGACTCTGTTTTGCCAACTCTGCAGAAATCGCTGCTGCGGAGCCCTGAGAACGTAACTGAGAGTGAGTCTGTCACCTTTGCATTGCTCTGTCAAAGAGCCTAAATCCTTATCACTCTGGAGCTGGTGGGGCAGTGTCACTCTGGGCTTTGCTTTTGGTCCCTGAGTGCAGGCAGGATTGTCTGGCATCAAGGGTTAGATGTGGAGAAGCAGCATTTGTGGTGTGATCCCAGTGTCAGGATATGTGATAGCTACTGTTTGCACTGAGGACAGGATTTCACAGCTGAGTGCTAAGAATAATCCTGAATTATTCTGTTCATTTGGCATCAGTTTCAGTAGTTTTTTTATTCCTACTCCTTATTAACCTGTCTGCTCTTGATGTGAACTCTGGTGAAGAGTGTATTAAAATGCTAATGGCATATCACATTTTGTTAAGTAACTGTTTTTATCTCTTATGTTGTCAGCAATCTCTTGCTTGCTCGTATCTGTGAACCTGGATCTTAGCCAGTATGCTCTAGACATCGTGAAAGGACTGGCCAGTAAGTACACTCTCTCACTTCTGGAGGGAATTATGAATTCAGAATGAAGTTTCTGCAACTTTCTGGCTGTACCTACAACAGGTGAAAATGTTGTTTTAGGTGGGAGGGAGGATGATGCTGTAAATTGGAACTGGAATAGTTCACATGATGGTTCCAGAAGCTGCATTAAGCCACATGTAAAGATAATCCTTACTTGCTGATTTTATGCAGTTTGTCATAAGGATCTCTTGGCTCGTGTGTTATTTTCTAGGTCATCTAAAATCCAACAGTGTGCAGCTGATGGATGAAGCAGTTGTGGCATTGAAGAACTTGGCTCGGCAGTGCAGCGATCCTTCGGCTGTGGAGTCTCTGGGCAGGCACCTTTTTGCCATCTTAGGGGGTGAGTAAGTTGTCGGATAATCAGTGGGGATGAATCAAGGTTTGACAGCCTCAACAAGTTTTGTGTATTGTATCTGTTCTCTTTACTGCCTGTATGGAGGGGGTGGCTCAGCCTGGATCAGGGATAATGGTGCAAGCTTTTGTGTTTTGGAGGAGATTCTGGAGATTCTTGATGTAGCACAGAGCTGTTGCCTGTACTCACCTGTCACCTTTGTGTTTCTTGTTGGCAGGCTCAGAGGGGAAGCTGACAGTTGTTGCTCAGAAGATGAGTGTCCTTTCAGGTGAGGGTCCTGGAAGAAAGCTCTGGTGGAAGAAATTGAGCAGAAGGCTGAAATGGAAGGGATCTCTACCTCAGCCTTTAGGATTTCCAGCCTGTCACTCTAAATTGGCTGTAGTAGAAGCCATAGAGGGTGCTGGATACCACATACCAGTTCCTGACTTTCTATTCAAATAATTGGCTGGTAGGCCAAAAATTTTCTTCAAAGAAGATGACTTGCACCCAGAGTGAAAATGAAGACAGAGATCTGGCAGTGTGGTACATGGTGGATGTAATATCCAGGTGTAGTAACAAGAAAAAGAGATGTCTGTGCAAGGATTGAAGTGTGAAGGGTTGTTCTTGATTGGTTTTAGATGTTGTGCTGGTAGTTTGGGAACTACTGAGAGAATTCTGTCCTTTCAGGGATTGGCAGCCTTAGTCACCATGTGGTTTCTGGACCCTCCAGCCAAGCTCTTAGTGCAACTGTGGCTGAGCTTTTCATCCCTTTCCTGCAACAAGAAGGTGAGAGCTCTTGCCTTTGTTCTGGATTTGCTAAGTTGTGTTTCATCTTGAGCAGGGTTTTTACATGGTTATTCAAGATTAATCTGGATTCTTGCCTGCTGTGTAAGAGAATCTGTTGCCCTATTTTGATGAACAACCCCAGGGAGACTGTGCTGTGCCTGTTAGGAGCACGTGTTCTTTTCCTGCATCCTCTTGTTGTTACCTGCTTTCTGTTTTCTGTTCTGTGCTTTCTGCAATTGCTGAACTGATGTGAGCTCTGGTTTTTCCCCAGTCCATGAAGGCACATTGGTTCATGCAGTCTCTGTCCTGGCTCTTTGGTGTGCTCGGTTCACCACAGAAGTTCCTAAAAAGCTGGTGGAATGGCTAAAGAAAGCTTTCAGCCTTAAAACCTCGACTTCAGCAGTGAGACATGCCTACCTGCAGTGCATGCTAACCTCCTTCAAAGGTAAAACTGGGCAGCTGCTGATAACTCTTGGTTGTGGGGCTTAGGAGGAGAGTTAGCAACCTTTGTACTTCCTGATACAGAGAGCTCTGCAGATTAGGAAGATTTTGTTAGGCAATGTCTTTTTACTGACCTCCTTCACATTTCTCCTTAAACTCTTCTGCCTTCAAGTTTATAAAGATGGTTTGTTTCATTGTATAACTAAAATCACTGTCCATCATGCTGTCTTTCATATATCTCAAAGTAATTTTTGATTGCTTTATTTTTGTCTTACAACTAAATTCTAGCTCAGGGGCCATACTTCTGTTTTATGTAGCACCCAGAACAGTTGGATCTTGGTCTCTGATTTTGACTCTTGGGAAGTCTAAAAAAAATTTCTGTGTTTGAAATGAAGAACTCAAGAAATTACTCTCTTTTGGTGATCCTCTCAGGATTGACATCTTGGTCCTGTCCCCTTTGACTGCAGCATTTCCTGCACATTTGTAGACCTCTGGGATTCCTTAACTTCTGAATGTTTGAAGTGAAACAGATGGTCATGGCATGCCAGGAATTTGCTTTCCCTCTCTCAGGGAAGCATTAATCTTTGAAGTCAGACTTCCTGTGATTTGAAGTGATTCCTTTAATGTAACTGAATTAGCATTTTCTTTTGCATCCTGTGAACAGAAACTTAATCTATTGAGATAGGACTGTTCTGTCTGTGAGAACAGGACTCAAGTGGTTGCTATTGAGCTTTTCATAGTTGCAGTTTAGTGATAGTGATTGGCAAATACTTTGGGAGATTCAGTGTTCAGTGTTTGGGAGGTTCAGTGTGTGTCTGATTCCTCTCCTTGTCTCCTGGCAGCAGAAAAACCATTGATACTTGGGTTGGAAAGTGAGGACCATGCTGTTTTGTAATGTGTCTCTTTTGTCCCCTCAGGTGACACATTATTGCAGGGAATGGACTTGCTGCCAATGCTGATCCAGACAGTAGAAAAAGCAGCATCTCAAAGTACTCAGGTTCCCATGGTAACTGAAGGAGTTGCTGCAGCTTTGTTGATCTGCAGGATGTCTGTAATTGAGGGACAAACTGGTAAGGTCACAAAACAGGTGGCAGAATCCAATATAAACAGGTTCTGAGGGTTAACACTTCTTGACAGTGTGCAGAAGATACTATTTCTTAATCTGTGTATAGTTCCTACATAGAGCATCATTGATCTTCTATAAACCAGGGAAAGATTAATTCCCATCTCTCTCATGTCAGTGAAGAGTTCTTACTCTTCCATGGCTTTACAAATTCCAGTTTCCTCTTTATTCTGACAGGAGATGTTCACCCTGACCTTACATGGTCAGATGTATTGGAAGTATTTGACTGATGCATTGGAAGTATTCTTTGATTGTTATTTGGGTAGTGTTTTTACAAACCTTGGGGAAGCATAGGGACTGGAATCCTGTCTCCCATTAGAGGATATTACAAGAGCTCTCTGAGTTCATACATCTGCCAGGAAATAAAATCAGGTGTTCTATCAAAAACAATACACTACTTCCCTCCTCTTCTTTCCTTCTAGGAAGGTTTGCCCTATGAAAGATTAAGGAAAATTAGACTTTACATTTCACACATAAGTCAGAGAAGAGTATTTTTGTCAGCTGGTGTTTTTTGGGTCTGTTTATAGTTCTGAATGAGAGAAAGGAGATGCTTAAGAATTGAAGACCAGTAAGGCTAGAAGTAACTTGAGGGATTTCAGGAGAGAGAATTCTACTATATTTTATGTACACTGATGAGTTCTGACTTATTTTGAAACTTCCTTGATGGACATCTGTTCTTTTCCTGTCAGAGTCTAAGCTGAGTGGTTTCTGGCAGCTGATTTTGGATGAGAAAAAACAAATTTTTACATCTGAGAAGTTTTTGCAGTCTGCATCAGAGGAAGGTAAATTGGCAGTTACTGTATATCCAGATGCTGTTTAACTCTGTTTCTTAGTATTTGACAACTAATGTTGTTAGCCCTGTTCTATGTCCTTGGAGAATACAGTTTCAGATTAAAAGGAGCTGTGTACTCTTCAAAGTACATCTACAGTAGCTGTAGTCTAAGCTTGAAAAGAAATTAATTTATTTCTTGATGAACCTGAATTATCACTCATTTATCATTCCAGATGATAAAGAAATGGAAGGGCCTTGTGACACTGCTGACACTCAGGACCCATTTCATTGCCACTGAAGCTGTTTTGGCAGGGCTCAGGAATTAACAGAACAGAAGCACTGAGCGTGGTGTTTATAATTTGCTTTGCTCTGTCAACTTAGACCAAAATAGGTCACACACAATGGTCAGGAAAATTGTCCTGGGATCCAGCTAACAACATCTCAATGAAATCATGGTTCAGTTCCCAGTGTTGGCAGATCTGAGTTGGATTTGTCTTAGCTTCAATTAGAAGATTATGTAGAGGCTCAGCTTGGGGAGCTGTTTTAGTGTGTCCTGTTTGCTGTTCATTCGTTTTCAGGTAAAAAAAAATCTGTTTCCTTACAAAATCTCATGCTGTTTTAAATATTTGTCTTTTCCCCCAGCCATGTGCACAGTGCTGCAGCTGACAGAGCGCCTGCTCCTGGATCATGCACAGCGGCTGCCTGAAAGCAAAGTTCAGTACGTACGGTCCCTTGCTGTCCCCAGTCCCTGTGTGACCCCAGAGTGCTGCTGTGGGCACTGGGGGGGTGGCCTGGGAATGTTGAACTCGTGGTGCCTTGGTGTCCCCTTGGCTGCAGAGCTGGCTGCCTGGCTAACCCCTGTGTCTGTCTGCAGGCAGTACCACCGTGCCCTGGTGGCTGTGCTGCTGAGCCGCACGTGGCACGTCCGCAGGCAGGCCCAGCAAACAGTGAAGAAGCTCCTGTCCTCCCTGGGGGGATACAAGCTGGCCTATGGGCTCTTGGAGGAGCTCAAAGTGGTTCTCAGTTCTCATAAGGTGAGTAGCCAGCAAGTGTCTGCTCACACAGATGTCTGAGTGGTGCCAGTCACCTCCCTGCCCTAAGTTTGCTGTTGGCATTGACATACAGCCTGATGTGAACAGGATTCAGCTCCAGATGATCTCCTGGAATGCCACTTTTTACTGGATTATTGCATATTACAGTATCAATGTCTGGGGTATGCCTAGTCTTTCCTACATACATAGAAAAGACATATTCAAAATACTTTGGGGAGGAAGCTGTAATTTTCATGTATTTTTATTATTTTAATGCAGATTTAGTATCTGCTGAAAGACCAAGTGCTTCATTCCTTTTTTTGTATCTTGGTTCTTTATAAGCCCTGGCTTATAGACTGCAGAAGTTGAGCACAATGTTCCCAGCCAGCTGGCTCAACATTTTCCAGAGTCTTTGCCAGAAGTGATCATTTTAGTTTTATTCTACCCCAGCTTGCCAATTCCAGTATAGTCCTGCATTCCTAATCTTCTTGTCACTGTGATCCCTGTGCTTTGGTTTTGCTGTTATCCCCTTCTTTCCTTTGAAAACTTCAGATGTTTGGTATTGACAGGGAGATGGCATTGAGCCTGGTGTTACTGTGGGGAGGTGTGTTCAGGTCTCAGGGAGGTTTGGTGTTGTCCATTCAGATTCTGCCTCACGAGGTGCTGGTGACAGAGGCAGGAGAGCTGTCGGAGCTGGGAAGGACATACATTCCCCCTCGTGTGCTGCATGAGGCCCTCTGTGTCATCTCCAGTGTGGCAGGGCTTGATGTGGACTCCTTTGAGCCAGAGAAGCTGGCCCTGGAGATGCTGCTGGTGAGCCATCATCCATCTGTAGGTAAGTGCAGGGATAAGACTCTCATGGCCAGTGTATGAGTTTTTATTGTGCTTTTTGTTTTGTTCTGCCAGCAACCTGCTTCATGTTTATTAGGCTCATTTACTCCTTTTGCTAGTGGCAGTGCAGCCAGGACTTTGGCCAGCCCTCCTCATCAAGATGAAGATAGATCCTAAAGACTTCATTACCAAACATCTGAATGACATTTTACCCAGGATCACCACCTACACTCTGGAGAACCAGGTGATAACTGCTTTCCTTATGTTATTTTTGGGAGATATCTTGGAGGAGTTCAGTACTAACTGGTCTATAAGGAAGGAGAGCTGTCTAAAAGGTGTGGAAGAGGGATTTTAAAAGAGAATGTCTCTGAGGAAAAGGAGCTGGGATTTAAGAAGGAAAGAATGTACCAGCAACTGAGTAGAATTTTAGATAACATTCAAATACCCACTGAACAACGAATTGGGGATTGGAATGTAATGGGGGTGTACTTCTTGGAGACAATTTTAAGCAAGACTGGTTATGTTTTTTTCTCCATTTTCCTGACAGTCATCTATGAATGCAGTGGGGTCTCTCTCCCTGCTTTTACCTGGCAGAGTGCTCCCACAGCTCATCAGCACTATCTCAGCAGCAATGGAGAATCCAGCTCTGTGCCAGGTTACTCGAGAGGAATTTGCCATTATGAAGACACCCGAGGGAGAACTGTATGACAAATCCATAATACAGAGGTAAGTCTTCATAATTTCTGTGTGCATCTGGGGATTGATCACCACTGATATTTTTGCCATTGAGTGACTGGGTGTGTCAGATGCTCTTTCTGCACAGCAGTTTGTGGATTTTTATGCCTGATCCTTAGTCAAGAGCAGTGCTGATTCTTTCTCTACTTTGCCTTCTTAGTGCTCAGCAGGATAGTATGAAAAAGGCTAACATGAAGAGGGAGAACAAAGCTTATTCCTTCAAGGAACAAATCATTGAGCTGGAGCTGAAGGAGGTAAGTTGATGGAAACAGAAATTCCAGGCTGGTCAGAATCTTCACTGCACGTTGTGTGTTGTTCCATGGCTTCTGGCAGATGTCTGTGTGCTGGTGGGAAAGATTCTCTGAACTACTTGGAATATTTCTATCTGTATGTATCCCATTTTTTAAACAAAGGTTGACTTCTCTTAGCTCTGGGGAGGGTGACATACCATCCCCTGTAAATGAGCTGGACAGCACTTTTTAATGATGCCAAATAATTTGTGACCAGTGCAGAGAAACTTATGTTATGCCGAGGGACACTAAAGTGTTGTTAACCTGCTAATTTCCATTTTGTGTCTTTACTCAAGAGGTATATACTTGGAAGGATATTTCGATACTGTTTCAAAAATAAATTGCAAAAAACCCTGTTTCCAACTTGCTTCTCTGACTAATTGAAGGGATGGTGTTTGTAGCTCCCAGATAACGATGACCATGGCTCTCTGTTGCAGGAGATAAAGAAGAAGAAGGGAATAAAGGATGAGGTGCAGCTGACAAGCAAGCAGAAGGAGCTGATGCGTGCACAGCTGGAAAGGGAGGCTCAGATAAGGAAACAGCTGAAGGAGGTGAACTTTGGTTGTATTTTTTGTCACCTCTGAAACCACCATGACCCCAGTCACTTTGATGGAGAGAAAATGGTGTAGCAGCCACCTATTTGTTTCTGTTACTAGAAATAAGATTGAATTGATTTTTTTCCCAGTGGAGCTTTTTTTTATGGTAATCTCTTAAATTGTTTTTCCTACAGCTTGATAATGAGCTGGAAACAGCTCTAGGACTCCTGGACACTGTTTTAAAGAAAAAACCTCCTGGTCTCACTCAGTACATCCCTGGTCTCATCAGTTCCTTCTTGCCACTTCTTCGATCTCCTTTGGCTGCTCCAAGGATCAAGAAGCCTTTTCTTTCCTTGGCTTCCTGTGTCATGCCTGCTCGACTGAAAACCTTTGGTGAGTCTTTGCAGTTGCTCTTTAAGGGCAGGGTTTGTAATTTTGAAGGTGGTGAAAATTCTTGCTCTTATAGACTGTGGATCATGACCATGTACCACAGGAAGCCAAGAGGAAAAACCACCTGGAACAGTGCTTAGGGCGATGACTGTGATTTCCCAGAGATCCTCCTGCTGGGTACGACTGGGACCAAAGACAAGGACTTGTCTGGTCAGTGCCCAGCTCTGAGGAGCAGCTGGTCACTGTGGGACCATCTTCCCTGTGCAGAGTTAGGATGGTGTGAGTGTAACTCACACATGTTGTGAAGAAATCTGTCCCCTGACAGCCCTGGGCTGGGCTTCCTGCTCTGAGCCTCTTTGTAGCCTGGGCTCTTGCCCAGAGCTTTGTTACAATTCTTGAGTTTGTGTTCCTGAGGCTTTTTCTCTCGAGAAATCTTCTGGTTTAGCCCTTTCATGGATTCTTTACTCTTCCATTCCAGGTACCCTGGTAAGCCATGTGACCTTGCGCCTGCTGAAACCAGAGTGTGAGTTGGATGAATCCTGGTGCCAGGAAGAGCTGCCTACTGCTCTGAACAGAGTGGTCAGTTTGCTGCATGCCCACACCATTCCCAGCCGAAGCAGCAAGGGAGAGCCAGGTATGAAGTATGGTAGATATGGTACATCCTGCTGACACTGCCCCCACCTCCAATAACTATGGACTGGTTTAGTTTTCAGAGTTTGTATTATATTTTGCAAGCAAAAGTTCACTTTTTCTTTTTTAATTGGATAGCTGTTCATAGATATGAAAAACCTTAAGGGTTTTTTTCTGCTGGTAGTAGAAGTGATGTTGCAACTATAGTTAAGTGTATAAATGAAATAACAGTCTTTTTTCCTAAAATGGTTCATACAGAAATAACAGCAGTGAAATTAGGGTTCATCTTTGCCAAGGACAGCTCCTACCTTTCGGCACCACTTAGCATAAGGGATTCAGTGAGACTAAGTGGAGAGAGAAAATAATTGCTTGTTGTCTGTGATCACAGCAGTGAAGTGCCCATGGCCTCTGCTTGTTTGCTGTGTGGTGCTGCAGTTCATGAATATTTTATACTGGCATGATTGTAGAAAGAGCAGTTCTCTCCACTCTATAACATGAAGGCAAGCACCAATATTTTTACATTGCCAGGTAATGATTTGAGTTAAGGTAAACCTTTTTTCTTGATTTTTAAAAAAAATTATTTCCTGGAGTTAGTTTTTATTTAGGTTGCTTCCAGAATTTCTTCACAGTGGAGTGCACAAGTACTTGTGCCAGCCCACTGAAGATGACAGTTCAGAAGAGGAGAGTTGGGGTGTGTCCTTTGGGGGCTGGGATGGCTTTGGCTCTCTCAGGATGTACTCCAGGGAGAGAGGTGGTTCACTTCTCCCAGGCTTTGGAGCTGTTCATCAAATAACCCAGTCAAAAGCTGCTGTGGTAGATGGTGTATATTTTTAAGGGAAATGTGGGATTCTGTTTGGTCCCTTAGCCCCATAGTTCAGTTCTTTTGCTGTTCAGTGGTGTAACTGTGGCACATGTCACTGTCACAGCTGACCAGTGGCCATGTTGATCACCTCTTCAGTGCTGAACATCTCAGTGATAATTTGGTGTCACCACTGTGCAATTTATTGCCATAGTAAGTGCACATTCCTTAACATTTGAGTCCTTTTTCAGTCATTTCTAGAAAATAAGAAAATGGTGGAAGTATTTTCAATCCTTCAAGATTTCCTATATTGTTTAATTATATTAATATCTAATTTTTTTCCCACTTTTGCATGAGAAGGGCAGTAGTTTCCATAGCACTTTGTTGGACAAATCATACTATATTCCCAAAAGATTTTTCCTCATTTTCAAACTTCTTTGGAATGTACTTGTGTGATATGATTTAGCAGAGATTAATTTCTTAGGTTACTATGAGACCTAAGATTCACCACACCTCCTTATAATGTGGATGACAGAATTTATCAATCATTGCTGAATGCCAAGATGCATCCTGTAATCTTTCTTGTGTTGGTCAATACCAGCTACTGTGTGAGTAGAACATTTTTCTCCTCCAGTAAAGCTTTCTTCCTCCTGCTGTGTATAGAGGGACAGTGGTTTAAGGCTAAAAATATCCAGCCAATAATTAAAAAAGAAAAGTGTAAAAGCAAACAGATACTGAGCAAACAGAGAGAAAAATCCCACATGAGAAATAGAGAGGGTTTTACTGAAGCTGTTCATGTTAAATAGGAGCTCAGAACGTGTTGGGGATTTAATATTTCTCCCTTGAACTACTTTTGCAGTATTTTTGCCCTACATAAGCTGACTAATACTGCAGTATTGTATCTGCAATGCTCTTCATCTGCATTTAGAAATTTAAACTTGGGCATTCTCTGTCAGCACAGATAGGATATAGAAAGGAAATGTTTTCTGTAGACACCTGATACTTGAATATTAACCAGACTAATGAAGGAGTGCAAGGACCATTTGTTATATGCTATAGCCAAGACCCTGTAGAAAGGAAGGGGCAAAATCTTTTAACAACAGGAATCCAAAAGCTTTAATTTTTTCAAGGAGAGGAGGGGAGCTGAATCTTGCACCAGAATTAGAAGGACTTAATTCTCAAGGATCCAGCTGAAGGCTGGAATGACAGGTTAGCTAGATTGGTAGGAAGTGTTTAAAGGAAATGCAGCTGACAAACAGGGTCTTGCTTTGGGACAAATGAATTTTATGAGTGACTGTCTAATTCATTGAATTGTTTCAATTCCCTTTACAGTATGTATTTCTATACTCTTGTGGCATTGGTAGTAATTTGGAGTCCTAATGTGACTTGAATTGAAGCCAGGTAGAATCACAGAATCACTTAGGTTGGAAAAGACCATTAAGATCATCAAGTCCTACCCTTAACCTAACACTGAAAAAGCCACTGTTGGAGCTGCACTGTTGCTGCTGCTAAATGGCAAATACTTAGGTTTACTCAGCATCTTTGTGTATGAGGCTGAAGCTTTGCCATATCTATTATGAGCTACTCAAGTGTACATTTTATACCAGTCAGTATTATGAACCAAGTCATGGAGGATCAGCTGTGTTCACAGGATGGGTTTTTTCCTTTTTATAGGTGCTGCCCCACTATCAGCTCCAGCATTTTCCTTAGTCTTTCCTCTCCTGAAGACAGTTATGATTGAGACACCCCATAGCAGTGAAGACAAGGAGGAGTTCCTGGTCAAGATCCTGCAGATTCTTACAGTCCATGCTCAGCTGAGATCATCAGGAAATGGCCAATCTTTGTTGGTGGATGAGGTGAGAGCTGTGGTGTCAGATTATCTCCTTCAGATGAGCCATGGGATAAAACATGGACAAAG
Organism: Ammospiza nelsoni; assembly: GCF_027579445.1. Taxonomy (NCBI): domain Eukaryota; kingdom Metazoa; phylum Chordata; class Aves; order Passeriformes; family Passerellidae; genus Ammospiza; species Ammospiza nelsoni. The sequence continues at coordinate 10,351,157 of NC_080650.1, read as the reverse complement.
CAGATTAATTGTCCAGGTTAGAGTTACCTGTATAGGATTGTTTTGTGCCCTGGGTTTTGGTACCTGTCCAGCCTGAGGTTTTGACTGGGATGTTTTAAGGAGTGTCACACATAGGCAAGGCATTTTGAAATCACAAGATAAAAAGTCTTTTTCCTTCCTCCCCACCCTTTTCTCCCCTCAATCTTTCAGAATGGCCCAGAGTTGCTGCCCCGCAGGGACATGCTGGTTCTGCTGACCAGGGTGATAGGAACAGGTTCTCCACGGTTACAGGTGAGTGCTCGGCTTCATAACCACAGTCAGCATTCTCCCTAAGTTTCATCAGCATCTAAATGAGGGAAATGTACCCACTGGTTTAAGTCTCTCATGCTGGTGATTGATACATTCCTAATTTTCTTCTGTGTTTATGGTATTCTTGGATTAAAATGTCTGCATCTTTTTTTCTGTGGGTTTTATTGCACCAAATATATTCTTCAGTCTTTCAAAGGTGACATTTTTTTCTTTCTCTAAGGCCATGCTCTGCCAGATAAGCTCAGTAGTCTCTCCTCTGAGTGTGTTGTAAGGGTTGAAGTGGCAGAAGGGTCAATAATGAAAAGCAAAGAGTTGGGCTGAACTTGCCATGGTTTGGTCACTGTTCTTTGGGAATTTCTTGTGCCGTGGCAGCGCTCATTGCTTGTTCTGCCAGCAGTTCAGGGTGTAGTGGGGTGTGTGCCACGTGCTGGTGCTGTTGTAGGTGCTGGCCTCGGAGGCGCTGACGGCGCTGTGCGCGAGCAGCAGCGGGGAGGACGGCTGTGCCTACGCCGAGCAGGAGGAGATCGATGTGCTCCTGCAGGCCCTGCAGTCTCCCTGCATGAACGTTCGAGATGCAGCTCTCAGGGTAGGTGGGAATCATTCAGGGTCACACCAAGTTCCTTAAGTTTTTGGGAGGCGGATCTTCCCTAAACACTGATGCAGAGAGGCTTCAATTGTGATGCCAGGCTTTGGGCAGTGTGTCAGACGCATGTTCTTTGTGCCAGATTTATCTGCAAAAACAGTACTCTGGGTTTATCCACACCTTTGTTTCCTTAAAAAAGGTATAATTAGGACTACTTAACACCTTCTGTTTACAACTGGATGGAGCTTAGTCTTAAAGAGAGAAGCTGTCAAAAAATTCCTGTCTATCGTAGGCCTTGGTATTGGAAAGCTTCAGGCTTAGTCACTTCTGAGATCATGGAAAGAAAAACCTCAAGGGTGCTTGGTGTTCTTTGCCATGAAACAAATTCCAGTTTAGCCAACCTGAGCTGTTTTGTCTGTACTTAGAAGCAGAACAGACTGTAGACACCAGAGCCTCTCTGCAACCTGCCTGTGGAGCACTCTTCTTGAGTCTCATCATCTCACATACTAGCAATAGGAACTCCTTGACCAAAATGGGCAGTGTAGGGCACAAACAAACATGAATTTTCACACTTCCAACCACTGAGAGCTTGACTTGCCAGAAGTTTTAAGAGTTTTAAAGCATCTGTATCTAAAAATCAGATCCTTGCACTGATTTTCCTGTTAACTAATTCAGGGACTGATGGAGCTACAAATGGTTCTACCAACCCCAGACAGTGATGAGAAGAATGGACTGAACCTGCTGCGTCGCCTCTGGGTAGTAAAGTTTGATGTTGAAGATGAGATTCAGAAGCTGGCAGAGAGGTAAGGGTTCTTTTTTATTGATTGGGTTTTAGGGGGACCTCTTCTCTGCCCACGGCATGGAGCTACACTCAGGGGCTTTGCCCCACAGCTGGAGGGCAGCTGTAGGTCTCTCCACTTGTGCTTGTGGCAGTGGCTTCCTTGCTGAAGGGTGACCCATTACCTCTGTGTGTGTGCTGCAGGCTGTGGGAGTCCATGGGTCTGGAGCTGCAGCCTGACCTGTGCTCCCTGCTGATCAAAGATGTCATCTACCACGAGGAGGCAGTGCGACAGGCAGGGGCTGAGGCTCTTTCCAGAGCTGTAGCTCAGTACCGAAATCAAGCAGCAGACGTCATGAGCAAGCTCACAGAGATCTACCAGGAGAAGCTCTATGTAAGTACTCTTACCCTATGGGGTGACAGGCACGAGCTGCTGCTTTATTTGCTGTTAGTCACTTTTCCTTTTGTCTGTCCTGAAGATGTGCATTGTATCTACTGTTGTCCTTTTTGAGCTTAGCACTGACTTTAGTGTCCTGAACTTCATGTTATCAGCCACTAATGGCACCATTGGACAGGTGAGAGGGATGCCTTAGATGATACAGAAAGACTGTGGTAGGACAGTGTCAGTTGAAGTAATTTTGACTTCAAACTTGCTTCCTGCTTGTGGTATCATAACTCTGTACTATTATCAAATGGCATTGCAGGTGTGGTTAACAAATTCTCTGCATGACTATCCTTGGAAAAGGCATTTTAATGAAATCTTTCCTCCTTCCAGAGGCCACCTCCAGTTTTGGATGCTTTGGGACGAGTAATATCTGAATCACCACCTGACCAGTGGGAAGCAAGGTACAGTTGTATTCAGACTGATCTCATCACTTCCTGTGCATGCAAATGAAATGGTTTTGATTTTTATTTAGAACAAAAAATTACATGCAGTTGTATTGACTTGCTGTTTTCATGTGCCTTTCAGGCAAACTGGGGGCAGGCAGAACTCCAAAATATTGGGTGCTGTTATCTCAATGTCCTGATAAAAACAGTCTTTCCTTCTCAGACTGTCTGAGTTTTGTCTTAGCTTACCGTGTTCCCACCTCCGTATGGGCCATTGATTGTTTCAAGAGTAACAGTGCAAGCCTTAATGAGCTGGCCAAATTCCAGTTTGGATAATTACTTTCTGTTTACTTGTATGTTCTGTACAGGTTTAATTGGAGATCATCTTGTTTGCTACTTCTGCTGAGCTAATCTGTCCTTTAATGCTGATGTACCTTGTTGTAAAGCTGCTGCATTTCAGCAGTAGTTCAAGTGATCCTGATGTCTAAGTTGGCTCAAGTATCCCTAAAGCCTAATTGAGATAAAAGCTATTATATGGCTGAGGGATTGTTGTCCTTGTGGGAGACTGCAGCATGGAGTTATGTAATGAAATGCACAGAGGTTGGACACTGTGAGGCATTTTGTTTCCGTAATGGTTCTTGCTCTTGGTTTCTGTAATTGCTGCTGATAGCAAATATGATTGTGAGCACTCAGTTCTGTAAGAAGTCAGTAAGCTCACAGGCTCATCACCTTCTTCCCAGGTGTGGCATAGCACTGGCCCTTAACAAGCTCTCAGAGCATCTGGACAGTTCTCAGGTGAAGCCCCTCTTTCAGTTTTTTGTGCCGGATGCTCTCAATGATCGCAGTCCTGAGGTCAGGAAGTCCATGTTGGATGCAGCTCTTTCAACACTCAACACTCATGGCAAAGTAAGTCTGAATGTATCTGTCTCTGTCAGGGGAAAAAGATGTAATGGATATGTAGATACTGCATTGGTGCCCATAGATTTAAAAAAAAAATTTATAAATTTCTTAGAGGTTGCTGTTACTTGTAACAGCTGAAAACTTTAATTTAGGAATTTTTTGTGTTTAGAGTTTTTCTGTTAGTGTCTAGTGTTGACTAAGTGTGTTCATCCCTGTCATTGCTACAAAATGTAATATCCCTGGATCAACTAGAGTTAAAATGGTATAAAATTAGAGTAATAAAAGTAAAATCAGACCATAGATCTTTTAATCCTGCAAAGATGAGAATTCTTTTTTAGGCTTCATGCAAAGCAAAACATGAAACCTTGCTGATTTTTGGCTTAATTAAACTTAAAACATTGAGGAGCTGAGGACCATCCTTCTCCCTCCAGCTCTTCCCCAGCAGTGTCAGATGGGGAAGGCGTGCAGGGTGTGAATTGCTCAGCTTCTGATTTCCTCATATGTGCCAGTCACCTCTGGACAGATGCCTGTAGTTTTTAGTTTAGCCCATGACAATTGGGGTATTTTCATATTAGTCATTCTTTCATTGTGTTTCTTAGAAAAACAGTGTGAGGTTTGATATTTCTGCTCTCCCTTGGCAAATGGGGCAAGCAGAGGAGCAGGCACTGATGTTCAGGCCTGGGAGCTTGTGTTGCTTTTGGCAGAACATCATGCTGGCAGGCTTGGGGATTCTAATTTTGAAGAACTGATTTCTCTCTAGCAGGAAATATTTGTTCTCTGTCGGGATGGTACAAGGTCTTATGTGATGTGACACATGAAATGAACTGTAAATACAGTGTGATTGTGCAGTTGTTGGCTCAGAGAAGAACAAACAAGTCCACTGAGCATAGCAAATCTCATTCTGAGTGGACTCTAGTGGCAAGTTCTGTGGTTTTGTTTTTCAGGACAATGTTAACTCTCTCTTGCCAGTGTTTGAAGAATTCCTGAAAAATGCTCCTAATGATGCCAGTTATGATGCTGTCAGGCAAAGCGTGGTCATTCTGATGGGGTCACTGGCAAAACATCTGGACAAGAGTGACCCTAAAGTGAAACCAATTGTTGGCAAACTGATAGCAGCCTTGTCCACCCCATCTCAGCAGGTAGGTGCCTTTGGGAGGAGTTGCCAGGTTCCGCACAGAGGCAGGTTAACACCAGGATACTGTTAGGGATGGCAGAGAGATGAAAAATGGTGACAGAAAGGTTTCACTTGGGATGCATTCTGAGGGGAATTTATGTTGGTAATGACTGTTTTGTGATCTGGTGGCTGGTGGATTGTTTTATAGGTTCAAGAGTCAGTGGCAAGCTGTTTACCACCTCTGGTGCCTGCAATTAAGGAAGATGCAGGAGGAATGATCCAGAAGCTGATGCAGTTGCTGTTGGAGTCTGATAAATATGCTGAGCGCAAAGGTGCAGCCTATGGCCTGGCAGGGCTGGTGAAAGGCCTGGGCATCCTCTCTCTCAAGCAGCAGGAGATGATGACCACGCTGACCGATGCCATCCAGGACAAGAAGAACTTCCGCCGGCGGGAGGGTAAGGGACAGGAGCTTTCCTCCACATACTCATCATTTCTGTTGTACCTGCTACCACTGTGCTCAGGTGAAGTTCCTGCACCCCTGTGTTTGGTTTAGCTACATTTATTTTACTGAAGTTTGGCAAGAAAGAAATGGGAAGTATCTCTTGTGAGGCTGTTGGTTGTGTATAGTGTCCCAAAATTGCTCAATTCACATTGTGGTGGTGGAAGGATTTCTAGTCCTAGACCATATGGATGTGCCCCCCTCTCCTGTTTCCAAAGGCAGGTGTTGCTGGGGGAGAGCTCCTTTTCTGAGGCCACAAATCCCTACTACAGCACAAGACACAACGGCAAGAAAGCAAGAGACTTTCAGCTGTGAGATTTCAGTGCTTTTGAAACAATATTTGGCAAATTGTATTTTCTTTTCCCATCCTCCTTAAATGAAGTTGTATTTTCCTCTGACTGTCCTTTTTGGGTTTTTAGGGGCTCTGTTTGCCTTCGAGATGCTCTGCAGCATGCTAGGGAAGCTGTTTGAGCCCTATGTGGTTCATGTGCTGCCTCACCTGCTGCTTTGTTTTGGAGATGGGAACCAGTATGTGCGAGAGGTAAGGTGCTTGAAATTTCTGCTATCACAGAGTGTTAAAAAACCCAGATGGAATGGATATGGATGCAAATCCTGTTTGTAACAAGGCAAATAGAGAAGGTGACCTGTCCCTTGAGATACCATTAATAACAATTTGATCTTCTTAGTAACTGAAAGCATCTGATTTCATTGGCCATTAATTGGGAGCTACTTAGCCAGCTGCATCATTGTAGTGAGACACTATTTACATGAAGGCTTTGTTCCCAGAGAGTCTCAGAGGAAGGAAAACAGTGTTGTGTCACAGTTTGTAAGTGTTCTCTTCTCCTTGGAGGCTGCAGATGACTGTGCCAAAGCTGTAATGAGCAATCTGAGTACTCATGGAGTGAAGCTGGTTTTGCCATCACTTCTTGCGGCACTGGAAGAGGAATCTTGGAGAACTAAAGCTGGTATGGACCAATATGCACCTGACTTGACTGAGTGACCCACAGTTCCCTTTGCTGTCATCCCTCTTGTGGATTCCTTCATCCCTACACATGGCCATGATGGTTTATTGTCTTATAAGGGACTGTGGAACTTCTCCAGCTTTTTACAGCTGAGTTCCCTGACACATTTGAGTAACCTTTTTCCCCCTGGCATATTCAAGGGACAGTTTGTATCCCGTCTCTATAGCTGTACTTCAGAACCTGGAATTTTCTTAACATATTCCTTCTCCCTTGTACAGAATAAAAGTATTTTTGGTGTTTTTAGGTGGCATAGAGTGACTTAGGCTGAAATGCATTTTCTTTGTATTCTCTGATAGATATTCTCTGGTAGATTTGAGTTTGAAGTAAATGTGATCATCATCTCACGTCAGTTCTTAATATTGTGTTTTGTCTTTTCTTGTCTTTTTTTTCTTGGTGTGCTTTCTTCACAGGCTCAGTGGAATTGCTGGGGGCTATGGCATACTGTGCTCCCAAGCAGCTCTCCTCCTGCTTACCCAACATTGTGCCCAAACTCACTGAAGTGCTGACAGATTCCCATGTGAAGGTGCAGAATGCAGGGCAGCAGGCTCTTAGGCAGATTGGGTCTGTCATCAGGAATCCAGAGATCCTGGGTAAGACCTGTCTGTGCATCTCTAATGTCCTGATGTGACTGTGGTTTATAATAGTAAGGTTTAGGTTCATGATATTTACGATTAAATGCAAATTTGTATAGAAATGAAACTAATCCTACAGAAGTGAAACACGAAAGCTTAACAGCAGCTGTCTGCCTCCAGGCTTTTTAAATGTTCCTGTCCATTTTTTCATCTGTTGTTAATAGAGTTTCCTCTGTCCTTGTGCTGCTTGTTGCCTAAAACATCTCATGAGAGCACACCAGTTCATCCTGATACATTTTTGGTTTATGTACAAATAAAGTCTTTTCTCTCCTTTTTAAAAACATTCAGCAATTGCTCCAGTTCTGTTGGATGCTCTTACTGACCCCTCCAGGAAGACTCAGAAGTGTCTGCAGACTCTACTGGATACCAAATTTGTCCATTTCATTGATGCTCCATCCTTAGCCCTGATCATGCCAATTGTTCAGAGAGCTTTCCAGGATCGTTCCACAGACACCAGGAAAATGGCTGCCCAGATCATTGGGAACATGTACTCCCTGACTGACCAGAAGGTACAGTGCTGAAAAAACCCTCTAACTGTATTCTAACTGATCACTGTGACAAGCACTAGAGACAATTTATTTGGCTTGGAGATTTTGCTGTTAAGATAGAAAATACTAGCATGTATGCAGCTTCTTAATTAAATGTATGTAAATGAGCAGATGACTATAAGGATAGTGACAGTTCTGAGGTCCTTAAGACTGTCAGCTTTGGTCATCTAGTTATTACCATTTATCTCTACAAAAAGGTCTTGTAATTTTTACCATATAAGAAATGCGTCAACAAACAAACAAGTGAAACACAGATCAGGGTTTGTTTGAAAAGTATTTGTAGGACCTGACTGTAGGCTAAAGATCTGTGTTTAATTTTTGTGCTGATAATCTCTACATTTAAACTTTGTGTAAATGTTAAGAGTGTTGGATTTTCCTAAGACACAAACTGCTTGGGTTGTGAGCGAGCATTAAAAAGGTTTTGAGTGATTTGCACAGAACTGGTGTTCTTGGACTTGCAGAATAATTCACTGTGCTTATCTGCAGTATTGTGAGAGCAGCTAATAAACTCTCAGGATGTTAAGGATGTTTGGTGATTATAAGGGGTGAATGTCCTTTACATGAAGGTGACTGTTTTCTCTCATTTTGAATTTGGTGCTGACTTTTTGGGCTCTTTGTTTTAGGATCTGGCTCCCTACCTACCCAGTGTGACCCCTGGACTGAAGGCCTCTCTGTTGGATCCTGTACCTGAAGTAAGTCTTTTGTACAAACACAGTCTGTCTTTGAGTGCATTAGGTTAAACATTGTCCTAATCAGTCTGGCACATCTGTAGCACCTTTGACTGGACATTTTGCAGATCTCTTTTTCTCTTGTCTGTTAGGTGCGCACAGTGTCTGCAAAGGCCCTGGGGGCCATGGTGAAGGGTATGGGAGAGTCATGCTTTGAGGATTTGTTGCCGTGGCTGATGGAGACACTGACATATGAGCAGAGCTCAGTGGATCGCTCTGGTGCTGCTCAAGGTGGGGACAGCTCAGTGTGAGCACTGAGCTCAGGTCTTCTCATATTAAATCAGATTAGCTGCTTGTTTTTTGTGTGTATCAGCTCTGTTCCCTGCTTGTTTTTCCCCAGGTCTGGCTGAGGTTATGGCTGGTTTGGGGGTAGAAAAGCTGGAGAAACTTATGCCAGAGATTGTAGCAACTGCCAGTAAAGTAGATATTGCTCCACATGTACGAGATGGTTATATCATGATGTTCAACTACCTGCCAATTACTTTTGGAGACAAGTTCACTCCCTATGTTGGTCCCATCATTCCTTGTATCCTTAAGGTATGTAGCAAAACTGAAGAATTTTATTTATCACAGAATCAAAATAAGCCTCCAGAGTATTTTAAGTAAAAATATTGATAATTGTGGGATGTGCAGAGACTTATAAATTATTTCTCCTAAGTTACCAGCTTGCTATCTCTTACTTGTGGTCACTAGTCATTTTTTGGAAGTCATCTTTGTGCATTCACAATTCCGTAGTTCATTCAGTTTTCATGGTGGAGAGAGAAAACATTGGTTTGTTTTCCTCCTGTTGCTTTTGTGTATTGTGCTGTAAGGCTGAGTTTTCTGAGCCCCTTTTGTGCCCCTGTGTGCAGGCCCTGGCAGACGAGAACGAGTTTGTGCGGGACACGGCGCTGCGCGCGGGGCAGCGAATCATCAGCATGTACGCCGAGACTGCCATCGCTCTGCTCCTGCCACAGCTCGAGGATGGGCTCTTTGATGACTTGTGGAGGATAAGGTAAGGCACAACCAGCTTAGCCACAAACGTTTCCCTTCTGTGCTGGAAAAACTGGTGTGATATAGGCTCTGTGTTTCTCCTCAGAAAAATGCAGAGACCTTTTGTGAAGCAAAAACAAGTGTCTCTTTTTGCTTGTTGATTTGATTAGGATGCCCTACAGCATCTGAGTCTGCAAAGCCCTGCCAGGGTGGATCAGGTTTCCTACTACCTGCAGAGCATTCATGCTGGATTATTAATTCTGGCAGTGACTCTGAAATGCACTTCCAAGGAAGTTGATGTGGCAATATTTAGCCCTTGTGTACTGTTTTTCATTTCTCCAAATGCTGAGCAAGTTATTGTCCTCCTGTGTATGGAGATGCGCAGTGGAGCACTCACAGCCAATAGCAGTTACTCAAAAATTAGCTGCACTAAATGATTTGTGCTAGCTGAGTGCTGCTAAGTACTCTTGCCCCAGGTGGATGTCGTTTGGATTAGACACATGCAGGCAATGTTTTGTTCCTTTTTAGAGTCAAGGCTATTCTTGGAATCATTGCTTTGATTTGAAAATTCTCTCAGCCCTTCCAGTTTGGAATTCATTCCTTCCCTTTCTATCATGCTGCTTTCAGCCATGTTGGCAGACTGCTGTGACACATCAGCCCATGCAGCATTTCAGTGCTGACCCAGCTGTGCTTCACATTTGGCTCCAGTGTGTAGCTGACATCCTGTCAGAATTGGACAGGTACTGCCTGAGCACCCTGTTTGTAACACTTGACTTGCTCCTGTTGCCAGGTTTAGCTCAGTTCAGCTCCTTGGAGATCTCCTATTCCATATCTCAGGAGTCACTGGAAAAATGACTACAGAAACTGCCTCAGAGGATGACAACTTTGGAACAGCCCAGTCAAACAAGGTAAAGCTGTTCTTGCCTGTTGTGCCTTTATTTTTTTCAAATTCTCCTATTTTGAATCAGCATGGACAGCCTGCTGGAAAGACAGACTGAATAATCATGCATTCTGTTCTTTTTATAGATTTCAGGGGCAGATGATACAATTCTGTGCTGTTTCTTTCCAGGCTATCATTAATGCTCTGGGAGTGGAGAGGAGGAACAGGGTGCTGGCAGGGCTGTACATGGGCCGCTCAGACACGCAGCTGGTGGTGCGCCAGGCCTCCTTACACGTGTGGAAAATTGTCGTCTCAAACACTCCTCGCACGCTGCGGGAAATCCTGCCAACACTCTTTGGGCTTCTGCTGAAATTCCTGGCCAGTACTTGTGCAGATAAACGAACGGTGAGGAATTAAGTTGTGCCTTCCTGATCCTGCAGGTGACTGTACAAAATAACTCCTGAGGAACAGAGGATAATTCTTCTCTATAAGTAACTCCAAAGTTGTCATAGTTTAACTGTACTGAGCATGAGCAGGTCTGAGTTCTCTGCCGAAGGCAACTGTGATTGTGACGATAGTAGAACTATTTCTCAATGGTTATTTGTAATACTGTTTCCATTCCTACACTCTGTCTGCACTATGAACAGTAGCTTATGGTCAAAAGTGAACATATGCTCACAGTTCACCTTCTAAAGTTTTATGAAAAAGGAAAATAATTAATACATTTTTGGGGACAGGTTGCAGCACGGACATTAGGAGACCTTGTCAGAAAGTTAGGTGAGAAGATTCTCCCTGAAATCATTCCTATCTTGGAAGATGGACTGAGATCAGACAAGAGTGATGAGAGGCAAGGAGTCTGCATCGGTTTGAGTGAGATCATGAAATCAACCAGCAGGGATGCGGTGAGTCACATGTGCCAGGTGAAATTCCCATTTTCCTAGGTATTGATGTTGAGACAGAAATTGCAGGTATTGCACTTGAGACAGAAAAATACAGCTTGTGTTCTGTGGTCTGAAGTCAGGGCTTGTAACTAACACTGAGTTGCTGCTCAGGCAAATTGTATGAATTTGTATCAGTTGGTAAATTTAAACATTGCCTTTTATGAGATATAATACTAGAAATCTTCCACTAGGTAGCCTTAGAACACTGCAGCTATTTGTGGTGGTGGATTTTACTTTTCTTCCAATATTATTCCAAGCAAACTGCAGTTTAGTTTCAGTTGTGCAAATTCTGCATTCTTCACTACTTTACTGAGCATCTGTTATGCTTCAGATGTTCTGTAATTTTATCTCTTCATCCACAGGTGCTGCTTTTCTCCGAGTCCCTGGTTCCTACAGTGAGAAAAGCACTGTGTGACCCTCTGGAAGAAGTTCGAGAGGCTGCAGCCAAAACATTTGAGCAGCTGCACTCAACAATTGGCCATCAGGCTCTTGAAGACATCCTGCCCTTCTTGCTGAAGCAGCTGGTGAGCATTGCTCAGCATTAGTCAACAGCCTGATTAATGATGTTGTGGGACAAGTTTTGAATAATTAACTTAAAGGAGCAGGAGGATTGTAGTGGCAGACCTACCAGGGCATGGCAGCAGTATTCTGTCTCCTCCTGGAGTCATCCTAGACAGTGGTAGGGAAGATGTTATGGCTTAAGCCTAGGCCTAAGAATTGCTACACCTGGCTCTGTGGCCACTGTAACCCGATGAAGTTGCTTGGCCACCATTGCCTGAAATGGAAAATCTTTCTGATGTGACAGAAGAGCTTGGTTTGGGTTTTTCTAGGGACTATGCAAATATGAGAACATTTTTTAATAGAAGAACTTGGTTTTGTTTTTATGATCACATGTAAAATTGCCCCTTGAAACAGGGCTTAGCTTAGTGGGTCACAGATCATTTCTCAGGTTTGTCTCTGTTTCCCTGTAGGATAATGAAGAGACTGCTGACTTTGCTGTGGATGGTCTTAAACAAGTTATGGCTGTCAAGAGCCGAGTGGTGCTGCCTTACTTGGTGCCAAAGGTACAATGGGAAACAAATTTTAAACTTGATATTTGTGCTGTTTTCTCTGCTTGCTGCCAGTTTTCTCTGGACCAATATAGCAAAAGGGAGAGCATAGTCTGAAATTTTCTTCTGATTTTGTGCTCCAAACATTGTTATCTGGCTTGTGATGCATAAATATTTCATGTTGTAGAGAAAGTGAGACTCCTTCTGAAAAAACTTTCTGCTTGTCTCAATTTTTGGTGTTATTTTTTATTTTTGTAGCTGACTACCCCCCCAGTGAACACCCGGGTGCTGGCTTTCCTCTCCTCAGTGGCAGGGGATGCTCTGACACGACATTTGAGTGTCATCCTGCCTGCCATGATGTCTGCACTCAAAGAGAAGCTGGGCACCAGTGAAGAGCAATTGGCAAGTAGCACAGCTCAGCTCTTTGTTGTGACAGGTTGCCTGAAGATAGTGCACCAGGTTTACTTCCCATCCCAGAATCTGTGTTCTCTAGATTCACAGATTGCATGTTTAATTCAGTCCATTAGCTTCTCCAGGATGAGTCTTTTTGCCTGGTGGCATATTGTGAGTCAAAAAACGTATGCTTTCCAAATCTATTTGTATCCATTTAAAAGTCTTCTTGGCCTGCTACAAGATACAATTCTCAGTTTGCTTATTCCTGGAGGACTGCCAGAAAGTCTAGTTAACTTTGTATTTATTCTTGGTGTATAAGCCTGAGAGATTAAAGGGCTGCAGGGAGGAAATCTCCTATTTTGCATGCTGCACTCCTCACTCATTGCTTTCTAAAACATCTGGTGTTTGGACTCCAGAGAACATCCTGGAGTTGTGACTGTGGACATTTTCGTAATCAGTTGGTGAATTAGAAATGAGTGACAGAGTCCTGTTGCCTTTCTGCTGTGGATAGCCATTAGATCAGCTTCTAGCCCAAGTCTGCCTGGAGATCTCTAATGTACCCACAGACATGCTTGTAATTAGGGCTGTGACGCACAGCATTAAACTACCTAAATCAGAAGAATGTTATCTGACAAGACTCACAGTCTCTCAAGGATGAGTAAGATGGGGGAGACTGAGCTACTCTAATTTTTGTAAATTAGCCCTCCTGCAGCTGCTGGAGCAATCAGTTCAGCAGAGTTTGGTCACTTGATAAATTTTAAGAATTGGTCATACCTGTGTCTGCACCAGGACTGAGTCAAGCCTTTAATGGTAATGTGACCAGCTCTTTAATGAGAAACAATTAGCAGTGGGGGTGCGTTGTAGGATTTATCTAGAGACAATGCTGGGGATAACATGGAGAAACCTGGGGCTAAACTTGGCTTTGTTCTGTTTGAGAGCTAAAGTAAAGTTAATTTGGACTCTTCAGGAGATGGCAAACTGCCAGTCTGTGATCCTGTCTGTGGAAGATGATGTTGGACAAAGAATTATAACTGAAGATCTGCTAGAAGCTACCCGCAGCCCTGAGCTGGGCATGAGACAGGCAGCAGCTGTCATGCTGAACATCTACTGCTCCAAGACAAAAGCAGACTACACTGGGCATCTCAGGAGCTTGGTTTCAGGCTTGATTCGCCTGTTTAATGACACCAACCCCGTAGTTCTGAATGAAAGCTGGGATGCGCTTAATTCCATCACCAAGGTGAGAGGCAGCTTAAAAAGGTTACAGGAGTAATGCCTGGCCTGAGAAGACTTCACAGAAGATATCTGGATGTCATGTTGCCTGATCTTTGTTTTACCCATCTCTCCTGCAGAAATTAGACGCTGGGAACCAGCTTGCCCTCATTGAGGACCTGCACAGGGATATCCGGATTGTAGGGAATGAGGCCAAGGGCGAGCATGTGCCAGGATTCTGTATTCCTAAGAAGGTAAAGGATCAGAATGAGTGTGGATTCATCACAGCCACAATACCCCACCTTTGGGGAGAGCTGATTGATATAGCTGTTAGAAGCAGTGACTATTTAGGCATTCCAAACCTGTATATTGGAGGACTTTTTGTACGTTAGAGCTCTTGAGTAACCCTACAGACCCTTGCAATGAGGTCTCTGACAGTTCTGTTATGCACGTAAGTTATGGTTACTGGCTGCTTTTTGTGGGGGAGTAACACTGGACTTCTGCGCCAAATTTCTCTGGTTTAAAAATTCCCTGAGCCGCCACCACTTTTCTCATAGCAACTGGCTTAGTAAGGCGGAGAGGCATGAAATCAAACCAAATAAAAGTAGCTCTGTCAATGTGGAATCAGGCAGCTGAAGGTCAACAGGAAATTGAGAGAAACTCTCCAAGTTTGCGCATCTGGTGTATAATAGCAGCAAAAATAAGATACATATTTCTTGCATCTTAGCTTCTAAGCTTTCTTATCCGATTTTCGTGACAGGGAGTGACTTCCATACTTGTGGTGCTGCGGGAAGGTGTTTTAACTGGTAATCCAGAACAGAAGGAAGAGGCAGCAAAGGCCTTAGGGCTGGTTATAAAGCTGACTTCTGCTGAAGCTCTCAAACCATCTGTGGTGAGCATCACCGGGCCACTCATTCGAATCTTGGGAGATCGGTTCAGCTGGAATGTCAAGGTGGCTCTGCTTGAAACATTAAGCCTTCTTTTAGCTAAGGTAAGATTCAAAGTATTGGACTGTGGTTTGTGAACATTTTCCATGGCAACCTTCAGAAATACCTGTTGCTGTTCATGTAAATACAGCTGGGATGTCTGCTGCTGTGGATTTGATATGTAGGAATAGCACTGTAACTGGATTGCATTCTTCCAGCAGCTTCTGGCATACAAAAAAAGCACCCAGTGCTGAAACACTGGGCTTCTTAGAAATATTGATAAATGCTGATCCCACCTTCAAGTGATTAAAATCCACCATGAAATTAATCTCTCCTGTATCCACCGTTTTTATGTATTGTTACCTGCAAAATGCAGGTAGCTCTTTGTTCAAAGATACTCTGTTCAGTATTTTTGAACAGAGCTGAGCTTTTATTCAGTGCTCTGAGTACAAAACGCTCTGAGTACATGATAGTGTAAAATTTCTCAGTGCTACCCTTGTATTTCAGTGTGAAGAAAAGATAATTAGATTGGAAAAGGTCAAAGGTTTTGTGGTAAATTGTTGTTTCATGTTTTTCCTGTTTTAGTATTGTGTTAGATTTAATGAGGGTTCCCTGATAATAAACTGCTGTAAAAGAGGTTTTCAGGCTTTGATCTCCAACTGCTCTTTAATACTTGACCCCACCACTTTCCTTTCTTCCACTCTGGAATAGGTGGAGATTGCTCTGAAACCGTTTTTGCCCCAGCTGCAAACAACGTTCACCAAAGCTCTGCAAGACTCAAACCGCGCCGTTCGCCTTAAAGCTGCCGATGCTCTTGGGAAGCTCATTGTCATCCATGTCAAAGTGGATCCTCTCTTCACGGAGCTCCTGAATGGAATTCGTTCCAGCGATGACTCTGCCATCAGGTGAGCTGCAGCTGACAGCTCACACCTTCCTGCTTACTGAGGATCAAAGAAAGAGCTGGGATGAATGAGAAAACTTCCCCAGTTAGAGTAAGATGCATGTGTTAATGAAAGCAGTGGACTGTAAACCAGGAATGGGGTGATGGGGCTTTCGTGTGTCAGGTGAGCTGTGAGAGTATTTAGGAGAAAGAGTGCTGGGGTCTGCCCAGTTCTCTCCTGCACATCCTCAAGCAGCCCACTTTCAGATTAAAGGCAGTACTGACTGTCAGTCTGACCTGAAGTAAAGCAGCTGTTCTTGTACCCTATGTGCACAGATTCCTAAGACAGGAACTTCCTGACATGATAAATGTTTTAATGTTTGAACAAACAGAAAATATCTGTGTTGTGTTAGACAGAAACATGGAAGTACTGTCTAGGATGGATTCTCCAGCAGTACAGAGAGGGGATCACTCTCCCAAACCGTAAGGCATCTCAGTGTAATTGCTGGGCAAGGATCTACAGATATCCAGAGCCAAACTTCTCTTGGAGGGTGGGTGAGAGGCAGTGTCTGACTGCAGAATGTGATCTCTTCCAGGGATACAATGCTGCAAGCGCTGCGGTTTGTCACACGAGGAGCTGGTGCTAAAGTGGATGCTGCCATTAGGAAGAATATTAGCACAGTGCTGCTGGGGATGCTGGGACATGATGAGGTACTGCTGCTGCCACCTGCAAAAGTCCCCTGCTGCACACAGTCTTGTTCTTACATTTCAAATCTGAACTTTCTAACAGAATTACTATCTGTAATTCTGGGAAAATTACTAATGATGTAGTCACAGTCAAGAATTGGAGATTCCTGACCAGTCCCTGGTAACTCTGAAAAGCCTCCAGTTTCATGTTTCCCTGGCAACTGCACATGTGGTTTGACCTGCAGCTCCTCGCTAACAGGTTTCAGGTAGCTCTGCAGTCAGGATTTGCTTTTTATCTTTGAGAAAGCCTGCAGTGCCTTCACTATATGCATGGATGTGTTTGTAGCCTCTCAGGTGAGGTTTATGAAATTTTTCAGATAATGACAGATTTTTCTCCAATGAGAGAAGCTCTCCCAGTTTAATATAGGGTCTTCTGCAGATAGCAATGGTAACATGAGGGAGACTAAATTAATCATCTCATAATTTATTTTTTATGTCAGTCTCTGCAACAGACGTGATACTGTTGACATGCTAGAAATAGAAATAAATTTGGGGGAGAAGTGGACAGTAATGGGATGGTCACATAAGGAAGCCAAAACAGCAAAAGCTTGGAAGTGTTAAATGAGGAGTAGTAAGAGTTTATCACAGAGACCAGCTCATCCTGTGATGGCTAGAAATAACACTTAGAGTAAGTGAATGTAAAGTAAGCTCTTGTGAACTCATCTTTTAAAACAATGAATTTCGTCTTTATGACTTTTCCCTTTAATGAATTAAAACTTAGATAAAATCTGTAATTCTTCAGTCTCTGCTGGCTTTTTTGACCTTAGATTTGGTTTTAAGTTCCATTATGTACAAGAAACAATGTGAACTGAAAGACACCCTCAAGAGTACGAGTGAAGTACTACTATTTATTTTCTCCTTCTCTTTATTTCCTGTCATCTTCTGACAGTTGTTTTTCTCACTCCTGTCTCTGGGCTGTGTTGATCTCAAGCCATGTTCTGTGTTCTCCATCCCTGTCAGGATGCCACCCGCATGGCCTCGGCTGGCTGCCTGGCAGAGCTGTGCGCCTTTCTGTCCGACGACGAGCTCAGCAATGTCCTCTACCAGCACTTACTGGGTACGTGAAGCTCTTTACAGGACTGAACAGATGCTGAAAGCAGGGGTGATTCCTTCTCAGCCATTGATTCAGGCTAACTTTGTGACTGAATCTCTGCTCTGTATTTTCTTGTGCTTTTCTTTGCTCATGGCTCTTAATTTGAGCACTCTGGTCACAGGGAGCACAGGTAACTGGCTGTCAGTTGGGGTTGCCAGACTTTTTTCTCTGGATTTATCTGATGGCTTGATAAAAGTACTAGCATGGCTGAGTAATTGCTGTTGCCAACACAAGGACAGTTGGACATGAGAGGATGTTCAGGGTGGGCAGGAGGGCCATCCCACATTTTGGGAGAGCACTGTGATCTTAGGTTGGCTGATGTTAATTGCAGGCCACATCTGATGGCTCCACGTGCTTTTAGAAAATTAACTAGTTTGCCTCCAAGTTAGAAAAATACGTGAGTTTTAAAGGACCTTAGTGTTTGAGAGTGTTATGGATTACTCTTCCCTGTAGGCTTATAAAGGAAGTCTGTTGGCTGGTCAAATTATAGATGACGTTTACAAATGTATTAGAGAGTCAAAGCTTGTCTAATGTTGAACCATCAGAAGTATCTGAGTTGAACAACAGAGTCCCTTGTTTGTGTCTGCCTCCCTGCCTGCTCAGGTGGTGTTCTTGCCTGGGAAAGATGTTGCATTTTAGCTCTGTGTGTCTTTTTGGGAGAAATGGAGAAAGCAGGACATTGCTTTAGATGCTGCTTGTTATTTCATTTTATGGCAGTGAATTGACAAACTGCCAAAGGCCTCTCAGATGAGGAGGAGTAGATGGCAGGAGCCCTACCATTGTTCTGTTCTTTCCTCTGCAGCAGATGTCTCTGGCATTGACTGGATGGTGAGGCACGGCCGCAGCCTGGCTCTCTCTGTGGCTGTGAATGTGGCTCCTGGCAAGCTGTGCTCCCCAAAATACTACAGCAGTGTCCAGGAGATGATCTTCAGCAATGCCACAGCTGACAGGGTGAGTCCTGCCCCACAGGGGGAGTGCTGCTGGGAGCAGTTTTGAAAGGTGTGTGAACAGGTTCCTGTGTAACCAACCAGGACAAAAACCCCCAAGTGCCATCTCAAGATTCTCCCTTGGCTAGATGCAGTTTTTATGGTGAAATTACACAACTGTTCTGGTTCTTTGAGTTCTGATCTCTGGGGAGATGAAGATTATTTAATCTTTAACTGCAGAGTAGCTTTCATTTGGAGTAAATTACACTCCTGTTTCCCTAGAGAGTTCTCATTCACAGACCAAGTTTGCAAGAAGTGGAAATTACTCATTTTAGGAGGGAGTGTTTAAATCTGGTGTTGAATGAGTAGTTTAGGGTAGGAATTTTGTGGGCTTGGTGGGGCCTGCTGCCTTATTTCTTTAAGCTCATGGTTGCACTGGAATTTTTTCATCATATTACCCAATGCCATTAACCCAGTGTTTTTTGATGCTGCTGTTCTTTTGAAAGATGGGTTTAGCCTTCCACAGAAACTGACAGACCATGAGTTTGGTTTTAAAGGTTGTTGTTGAACTGTGCTGTAGTAATAATACCAAGTCTTGTCTTTATGTAAAGATCCCCATTGCAGTTAGTGGCATCAGAGGGATGGGCTTTCTCATGAAATACCACATGGAAGAGGGAAGCAACCTGCCTCCCAAACTTTCCAGCCTCTTTATTAAGGTAAGAATTTTCATGTTAGCTACCTGCTGGTGTTCTTGTGTGATCTGAATCTCTGTTTGACCTAACCCATGGGTGGGTCTATTAAGTCCCTAAAAATCTAAAACTTTCTTTTTGAGGCAGAGTGCAGATAGAATCACTCTATCAGCCTGCTTTGAAGCTGTGAATACAACACTGCTATCCCTGCTCTAACATGGAAATTTGCTTTTGAGCCTTTTGTACTGAATCTCAAGCCTGAGTCTTACAAGTGCATTTTTCCTTTATAGTAGCAAACAGCTGGCAGAGAGGCAGAGAAGAATGTGAGGAAGCTGTCAGGTTTTTAACATTGCTAAAGGTCAAACAGCCTTTGCTAGAAATGTATCAAATACCAAAACTCACCTGACCTGAGAACATTGAAATGAACATATTTTTCAGTTTATTTTAAATATTTAAATGTTTTTCTTTTATTCCTTTATTGGTTGTTTGTTTCTTGCGGTGTGTGGCTGGGGTTTTTTGATTTCTTTAATTGTCTGACCTCCCCAAACTCCACAATACACTTGAGCATCCCTCTTGGTAGACAAGGATAGATAGAGAGGGGTGATGCTGCAGCATGTTACATTTTCAGGTTTTACATTTCTTTGCAATTTACTTGAAGAACTACCAAACATGCCAAGTTGACATGATACAGCCAACATTCTTCAAAGGAGACTTTTTGTTTGAAGTCCAAGTTTTTTATGTTAATATAATAGTATTGTGTTAAAATATAAAATACCACAGTTGCCACAAAACCTTTATCACCATATTAATAATGCACCTGACATTCAGACTTAGCTTTCATGCTTTAAATGGGTTAAGGTTAAAATACAGATTACTCTTATTCTTTGAATTTTGAAGTGAAATCCCTGTTCAAATGCACCCAGGATTCCAACCAGAGACTGGCTTGGCTGTTGTTGCTGAGTGTGTTGTAGAGGTGCTGACACTTTCAGCTTTTCTGCACTTAGTGGTCATTGTTGTTTCCTGAGACAGTTGAGATGAACATGTGATACTGTCATCAACTATATATTTAGAAATTTTCTACTGAAAAGTTGTCTTGTTTTCAAGGTTTGACCTTCTCTTACACAACTTAGTCAGACTTAACTGGTAACAAGTGTGTATCTTGTGTACCTGTGAGTTGAAAACTGTTTGCTTTTCTTAGCACAGTTTTAAATACTTAAATTAGGAAAAAAATTAACAGCTGCTTTAAATATATGTTCTTGGAATATCTGAATGTAAGTGTATCTTTGTCTCCTTCAGTGTCTTCAGAACTCATCCAGTGACATAAAGTTAGTTGCAGAAAAGATGATTTGGTGGGCAAATAAAAGCCATCTTCCCCCACTGGATACTCAGACAATTAAACCAATTCTCAAAGCACTTCTGGACAACACAAAAGACAAAAACACCAGTGTAAGAGCCTACAGTGACCAGGCTATTGTCAACCTCCTGAAGATGAGAGCGGGTGAAGAAGTGCTTGAGGTATGAGACATATAAAAAACCATAATTGTTGGTAGTAAGGCTGTGTCACCCTGTTCTGCATTTGTCTGTGAGGTGCCTGCAGCCTCAGAATGTGCTGGAAGTCTCTTATGAGAAGTCTCTCTTATGAGAGACTTCCAGCACATTCTGAGGATTAAGTGAGACATTCCCATTTTCTTTTAGATCTTCAGCAGCATTCTCATGCTAAGCTCTGAAGAAATTAGCAGCACCTGTTCTGTACAACCTTACAGTGCAGCATTAATAGAATTGAGGCATTTAACACACCCCCTTAAGCCTTGCATGTGCTGAGTTCCCTCAGCTGGCACTGACAGTTCATTGCTTTGGTTGCTTGGATGATCACAGTGGTGCTAGGAAGTATTTAGGATAGACCACTTCATGCATCCATTTCCAGACCTAAGTGTGACCTGCTTTTGGATCGTTCACACATCTGGAATTGTAAAACCAGGGGGGGACTTTTGGGATGTTTGAAAGATTTTAGTTGATACAGTGTGTAAGGCATTCACTCTGATTTTGAACGGGGTGCTGTAAGGAGTTGGTAACTGTTGCTGTCTCCCTTCCACAGTCAGTTTCCAAGATTCTGGATGCTGCCAGCCTGGAGCTTCTCAATGAAAGCTGCAGGAGGTCCCTGCGGAAGCTGGCTGGCCAGGCTGACTCTGAGGAACAGATCGATGACACTATCCTGACGTGATAAAGCTCCCAAGACCAGGAAACACTGAACCAACCGCTGCATCAGCATTTCAACTCCAACACCTATTATAAATGTTTTCATTTTTGAAAATGTTAGTTCTGATGGGATTTCATGAAAAGGACTCCCAGAGAGTATTTTAGTATCAAATATACCAGAATAGCCTTAATTAGACCCACACTAGATGAAAATTAAAAATTTGGTCCCCTTTTTGAAACAGACATACTAACCAATACTGGTCAGCTGTGGCCAGTTGTGAGATGTGGCTAGAGCACATCAGGCTTAATCTCTGGTGACAACTATTTCCTTTCCAGGGTCTGTGCAGAAACTCCACTACTGGAGGTATTGTTGGTTTTTGCACACCCCCTGGGAGGCAGGAATAGAACTCAGTGAAAGTTCAGTTGTATTGTTTCTGTGTACTGCTAACTTGCTGCTTGTGACGGTTCTGAAGACTGAAAATCCCTGTAAAACGGAGTATTTAAAATAGCCTTAGAAATCACAGATGCGAAAGGGGGATTAAATGCAGTCTGTTTAGAGAAGGAACATTTAATAAAGGCTCTGACTTTGATCCTTCTGATGTAAACTGTTCTTTTTACAAATGCATTTGTCAACAAACTGTGATTTACTTTTCAGGCCTGTTTGTTCTAGGGCATACAGTTTGTAGAGTGGACAGTGCTGTGATCTGTGAAAACCTTTTGCAGAACTGAGGCAAGACAGGGTTTAAAGCCAAGCCAGAACTGACATTTAATGAAATTTGTAAATTATTACTCCTGTTAATTTCCGAAGTATTTTTGACTACAGACAGCTTTTTAGTTACTCAACTCACAAAAAGTCCTTTGTATTTATGTCTTCAAAGGCTTCACAAAATACTTGGCTTTAGGTCTTTTGGTCCATGAGTTGTGCTGCTCCAAGAAAGTATTTTATTTTACCTGGCCACATATATCTCTCTTGAAAAAAAAAATCAGTTTACTAGTAGATTTGATGTCACTTGATGGAAATACTGAAAATCTTGTTGCAGAATACAAATTTTTAGAAGGCTAAATGAGCTTTACATTTCATGTAGAGCAATAGTTATGTGAGCCTTACCTATTTTACGAAACTCACAGAAGCTGGTTGCACCTGAGAAGACAGAGCACTTAAGATTTGTTATTTCATGTAGGTGGGGTGTGTGTGTGTAATCTTCCTTGCTTGTAACTCTGGATGGCTCAAACCATGATGATGGGAGAACACAACACACATAGAATTGGAGAGCATGAGGTGGACCCCCATGGGAACACACATTCTGCTAGAAGCAATTTTCTGATTGTTATGGCAGTAGCAGCAAACACAAGAACATTTTAATGATATTCATACCTCAATCAGCAAGATACAATAGTGAGCAGGTATTGGGGAGTGCTGTGGTTTGTTCTGGTCATAATTACAAAAATCTGACAAAAGGTTCTTGGTGCTGTGTCAGTTCCCAGCCTGTGGTGTAACATCCTGACACCAGATTTGCTGTAGGAGTTAGTGGAAGGAACTGGGGAAATCAGCTGTTTTACCCTGTACCTAAGATAGGCTCAGCTCCCACTGAACCATTCCTAGCTGACTGCCACACAATTATTTATACAGCATTATAGCATGGAAATTCCATAACCTCTCACTGCCATCTATTTTGTTATATGAACTTACCAGACTGTCAGAACTTACCTCATGTCTGAAGAAAAAGTCTTCCTTTGTGCTACTTGAGCCCATTGCTGCCTGTCCTGTTCCCACAGACACTGAAAACAGTTCATTTCAGCAGCAACTGCATCATCACTTCAGTGTCCTCACCCTGGATGAAATAAATTTAGGTTCTCTATGTATTTCCTTAGAGATTTCCATGTTTTCTAAACTTACACTGCTGCCCCTCATGTTGGTTTCATTCTGACTCCTCCTTGCCTCGAGGTCTCCTGCGGAATTGTTCTGCAAGCCCCACACAACAAACTCAGTTGTCCACCCCAGCACAAGGTCTGGGTGTTCCTTCGCTGCAACACCACAATGTTGTGGACATGTTTAGTTTGTGATCAGCTATGAAGCCAAGCTACAAAATGGCTCTTTAGTTAATTATCTCTAATCTTGTATTTATGCATTAGACATTTCTACAAAACTGCAGTGCTTCCCAGTTGGTCTGATGGAAATTGTGTTCTATTTCATCACATTTAGCTGCATTTTGAAGGTGGGTTTTAATTCTGATTTTTGCCTTTCAAAATACTTGTGAATCTGAAATCATCTTAAAACTACATATTTTGCACTGAGTTGGTAATACTCAAGAGTGAAAACTCAGCTAAATGCTCTTAAAGATTTGGCAGCTTGGGGCACTGGAATGAGTTTCACCTGTGATGAATTAGCTGTGCTTTGGGATCCCAGGAACAGCAGTTAAACCATGCAATGCAGAAACCTCTGCCCTGAAACGTGTACAAAATTTGATGCCACTCAAAACCTACTAAGAAGGTGTAAAAAATCTCAGTGATTGTACTGGAATCACTCGTCACTGCAGCCAGGAAGGAATGAAAAAATGGCAAGTTTTGGTGAAGAATGCCTGTTTCAGCTCTTGATCATGGGCACCTTGGCTATTCTGATTCCAATTGCTGCTCCACATAAACATGGGAAAGAAAATTGCAGGTAAATGAAGCCTTTTTTATTCACTTGTTCATTTCAGCCAAAAAGATATTCTATTATTTTGATGATTTGTATTTCCAACTTAGGTAGCAGCAAGTGGAAAAACTCATTCATTTTCCCAAACAGCACTTGAATTTCTGTACTGAGCTTAGTTCCTGAGAGGGAGGAGTAAAAGGCAGGATTCACTTACATTTGTGGAGAATATGCTGATTTTTCAGTCTCAGGGAAACACTTGATTTGGATTTTGATAGCTACTTTTGCTAAACTATTTCTACACTGCAGTATTAATATATCAGAGATAAAATACCCATAATTTTTGCCACAACATGAAGCTGATAAATTGATTGTGCCAACTTGGAGACTAAAGAATTAATTTTTTTCTCATTTTCAAATGTCTTAAAAATACCAGTTGTCAGTAGAAGATAATTTTTCCCTACAACTGATGGTAATAATATCTTTGAACTGTCAAGCAGCTGTCTCTGAGTGACAGCTGAACTGTGCGTATTTCAAGGAGATAAAAAAATAATTTATGAGAGAAGTTTAAATTTACAAGGTGCTAAAAACTACAATGGAAGAGAGACAAATGTAAAAGCATAAAATATGCAAATATTTTGATTTTTTTTTGATTAGTCACAGTTCTTACTGTCCATTTTATTTGGTAACATCATGACACTTCACGCTTTTCACATGGTGAAGTTTCATGAGCTTAAAAATAGAAGTAATAGGAGTCACTGTCATTTTGGGTTTGAGCTGGTGGTTTGTGTGCTGGATTCAAGGGATTTCCCTGCAGCTACAGTGTCCTCAGTTACCCTGGTGCTGGATTGCCCCAGTGCAACATTGTATCTATATCTATATAATTTATATCTATATCATCATCCATACATCTGTATCTATATCTATATATGTGGTGTTTAAAATGCATGAGTTGCAGAGTGAATGTGAGCTGAAGGTCACATGGGTGGATTGCAGGATGTGAGGACCTTGACGAGGTGAACTTTGAAAACCATAATGTGTTTTTCAAGGTTAAGAAAGGTTTATAATTAAGTGGAACATGACCCACCATCCCAGGTTGCTCCAGTCCCCACCCAGCCTGGCCTTGGACACATCCAGGGATGGGGCAGCCACAGCTTCTCTGGGCAATCTATGCCAGGGCCTCACCACCCTCACAGGGAACAATTTATTCCTAATACAGATTAATTTATAATCCGTAACAATAATTTATTTAGTGCTAACATACCTCTTCCCATCGGGATGACAATGCATGTTAGTAACAGGTTTCATTAACTAATTCAACTTGATCTCAGGAGTTCAAGTACCAGTGAGAATGTTTTAAGAAAAATTAATCAGAGCAAAACCCCAGCACTTTTCTTGTGCCATGTCTCCACTTAGAAGTGGCAATCACCTAAAAAGTGACCATAGTCCGGCAGAATTTGTGTAGTCAATGTCTGTGCAACTGATAACAAAACCACTCAGGCTGCTGGGAGTGCTTTTGAACTGCAGATGTGGCTGGGGATGGTGCAAGCACAGCTGCAGATGGGTGTGAGGTCAAGGCCCTTCCCGAGCCATACACCGGCACATCTGTGGATTAAAAAACCCCAGGCATTTAATTTCAGACTGGCCTGACTTGCCAGGCCTGTGACACACACCTGGGCACTTCCTATCACTGCTGCGGGGCTCCTCACCTGCGGCTTGGGCTGCGCTGGTGACTGTTCCTGTACCTACACAAATCGCTCCTTTGGAGCAGGGCTGGGACTGCTGCGGCTCCCTCACGCCTCTGACACTTTAATGGGAGCAGCGTCGCTTTCTGCCGCGTCCTCACACGAGCACCTAGGGGAACTGGGGGGGAAGCACGCGCCCGACGGCGGTCTGTCGGTGTCTGGGCACGGGGGCGAGGACAAGGTTCCCGCGGAGCGGCGGCGGGGGACGGCGGGAGGCTGAGGGCGGCTGAGGGCGGCTGAGGGCGGCTGAGGGCGGCGGGTCTCCCACGCTCCCGCCATGGCCGCCGGCGCGCGCCGCCCGCCTCAACCGCCGCCCGTCGCGCGCAGGCGCGGGCGCGTGAGGGCGCGGCCGTTTTCCCGCGCAGCCGCGCGCGGGGCGGGGCGGGGCCGGCGCAGGCGCGGCGGGGGAGCTGGCCGCCCGTGGCGGCGGCCCGGCGCATGCGCGGCGGCGGCCCCGCTGTCAGTTCCGGCTGTTTGTCCGGGAAGTGGCTCCGGCCGGAGCCGCCGCCGCCCCCCGCCCCCCCCCCGCCCGCTCCGCCGCCCGCGGCCGCGCCCCGGCCATGGCCCGGGACTACGACCACCTCTTCAAGCTGCTCATCATCGGCGACAGCGGTGAGCGCGGGCGGCACGGCCCGGGGGCGTGGGTAGGCCGCTGGCGGTGTGGCCGCCCCTCGGGCCGTGAGGGGCCGGAGTGCGGCGGCGGGGCCGGGGCCGGGGCGGGCGGCGCGGGGGAGCCGGGGACGGGCGGCCTGCTCCGCCCGGGGCAGCCGCGGCGTTGTGGTGCCGGTGCCGCGGCGCGGGGCTGAGCCGGGACCCCGCGCTGTGCGTGAATGGCGGGGCGCGTTCGCTTGGGCTTCGGGAGGTTTTATCTGATAAACCTGCGGAACTGGCTACCGCAGGATATTATGGTAAATAGCTTGGCTGGGTTTGGGAAAAGGCAGATTAGACACGTAGAAGCCAGGACAGCACCGGCGGTGCTGCCGGCATCAACCTTGGCGAGCGCATGTTTTGACGGCGCCCACTAATCTGTTGCTGGGATGGGCAGGGAATTCCCTGCCCCCGTGACAGGCGGTTTAGGGATCGATGGGAAGGGCTGGCTGCCCTAAGGACTGTTGTTTCCAGTGTGGCAGCTAGTACGTTTTAACAGTCATTATTATCTTAATTATTATTCCTGAAGTCTTCTTTTGTGCTTCAGCCTGAAGTCTCAGTTCTAGAGTTCCTTATTTTTTTTAAATGAATCCTGGAAGAGCTGGTAGCTTTGAGTGCTTCTTGTTGTAGCATAGGATGCAAATATCTAAAAAGAGGACATAAAGGCGTAGTTTGAGGTTTTTTTGAAAATGGACCTTTAAATACTTCAGCAACCTCAGAAACTTCTGGAGGGCTGAGCGTGTGAGCTGTGCCAGTGTCTGGTGCTTTGGTCTGGACTGGGGCTGGGAGGATTGCTGCCGTCCCTGCAGCTCGGTGTTGGTAGCACTCCAGCGGCTTACAGCTGAATTTCCATAAACTGGAGAAGGGTGCATCCACCCTCTTCTTTTAGCAGAGGTGTGGTCCTTGGGGCGGCAGGTCCCGGCATGCAGCGAGGCACAGCTCTTGATGAAAGGCTAATGTTGCACGGTCTTGGCAGTTGTCACCTTCAGAAGCTTTAGCTTCATGCAAAAAATTGTTTTTTCTACACTAAACTGTGTCTGCATGAAGGGATCTAAGGAGGGAGACAGGACAACAGCTTCAGAGCAGCTTAAACCCCAGGCAGTTCTGGGAGCCTTGGATTATTACAACCAAATGCTGCATTCTGAGTAGAGCAGTGGCTTTGTTGGTTGCTGATGAGTTCCAAGACTGTTCAGGCAAGATAAACAGGATGGTGAAAACTCCGAGGAAGACTTCTCATTTTAAACAATTAAATTTTGTCAGCTCAGTCTTCTTGAGCGAAATCCCTGTAGTGTATCCAGTGAAAGGAGTGTTGTGAGAATTGTCACTGCCTGTGGTTCTCTGCTGTAATTAAATCTCACTATGTAGTTTGACTATTGATTTTTCTTTGGTTTTGTTTTTGCTAACCCCAACAGGATGGCTTTGCCCCTGCTTGCACGAAACAGTTTGCTTGCCTTGTTTATTGACATTTGTTCCCTGCAATAGGAAGTGGACTGTTACTGGATAGGATAATCTGTCTCATCTGCTTTCCCTTGTATGCAAATCTGTCAGAGGGGTAGTAGGTTTGTGTGTTTTTAGAACAGGTCATCTTGAAAAGCTGCTGGTGATTTCAGCTGTGCCAGATATTTAAAAATAATACAGATGATCTGTGCTTTGCATCTGCTTCTTTAATTTACTCTACTGTTCAGTAAGATGGGGGTTTTAGAATCTTGTCTGACACTGAAATATACTTTTAATTTTAATTGTGCAAAGTCAATAGGCCTTTTTTTTTTTTTTTTTGTTTTGTTTTGTTTCGTTTTGCTGTCTTCAAGAAACTGAGAGCCCTGCAAGCCTTGTCTTCAGATCTTCAAACAGCTCTGTGTGGGAAGTGTGGGGTCACCCAGAGTGTGGTTTCTCTGTGTGAACAGTGTGGGTCAGAGGCAGGGTTTGTTTAGTGAGATCGTTGTCACTGGGAGCATGCAGAACTTCCTGAGTTCGGGAGCTTTCTTCCCTCTGGGAGCTGCCAGCCTGCTGGGAGCAGTGCAGCTTGGGCAGTGTGGCAGGGCAGTGTGACAGAGCGGTGTGGCAGGGCACTGTGACAGAGCGGTGTGACAGGGCAGTGTGACAGGGCAGTGTGGCAGGGCAGTGTGGCAGGGCAGTGTGGCAGAGCAGTGTGACAGAGCAGTGTGACAGAGCGGTGTGGCAGGGCAGTGTGACAGGGCAGTGTGACAGAGCAGTGTGGCAGAGCGGTGTGACAGAGCGGTGTGGCAGGGCAGTGTGGCAGGGCAGTGTGACAGGGCAGTGTGGCAGGGCAGTGTGACAGAGCAGTGTGGCAGGGCAGTGTGACAGGGCACTGTGACAGAGCGGTGTGACAGGGCAGTGTGGCAGGGCAGTGTGGCAGGGCAGTGTGGCAGGGCAGTGTGGCAGGGCAGTGTGACAGCGGTGTGGCAGGGCAGTGTGACAGGGCGGTGTGACAGAGCAGTGTGACAGAGCAGTGTGACAGGGCAGTGTTACAGAGCGGTGTGACAGGGCAGTGTGGCAGGGCAGTGCAGCTTGGGCAGTGTGGCAGGGCAGTGTGACAGAGCGGTGTGACAGGGCAGTGTGACAGAGCAGTGTGGCAGAGCAGTGTGACAGGGCAGTGTGGCAGGGCAGTGTGACAGAGCGGTGTGGCAGGGCAGTGTGGCAGGGCAGTGTGGCAGAGCAGTGTGGCAGGGCAGTGTGGCAGAGCGGTGTGACAGGGCAGTGTGACAGGGCAGTGTGACAGGGCAGTGTGGCAGAGCGGTGTGACAGGGCAGTGTGACAGGGCGGTGTGACAGGGCAGTGTGGCAGAGCAGTGTGGCAGAGCGGTGTGACAGGGCAGTGTGGCAGAGCAGTGTGGCAGGGCAGTGTGGCAGAGCGGTGTGACAGGGCAGTGTGGCAGAGCGGTGTGACAGGGCAGTGTGACAGGGCAGTGTCACGTGCAGCTCTGCAGCATCGCCCAGGGCCGCCGGAGCTCGGCCATGCTGCTGTGTCTGACAGGTCTGTGGCTTCTGGCTCCTCCTTGCCTTTCACTGAGCTGAAGGCCAGGGCTGCCTGGTCAAGAAGCACAGCACTTGCTGCTGAAACATCCTTGTTTTCTCTTAATTTCTTATTTTTTCTTAATTGACCGGTATTTGCAGAGCTTTAATTCTTGCTAAATAACCAGTCCTCTGAAGTACAGGAACTGCTCTGCTACCTTTTTTGAGCTCAGATGTATTGATGATACGCATGCTGTAGCTTTGTATTTTTTAGTTCCTTTCCTCTTTTCCTCCTTAGCTTGGTAGCAATGAGGAATGAGCATGGCTTCTCCAGATGGCTGGTGATTTGAACTCTTTGCAAATGAGACCTGGCTTACTGTAATCGTGCAGATTTTTAGGCTGGTTTTTATTTTTTGTTGGTAGCTGTTGTCACGTGCCAGCAGCTGAGAACTACTGGAGTTCTGCATAGCCTTTGCATAGGTCTTCTCTTAAGAAGAACTTGCAAGTTATGTATCATCAAAATAATTGCATTGGATAATTTCTACCTGAAAAGATTTAATAGATAATTACCTTGGTGAAGCTGAAGTTCCTATTCATGCCATAGCAGATTTATTTTGGGGAGGAAGGGTCATTAACAGCAGAGATGTTATGCAGAGATAACAACGTGGAGGCATTTAGATAGCCAGATTCCCTTGGGTGGGTGTGCAGGAATGAGTTTCTTACAGCTCTTGTCTGAAGCACTGTGAAAAATGCTTCCCTGCAGCAGGGTGTGATCAGGGTGCAAACAATCAGTTATGGAAAACCTGGATGGAGAGCTACTCAAAGCATTTAGAGGAATGTTTCATGGAACATTTTGGCAACAGGGACAGCTTCAGAAAGGTGTGTGTCCTTCCTGTGAGATGTGGAGCAAGGTTGTTTTGGATGGCAGTACAGGACAGTGATTCCCAATTGCTGTTGCACTGTGGCCATGCTGATGTGAGCTTTGGAGTACCGAGCCGGTGTGATGGTCGGAGCAGTCTGAATTCCACACGGAACGGAACGGGAGGGAGGCAGTGCTGTTACTGACGTCACACACGATGTGCAAGTGGAATTCAATAGTGCTGAATTCAGAGCACTGCTCTGAGCACTTGTTAATTCACAGGACATGCTCAGCTTTGGCTCTCTCCCTAGCAGATGTAAGCCTACTGATTGTGAACTTGCTTTTAGTTATTATTCTTCTCTGACCTCTTGAACTGACCACAGTTCAGAAGCTGCTGTTGGGAGGTTTGCTGAGGGCTGGAGGAGGGAGGGCACAAGTCCCCCTCCCTGCACTGCTACCAGGAGCATCCTGTGCTTGGTCAAATCTCCAAGGAGAGTGTGGAGATGAATAGTTAAGGTGGATGGTACTGAATGATATGCTGATTTTTATGCAATACGTGGATAAAACATTGTTATGTCCCTGCCCCCCAGGATGACTGTATTGCTGTGTTTGTTTGTTGTAGGTGTGGGCAAGAGCAGTTTGCTGTTACGTTTTGCAGATAATACCTTCTCAGGTGAGTGGTTTGTTTCCTTCAGTAAGTGAAATGCTCTAGGTTTGCTGCTGGTTGTAAGGAATCTGTGTTTGCCCACTGATAGCTGTGCTGGGAATACATCATATTTTAACTTTGCATCTCTTGGTAAAGCCTGTGCAGGCCATCCTGCCTGATCTTCACTTGCAGCTGAGTATTGAAATACTGAGGTGGTTCCAGAAACAGCTTGGGTGGTTTTGGTTGTGCTATACTCTGCAGACTTCCTATTAGCCATTTGGGATTTAGATTGATTAAGTATTGTGGTAAACCACTTAACATTTGTGATATAACCAATTTATTGGGAGGAAACTCCTAGAACAGAGTATTCAAAATAAGGATTGCATTCAAAATAAGTGTTTCCACAAGTATTTAAAGCAAAGTGTTGTCTCAAGATTTTCACAAGTGAAATGCTTTCATAGTTACTGTCTTTTTTTTGAGTTATTTGGGTGTATACTCTTGATCAATGGGATAGAAAAATAATAATTTTATTTTGTAACACTGAGCTGTTAATTTTAAAGGTGGTATGGGAGAAGTGGTTTTATGGCTAGGAAGAAAAGCTGTTAGGTACAGACAAAAATATGTAAATCAGCATGATATAAGGCATTTTAAACAGTAAGCAGATATGGGGAACTTTATTCTCCTCTCCAGTCTGAGAGCTGCTGCCAAGTAGTGTTCAAGAAATGTGCTTTGGGACATCCAAAATAAACAAGCCTTAGGTTCTCACTTACCCACACTTTCCCTCCAGGCAGCTACATCACCACCATTGGGGTGGATTTTAAAATCCGGACAGTTGAGATCAACGGAGAGAAGGTGAAACTCCAGATCTGGGACACAGCTGGCCAAGAACGCTTCCGGACTATTACATCAACGTGAGTAACACCAGCCTTTGTGCTGGGCAGCTCTGGCTCTGGATCTCATGGGCCAGGCTTGGGGTTTAGCTATTGAAGTGTTGGAGTTGATTAACTAATGAGAGCTGTGTGGTCTGTACAGTGAAACTTCTCTCAGCTCTGTCAGAACTGACTGTGCTGGTGATATTCTGGCAAGGTTTGGAACTGGGATTTCAGAGTTCCTCATCCTTCTGTGCATTTCTGTGGTGGCTTTGTCTTATTCCTCTGCTGGTAGAACTGGAGTTATTAGTCTGCATGTAGTAGACAGCTTGTCTCAGTGCCTGTCCAGGTTTGTCCTCTGATTGACTGCACAGCAGAAGCACAGAGTGCAGACTCTCTGCCAGTGTCATGTAACTAATGAACAGCTTGAAGATTGAAGAGTAGGATTTCTCCTGGTTTTCCTTTAGGACAAATGCTTCAGCAGCTATCTTTATGTGGAGTTCTGCTGAAGCAGACGCCCACATGATATTAACCTTTTCCTTCGTTGGAATTCAGATTCAAACTCATTGTCCTTTTGAACAGCATGTGCAGAGCTTTTCCTGTTCCTGAAGAAACCACACCTAGAGCTGCGGTGGTGGGAACTAAGAATAAAATGTGTTTGTAAACTGATTGCAGTAAAAGTGGACTGCTCACAGGGGGAAAAGGGAAAAGTGCACTTGGAAATGGAACTTTTGTTCCTTGGGTTTTAACCAAAATAATTCTTGGAAGATCCATGTGTTTCACTTGGTCTTTCATGACTCACTTCTCCTTTGGCTCTTACTCGAGAGGAGGATAATTTTCAGCTGATGAATTGATTAATTTGCTCAGTTCTGAAAATAATGAGATTGGTTACATCTGTGTTATGTCTAGAAATGGCAAAGTTGACCGTGATGTGTGCGCCGCCCCTTTCCTCTGCACTCCTGTACGGATATTGCTGGGTTACTTCCATTGTTTCTGAAGTGTTTAGCTTGAAAAAAAACTCAGCTGCCTCTTGTAGGGTTCCTGTGTGTGACATCACTTCTTGTTGGAGGCTGCAGGCAGTTTTGGGAAGGAAGTGGTGAGGGGGAGGCAGCCGTGCAGTGCTGCAGCCCTGTCAGCTGTGACAGGCGAGTCAGAGAGCCCTGATTGTGCTGAGTCAGCAAATGGCCTTCCTGTTTGCAGATTCCCTGGGCTCAGGAACGAGCGTTGGGTCCTGGGGTGATGCCAGCCAGCTTAGAAAGCCATGGTGTGTCCAGCACTGAGCGGGGACACCAGCAAAGGATTCCTCTGTCAGTGGGAATAGCGGCGGATCGGACCTTGTGCAGTGTTTTATGGAAATTCTTTTCTTCATTAATATTTCAAATAGATCATGAAATGGTTTGAGGCATTTATGCCATGACCTCTTGGAATTCTGCTGCTACTTCCTTTTGCATTGCTTTTTACCCCAAGTGGGGCATATTTTGCTTTGGGGGGGATCTCACCGTTTGGGGTTTCTGCCTTAGGGTTCTCGTAGTTACTGAGTGGTAACTCCATGGCCAGGGAAAAATCTGCATTTTTTGCAGTTTTGTGCAAAGAAGTTCATGTGCCCAAGTGCATTTGAAGTGTTGAGGAAAAAGCTTTGGGAATGCTGATTATAGTGGGATGAGGGCTCCTCTTGCTATGTTGGTTGTCTCTGCCTGTCTAGCATTCCTAATCATATCACCTATAAAACCAGGCCATAACGAAAGTTAAATTTTAGAAATGGTTCTGGCTGGCTTGTTTTGTTTTGTTTTTTTTTTTTTTTTAATTAATTGGCAAAGTGGTAGTGTAACTGATTTATTAATCCTAAACTAACTGACAAATCAAGTAACCTTGCTTATTCTTACAAAAGGGCTTGGTCATCAAATCATGGGTGGAGTGTGAGTGCCCTGTCAACAGAACATAGTAGTCTGCCTAGTCTTTGACTAGATTTAGGTTTAGACTGAAGTTTAGAATATAAAAGGTGTTCCTTCAGTATTACAGTAGGTCAGGGAGTCCCTTTACAGTGAAAGGCAGAGTTCAGATTGATGTTGAGCCAAGCCTGGCAAGCAAGCCTGAAATTAGAGCCCATCTGGTAATTACAGTAATAGGTTGGTAGTGCTGCTGTGTGGACTTAGAACTGCAAAATGGTAGAGGTGGTAGGAAGTTAATAGTGGAAAATTGGGAAACATTAAAAGGTTGTAGTGGTTTGATTTCACGTGCCTGTAGCTACAGTCAAAAGCTGAAAAGCAGAATAAAACTGTTGAGGAACAGACATCAAGTTGGTCTGGAGTATTCTACAGAAGCTCAAGAAAATTTCAGCCTAGGAAGTATAAAGGCAGCTGGTTTTATTGTCTGTTAAATGTGGAAATACTGGGATAGCTGGTGCCTTCTGGGAGGAGAGGCTGATCTGTGTGAATTTGGTTGCCATGGAATGTCATCCAAATTAAATTTGATTTAAATTCACCAGGGATTTAGCATGCCAGGATGCAGCTGTATTAGCAAGAATACTTAAAATGCATGAGCAGCCAGTCCCTGTACTTGATTTCCTCTTGTAGACAGGACTACTTTGTCCTGATTCAGGACTGTGGGTTTAGGATTCAAGCTTTACATAATGGCTGTCAGATGCCAGCTCAGGATGAATAGTGATAGCAGAGGGACCTTCTGCCATGGTTTCCTGTGGAATGGCATGTTTGAGAGAGGGATAAGATCTTGGAGATGATACAATTGCTGTGTATTGTAAAGCAGCTATGACTAAAAGGCTAGGAGTTAAAAGACTGGTCTGACTGACAATAGATGTGCTTCCAAGAACTTGAGAAAGATGAGTATGAAACCAGATTATTAGAAGTCTCTGGAAATGGTTAGAATTCTAGATGAATGAAAAAAGGAAGGAAATGTGTGCTACAAAGTAGTGAAATATGAACAAAGAAGCTGGATTAAAAACCAGTGCCCTGTCTTTCCACATTTGGCAGTTAAATGTTTTCCTGAAAAAAAACAACATATAGGTCCTACTGGACCAACATAGTGTCTCTTTTAAATCTTAGCTACTGCTGTGCTCCATGGAGCTGGTTGTTATAACTCCAGATGTTAATATTGGGAAGCAATTGAGGGAATCTGAGAGCTTTCTCACTGGTTTCTTGCAGTAGCAAATGCCCCAATGAGTGGCAAATGTTCCCTCATGTTTCCCAGGGCTGTGTTCAGGGATGTGAGGAGGGGATGCAGTTGGCTGAAGGACATGTTGAGTTTGGGTAATCCCCAGGTAATTCTAGTGGTACAACAAGCAGTAAGGTGTTTGTTTCAATTAACTGTTGGCTTTCTTAAGCCTTTTCCACACCTAAGCTAAATGTAAAGCCTCTAGGTCTTGGGACTTCCAACTGTATGGGAGATTGCTGGCTACCACCAAGCATCCAAAGGTTGCACAGGTGAGGTTTGCTTGTCTTTCAGCTCAGCAGGATACTTTCATGGATTCTCTTAACATGAATAACTGGTCTAGAACATATTTTCTGTGTTTCATGAAGGTATTTCCACCAGCAGATTCTGGCTTTGGGGGTTTGCAGAGTACATGGCAGAGCACTCCCACCACACAGAGGACAGCCAGCATCAGCCTGTGACTGAGAGGCTCAGATTGAGGACTTCAGGTCTCTTCTGCTTTCATTTCTGTGGTCTCCATTTCCCCAAAAATGTGGATGGGAAGGAGATAAGACATTCTTTCCCTTGTGTCAAAGTCTCAACTACCTCTTGGTTGCCAAAAGCACAAAATTTACACCTACTCCTCCCTGAATGCCAAAAGCCCCATCTGTTCTCTACTCGCCAAAGCCCACAACCTGTTATAAAAGCAATTCTGCACTGCATCATTCTGGAAGTTGAAGTATGGGATAGGATAAATTAGATTTTGTTTTCTAGTACTGTCCTGCATTTGGGGTTGGAGAAGCTTCTCTGTACTTGTTAAGCCTTAAATGTTATCTGGGATGCAGAGCATCTAACAGCTGATGGAAAACAGCATGACCAGCTTTTTGAGAAGAAATGTGTGCTATGGGACTTAAGAGTTAGAGAATAACAGGTAGTCATGGTGTTATCTCTCAGGCTTATCTCTCTTGGTAATAACAGCCAATAGAGAAAATGACATTTTAGTGTAGATGAGGGGTTGGCAACCTTTCTAGAACGATGTGCCAGACAATTTTCCCTTCCAAAAATAGCAGCAGTGCTGGTAGGCACTCAGCAGGAGTCAGGGGTTGCTGTCTTGCACAAAGGAGGCTATTTCTGATGAGGTGGTGGCAATATCAGTGGCAGGAGCTCCAAACCCCTGCAGGGTTCCCATTGCTGTGGTGGTCTCTGCTGCAGGGTCCAGCCCACAGCCCCATCCCAGGAGCAACACGCAGCAGGGCTGACGAGGTGTCAGCAGTGGGATTGGTGCATTCAGGCTGCCCCTTCTCCACTCCCTGACATCATGTGCTTTGCTCAGGAGAAAATGTAGGTGCGTGGGCAAGGTAGGAGCAGCAGGATGCTGTGCTGGGCCCCTGCTTGGGCTGACAGGGATGCCAGGCTGGGTTTGGTGTGCACAGCAGAGAAGCAGCTCTGCGTAGGTGCAGCTGAGCCACCGCGCTTCTCCAAGGGCTGCCTTGGCAAATGCAGTGCTCAGTGCTGGGGAGGAAGTGGTAGGTCAGCCTGGGGGCTGCTGAATTAAAAGATTATTAGGTGATGATATAGGAGAGCTTGAAGATAATTGCTTTATTGTTCAGCTGTGGAGAAATGCAGTGTGTTGGTAGGATTGATGTCACACAAAACAGGATTCATCAAAACCGGTGTGCAGGGCATGCCAGTATCAGGAGAGGATGGGTTATTTTTGCAACATGTGGATTCAGGCCATGAAATACTTTTCCCTCTAAAGGATCCAAGTTATGAATAAAGTTGTGTTGTAATCAAGTAAAGCACAAATGCAGTGCTGTAGCAAGTTTTGAAGTTGTTGAAAGAACTGACTGTGAATGGAGTAGAACATTTGAAAGTGCAGAATTTCTTATGGGCTGGGAATAAGTAATTCTTACCTGAGTTAGTTCTTGCCAAGGGAAGCAAATGCACAGCATAAATCACTGGTAAAACATGGCATGGGAGAAGTATTTGGGTGTCTTCTGCATGTGCCCAGGAGAGGAAGGTGGGGGGGTGCTCTGTGCCTCTCTGCAAGTCTGATGGTGCATAAAGGAGGTGGCTTCTCTTGGAGAAGGATGATGAGGTTGGAGGTGGGAAGAGACAGTGACTTGCTGAAGCACTTCAGTAGCAAAGTGAGCTGAAGCTTTGAGATCTTCTCAAAGGTGTGTTTGGGTTAGGTTCAAAGCTTTGAAGTTCAAAGGTGTGTTTGCTGAGTTGGAAAAATCACAGAGGAGCAGAATGGTCTCAGTGGACATCTCTGAAGTGCAGTGGATGTACTGCAAGAAGTGCTTGTGATAAGACAGCAAGGTCTAGGAATGCTATCACAATTTAAGGGAAAATCCTCAATTTTGTATGCTGGTTTCTTGAATTTGTTTTATTAAAAAGTTTAATATTGATCAGAAGAAAGAGAAGAGGATGAAAGGAAAAGAAGAAAGCTACACATAATACAAAAAATGGATCCTGATGAAGACTCACTGTTAACTGTTTCCTGTTGGAATTACTTTTTGTTTTTTGGGTTAGAGCTGCCTAATTTGCCATAGGGAATGTACTTGGTAGCCTTGTGATTGTGGCTGAAAACTGAGAAGGCAGAGCTTGCTGGTTTTCTGTTTAGCATTTTCATGGTGCACATACTGTCTGTCTTTGGTAGCTTCGTGCAGGTGATAATGTTGGAACCTGAATTCAGATATTTTTCTTGCATATCAGACTTGTGCATCATCATCTAAAGGTGCCAGTTGCCCAAGACTAATGGGAATAAACTGAAATAAAGCTTATTTTTAATGGCTAAAGGTAGCAGAGTGTATTGAATGCACATATGGAGTGGATCTGTTGAGTAGGAAGGTGTGATCAGAACACAGTCGCTCAACAAGACAGAAATTTTTGAGAGCTCAAGAGAACTGTGACTGAAGGTTGAGTATATTTGGAGATCTGCTGAAATTTTAGTCTGTAAGTGATCGTTCACAGATAAGAGAATTACTGCAAAAACTTGATGTGGCTTGTACAGCCCCAAGGATCACATCACATCACAGGCAGTTCTGAGCATGTGCTGGGGGTACCATTGCCTTTGGTCCTGTAGCATTCATCTTTGAAGGGCTTGACAACCTGAACAAGGAAGATTTTAGAAGACTTTGGACTTGGAAATGTATTAGTGTAGAGTAAATGAGCAGGGAGCTCTGTAGCTTTGGAGGAATAGCCTGGGATCAAGCTGTTATAAAAGAGCTGCATGAGTCTCAATGGAAAGAAACTGAGGGCACTTGATTACCATAACTTGAGGATTTGTTGGGAATCCTGTAGAAGCTCAGTGGAAGAGAAGGTGATGCCCTGGGTTAACATTTGCTGTCCTTTGTACCCCACAGGTATTACAGAGGAACACACGGGGTCATCGTTGTCTACGACGTAACGAGCGCAGAATCTTTTGTGAATGTAAAACGGTGGTTGCATGAAATTAATCAAAACTGTGATGATGTCTGCAGGATACTTGGTAGGTAATTAGGGAGTTACAGCATCTTATTTAGTGGGCTGGCCTGCTGGAATACCAAACTGACTTTTATTCTCTTTCCTTTTTTAGTGGGCAATAAGAATGATGACCCAGACCGAAAAGTGGTAGAAACAGAAGATGCCTATAAATTTGCTGGGCAGATGGAGATCCAATTGTTTGAGACCAGCGCCAAAGAAAATATTAATGTGGAAGAGGTAATATAATATTCAGAAGAGTAGAGATAGAATGATTTAGGGATAATGGTATGGGAAGAAATAAAAATTCCATTCTTCCCATTGAGAAAGAAAAGGTTGTACGAGTTGCAAGTAGTGGGTAAAATGTCAAGAAGAGACATTCAGCTGTTTTTGGAAGAGTTGGGGAAGCAAAATCAAGGAGGCTTACACTGCATTTTCAGTAGCTTGGCAGTGCTCATGTATTAGGCAGGAAAGAGTTGAGAATGCTTGTAGGAGGTAAGACTGCCCAGGCTTCACTCCTGGCCTCAATTTCCAAACTGCCCTGGTTTTATTTACTGGTTTGGAAAAAGGAACAAAACTGAGAAAGTCCTGTACTGTCGAGGTACTGTTTAGCTTGGGAGTGGGTTGGGAAAAGGTGTTGGATTTCCACTTGGGCCACAGTGGGTTGGGGAAGGTCTCTGAAACGTTATTGAAACATACAGAAAAGGGGAATGGCTTCCAAGGAGCAGCACCCCACAGGAGCCAGCCCGAGTTCTGGGGTGGTCTGAGTGTGCTTGTTTCTCTTGCAGATGTTTAATTGCATTACAGAGCTTGTCCTGCGAGCAAAGAAAGAGAACTTAGCAAAGCAGCAACAGCAGCAACAGAACGATGTGGTGAAGCTAACGAAGAACAGTAAAAGGAAGAAGCGGTGCTGCTAATGCCCCTTCCCTGCTGCAGAGACTCTGCTCTCACAGATCAGCCCCTCCAGCTAGACTCGGGCAATTCCACTGGGGCAGGCTTTGGGAGGACTTTCTCAGTTTTGTGCCGTTATTTAAAGATTATTTTTTCTCCATGTTTTCTATCAAGAAGCGCTGGCACCTTCCCACTGCAGTGCCAAGAAGGTATTGGATGGAATCTTGCCCCCCTCTCCTCCCCTGCTCATTCCAGTGCGCCTTGTAGACAAGAAGGACGTTGCCTACCAAGTGGACTAATTAACCCAAGAGTTTGTATATAATGTATATTGCTTTAACCAGCCTCGCCTCTCTGTTGTCGCTTTGGCTTCTGCCTTCTTAATGTCAACCAATCATGGACTGCAGAGTTCATCTTTTTAAAGAAAAAGTTTAAAAGTTCTTAATTTGAGTTGGCCCCGGGCTGGCACTGCTTCCTGGGGCCTCCGGCTGCATTTCTGTTGGGCTCCAGGCTGGCATCTGCTGCCCCTGGCTTCTCCTGGAGTCCCTGGCTGTTCCTGGGGCTCGGGCTGTGTTTTTCTAGGTACCAGGATTGCAGGTGTTGCTGCTGGAGCCTGGGGTTTCATTTCACCAGCCCCTGGGCTGGCAGCTGGAGCTGCTGCTGGGGCCTGGAATTTCAGCTTGCCATCATCCAGATTTGTGGCTGGATCCTTGGGTTTCACCTCCTTGTGCTGCAGCCCAGCTGTACCTGTGCTCTCCTGTAGTTTTGTATCAAGATACTGGAAAACAAACTGACCTGCAGAAGTGGGATTTGTTTGGATAAAACCTTTTTTTTTTTTTAAAGCAAAGTTTAACAACTTTGACCTCTGCTTCTGGTTCTGCCAGTGTCCTAAGTGAGGGTCCATTTCTTTTGAGAAGAACAAAAATCATGTGATTCTGCCAAAAACCCCAAACTTCTCCTTGTTGCCCTGTCCACAAATAGGCAATCTGAACTCGAATGTGAATTTTGGTGGTAAAGCTTTTGTTTTTGAGAGAGAAAAGGCATGAAAAAAATCGAGCTCTTCTTATTGATGTCTGAATATGAAAGCTGCAGGATCATTCCCAGGATTCTTCAGTTAGGAAAGAGGACTGCTGTTTTAATGCAAAGACATGGAAAGCTTGCTTGCTTGGGTTATGTGGTGGTGGAGGATCACACTTGGAAACAAACTGGGCTTGCTGTGCTCAGCAACATCTTCCTGGCCCTGGTCAGCCTTTCTGGGAAAACAAGGGCTCACTTCCTCAGCCTGAATAGATTTAGTTAAAGGTGGAGAGTGTATGTGTGTGTGTAACTAAAATATCAAATGTCTGGGCTGAAAGGACATGCTCAGCACCTGAATTATTGCCTAAATAATATTAAAAAATAATTTTACCTTAAAAGGCATGGAGGGTATGACTTCCTTTAAGGCCTTGAAGGTTGGACATACTCCATGTGCCAGTAAGTGGCCCTGTGGAATTGCTGGCCTTAGTTTGGTAGGATGTGATTCACCCATGTCCATGAGCTTGGAGTCAGCCCACTTCTCTCCCTTCCTCACCCTTTCTCCAGGAGAGGCTAAATTTTAGTCACTTATTTTGCCTGCATTTTTTTAGATTTTTCAGGTTGTGGTGAGAGCCCTGATCATACAATCACATCACAGTCAATCACTTTAAAGACTTTTTCCGAAGTGCAAACGATGAATGTGCAACACGTGGGGTTTTAATGGGTTCAGGTGCTGGGATATGGGTCCAGCTGCCTTCACCCACCTCTTCTCTTCACATATCCTGCATTGGTAACCCAAAACTGGAGTGAGCTGGGATGGTGCTGCTGGGCTGAGCTCTGATCAGTGTTGAGGGGCTGTGCAAAGTGGTGGCTTTGGTCACACCAGTCCCTCCTGCCTGCTCTCCAGTGTGGAATGTGGTGTGTGCTGGAGGAGCTGGGCCAGTCCCTGGAGCTGTGCTGGGGGGTTCCCCCTGCAGACTGAGGGGCCCAGCTCTGTTACTTTGGGAATCTTGTTGGTAGCTGTGTGCAGATCTAGGAGGGAGTAACTTCATATAGGCAGAAGTAAAGAACGTGTCTGAATTTACTGGAAATGATGCAATAAAATGAGGAAATGGTGCACCCAAGCCTGGAGTGTTCTCTTATATGGAAAAATTGGTCCTCTTTGAGTCCAGGTTTTTGTGGCTGTGGTTGGAATTCTGTCAATCCAGGTCCAGCTTCCTGGCTTAAAGTGGGAATTTCTTTTTTTTTTTTTTTTTCCCAGAGCTGGCTGTAGAGGAGCAGTTACCTCTGCTCTTGCCATCACTGTTCAATTGGAAGGGGTGGGGACCGTGTCTCTAGTGGTGCTGATGTGAAGTTTCCTAAATGTTGAGCAATGGAATGTCTAACTGGTTTGCTAGGATTATTTCTGTAATGAAAGTTTCTAATTATGCTTTTTAAATAATTTTAAAAAACTAAAAATAAAGGTTACAAGCTGCCAAATCTTTTTTTGAGGCTCTGTTTCCTCTGCTGTCCAGCACCTGGAGGTGGAGGGTGGCAAGCCAGGGGTGAGCTCTGCTGCTGAGTGTAAAGGGTTATTTCCTGAGAGGGGATATTAAAAAAAAAACCATAATTAATGCTTTCAAATGTTTATTTGCTGTTTTAGTTTGAATGAAAGAGGAAGGTGGAACTTATTTCTGTGTGAAGTGAGATGCCTGTGATTGTGCTGAAATCTTTTGTCTTTCTGCTCAACAAAAAGTATTGAGTGAGCTTCGAAAGCTCCTTCTCCTGAGGTGAGTAAAAATCATCTGGAGTCTCTCCTCACTTTCCCTGCAAATTTCTGTGTTTCATTAATCTGTGCAGGAACTGCAGCTGTGGCTGTGCCCTCAGCACCCCCTTGCCCTGCCCAGGCTGGTAGAGATGGAAAGCTGCTCTGGGAAGGTGCCTTGGCTGTGTCTGTGCCCTTTGGGAGGAGCAGCTGGAGAGGACTCCTGGGGACTCCTGGGGATGTGTGGATGGCCAGAGCTGCAGCTGCTGCCAGCTGTTTGTCACTGTCTGTGTCTGCTGTCTAAACTCCTTCCCGTTTGAGTCTGCCTCCATCCCAGGGCAGTAAAGCACAGCAGTGGCTGGAAGGTGGGATGATTTACCCACCTTCAGGTGTTCCTGTGCATCAAGAGATGCAAATGTTTCAAATGTTTCTGCCCTGGCCCCTTCTCCCCTAAGCACACACAGCACAGGGGCTTTACCTGGCTGAATTTCATGGGCTGATGCAGCACCAAAGATGCTGTTGGCTGTTAAATGGCAGTTCAAAAAATGAGCTTGTTTTGCTGCTGGGCACAGTAAAGTGGTGAGAGCTGAGACAGTATTGTATAAATGATGCTTTAATCTGAAGAGAACTATTTACAAAAGAAGTAGAGCATTGTTTTTACTAAAAATATGCCTTTATAGATTTTTATAATATGTATCTTATAAAAACCATACATTTATTTACATGACTGCTACATACAAAAATTACAGCACTGTGGTATATGTACATATCTATAGGTACATTCTTTCTGCTTGTCCCTGCTGTGTGCTTTTTCCCTCTCAATCCAAGGGAATCATTGCTGCAGCACCCAGACACTTCCTTTCTTGGCTTTTTGGTTCAAACAATCTTGCTTTTTATAGCCGAGTGGGGAGTAGAGAGTTTGCCTGATGGAGAGGCAGATCTGGAATCTACCATTCTAAGTAGGACAAGTGCATGTGGCCTTGCCCGCAGCCTCACTTCCTGCTCTCTCTGCAAAATGACTCTGTTGTCAGTAACTTTTTGATTTACTGTTCATCTCCATGGCAAGTTGCTGATCTAAGTTTGTGTGAAGATAAAGTGCTAGTGACTTGCCTTTCATTTCCATTTGTTCCTTGTTTACAGTTGCTTCCCTTGCAGAGTTTAGGAAGGGGAGAGACTGATCCCTTTTCCCTCGGGCTGGTGTAACAAACGTTTGCCCAAAGAGTCACCTGTTACCTGTGGGAAAGTCCTTTGTAACCTTAATCTCAGCAGGCATCTCTTCTCTGTGCAATATTTGAACAGTGACTGTGCAGCACTACTGTTTTATTTACCATTATCCCAAAAGCAAGGCTGAGGGTTGTGTTTAGAGCTGCTGATCCCACTCATTAAATCTCCTCTGGGATCCTGAGTACCTGCTGGATTAATGTGCTTCCTCCATCTCATCTCCTGGAGCTGATGTGTCCTTTACACCGTGGATGTGTCCTGGAAGAGTCAAGTGCCACACGTGAAGTGTCTTCCAACCAGCACTGCAAGGCTGATTCCAGGCTGTGACAGGATGGAGGGGAGTGAGTTAATGACAGCACAGAGTGAAGCAGTCGGGACATTGTTCAAACACAACGTGACAAATACGGGTGAGGTTTTTCAAGACAGAAGACAAAACCTAGCTGCTGTGTTAAGGCAGTGTCTGTTCCTGTGGAGTAGCAGCTCAGCACAAGGAGATCTCCTTTGGTGTGTTGTCCAGTTCATTGCACCCAGTTCTCTTGTATCTCTGGGTTTAGTAGTGCAACTAAGTCTTTAGGGTGAAGGGGCTTGTTTGAAGAAACCATACCCAACTGGCACCTTAGAACATGCAGACTTTCCTCTTGCAATCTCTTCTGCCACTCTTGTTAAATAAATAAAATTGCTATGGGATTAAGGATTCTCATTAAATGAAGAGATGAGCTGTGCCTACCCCTGCAACCGACTGAGTCACTTTCCTCAGCAAATACAGCAGAAGGCACCTTTCTTCATCTCATTACTGCATCTTCATGGGGAAACTTAAGGCCCTTGCTCAGGATTGCATCCATCCATCCATCAATCCATCCATCCATCCATCCATTCATCCTCGCTGGGGTAGAGTCCCACACATGGTGGGCATGTGGCTTGAAGAGAGCTGGTGGGGTCTGGGAAATGACAATTGACAGCAGAAGAAAGGTCCCTGAGGACCGAGGTGTTCACGTGGCTCTCCTTGATAGAGCATCGTTCTCAGTGGTCACTGGTGTCACTGTGTCATGGGTGTCACTGTGTCACAGGTGTCACTGGCATCCACGCCTCCTTT
Source organism: Ammospiza nelsoni (assembly GCF_027579445.1). Taxonomy (NCBI): domain Eukaryota; kingdom Metazoa; phylum Chordata; class Aves; order Passeriformes; family Passerellidae; genus Ammospiza; species Ammospiza nelsoni. The sequence goes on along the minus strand of NC_080650.1, from coordinate 10,307,396 downwards.
TGCAGGGATCCAAGGCTGGGGTAATGCATGAGGGTGTGACTGAGTCCTGGCAGCGGGAGATGCTGAGCAGGTGCCTCGTGTCCCTGCCCTGTCCAGAGTCACAGTAGAGGCAGGATGGCAGGATGAGGACATGTGGCACTGCACTGCAGCCCTTCCCCTCGCTTGCACAAGTGGCTACAAGCAGATACTCAACAGCTGAGCACCGCCTAGAAAGGAGAGGCCAAGTTTCAGTTTCCTTCCCTGCCTGTGAGGCTCCTGATGCCTTTCCCCAAAAGCATCAAGCTGTATTGGTGGGGCTTTGCCCAGGCATTTCCTGAAGCAGCTCTGCAGTCCAGGGTTCATTGCTTTCATGTAGATGGGTGTCACCACTCAGCTCTTCACTATCATGGCCAATCTCAGAGCACTCTGCTCCTTGCAGCCCAGAGCTGCCTTAGTGCAACATGGTCTCATACCAGTGTGGTGGTTTCATGTAACAAGGAAATACAGGAATGCTCAAATCTTCATAGGCAGAAAGGATTATTTGTACTGAGGTATTATGGATGTTCTATCCCACAGGGAGGCTGAATAACACTAAAACCCAAGCCACCAGCCTCTTACCTGCTGCTTAGAAGGTGACTGGTACCTGTTCTAGCAGAAAGCTTGATCCTGTGAGCAGAGATAGCAGCTCCCTGTGGGATGGTGTGTTAGCACCGAAGTTGCTGAGCAGGGCAGGGCTGAAGGTGCAGCCAGCTCTGTCTGCTGTGGGACAGTGTAGGTGGTGGCCTTTTGAAAGCAGCAGGAAACAAACTGGGGCCTGCCCATGGGTATTATGAGCTGGGAGAATGTGTGAAAATTGCATTACAGCAGCAGGACATCTCTGAACTGAGCCTGGTGCTCCTCACTGGCTTATGATGGCAGACTGATAGAAGAGCTGTAAAGTGCCCATCCAGTGCAGAGGGCAGGTCCCTACTTGAGTATTGCAGGATTTCCAGCACTGCAGTGTGCTGGAATACACCAAAAAAGCCACGTTCCCTCTTGTTGATCAAGTCATGCAAAGCAGGCTCTGGTCATTGATCCAAAGGACCTTTGGCTACCTGCTCACTGAAGGGCTGAGTAGAAACTGACCCCCAGGCAGGGACAAAACTCCTTTCTGTCAGGCTATAGCCACCATTACTGCATAGGGCAGAGTAACATGCAGGCTCTCCAGAGCTTTGTAGACACCCTGACAGCCTTTGGCTTCAGTGAAGGCAGATGCCAGTGTGCTTTCTGAGGATGGAGTCTGCCAACCCAGTGTCAGAGACTGACTGACATCATTGGGAGTAGGCTTCCAGTGAATTATTAGTTAGGCTTTTGGGGGCCTAGCCAGTTAAAATGCCAGTTTTCTTACTCTGCTTGGGAGATGTGTATGGCTTTGGGGAAAGGTGTGTGACTTGCTGAAGCCCCCAAACTACTTTTGGCCATTGGAGGAATAGCAGGTGCCTCAGGACTGAACATGCACAACTTTTATCCAGTCTGTAATCTGTTGTAGATGGTCAGTCTCCTGGGGAGAAATCTGTGTAGCTACAGCCTGCAACTCTTACCTCTGTAACAGGAGGGAGCTGGAGAGGACAGTGACACCACCCATCTGTCCCCTGCCCTGAGCTGTGAGGAGCCTGGATCCCAGCGAGGGTGAACGGCCACGCAGAGCTCCAGGGGAGATGGTGCCCAGGCAGGAGCTGCACTGAGGGCTCAGCTTCCACCACGGAGAAAGCTACATCTGTCAAAACATGGTATTGCTGGGGCCAGAGTGACTCCAGTCTCAGTGGGATGGATGAAGGATGTCACAGCTGCCAGGGTGACACAAATGGCTCCCTTCTGTCCTCTTGCATTCAGCTCTCTTCTTCCCCTTCTGCTCGCTGTGACAGAAGTTCTCAATCCCCTGCACTGCTCTGTCTTGGGGCTGCTTATTTCCTTCTCCAGCATAAGAATGCTTTTAAGACAATCAGAGAATTCTTCACAGCAGAAACTGGACTGTGTCAAAGCGCCTAAAATATACCCTGAAGTTTATCACTTCATGTATAGAATAAGAAAAATTTCTTTCTACTAGAATCACATTGTCAATTTGCAAATCTCCAATTCATGTAAACATTTGGTTCAGACCAGGTGTGGTGTAAATAGTGCAGAGTCTCAAGGGTTAACTCCTTTGCCCCCTTCTTTTTTACTCAGTGGATCAGACTTGGGTCCATCAGCAAGCTGGGCAGCTGCCCCACTCCCCATCTTGAAGCAGGAATTGTTGGAGAGTTTTCTCTTTTTCAAATTAATTTTTCTTGAAGAAGGAGAAGAGCCGGTTTCCTTCGGCCCCGCCGGGCTCGTCCCCCTGCTGCTCCGGCCTGGGGGAGGGCCTGGCGCCCCGCCTGGCGCCACTGGAGAAGGAATAAGCAAGCTGGCTCCATTCCTTCGGGTGTTTGTCCATCAGCTGCTGGTCAATGACCCTGTGCATGTCATCCTGCAGCAGAGGGACAGGACAGGGCCGTTAGTGGCAGCTGATGCCAAGGGGAGCTGGGGCGGGGCGGCTGAAATGGGAATGGAACGTGCAGTGATGAGATGGAGCAGGGATGAGGGAGCAGGGACAGGTCTGTGTCCCCAGCCCACAGCAGGCTCAGCTGTGCCCACTGCCATGAGGCTTTTCAGGGAGTGAGGAAGATCAATCACACAGTTCTGAGGGACAGATTGCTCAGGTGGTCTGGCACAGGAGCTCTGTGCTTGTTTGAGACTCTGTGCCGCCCCTAAGCTGCGTTCCTCTGCAGCCTGCAGATGTCCCCTTTGGGGAGAAATAAATAAGAACAAATGCAGCTGAAAGCAGAGGCCAGAAGAAGGATGGAGGTCTGTGCTGAGCAGGTCTGTGTGCACCTGGGGACAGCAGGGGTGGCAGAGCTGCTGCATGGCCACTGTCACTGGGGCTGCTTTGGGGATGGTGCTGAGGGGCTGGGGCAGGTGTGGGCCCACCAGATCCCTCCTGGGCTTTGCACCAGACTCACCAAACAGAACTGAGCTCATCCCTTAGAGCCCCTCCTTCCCCTAGAGCCAGCACAGCAGTGGGAGCTCTGACTGACAGCTCAACATGAACTGTGGCTTTTCAGGTGTACCAGGAATGCTCTGATTTCGTCCATGTTTGCTGCACAGTGAAGCTCCTTTATACAAAATAATTACCCAGTTCTGTTGCCACTAAGAATGTGCTAACATGTTTCTTGAAAACCTGGCTATAAATTTTACAGATTTTAAACTTTCAGATCCATTGCTTCTCCTATAATTGAATATTTAAGCTTAGTGAAAATGTGTGTACATAAACTAGCCCCACAGGAAGAATCAACTAGTCCCCAGCAGTCTGGTCCCTGACTAGGGCTGAGGACACTGTCAGGATACTCTGGATGGGCTGGAGTGGTGAAGTGCTGTTCATTCAGCACCTGGTGAGGGGAGGCTGTCAGGGCAGCCCCAGGACTGAAGGGAAGGTGCTGCCATTGCCCAGCAGGTGCCCCAGCTGCTCTGGATTGGAATCAAATCAGCCAGCTGGGACTGCAAACTTAATAATGGCTGATCTCTTGTTGCAGCATTTTCTGTAGGGAAAAGGATTGATAGCCATGACCTGGGCCTGAATTTAGTATGGGGGCTTCCCCTGTGGGAGCAGGAGGGTGCAGAGCTACACAGAGTGGGGAGGCTTTGGGTCTTTTTAGAGCAGGGCTGGAGAGAGGAAAGGCAGAGGGAGAGTTGAAGAGGTTGAGGTGAACATCAGTATGAAGTATCAGTGAGACAGGTTTCCAGAGCTGAAGCTGCCATGTGAAAATGTACAGCACTTGGATTTGGAAGGCACCTCTTCTGCTAAATGAAGTAGGTACCCAGGCTCCTGCATGGCAGATCTGTGTCCTTGGTTGACCATACAACAAGGGATGAGAAGGATTTATATGTATATTTATATATATATATATATATACACACAAAAATATCATATATATATATATAAATACAGTATGCATTATTGAGAGAGCACTGCATTGGATCCCTGTCTGTCAGATGTGTGAGTCAGAGAGAAAAGCACTTGGATGGGGAGGATTTTTTGCTTGAATCCTATTTTGCAGCCTGTATGATTATGTCCTTAGAGAACACTGTCATCTTGTTGACAGCCCTTGGTGAAATGCAGACTAGAAGTGTGCAGAAGCAAAATGTTACCAGATTAAAGAGTCCAATTATGCCCAGCTAAAGCAGAGACTTTTATCCTATTTTATCAGAAACTTTTCTGCAAATTCCTTTGAAAAACAGTCCCCAAAATACATAAATCACCCCACTTGTTTTGTGCCTCTGTGGCTGAGCTGCTGCTGAGGGGACAGGAGGTGGCTGGAAATGATTTTGCTGCTGTGTAACAACACCTCAGGTCAGTATGTCGGAGGCAACTTACTGCCATGAAGTGGCCTGAGCCTCAGCTCAGAGAGTTGATGGCAGCAGGTCTGGGGTTGCTGTGTTACTGCAACAGGACCTGTTCTTAATCCCTAAGCTGGGTTTATTCCAGCACTAAGTAGGCCTAACTTTATAGCACCCATCCAGACAGCTCCTGTGCAGAGCAGAATGTCACTTGGACAATGAGGCTGAGAGCAAAATCCCAGTCTGTCTTTCAAGAAGCTTTCCATATACTAAATATGTGGCTAGAGAGGGTTAATAAAATGTGCACCTCAGCCTGGCTTTGCCTGTGGTGCCCTGGTAAAGCCTCACCATGGGGTGCAGGATGCTGCCCTGACTGCTGCTGGGATGGGGGGGTGGGCAGAATATTGGTGGGTGATGGAGACCCCCACTGGCCCCTCTTGCCAGATGATGGTGAGGGCAGAGGAGGATGTGGGTGATGGTGGCAGCAGATGGAGAGGGGATGGTGGGTGTGGGGAGCTCACCTCAAAGGCAGGAGGGGTGTACGACTAAAGCTGTTGGTACAGGAACTGAGAAAGGCCACTAGATCAGAAACCAAAGGAGCCAGATAGTAAAAAGCCCTGAGGAAGCAAACTGTAAGCAGGAAAAAGAAAAGAAAGAAGAAAAGAAAAGGGAACAAAAAATAGAGAGAGAGAGAGAAACGAAAACACAGTGGAGTTGAAACAGGAGCGAGGTTGTACAGGAAAGGTTTCTATTGGTCAGGCTGGTTTTAGTAGAGCTGGGGGCTTGCATGGTCTGCAACAAATCACTATAAATGGCACAGACCTTTGCTCTTGAGTCTGCTCTATTTTCTGCTGAAGTAGCCCTCCCTTGGTGCTGGTTTTGGGAGGAGGCAGCTTTGTCTGCTCACAAGGGTTTTCCCCACTGACCCCAAGCAGAGCATCTCCAGGGCACTGTGGAACTGCCATGACTTTGTTTTTTCACCTTGGTGAAGAACTGGAATTTTAGCTTCTCCTTCTTGATGGATCTTCAGAGTTTATGCAAACAGTGCAGCAACAATCAGCACAACTTTGTTCTCCCGCCCTTCTGCTCCATCATGGAAAAGCACAGACATGCTGTGCCCACGTGTACCAGGGTGTGCCTGCCTGGGGACACCTCTTGCACAGACCCCTCCCCACCCCAGGGCAGAGCAACATGCACATTTCCCATGTGAGTCTGCTTCTCCATTTCCAATGAGTTTAGAGCTGCAGAATTCACTGCTCACAGCCAAAAGGGTTGGAGCAGGGAGGGGCAGCTCCCCCTGCACCCCATGAGCATCGCTGGCTCCTGCAGAGCCAAAACCCCCAAACACCCCCAAACACCCAATCCATGGGTGCTGAGGCAGAGAACAGGACACACCCACAGGAGGGGGACAGTGGGCTCATGCCTCACCTGCCAGGCCTCCAGCTGCTGCGAGAGGTTCACCTTCTGCTGGATGGCATCCAGGAGTTGGCTGTTGAGGGACATCATGTCGATCTTGCACTTGGTCAGCTCCACCTCCACCGCGTTCTTCCTGCGGGGACAGAAATCCAGGCATGGCACCTCCTTCTTTCTAAACAGTCAGGCATATCCAAACAAATCTACAATTTATGTCTTTCACTGGCAAGTCCCCACATCCTAAGGTGTTCATCTCTGTTGTATTCTGAACAATCTATTAATCTGAGTGAAGAACTTTTGACATCTTTACCTTAAAACCAGCAGATTTCTGAGATGCACACTGTGAAGAATACTGAAAAAACTCAGATACACTGCTGTGTAAGGTAATAGTGTGCCTGGATAATGTGCAAGATGTGCCAATAAAATGGAGACCTAGAACAAGGTAGAATCTATATTCAAATGTTTTCTCTTTTCCTTCTGTTTACATGCATAGAAAACAAATGATATGTGCTAAAAATCAAATGACTCGTGTCTGATTGCTCCATCGATAAATTGCAATATAAAACAAACATTAAAATCTCTTAAAGAGCACAATTCTGCTTCCTTCAGTCAAGTTCCCTTGGGACTTGACTGAAGGAAGGATCTAAGGAAGAAATGAAAGAAGAGAGCTTATCACAGCATATACTTTTCAGGAATGATAAACGGTCAAAATTATTTAAATTAAATGTTAGACTTTAAGGAAAGCTCCCAATTTCAGTGGCGTTGTCCCAGCCCTTGGGAACACCTCTGCTGCATTTCTTCCCAGACATCTGGTGGCCATTGAGTGTGTTATGCCATGGACAAAGTTACCCAAAGAGCCCCAGATGCTCAGTGGCTGAGATGTTCCAGCTGCTCCTTTCTTGGGGAAAGGAATTGTCCTTCAGGATGGAGCAATTTCCTAAGCTGCCCAAGCTGGGAAATGCTGCTCATCCTGCTGGGAGCACACAGGTGAGCACAAAGCTTAAGTTTTCAATTAATTGCTGTGTGATAGGAAAGTGTAACATGACTTGCTGGGAACCATCTTTCCTTGCAAACATTTTCGAGAGAAATAATTGCAGCTTATTAACTGTAGCTCATTCCTTGTCTCGTAATAGCTCCCTTGTGCTCCCCTGCAGAAGAGCAATTTGGGAATTTGTGTTTATATTCCAGGTACTAGAATACAAACAGAAATATTCCAAGGTTGCTTAACACTTCCAGGTGTTATATTCCAGGTACTGGTTGCTTAACACTTCCTCTGAAAGGATCCTATTTTCCTATTGCTTCCCATGTTGCCAAACTTCAGCTTCAAGCAAAAATTTTCCACACCAGATGTCTGCCTTGGGCAGTGATTTTATTTCTGTTCAGAGCTAAGGATTTTTGGGGGGGATGGGATGAACAAAAGAAACTTAACCCTTGGGCTGTGAGGTGGGAAGAAAATCACGAGCCTCCCCAGGCAGCAACCAGCCCACTCGGTCTGGGAGGGATGTTTTCACTTCAGTGACAAAATGCTCTTGTCTGCTTTCCCTTGCTGCCACTCTCTGCTCCTTCATCCCCCTCACTCGTGCCTCATTCCCACAGCTCCTGCACTGCAGGACAGCCAGCCCCAAATACTGCTGCTTTGTCCAGCAGGGTCCCAGGGAAGTGGGGAAGCTGTGCCCTTGCACTGCGGGCTGTGCTCTGAGCACCTGAGCAGCCTTTTGTTCGCTTCCCCGCCGCTGGGTGGATGTTTCCAGGATGGATGGCAGCGACAGCGTTGCCATGGCCACGGCAGAGCCAGCAACCCACAGGCACCGGAGCGTCACAGCTGGGATGCTCCTGCTCCTTGCCAACAGAGGGAGGTGTTCCAGAGCACAGCCGTGGCAGTCTGGTGGCCAGCTAGTCCAGCAGGGGCAGCACAGGCGATCCAGCCACTTACAAAAAGGGATGCTGCAGGCTGATTTAGCTCCCGCACCCTCTGAGGTGCAACCCTCTCCTGTGCTCCTCTTCTTGTCCAGGGCTTTTCCCCTAAGAAGCTGGACTGGTGGTGTCCTGGCCCACCTGCTTGTTGAAGGGATTATCAGAGGAATCCTTTCTAGCAGAGCACAGAGGGGTAAAGGTGTCTGTCCCTCTCCTTGGGGCATTTTGGCAAGCCCAAGGACAGAGCTGAGAAAGGGGGATTTGGGGTATGGGGGAGCAGAACTGCACAGATCTGTAAGGAGGATGGGCAAAATAAAGAGCCAAAGCAGTGGGAGAATCCCAAAAGGAGAACCAGAGAATTACAGGACTGGAGATGCAAAAAGAGACCTTGGAACAGGAAAGGAGTGACCAGAGGAGTGGCTTAGGGAAGAAGCCCAGGCAGGCTGTAATGGGGATGATCAGGAAAGCAGGGCTGTGTGTCTGGAATAGCAAAGGAAGAAAAATTGACAAATAGGGCAGACCTAGTGTTTGCATTTAGCTTCCTGAAGTCCTCTCCTCCTCACTGTGACTCACACCAGCACCAGGGATGGCACAAACACGGCTCACAGAATGCTCCTAAATGCCCCCAGTCCAGCTGTGGGCAGCTCTGCCTTTAGCATCTCCTGCCCTGCTCCCAAGCTCCTGGCAGCATTTCCCAACACCAGCACTTTGTCAGAGCTGCTGTGGAGAGCAGGAAAAGCCACTCCACAGGCATCTCCTGCCATCAAGTGCCGCCCAGGCTGGCTGTGGCGCTGGTGGCACTCACTTGGCGATGGCCTCGTCGCGGTCCCTGATGGCCTGCAGGAGCCGTTCGCTCGCCTCCTTGTCCTCGGCCCCGCCGCGCAGCCGGTCCCGCTCCTCCTTCAGCGTCGTCATCTCCACACTCAGCAGCGTCACCTGCGGGCACAGGGAGCCTGTGAAACCCGGGGCTGCTCGGGACCATGCACAAGTGTGCGTGTGGGGAAAGCCACATGGGCCAACCTGCAGGTTGAGAGATCCCCTGGTCATAGAAAAAGCTGTGTCTGCTGAGTGGGGCTGTTAGTGCTGGTGCCACCCTCCCTGAAAGGTGCTGAGTGACTCTGGGATGCTGACCTGAGCGAGATGTGCCACCAGGGTGGCCTCAGCAACGTGCAGAAACAGCACTGAAAGCTGGGCAGGGCAGGACCCACCTGTGACTTTGCTGAGATTATGGCATCAGTGCTAACATGTTGTCTCTCTCCAAGCAATTTGTACACATCCTTTGAGTCTGCTTGTTATAATTCTGATCTTTTCCAGGGTTAAATTACTGCTAACATAATTTACCAGCAAATAATATTTTTTGAAAGGATCCTTACATCTTCTGAAGTAATATGAAGCTGTAGACAAAGGATGTGAAAATTCTCTTTCATGCCATGGAAGGTGCTACTGGCACATCTTACAATTTTAATTAGACTTTAAAATATGTCTGGAGTCTTTAATAGTCTGAGAAATGATCTATGGTTTTGGTCCTGTGCAGAGTGAGTTAATAGGGTGTGAAATCATGCAAGGATTGCATTAGCACAGCTTCACAGTATTTCATACACATTTAATTTCTTTGTCTAGGGCACACACATGCTCTGTTACACTACTCCACCACCTGGAAACCCTTCCAGCGTTTGACCCACCTCCTGCCTCTAAATGCAGCTCAGTAGTGCTTGAATCTTCAAAGAAATCTTTAAATAGAGGGCAGACAGTCAAAAAGGGCTGATCACATCCAGGGCGTGGGAGGATCTGCTGTTAGTGAGGCACGGCTGGGCCGGGGGGAGGAGGGTGTGACTGCACCCTGTCTGTGCAGAGACTCCCCACGGGACTGGGGGGCTGTGCCGGGGCTGCCAGGGGATTGGGGAGCTGTCCCTCCCTCAGCCCCACATGGGGAGCACCTCAGAGCAAGGATGTGACACAGAGCAGTGGTGATGGAGGGATGTAAAAGGTGCTGAGCACTTCTACAGAAATCCCAGGAGACAGAGGATCCAGAGGCCCAAAACATGATGTTTGGGGATAGGTTTGGGATTTTAACTGGTTCTGTCTGGGCTTCAGGTAAGAATGGAAGGAAATAAACAGGCAGAAGGTGTGAAATAGCTTCTCAGTGTAGACAGAGAAGGGAATGGCTCCTGTTTCCACCCGCTCACTCTGCTCTTGAGCAGGAGCAATGAATGTGTGTGATGCCACAAGATCCTAAAAGCCATTTAGAAGCAGCTCCCCTTTGATTGTATCAATACCAGTGCCAGAACAGAGGGATGAGGAGGCAGCAGAGCACTGCTTCCCCCAGGTGGACCAGATTTCCACATGCATCAATTTTCTGTAGCACTGAACAGAAGACGATGTTGCCTCTTAAAGAGGTGGTGAGAGTAATTATTAACCTGCAGCAAGTGTGAGGCTGGATAACAGGCAAAAGCTGTGGGAGACATGTACTGGCTGTGGGAGGCTGGAGCTCCTCTCTGAGAGTAATGGCTGCTGCATTTGTAGCTATGCCTCATCTTCTCCACATCACACAGAAGTGTGAGAAGAAAACAGAACTGCAGTCCTCCCTGTGCTTACTAAATATTCAGAGCTTTGGTAGCTGGGGACCTCTAAAAGTAGACCCAGGGTTCCAGACCTGGAATCCAGGGCTAGTCTTCTGGTCCCTCCTGGCTGGAGAGTTTGGGGAGATCAGACAAGCCTCAAATCTGTGAATAAGTCTCTAAATGTCTCTGTCAGCACTCCCAGGTTGCAGAGGTCGAGCCCTTGTCTCTTGTCTCCTCCATCTCACATGTGTTTAAGGGCAAGGGAAGCTGTGTGTGGTGCACAGGACTGCAGCAGCACAGCCAGGGCAGGGGCTGGCTCATGTCTCACTGGGGGCAGAAGACTGGACCTTCACAAGTGTCTCTTGTGGTGGCCACACTGCTGAGAGGAGCAGTCCTAGGAGAAGGACAGGCTCCAGGGCTGCTCCCCTCCCACACTCTGCCCTGATCAGCTGCTGTGGAAGCAGGACATTTCCCACCCTTGCACACACACAGCCACCACTGCCAAGGTATTTAATGATGCTCTCACTCTCTTCCCTTTGGTGGGAGCTCCCACAGCCCCACACAAGGCTGTCACACCCCAGGTTGTGCTGACTTTCTGAGCAGGGCTGTGTTTTCCTATTTACTCTCCAAAGGGTGATACAGCATTGCTGGGAAGACCAGCCAAGGACATGTATTCATTCCATGTTCCAGTCCAGTTGCTGCTGCTTCTGCTGCAGCCTCCAGATCCCTTCCAGCATCTGGAGTCTTGTCCCACAGAGCCAAGGACTGCCAAGCACCTCTTTGGATGCCTGTGTCCATTTCCTGCTCTTGGCACAGGGCTCAGACACAGATGATGCTGGGTGGGGGTGCAATGAGTGTAGAGTTGGTGTTGGGGTGACCATTCCTTGCTGTTGAGGTTGCCTCAGCTGGTCCTGGAGGTGCTGTCTGGAGCCAGCCTGGCCACAAATAGAATTCTCTGGGAGTGCTTTTCTGAGGGTTTGTGATGCTGCTGTGGAAGAGGTTAAGCCCTGCTCCATGCACAGCAGAGCAGCACCTTTATATCCATGGAATGGTGCACATACCCTTCACAAGGGCTCAGTGCAGCAATTCAGGTCAGCTGAACTGGATACCTTTGGGTTTCCAGTACCCCATATCAAGAAGCCTCATACCGTGAGGTCTTCTGCTGAGAATTTAAATAACAGACTGGCTAAAAAGTGGACTGGGAGAAAGGCCTATAGGAAGTCTGGCTGCTTGAGATGATGCTTCAGATGGGCCCCAGACAATTTGTCAGAAATTTTCATCCTAAATGCTTAAATCCTCTGCATTTGGTTTAACAAATCTCCCTCATCCAACCGTTTTGGCCTAAATCCTCCTGGGTTATTGATCATGTTGGTCTCTTTGATGGAAGGTGTGTCTTGGAGGATGAACTCTGCTGTTACAAGACCACATGTAAAATGTTTGGGAGTTGCTAACCTGGCTGTGCAGTCGCTGCAGCTCCTCCAAACTCTGCCTCAGTTTCCCCCGTTCCCCCTCCATTAACTCCCTCAGGGCTCGTGAATCCTCACTGGTTCTCCTGATCTGCTCCTCTAAGGTGTCGTCGTCGCTTCGCCGAGAGCTCTGAGAGCGGGAGAGAAACCTCTTGCTCAGATTTCACTTTAAAAAAGGCAATTGTATTAATTTGGTACCAGTTTGGGATGAGGGTGCTAAGCAATGAAAAAGAAAATGTGAATGTGACTTTGGTAGAGCTTTTTGTTTGCATATACCTCCATAACCAAGGGTGCTCAACCAAGGGTAGTGCTTCCACACATGATGCAAAGAGCATGCAGAGCTTGGCATAAACCAAATTTACAGAGACCTACTGCCCATTTGGTAGCCCATGTGGCTACAGTCTGTTTGTGGACCTTTTACAGGACTCTCTACGTTTTATTTAACAAATACAACTTCACCTCTATACTCTGTCTATAGGTACTTAAGTGAGGAGGGTGAGTACTCCCTCACAGCCCCCTGCAGGGGTTACACTGTTTTCCTCACCACAACACCCCAAATAAGCACTAATGGCAATGCAACCCACTTGTAGGGAATGGGACCAGGCCTGATTTGAGCCACAACAAAAAGCAAGGTGTTTTGTTGTAATTCTGCACTTCTGTGGATGCTGAGTGGTCCCTCCATGCCACCCCCTCTGCCCAGCAGCCTGGGGACCAGATCCTACAGACATCATCTTGTGCCAGCAAAACCCTTAACCTACCATGAATTTGAGTTTGGCAGCTCCTGCCAAGACATTTCTACCAATGACCATTCACAAGGACAGAACCTCCTGACATAGGGGTTATGATGTTTTTATGGTACTATTGCTAATAAAGCAAGGTTAGGAAAATCTCAAAGGAAAGAACTGAACTGTGATATGTAAGACAACCTGCAATATATCCACGCTGAAACTCTAACTTACTGAAAATCTCAAAGTAAGCCTACTTTTATTAATTTTCCAGAATGACTCCCAGGCCAATGACAGCTGTATGGGCTTGAAACTTTACGTGGTCTGAGCACTTCAGGGTGAAACCCCACGTGCTTGGCTCTTGACTGACCATTTGAGACACAAAGAGTGGGCTGTGCCCTGTGCCACAGAGAACATCAGGGCCTTCAGGATCCAGCAGCACCTGCAGCAAGCTCTGGGCTAGGGGACATGTCCAAGGCAAGGCCTCTCAGTGCCACCAACTCACCGTGGAGTCTGCCCCGTCCAGCACGTTCTGGATGAGTCTCTTGAGCTCGCTGAGCGCGGCGCGCAGGCTCCCGGCGGGCACGTCTTTGGCTGAGGAGGTTTCTGAGGACTCGTCCATGGAGGAGTCGGTGGACACGGCCGAGTCGGCGCTGTCGTTGCCCCGCAGGTGGGAGCAGAGGTACCTCACCTGGCAGTACGCCTCCCACAGCTGCAGCCTCAGCTGCAACAACAGAGCCTGCCATTAGCCTGGGCCGTCAGCGCCGTGCACAGCCTCCCTCCATGGCCAAGTGCTGTCACAGACATCTTTCATGAAAAATCCTTTCCTTAGGATTTTTTCTCCTGAGAAGCCGAGAGGCCTCAGGAACAAAATGTAAACAATGGTTATCTGCTGCTGTGGAATGCAACAGGTGCATCTGGGATTGGTCTCATGCAGTTGTTTCTAATTAATGGCCAATCACAGTCAGCTGGCTTGGACTCTCTGTCCGACGCACAAACCTTTGATATCATTCCTTCTTTTTCTATTCTTAGCTAGCCTTCTGATGAAATCCTTTCTTCTGTTCTTTTAGTATAGTTTTAATATTATATATAAGTCATAAAATAATAAATCAAGCCTTCTAAAACATGGAGTCAGATCCCCATCTCTTCCCTCATCCTTGGACCCCTGTGAACATGGTCACAAAGTGCAGTGTGGGATTTCCAGCCCTCACAAATATTTGCCGTGTTGATTTAGAAATGGATGCAGAGATTTACTTTCAAATGGTCAAAGGGTGCTGATGGCACACCCCAATCCCAATTTCCAGCTCCAAATCCAGATCAAATACATTAAACTCCCTTTTGTTCTGGGACCAGAGGCCTGTGGGCTTTCCCAGAGCTGGAGGGCAAATACCTGTTCTCGTTCTTGCTCCAGCTCCTCTGCCTCCATGCTCTGCTCTATCTCAGAGAGCAGGGATGTGCTGGTTGTGTTGAGGTTTTGGAGACTTTTCTCCTCGCTGAGCTCCTCCACCTTGCCCTGCAGCTGTCGGTAGGACAGCCTCACCTCCTGGAGCTCCAGCTGGCTTTGGTGCAGCTTGGGAAGAAAATCAAGGAAACAAAAAAATATTAATGGAGGCAATATGGACTGGATCAATCTCTTGGTTTGTGAGGGAGCTGGGAGGGAGGAATGAGTGACACAAAACAGGGTTTCCAGCCAGGAGGAAAGTACTCTTGGCTGGTATTGCTGTTTATTGGAGCTTAATAATCTCCAAGTGTCATTAGACACTGTTTAGAATCCAGAATACCCAGAAAGATAAAAATAGCAGATTAATCAGCACTAAAATGGAGAACATTGTGAAGAAGTTGGGACTCGGGTAAAGAAATTTGCTGAAAACAAAACAGCAGGAAGTGGATCCAAAGAGAAAGTGCTATCTACATTTTTTTAAAAGAAAATTACAAATATACTTTTAGGAAAAAATATTCAGGGTTGTTTTGCAGAGCTGAGCATCCAGTGCTTGGTAAACCACAGAAGTGAAATGGAAAAACCTTGCTCTGCCCTAAGCCCAAGAGGTGCCATGCTTGTTTTCTGGGGAGTGACATTTGGTGATTCATGGCTGTGAACACCATGGAGATTGTTGGGAAACCACCTGAGCACTGGGATCTAAGAGGCCAGTGACTGCCCTCTGGAACAGCAGAGATCAAGAGGGGCTTCTCTGGATCTAGAGAAGCCCCTTTTGAAGCCAATTCTACTCTTAAAAAATTAAATAAAATGAACTGTAACCTGAGTCCTCTGATTATTTTTGCATTTATCTCATTTCCCCAGCACCCTGCCCCACTTCCTTGCTCAGATCTGCCTCTTAGGCTGCTCTTTGCTGCCAAGATGCCTCATTGATGTTCCTGTTTCCTGTCTTCATGGGGAACACCCAGGACCTTGCTTGCTGCCATTCATTCCTCTAGTTATCCTGTCTCCCAGTTTGTGGCCAATTTTACCCCAAATCATGACTTTTACTGCATCTCCCCATGCCCTCCCTGTCTCACTGCTGCCTCCTCACCTGCAGGTCCTTGTCATGGCTTTGTCTCTCCAGGATGAGGACTCGGTCCTGCAGCTCCTCCACGGTTCCCTGGAGCAGGTCGTTCTCCTCCATCATGGCACTGAGGCGATGCTCCAGCTCCCGCTTCCTGTCCGTCAGCATCTTGATCTGCAGGGCAAAGAGAGGCCCTGTCAGACTTTGCAGGGAGCAGAGAGGAGAGACACCACATTCCCAGGAGTGCAATGAAACAGCAAAAAGCAGAAGGATGTACACAGATGTTCTGTACCTGTATGAGAGAAGCTACCTGGAAAGCTCTGAAAGGAAACAACTCCTTCCCCAGGCTGCTCCAAAGGGGCTGGGTGTGCACTGGCAGGAATATGCAAGGATATTCCTTGAAATCAATATTAAGTGGAGACCACCCCTGCCCACCCCTTGAACCTTCACATTCAAAAGACTGGGAAGAACTGGTTACTTTTTTGGCTGGTCCTGATGGTGGCATTTTCTCCTGTATGGGTGCTGGAGATCACAGGGTGAGCCAGCAGGATCCAGAGTGAGTCTGTGGGATCCTGCTCCCTGCAGGGCTGTGCCACAGCACTGCCCATTGCTGTTCTTAATTGGTGTGTGTTCATCAGGTCCCCATCAGGGATTTTTCTGTCTTTTCAATTGTGTAGACTCCTTTCTGTGCTGTGCTTATTTTTAGCCTCCCAGTGATCGGTTGCCTTTAAAATTGGTTCATTTCTTTTAATTGTCAAGGGCAGTGATTTCAGGCAAGGGACAGTTTGCCAAACAAACCCTCCGTGACTCAGTTAGCTGGGAACAGTGCAAGGGATGAATCAGCACTAGCCAAGGTCACTTCTTCTGTTTAACCAAGAAGAAGGAGCTTTTTCCCACATTAGTACACACAGGATCTCTGGGGTCTGGTATGCCAGCCATCCACCAGTCCAGTATAACCCTAAATATTCCTCATGGCCTCCTTTCAGTTCATGGAGTATAGACAAATTCAGCAAATTCCCACTGTTTTCTTGGCCTCTTTGGGACTTTGTCTCTTTGCTGCTTTCCAGGTTGCTGGAAAGATCTGGCTGCACAAAGGAGTATCAGCCAAGTACGTGGACTTGCTATTTCTGCAGAGTAAAGGCTGCTGGAGGTATTGGAAAGCTGCTCTGAGGTGACTAATGGTTTCTGAGATGTCTCTGCCCACCACCACCATGATTTGCGTGGGTTGGAGAAAGAAAAACAAGAGGTTTAATGGAGAGATTGTGTTAAGATTTCATATTTGGTGGGCAGACCAGTAATGAACATGCTGTAAATAACAATGCAACATAAAAAACACCGCTCTGCCAGGAGCCCATGGGAAAGGCACAGGGGGAAAGGGTTTGGAAAGCAAGAGACAGGAAGGAGGTGAGAAGACAAGGTGTGGCATGCATGGTGACAGGCATGCATGGTGACAGCAATGTATGTGCAGGCAAACCCTTTCCAAGGCTCCATACTTACTTCAAGGACTTGCTGCTCCACACCAAGGGGAGGGGAAGAAAAGGCAAGGGACCAGCAAGGAGCAGGTGGGAGCGGGAGAAAAGAAATCGAGAGATTTTAGGAAAAGCTTTTCCAGACAGCTTTTAAATAAAAGAAGTGGTTGGGTAGTAGAGTTGGACATCTTCTACCCATCTAGTTCCTGCCTATGTGATCCCCAGTGACCCTGTCAGGGAAGGGGAAAGGAAGGAAGCTGTCTCATTCCTGCAAATGTACCTGAGTTAAAACAGGCAGGGGCTCCTTGCTTTCCCAAGTGCATGGCTCAGAGGCAAGAAAGGATTGCTGCTTTCTTTGCAAGCATGAGGAACAGAAGAAAAAACCCTTGCAAACCTTCCCACCATTCCTACCAGAGTTTAGTCTGTATTGGGCAGCAGCCCTGCAGGAGCACAGCCATGGTTTGACTCCCGGAAGATCCTTCTCATCCATTCATTTTGCAGGAATGCTGTGGCTGAGGCAGCACTGGAAGGAGCCAGCCCAGCCAGAACACCATGGAGCAATCTGGTGGCTCCACTGGCTGACTGTGTTTGCCCAGCTCAGAGAGGGTCATTACACAACTCCAAGAGCCCTGGCTGCTTCCTGCAGGAGGGAGGCAGGTGACTCACCTCGGCCTGGAGGCTCTCCAGCCTCACGATGTGCTGGCTGCTGGAGGAATGCTTCTCCCGGAAGTCCTCCCGGAGCGTGTGGACCTGCAGGGAGAGCTGCCGCTCCACCTCCGACGCCTGCAGGGAGACACAGCTGGAGTTACCCCAAAAGCAGCCCTCTCCTCCTGGCCAGGGAAACCCACCCAGATACACCTTCTGCACAAGCCCAGTTTGATCAGAAACTCTGAATTTTGCAGAGTTTGGGTGAGTGAAAATCTCATCGTGGACAGACACTGGGGAGAGCTACCATTTAAACCATGTTGATTTTTCCCTTGGGGCAGCCATGGACACAGCCCATAATTTTTTTCCACTGCAAAAAAAGCATGATGACTCCTGTGTCCTAAAGGAAATTCACTTTGCCTTAAAAATTGTAGCCTAGCTGGGGTTGAGGAGAAGACCAGGAAAACACTCCTATTTACACTCTCTTAACCTCTGAACATCTTTGGCACTGCTCTAACATAACAAGTACTCTTTGCCTTTGATTCCCAGCTCCTGTCGAGGCCAGATGGAGAAACATCCACTGCACATGACTGTCAGTGAAGGATCCCTGGGCTTGTCCCTCTTTCCCATTTTGAAGCAGGGATGCCCCACTTATGCAGGGTGGTTTGAGGACAGCAGAAAGGTCATTCCTACCTGCAGGATCCAGGCTTGAGGCAGCCCTTACAAATGACAGCTTAGACATGTTAAGGACTCTCCAGGCAGCTTTATGGCTGATTTTTACATGTGAACACACTTGTTTAGGCTTGTGAGACAACATAAGGTTTTTATGACTAAATCCTAAAGAGACAGCAAAATAGACAGTTTTCTTTTTAATTAGCTTCCATCAGGTTTCATTACACTTAGGCACAGAGTTCCAACTATGCCACATGGGCTGGGATTGAGCTGATTCCCCTCAAGAGGTGGCATTCCTGTCCTGCTTGGGGCATGTCCAGTGGCAAAAGCCACAGTGCTTTAGACTGGGGGGTGAGATGGGAGGGAGGGATTGGAGTCAGCAGCTGTGGGCAGGTTGGGGAATGCATCTTTAGGTCTGGCAAATGTGGGTCTGGATTTTCTCCAGGTGCTCTGACAGTGCTCAAGGCAGAGCTTCACCAAAGGGTGCAATGACTCTGCTCTAGCAGCTTGTGACTGGAGCAATGAGCACACAGACCCAGCCTGAGCTGCCCACAAAGGCAACACTGCTCCCTTTAAAAAATGGTCCCTTATTTTGCACAGTCTGCAGCAAAATATTCCAAATCAGAAGCATGAAGTAAAAGGCTGTTCCAGCTCCATCAAGTGGAGGAAACTGGTGGCCTCAGCACTGTTTGCTTGGAGGGGCAGCAGCAGACAGAAGTGTGGCCAACAAATCAGGCTCCGAACCCTGGCTTCAAAAAGAGAAATGGGGTTCCAATAAAAAGAAATAATCTTGTCTACCAATTGGTTTTTAGTTCCCTTCTTATACTGTTTTTTCACTCTTCTTTAAAGCCCCATATCAGAACCTGTTGCAGATTGCCAAATGGATTTAATAAAGCTTCCTTGCTTGGGCTGGATACACAGAATATAATGACAGCACAGCACTACAGGAAGGGGTGGTTATTTTTCTTCCCTTAAGCAACTATAGGTTGCAAAGCATCCTGAGCAGCTATTAATTGGTGACACTAAAGAAGATGGATGGATTGTGCTTTTTCTGAATGATTCACTTGCTTTTGTAATGACTGCTGAAACATCTTCATGCTGAAACACTCTGCAGGAGCTATCAAGGATGAAAAAGCACCAGATGAAAAGCACTGAAGGATTTTGCCTGCAAGATGCTGACCACACTCCCAAGGAGCACAAGTGGCCCCAGAGGAGATGACACACCAGTATTTGATAGCTCACTGTGTAACATAATTTATATGCTTGAAGAATTCTACATACAGAGAGTATATAAATGGACAACAGAGCAGTAAGGAAACAAGGCAGTATTAATGGCATTGTAAAAATCCCTGGTAGGAGAATATATAGCTGCTCTTGCTCGTTCTGCTCCCCATGCCCAGACAGGAGCAGGTGAAGGGATGAGCTGCAAGGATGATTCAGATTGTGGAAAGTCTGTTATATGAAAGGAGTCTAAAAAAAGGATGGCTTGTTTTATCTCATGCAGTGAATGCTGAGAGAGGACTCCCTATAAATACATCACGGATGAGCACACAGGAGGGAGAAGCGCTATTTAAGCAGAAGCACAATTTTGGCAGAAAAGAAAGATGTGAATAAACCAGATAAGAGTATATTAAGGCTGGCAATAGGAAGATTTCTACATTTCCAAGGACCTGCTGTAGGATTCCTCTTCCTGCACCATTACAGTAGTAGAAATGGTGGCAAAAAAATTAACTTTGTAATGGAGCTGGGTCACTTTATCATGCAGCTTCTTTCAGAGGGCTGCCGGTGACAGAAGGGAAATGAATTGACCTCAAAGGTCCTCTCCAGTACCAGGCTGCTTGCAGGACTATAAGACTTGTATTCACCAGCATTAAATCATCATCTGCAATTTATCTATGTGCTGCCCAGCTCACAGGTTTACACATCTTATTGCCACAATTATAACCCACATGGAGGGAAAAAAGGACTCGGTTACTGGTAGTATTTAGAGCCCTAAAGGCAGACAGGATGTCACAGTGTCACCTCAGTGAACACCACTTGCATCCTACCTCATGCAGTAGAGAAAAGTAAAAACGACACTTGCTTTAGGCTCACACAGTGCAGAAAATACTCTCTGACCAGCTGTTTAGCGGAAGTAAACAGAAATTACTGTATTTTGTGTTTCCCTCCACAGGCTAACTAGAAACAGTCTTCATCCAGTTTTTCTAGACATGAAACAGTCTTCTGAGCTGAGCTCTGGTCATGGAATCTTCCTTGTCATGCTACATTTGTTTCAGATGTTATTAATGCTGCTGCCAAACTACCCTTTCTAATTGGTTGTAAAATAGAGATTTTAACATCATCTTGCATTAATTTATGAAAGCCACCCTGACAGTGTCCAGTATTTCTCAGGCTTTATGGTGTATATTCAGACAGTGTCTGCTTCAGCTCTCAGCACTGCTGGTGGTGTGCACCTGTACATGTGTGTTTTAAACCATGAGCTCCCCACTGATTACTTCTAACATGCTCTTTTTACTTAGTGGCATCAGTGAAGATGTAACCTTCCATCTCCATTTCCTCTTTAATGCTCAATATGGCTTTTGCTGAATGGAAGTGAGTTTGTTCTGCCTCAGCCAGCCTGTAGGGCTTTCTCTCCTCCATCAGTGTTTCCTAAACATTAAAAGCTACATCTTTTGTGGTTCTGTCAATCACTTAGCAATGCACTGATTCTCCTAGAGACAAGTAATATTCTTTGCAGAAAGGGAGACATATATTGCTCAACATCACAGCTTTGCTCTGTAGTTTAAAATGAATTAATTTCCTCAGTATGGGCAAATTGGCCAACGCAGCCGCCAGGCAAGATTTGAAACATATCTGCAAAAGCATGGACATCAATTCACAATTAGATATATCCAATCAACTGTGAGATTTGTTTTCTGGTCTTCAGGCAAGGTTTCGATGAGATTTGGGCAGTGCAAGAAGAGCAGGAGGACATTTTGGCTTCTGCTCTAATTAAGGGCTTTTCATCATTGCAAACTTGATTAAGTTTCTCTCGTGATTAATTCCCAAGTGTTAAAATACACAAATATCTACATGTGTATATTTCTGGCAGAAAGAGATGCTTGCCAATTCCAAGAACTCCATGAGGTTTAACATCTGGAATGTATGAGCAATAAATACATAAAACAAATATAAATAAATTGGACCACTGATGTTCCTGTGAAGGGAGGATCTTTGAGAAGTTAGGGATGGATTGTGACAAATTAATGGCCTGCAGGTTAGCCTTAGTCAAAGAAAACCTTCCTTTGGGGTAAGAGTTGATAAATAAAGCCAACTAATTACAAAATATCTAGCTATAAGTCATGTCACAAAGAAAAGGAGAATGGAAAAAGTTTAATAGGCTGTAGCTGGGTGGAGAAACCAATGTTTCCCTATGATTTACTTCTACAAACAAGATGATTAAGATTTAACAAAGGATATTGAAGATTTTCTTGCCTAAAATAGCTAAGAAAGAGAAGTTCTAATTAGTGCTAAATTTGTAACACTCAGGAGAGCGTGTTACCCCTTTTATTAATTTGCTAATAGCTGAGTTCAAGGGACTTCCAGTTCCCACTGTGGTCCCATTAACACTTCAAACCACTAATTGCTGCCTCCCCTGGCTGCAGGTTCCTGGATTCCCAGCTCTTCTCTGGAAGGAAAATATATTTGGCTACTAAAACATAACCAGAGCAGGAAACAACAACAACAACAACAAATTGCTTTAGATTAGTAATTTACAAAAAATTGTTAATCTGGTTTCAGAGGGAAGTCCCAGAGGATTGGGATTGCTGTCTTGCCACTGCAGCCAGAATCCTGGTGCTGGAAGCAGCCTGGTTTTCTGGGATACTTGATACAATAAATTGGCAGTTTCCCAGCCCTTGGGACATTGGCACCATTAGCCACCATCAATATTTTGTACACCTGGAAGTTGCTCAGTTTGGGAATCTTTGAGAGATTCTTAGCAAAGCTTTGAATGCAGGTCAATTTCAAATTGTTATTTGAAACATTATCCAGGAAAAGTTCTTACATAATAGAGGTGCTTGCATTCACCACTTCTTGGGGCCTTCAATCAGCTTGTATTTGCTGATTGATGTGCCCAGAGGGATTTCCTGTGGAATTCTCTGTGGAGAAGAGCAGTGGCACCCTGGTGGGCTGCCCATATGCCCACCCAGCTCTCACCCCCCCTTCTCAACAATGGGGGAGAAAATAAGATTTAAAAGCTTGTGGGCTGAGACAGAGAGATTACACACTATTAGGGAATTTGAAGTTAAAACAGTGATCAATAAAGTAAAAGGCAAAGCTCAGACCAGGCACTGCCTGGGACTGGATTAGCAACGGGGATTTCTGTGGTGAGGGGGGGGATGGAACTGTACTGAGAGTGGGTATTGCCCACCCTGGTAGGGTTGTGATAGTGCTGTTTCCTTTGTGGTGTGAGGAGGTTTTTTTGGGGCCAATGTCAGCAGTGGAGCTGTGCAGGGTGTGTGGTGAGTGAAGATTTTAATGACCATTATGAAATTAGCATTTTGCTGAGGCAAGGGATGGAATTTATTTGCTGCAGGTGCCCAGGCACTGCTGGGGGGCTGAGAGACCCTCTGGGGTGAGGCTGGGGCTGCCCCAGGGTGGACATGGTGAGTTCCATCCCAGGGTGGACACAGTGAGTTCCACCCCAGCCCCCCTGTGGGCAGGGCTGAGCCTGTCATTCACCACCTCTGGAAAAATGCACTCAGGAAAGGACAGAACCTTCTGCCAGTGACAGCTGAGGTAAAAAGTGTGGGAAACAGCAACAGCCTCATGGCTGAAGGAGGAGTAGGAGGGGATTTGGCTAGGCCTTCTCCAGAGACCTCTTCCTGCCTCTCCCCAGGGCAGCACAGGACATGGGAACTGGGAAGTGCCCCCATCCCTGCCAAATGGGGAGTGGGGCTGAATCCTCCTCCTCACTTCATCCTTCACTCTGCTACTGCTCAGGCTGGGGTTTTAAGGCTGATGAGCTTTCCCTCTGGCAGGAAACAGGCTGCCACAGCCAGCTCCATTGGGTAGGGGGCCCTACACTGACAGCAAGGGCAGGGGGACAATACAGTAAACAAAAGAATATTATTTTTGCACAATAACATTTTTGCACAAAAACCAGTGTGCAAGGCAAGCACCTGAATGCTTTGGGAAAGAGCTCAGGGGGATGAATGCAAAATGGTGGCCTTCATCTTGTCTTTTAGTAGTGTTCAGATAACTGATTGAGACCAAAAACCATTAGCTGGGCTAAATCAATTTACAGGATTAGGAACTGCAAGGGCAGTTGGGTGCCATATGGGGGTAACTCTACCTGGGTGTAACACTTCCAGGTCTGTTGTTTGAATGAAACAAAGAGCTTCACAAGTGGCTGTGGGCTGTTTTAGGAGGTGCTTAAACACAAACCTCCCTTTTTTTTTGTGGTTTATTCTTGACCTAAACATTTGGCTCTTGTGGAGAAGAAAATAGAGTGTGTGGAAAAATGAGTCAGCCAGCTTCCTGTGGGAGGGACTGCAGGAGGCACGATGCTTTGAATGCTGCAATAAATTAGCACTGGAGATAATTCAGAGGACAAAGTGTGCCTGGAGGACACACCATGCTAAGTAGTGCACGAAGTGGCTCCTGCTCTGTGTGCAAATCCTGCTTTGCAGAAGAAGTGTGGGAGATGAGACAGCTCTGCACTGTGTCTGTTGTAGGGCTCTGCACAGAGAGCTGAACATGGGCTTGTTGGCAGCTGCTTGGCTCCTGGATGGGGAGAGGATTAGGGTAACAACATGTGACACCAGCAGGCTGGTCTGGTTCTGTGGGGATGCTGCACATCACCTGGAGGGGAGCATTTGTTACCTATTGCACATGGAAGCACAAAGGCTGCAATAATCAAGTCTGGTGGAGCTGAGAGGAACCACCACATTAATTCACTGCAGCACAGCCTGGCCCTTGCTGCAAGGGGGTCTGGGACCTTCAGGTTAAAAAGTTTGCCATTCTCCTTGTGCCTGTGCAAGAGCACAGTGCCTGGAGCTCTGTACTGGACTAGCAGAGGGAATGGTACAGTTTGGAAGTGGACAGTTCATGTTTTCCCTCAGTAAGCTCTGTGGTCTGCTCTCCAAGATAACTTCTAATGCATTTCTAATATTTAATTTCCACTAGTAAGTTTTTTTCCCCCTGAAAAAGGCATATTTTATCTTGATAGACCATTTTGGCCATGACCTTTGATGTGGGCTTTTAATCCAGATTTGCTGGAGCTCAGTCCATCTTTGCTACATGAGCTAAAGGCTGAAAAATATTTCTTCAAGTAACTTCCTAGTGAGCCAAAAGAAGGGGTCAGATGAGAGGACAAAGAAATACAAAATGCCTGACTAGTTTGGAAATAACTGAACTGGAAACACAAATACTTAACCTGGTCATTAAAACCTTTTGAAAAATTAAGAAGGTTACAATGATGGAGACAAAGAAATGTAACATTCCCCCCTGCCTGAGAGGCTTTGCTGTCTTTCCACGGTAGCCTGAAGCCAGGACAGGCAATCTCCATTCTTGAATTAATTCTTTTACAAAATCATTTTAGTCTTAAGACCTTAAACCTGGAGGTGTTCAAACCCAAATGGTTGTGCCTGGAAGAAAGAGACAATAATTAAGCTTCTTACAGTCTCTGGCTTTAAGCACTCTCTACCCTTTATTTGAAGGCAAATTAACTGAGTTCTATTGGGGATATCTAATACCTGATGGCAAGCTAACAGTTCTGTCTGCTCTTGAAATCTTCATGTCTACACCATGTTAAGCTCACAATATACTGTTTTAGGGTTTATTAGCAGTACATACAAGCCAGAAGTTTTCCAGTGTGTGTAGACCTGATGTTCAAACCTGAAGTAACAAACATGTCTGAATGCATGAAAATAGGGGTGACCATTCCCATATATATGAAACTAGTTAGTGCCAAAAAGATGGAACAAAATTCAAGGAGTTGGTTTAAAATATATTAAACTCTCCCAGGAAGTCTTCAGACAGGAAGAGAGAAAACATTTTCTCAAATGTATATTTAAATTTTATGGTAGATTGACCTGGACATGTTTGATTAGCTTTTAAATCCCTGCAAAGTTTGATTCCAAATAACTTCCATCAGGTTGTTTCTTAAAAATAGTGCTCATGTGTGTTTGCTCATTTCCTTTAAAACTTGATAAACTTATTTCAAAAGTGAGAGGAAGAAGAGCTAAGAAGTGGTTTTTGGAGCTTGGCTTGAATAAAGCAAGATGTGCAAATGTTCAGTGCAGAAGGATGATTTCTCATGGCCAATACAGTAGAACTTGTGGCTGCTTTCTGTGGAAAAATTAGAAAACTCAAACTCTATAGTGAATATTGGCCAGGATGAAAGCTACAGCTTCAAACTATTCCAATAAAGTTTCCTCTTCACTAAATGTTTTAACCACAGATAGGTGCAATAGGGTCACACATGGAAAGTGAATGCCATGAAAACTAGCAAGTCCATCACAAAGATTTGGAAACTTTGTGATGGATTTGAAACCATGAAACTCATACGGCAGCATGTCACATTGCAGCACTCAAAAAAGTTCAAATCTATGTTCTTAAAGGATTGTTCTGGAGCTGTTAAGTAACATTTTACTTGAAAATATTTCTTGGTCAGCCAGTACTTGATCTGTCCTTCTAAACACAAAAGAACTGTGCTGAATACCTGCAGACAAAAAGCTTCTAGACAGATATCATTTAACTTAGCAGTGCTTCTTCCTGTACTTTGGCAGCCTCCAGCTATATCTGAATTGTTCTCCCTCTTGACAGCATGAAAAGATCTGTTCAGAGCATAAGGTCTTTGGAGCAGACTTTGAGCACAAGGCAGACCTTGCTCTTGGTGATTGCTGACAAAAGATAATTACAATGTGTTAGTAATAACATCTGAGCACTTTGATCTGCTGAAGCTGAATCTATACTTAGTGCATTAACATGGGTAATAAGTACAGGAATTCTGTCTCCTTTTAGCCCAGCTTTGCTCTGTTTCCACCCAGGTTGAGCCTGGGGATGCAGATGCTGGAACACAGCATGTTTACCTTCTGTGCAGTGCACAGATGTAAACACTGAGGGGATTAGGTCTTTAATTCCCAGAGCTTCAGGGCAGGGCTTGGCCTTCAGAGCAGTCAGCACCTCCCCAGCTGTACACAGGGGCAAATATGCAATATTAATTTCTAGAGTGAGCCAGGACCTAAATTCACAGCAGGTGTACTCAAAGCTGAACATAAATCTTCCAAACCACACCTGTAACCCAGCTTTTGGGAAGCTTCTCAGTACTTCTGCAACTGGCCAGATCTTATTCATGTGATAATGATCTTAGGCATGTCTCTCTCTCTCTCTCTCTCTGGAGAGACTGCATGGCTGTAGCTGTGGCAGTGTCTGGATGAGGGGAAGGTCTGGAAATATGGATCTCTCTTTGCAGCTTTGTCCTCCTACAATCTTGCTTTTAAAAAGCTCCTGCATGAATTTTATTGAAATAACAGCTTTTGGCAAACTTGCTGGCATTTTGGTACTTGAAGTTCTACAACAGGTTGTGCTTAGAAATAAAAAATAATGCAAGCAGATGTGGAGAGGAAACATAGCTGAAAAATGAGGTGGGTGCAGCACATGCTGTGGGATGGCATATAAAGGATACTCTGCCAAACCATACACATGCAGGGGAATCGTGATCAGGGACTGGAAAGAGCCCCTCTCTCTATGAGTTTCAGGGTTTAGTGTATGTGAGTATCACTAAAGGTAAAGTATGGATGGTTCTAAATGGGGGAAGATGCCTCAGTCACCAACCCTTCATGTATTCAGCTATTTTTCTGATGGAAAACAAGTGCAGTGTTATTGGAGGAAGAAAAACCTGCTGCATCAACATCCCAACAGCTCTGTTAGAGTGTTACAGTAACTGCCTGGGAGAGAGTCCACTGAAAATGTTACAAAAGCTGTGCTCGGCTGTGGGCAGCCAGTTTGGCACAAACATGTTAGACTCAGACTTATACCTGTAGCCAAGGTTTTGCAAATCCAGGTCATGTGTCATTCAAGTGAAAGCCCTTTCCTGCACCGTCTAAGATGCTGCTTAGAGGGATAAGAGTCACTGAAGCTGTGTTTTTTTGGCACAGAGGCTGCTGCTTTTTGACAGCTGACTCCATGCAGACACAGCCAGCTCTCAGCAAGCCTGGGCTGAGCTGGAGCAGGTGTCAGGCAGGTCTGGGACTGACCCACAGCCCTGGTGTGGGGCTGCCTGCAAACCTGTAAGCACTGCTCAAGGTCTTAGACTGGGAAACACTGCACAGACAGAATTAGCAGCCTGTCCTGTGTTTGATGCTGAGAAAAGATCTCTTTTCTCTGTAAAGGTTTCACAGCTGAGGCTTTGGCTGGTAAGAAGCATGCTTTCCTCCCTCACCAAAGCTCCCTGATCACCCTCAGTGATTTGTCTTGGAGGGGCAGAGTTTGTAAATAAGGAGGGTTTCCCTACAGTTGCCCTTTAGAGAAAATATTGTTGCTTTTGGCTTTGGTGTTTTTAAGCAGAAGTCAGTATCAATGACATGTACCCTGTGCATGTGCCTTTTGGCCCTACTTAGGGCCATAAAAGGGAACAGGAGACCAGCTGTAAAGTGCAACAAGAAAAACACAACAGAAGTGGTGTGGCAGTGGCTATTTTTCAGCTTCAGAGACTCCTTGACAAGTTACTGTTGGGAATGTGCTTCATTTTCAAAGCCCTGTTTGAGCATGCTCCTACTTTACCTGTGGCAACCTTAGTTGCTTTCCAGGTATGTTCATTTATCACATTATCTTCAGCAGAGAGGGCTGCCTTGCCTGAGTGTGTGTGGATTCTCCTGCACTTAATCGTGGGCTGATCTACTCCATCTCTTCTGCTACTACAGCAGGATTTTAAACTGGGATCTTCCCTAGCTTTGCTGCACATAAATGATTAACTTTCTCTTCCTCTTGCTGCCTGAAATCAAGAGTAATGTGACCAGTGACAGAAGAGACTGTGGTATTCAGCTCTCAGCAGTTTTTATTACTCCTGCTGCTGTAGCTGAATTTCTCTATGTGCACAAGCCAGTGGTAGCAGCACTAAATCTCCTGAGCCCCTGCTGTGTGCTGGAGTGCCTAAAATGGTGCTGCTTAGAGCTTCTGCCAGTACACAGACATGTGAGTGAGCTAGGAGGGCTTTCATCCTATCAGTGCTAAAAATCACCTGCCTTAAGCCACTGATCCCTTTCCCCCCTCCTTGCAAGTCTTGCATGCAGTGAGGTGTGTGCTGGAGCTGGCAGATGGCTGGGAGCAAACAGGTCCACATGAGCATGCAAAAAAATCAGGCTGCATCAGTGGTAACCAGCCTGTGCCAGGACTTGGGTTTTCTTCTGCCTGTCACTGACTTCCCCATCACCCCTTGGCTTGGCTGTTTGGTGATCTACCTCCTGGAAAGTTTTCACCCCTCCTCTCCCAGCTCTCTCTAGTTGATTAGTCTAAAAGATATCAGCCATGACACATTGTTGAATTCATTTTTAGACACAATGCTATGCCAGAGATTTGTTTGCTCAATTACAGAAATACTATTATTTTTGCTGCAGTATGTCTGGATTTGGTTTTGTTCCTGAGGCTGGTACTGATTTCAGCCTCCTTTCCTTGGCTTTGCTTAAAGATATTTTTAGTTGTTCTGTTGAATCTGAGCAGATATCCCCAGTCTGGAAAGTTATAAAGAACTGAGTGGACTGAAGAAGGAACCATGTCACTACTGCAGCACAGGTAGGCTTTTATCACTTAGATCTTCAACTCTTAACACTTGTATCTAATGCAGGGCTGCTCAGCTCCATGCACAGGCACTCTCTGCATCTCCTATGTGGAGACAGGTCTCATGCCAGTGCCACACATGGCAAAAGCTGGCTTTGGGTGCCCAGGATGCCACATGAGACAAGGAACATCCTCCTCAGCAGACCCACATACCATGTGGTGTAGAGACAAGCTTCATGCAAGTGGAGCATCTGTGGAAGCTCCTTGACTTGATGCTTTGGTCATGTCTGCCTGAGCAGTGGGGCACGAGGGTAGAGCTGCTTGCTCAGAGGCACCAAGTCCCAGTACAACCCATGTCAGACAGTGTGTGCACACCAAGTGATGACCTGAACCCTGGGTAGTTTTCAGAAATTAATAGGTTGAAGTGAAGCATCATTTTATTAAGCTCTTGCAGGGATTTGGAATTTCCCAGTGTGATCCCACTGACAGCAAGGGACGAAGGAGATAAAGATATTAGAGCCAAGATTTCAGCACAAGCCTTCTCTCAAGTACTGATTCAAAATACAGCTTTACATGTCAAGCTGTAAAACACCAAGTATATCCATGTCTCAAAATTATTTATTTAGAGGACAAGACAAATACTGCCAGTTAAAAAGCTCTCTATTGATTTCCACCCTTACTCAGGTTTGCTGAAAGGGTCTAGGATTTAATATTGTTTATGGCAACAATTAAACCTTACCAGGAAAGGAGTGTTTTGGCCAGGTCCCTTCACAGAGTCGGAATTTACACGAGGGTTATGAGGCTCACTGGGGCTAATCCCTGCCAGCATTATACATCATCTGACAGTTGCCAAGGAGACAAGGATAATCTGAGTGAAACAAGATATGTGAGAAGGGTATTTATGGACATTTGCCTAACGATGCTGGTGGAATGCACCAAGAAATGATTATCTGAGTGCCTTTGAAGTACTACCTCTTCTGTGATGAATATGGAGGACTGGTAGACATGCAAAAAATGTCCCTGTGAAATTAAAGCAGCAGCAGCTTGGCCTTGATTTTTTCATTTTATCCTATGGTGGCCTCATCCAGTGGTGTGGGTGATTCCTTAAGATTTTAGCCTTTATATTTTTCAAATCCTGTACTGCATTAGTGCATAACTATAAACTCCATATAAAGTATTAACTACTGTCTTCACATTTTGGTCAGACAAACAATTCCTCTAAGCCTAAAACTCAAGGACACCCTACAGCCTCAGGCCCTGAAAAGTATAAACAAAAGTGAATTTTGGGGGAGCAAACTGGGGTTAAATTACTTCATTACCTGAAGCTGAACCCTGATATGCAAATGGACCAAACTTTGTGTGAAAATCTTGTGACCATCATCCATCTTGGGTCTAGCCTCTGGGAGGCTTCTGACTGCCCAAGGTTTACCTATTGAAGACCTTTAATAAATACCTGCTGTTTTTCTCTTAATCTTGTCCAGCCTCTGTTCTAGGCAGTCACTCCAAGGATTCATGGGGAGGGGCAGACAAGGCTTTTGCAGTGCTGTGAGTTCCCTGTCCAGCCACCTGCACTCTGTGGCATCAGCAGAGCATACACAAGGATAAACAGTGTAAAGAAGCCATTTCAGTCTGACAGAGGCTTAATGAGAACTGTCCACTCCACCATGAAATACTCACAGGTGCCTCAGGCCAAGTGGTGTGAGGGAAGGAAAGAGTGGAGGTGTGCAGGTACTCACAGGCATGGAGGTGTGTGGGCTTTGTTGATGGCTTTACAGGCAGCCAGCTTGTTCCTCCCTCCCTGCAGGGTGAGCCCAGCTGCACCACAGACACCTGGCTGTGGGTGCTTGTGTCACATTCACCGAGCTGTGGGCAGGGTCAGCATCATGTGGCCTACTTGGTATGTGGGTCTAGACAGGCATTTTGGGCAATTATGCCACTTTTCCTGACCTGGGGTGCCTTATAGCTCTGCTTAGGGAGATTAAATAAGTCAGAGAGTTAATACTTTCACTTGAACAAGTTCATGCTTGGAAAGGCTTCTGCACTGTTGGTTTCACACAGCAAAATATTTCCTTGGCAGGGTGTTCCATGGCCATGAAAAGGGTCAGAGATTGTTGGAGGAGGCCCATGTCTGGGACCAGGAGCACTAAAATAGTGAATTGGAGCTGTCCCACACTGGGCAAATCCTCCCCTCCTGTGCTGAGGTGAGGCAGTGACATGCAGTGAGGGAGAAAGCTGCCTGTCTCCTTCCCTCTCCCCCAGTTTGACCTTCTTAGACTCTGATACTGTCTCTTGATGGAGGATTAAGAAGGATGGGAAGGCAGAAGGAATTTCCCAAGTTTTGAATGCCTGATGCAAAGAACTCCTTTGAAAGGAGGGAGATGCTGAGAGCCAGCCTGCAGCTGATGGGCTGTGTCTCGTGATGCCAGAGTTAATCTGGGTAAGCAGAGATTAACTGAGCTGCTGGATTGGATAATGCCTGAACTGGTTTATTGCAGCTTCTGCTGATAAAGCAGCCCAAGCCTCAGAGACCCCTCCTTGTCTGCAGCTCTGCAGGATGAGGGCCTGTGCCCATGGCAGCAGTGCCTCAGGCACAGGAAGGCCCCAGGAAGAGGTGGCATTAATGAAATCATCAATTTTATAAGCATTTGCCTGGATCCCTTAAAGGTTTAAATATTTATGAGTTAGACTTCACTAAGAATCTGGTCCCTTGTGCTAAAGTGGAGAGTGAAATAAAGGCTAAGTAGCACAACATTTAGGGAGAATTTGTGCAGAAAGTGAAGTACAACATCCAGTAAAGCCTAGGGAAATAAAATCTTTCTGGAATAGAGACAAACCTACAGGAACAGTCTGAGTTGGCAAATCCCTGTGCAACTTCATAGCTGATC
This sequence comes from Ammospiza nelsoni, assembly GCF_027579445.1. Lineage (NCBI taxonomy): Eukaryota > Metazoa > Chordata > Aves > Passeriformes > Passerellidae > Ammospiza > Ammospiza nelsoni. The sequence goes on along the minus strand of NC_080650.1, from coordinate 10,276,013 downwards.
AATAAAAGTTATTTAGACAAATATCACACTGCTACATTCTACCAACAATCTCTTTGAAGCAAACATGGTCATTCCAGGCTTTCTCATTTGGCCTCTAAACATAAATCTGTTGAAAGTATGACTCCCACAAAATCTGAGTCTATTCAAGCATTTTGAATAATGGCCTGTTTACATCTGTTTTCACCCTTTCATTACTTTATGTCCATGTAGAGTTTCAATACAAGTCAGTTCCAAAGCCTTTGAGATCACACATTCCTTGTGAGCATTCCCTCAGGTTTTTCTGCCTCATTCCTTAGTATTCATGAATAGCAAGAAGACATAACCTGATGTTAGTCAAACTCTTGCCTGCATGAAAGGAAACCCTCAGAAGGTCTCTTTCAGACTTTGGCTAGTTCTTCTCATATCAGTGCAGAAATTGGCCAGCCCTCCCTAACTGGTGTCTGCTTGGCCACTTCCCAAAAGCTTCCTTTTTTGATGGAGACCTTGTAGAGTTTCTGGGCCATCTCTCCTACTCAGCCAAACTTACAGCTGGTTTTTGGTTTTTTTTTAATATCAGTCTAATTTTTATCCTGAAATTTATACACATGGCCATTTATGTAAGGGACATGGAGAATAAAGAAAGCCTATACTTGGTCAAGGAGTAATGTCTGAGCACTAGCATTACCCTGTCATGCTGTCAGTGTGGGGCACAGAGCACTAAATTGCTATTCCACATCTTAAAAACAAATAACAAGCCCCACCCCAGTTCATCCCCATTCTATAAGAGCAAGAGAAGCTCAAACTCTTGTGTACTCTGCCTGAGTGGAGATTTCTCATTCACTCAGGTCTTGTTTATTGGTTTACATTGAAAAGTCTGTCAGTGCCTCAGTTTCCTGGTGTTAATAGAATTTATGCCAATCCCTTGCTAACCAAGTAAAGAAACAATGAGAACTCTTTAGGTACTTCTCCAAAAGGCCTGCTCTTGAAATTTGTGGGTGTTTTTGTCCTGAAACACTTCACCTGTAAAAGCAATTGGGACTATGGATCTCTTCTGTAAATACAGACCCTTCCCTCCAGCAAGTCTTGAGGTTTGTACCTGTCTAATGGTCCTAGTGTGAGTGACAAATCTACACCTGAATTGTAAAAGACATCCATTTTCCTGGATTTGAGCTTGTAGACAGCCAAGTACAATGGGGCTTTGTTCAACAAGTAACCAGGAACAGCTCAGGCTAAATAGTTGCCAAATGGAACAGCTTTCTAAGAGCACCCCTGTCACTACAAAACTGTGCCAAGTCTGGAAGTGGGTTCAGGAACAGACTTTAAAGGATGGAGAGAACAAAGCAATCACAAGGTTAAATTTCGTTATCTTGGTGCACTGAAGTGCAAAGGAACTGAAGGATTCCATTTAAAGGGCAAATCCAATGAGCTGGATGCTTTAGTTACCCAAACATCAGCAGGTCGTGTAACTGTTCTGTGAAAGCTCTGCAGCTATGACACATCTGCATTACTGTGCTAATCTTGGTAGTCATAACCCAGCTGAAACTATCCAAGCAGTCCCTCAGTTTAAAAATGTTCTTTCCATGCTTCAACATTAGAACCTTCCAGGCAAGAACAGTTAGGAGAGGGAGAGAACAGTTAATGGAATTGTTCCCAACACTTCTGACCTCAGCAGTCTCCCCTCAGACACTGACAGGGATCCCATCCATGATGGAAATCTGTTGCAGGACTTGGCATCTACTGAACTGAGCCCCTGCAGAAGGATAACTGAGGTTGTGAGGCCAGTCTGTATCTCCTGCAAATTAAATGCCTCCTTGGGCTGCTTATGAGCAGCCTTTTACTCCAGCTGCTCTGACATGCAGGCCCCTTGACTTATGTCAGTTGTTTTCTGTGGTACCTTTGCCTCTGGATCCTGTTGTGTCCCTGTCTGAGGTGGCATTTCCCATGCCTGTGGTGGTGCTGCCAAGCACGAGCCAGCTCTGTATTGCATTGTGGCCACCAGAAGTCAACAACAGTATCTTTCTGATCCTGTATCTCTGCTCAAAATAAACTGGGTTCTGCTAAATGCCATTCTAAACAAAATGTTGGTTAAGCTCTTGGCTGTTTTGCAAGAGGCCTCTGATTTCATGGGTAATCAGAGCACTCAATACAGCTGGCAAAACCCTCTCAGTGTAGAAGAGACTTCCCTCTTGAGCTATTGTCTACTAAATTGCATTTAGAAAAAGCAAGGCTGCTTGAAAAAACAAGACTTTCATTACAAGGTGTGCAAACTTTATAAGCCAGAGTAAGTCTTTAAAGATCAAATGCTTTTAATTGGTTTTTTCTTATGTAGCTATTTGCAAAGATTTCAATCATGTTTGTCTCTGGTTCTAGCTAGTAATGCAGTGGCTGGATACAAACACCTTCTGTGTCCTACTTTCTAGAATCTCCTGGAGGAAGTGTTTACAGCAAGTGTGAATAAGCAGAAATATTATGAAAAACTTTCTTCTGCCCATGTGTTCATACCTCTGAGCTACTGCATAATAAAACAATTCCAATAAACAACCTGGATGTAAACAGAATAGCCACTCAAAATTTTTTGTGTAGTGCAAGAGGGGAGGAAAGGACTCATTCAGAATTTTATCTTCTTACTCCAGGACAAGTTCAGCTTCAGTTTTATGTTGGATTCTGGCTTTCAGATGTTCACAGATTAGTGGTGCTGCTGATGTCTCAAGACAGAAGCCTTGCATGAACTTTTGAAATGTCTTCTAGGACCACTTGCCAGAGGAGAAAGCTGGGCTATGAGCAGGGCTCAGCTGAAGTGCAGGAAGAACAGTGTATGGCTGACTACCCAGGGCTTCACACCTGCGTGTATTTGTCCACTCATTCCTGCAGATGCGCTGCCCGGTGAAAGGGGGGGTGGTGCGACAGGAGGAGTGGCTCTGTGATGGCTCCCGGGGCAGCCTGTGCTGCCTCATCCAGGCACGACAGCCTCGGAGGGTGGGAGATGAGCCGTGCACAGCCTGCAGGCTCAGTGCCTAGGACAGACAATCATTTCCCTGGTGCCACGGCCGAGCTGGACTCCCGGGAGATGCTCTGTGGCAAATCCCCAGCAGGGTCACTGCGTGGGCTCACTGATCTGCTCACGAGGGGCTCTTTTCACCCAGGATGTACAATGTTTGTCTGTCCCAACAGGCTCAGGAGCTCATTGTGGATGGTACAGACAACAAGCTGCCTGGGGCTGGTACAGCTCCAGCGCGACTTTGGGGGGGAAATCGCCGTGAGTAGAGGAGGGAAGGCGGGGAGGGGCCCGCGGGGGATGCAGAGAGCACGGCCCGGCAGCGAGCCGAGCCCCCGGGGGTGGCAGACGGGCCGCGGCCACCGCCCGCCCGCCTCGGACGTCACAAGTGCGTCTCCCTGCGTGTCCCTGACTGTCGTGGCGTTACAGGCACAGAAATCACACCCGGTTACCACGGCAACAGCACCAGCCGGGACATGCCGTGCTGTCATCATCCAGCAACCGGCCAGGGGTCCCTGGGGACGGAGGGGATGCTCTGCTGCCCCAGAGAAGGATGAGAGTCCCACCCAGCCCCTGGGACCCAGGGATGCCACCATCCTTTTGCCCAGGAACAGCGACTTGTGTAGCTCCACTGCCTTAGCAGTAACGTTTTTTTCTAATCTAAATCCTTTTCCTAGGGAGGGCTTTGCTATTCAGGAGCCCCTGTTTTATTCCATGCACAGCTTTCATAGGAGCATGAAATGTTAAGGGATTGGAATGGACCTTACAGATCATCTAGTCCCAATTCCCCCTGCCATAGGCAGGGAACATTCCCACTAGACCAGGCTGTTCCAAGCCCTATCCAACATGGTTTTGAGCATTGCCAGGGTTGGGACAGCCACAACCTCCCTGGGCAACCTGCTCCAGTGTCTCAGCACCCTCACAGGAGAGACCTTCTTGCTAATACGTAACCTAAATTTCCCTTCTTTTAATTTGTCCCCATTCCCCCTTGTCCTATCACAACAGCCCATTCTCTTTCTGCCCATTCTGGACGTGCTCATCAGCCAGAGGACTCAAGGGTAAAAATCTTTCATGAAATGAGTGTGTGCAAAATCCTTGGGCAAATTCTGTAGGGGTGTTCCCCCTCATGTTTGCTGAAATTACTTTGGCACTTCCTGTATTTATTCCTTGATGTCTGGATGGCCCTGTTCCTGTTGGGTCCCAAAGCTCTGTGTGTCCTAAAATGGGGTTAATGAGTGCTACAGGCTTGGACTGACTCTCAGCAGAGGGTTGAGCCTCTCTCCTTGTTCTCCCAGAAGAACAAGTGCCACTCAGCAGTGATCTCAAGGTGTTTCTCCATTACCTTCTAGGGCACTGAATCATTTCATTGAAGGACTCTGCAGGCGAGAACAGGCAGCTGCAGTCACGTCCTATATTCACAGCCTCAGCATGGAAAGCCTCAGCACTCCAGGCCTGATGTGGCACGAAGCTGAATTATTAACAAGTGCTCTCTGCTAGAGGAGAAGCAACTGGAGAGAAGGAGCCTCATTTCTCATTAGTATTCCCTGGGTGATCAGGGATCTGGCCATGTGGCGTGAGGATCTGCTGATGCTCCAGAGGGGTGGGGAGCTGGGGAATGAGGTTACTGGGAGCTTCACTGGAATCACTGTTTGGCTCTGTCTGGTGCTGGTGTCTGTTTCCTCTCACCCCAGCATGTGTGACACGAGTGTGCCTCATGCCAGGCACAAAACAGTGCTCAAGGACTGTCTGCCTTCCCCCAAGGAATGAGCAGCCCCACTAAGGCTGCTGTGACAAGCAGGTCCTTCAGCCCCTTCAACAGGAAGCAGTGCTGCTCTTTCTCCTGCAATTTCCCCTTCCATTGAATTTGGACTGCTCAGTAGTGAGGCAGGTGAAGATTTGCTACTCAGGACTCTGTGCTTGAGGAGTTCAGTGCAGAGCTCCTTCTAATAATCTACTCACTAAATAGGTCCAGTAAACATTTTGAAGAGTAAAAAGTAGAGAGTTTTTATGAAAAATAATTCAGTGTAGTGGTTGATCTGCACCTTGAAATGTAGGGAGAGTAAAAGCAACTCTTCTCTAGTAGGAGTCCTAGTAAAATATATGTATTGTATAAGTGGCCTTGCCCCAATCCTAGTTGTTCTAAATGGGCTGCAGCTCTGATGTCCTTAATTGGGTGGCAGCTGTGGCCAATGAAGATAACTGGGATAAAAGAGGGTGGGTTGGCTGCTTAGGGAGAGCCTTGGAGGAGCCCTGATGAAGAAGCAGGAGCAACACTGCTGTGAAGAGCTGTGTGTGAGAAAACCACCCAGGAGGTATGGGACTCTAGAAATATGAATACAACAATGTAGTAACAACACTCTTCTTTAGCCCAGGTTCATTCAGGATCTTTGGTTAAAAATAAACCCCCTGAAGCAGGACTTAAATTCAGCCTGACTTGCCTCTGTGCTAAGGATGGAGCTCCCAATAGACCCTGCTGGGCTATTGGAGACAATTTAATAAACAAGACATAAGGAGGTTTGCATTAAGCACCTGTATAGATAAAATAAGGAATTAAAGACATAATTCATAGTGTAATTACTACAGATCTCTGGCATAGCAAAAGCAGTGCATCTTGCCCAGCACGCTTCTTCCAATAACTTTCTTTTTCAGTGAATAATCTGAATTTCTTAAAGCCAACATTGTTCTTATGCTGATAGACCCAGCAACAACCATTCAGAAAAATCTCTTCAAATAACTGACAACAGATCTGCCTCTCCTGTGTGTTCTTGACCATAAAAGGATGTATTTAAAATACAAGTAATTTGGAAGGGAGAACACATTATGGTTAGCTTGTTCTTAATTAAAAACCTGTTTCTTTCAAAGCAAAGCCAGGCAGTGCCTGCCAGTTCTCTAACATCCTGCATGTTAGAGCATGAAGTGAGAAACTTCAACTGAAATATTACTGAAAGGAGGCTTTTGTGGTTAGTAAATAATACCTCCTTTGGAGAATTGAGGGCTGGCTGCTCCTGTTTTTGCTGTAGCACAGGGATTGACTGAAACACCTCATTCTTTGTAGCAGCATACTGGCTCTGGATGCTGAGTGAATCTAAGGAGTTGGTGATTGAGGGCCCCTCTGAGGGATGCCACAGCAGCCCAGCCTTCCCCTCTAAACACAAGGAGCTGTTTCAGCAGTGCAAGATGACACTCTGCCACTGCCCCGGGAAACAGATTTGCATTGCAAAACCTACCTGAGCCTGACATTGTGAAATCTCTCCCCCGTGCTCCATGAACCACAAAAGAAGCCCAGCTGAACCGGGCAGGACGAGCCCCGCCCAAGCTACACGCAGCAAACAGCTCCAGGAGCCAGAGCTGGGGAGCAGGAAATGTGTGGGAAAGCCATCTGGTGAAGGCCCTCAGAAACAGCGTGGAAGTCTTTTTTCATTCACTTCCTGACAAAATAGTAATATGTTGTCTCATTATAGGAAGATGACTGCTTGTTATTATTATTTGTATTAGTAACTCCTAGAAGCCCAAAGGTGGGGACAGACTCTTGCTGTGCTACCTGCTGTGGGCACATGTAAGAGGAGACCTTTCCCTATACACACTCCTCCATAAAAGGACAGAAGGCATAGGATTGTGGTTTTTGTGTTTTTCTTTTTTCTTTTTCTTTTTTTATCCTTGTGGGGAACTGAAACAGATGGGAGAGACTGAAGGAGCTGGAAACAGAACATGTAATAATTCCCAAGCCTTGACTTTCTCAGCAGAACTGTTCCTTGCCTCATACTTCAGCTCTGAGCAGTTCTGGTGAGTGGTTTGTACCCTGGCACACTGCTCATGAGGAGCTCTGCAGTTCTCCTTGGTAAACTTGGCATTTAGCTTGGTGTGGACACACTGCTGAGAGCTCCTGCACCCTTTGCTGTGCTGAGGCAGGGGGAGGGAAATCAAAGCAATGTGCAGAAGGGATTTTAATCATCATGTAACAAATTAAAAATACTGTGGAGGTCTAAACTTGCTCTTTGGCATTTCAATCATGTCTTTCATCATGTGCTCCCAGTCCAGCCAACCAAATATTCCCCATGGTTTAATGCTGCTGTAACCTCAGGCAGTATCTTTGTTCTGCTAAAAGCAGAGAACCAAAGGCTGTATTTCAAGAGGAGGCAAAGTTCCTTATAGCCTACTTACTATTATTAGATATTTAAAGTTCTCCTGTATCACCACCTCATTGGAAGACCTCAAAACTTTTTAAAGACCTTATTTTAGCCTCTTGGTGACACAGGCAAGAGGCTAATTTTTAGATACTGGAACAGACTTAAAATTCCCATCCTTGAGTTTTGCTTATCAGTCTTTGCTGGAACTGATGATGGATTTTTTCAGTCCCAGGCATTAATTGCAAGACAGAGCTTTCCAGGTCCCCTTGCTGTCCTTGTGTGGGTGTGTGTGCTTGGCTGGTTGGCATTAGTGCCAGGTTTAGACAAAGTGAGTATGTGTTGGCTTTTCATCTCTGGGGAAGGCAGAGTTTAAAAAATGTCCTAAGGACTAATTAGTTGGTGAAAGTATGGCAGCAGCAGGAAGGAGGAGGGGCAGGATGGAGGAAATGGTGGCTGCTGCCCTGCTTTGAGATAAAAGAGGCTGAAGCCCAGGGAATCCAGAAGAAACAAGCAGGACCATGTGGGCTGGCAGCTCCTGAGGCTCACTGTCATTCAACACACAGAGCCCAGTGCCAAGGGGATACCTTCTCCAGGAGTGAGATGATCAAGTGTTGTTAAGTGGGGCCACGAGGTGTTAATTGCTAAAAACTGTAGAAATTCAAATTTAAGGAGCTTTTAGTGTAGAATGACTCTACCAGAGAGAAGCCTTTGTGTCCTGTGAGTGAAGCAGGATGGGGCAGGCTTGAGGCTCTGAATAAGGCTTTCATCACCTTATCCCAGACTTCTCATAACCCTCTGCTCCCAAACAACCCACGGAGACACAAATGCAGAGCCAGGAACACAAGGAGGATACCAACAACACCTTAAACCTCACAGAAGCTGTTACAGCACCTCTTTGTAGGACTTTTTCTGTGCCAGTGCTCAGCTCATGATCCCAGGAGAGACTCCAGCCTATGGCAAGCACATCCATGCTACTCTTATTTGTCCTTTTTATTAATTGGAAGCCTAAGTGGTAACAGGAGCCAGAACTCCATGGGTGCAGGGTTCAGGCAGTGCCACTGCCTCAGGGATTACATGTGTAACCTCTTCAGAATTAAGAGACCAGACACGAGACTGTAAATACACTATGGAGCACCAAATACAGAATATTAAGCAGCTAATATAATGCTAAGATTTTAAAAAGCCTCAGCTAAAGCCCTGAGAATGACAACAGATTGTTCCCTACTCTCTTTCAATTTGTCCAGGTTTTCCTGACTGTGGGAGGACTGTTTACATCCTTGCTATACCCATTGCTGTATTTGAGTTACTGGCAAGTTTTGGCCAGGTGACAAACTCAATGAGCACTGAATCGTGCCTCGGCAAACATGAGCTCTGTCTCTGTCAGAGCTTATCTGCATTGGAGAAAAACTGTCCTCCAGGCTGGGAGCAGGGCTGGGCTGCAATGGGAAGGGCAGCAGCAATACTCAGCATTTTTGAATGTTGCAGTTCTGAAGTGGGTCAACGAAGACCATTTCTGGCACTAAGAGGGAGTTAAGGGAACAAAACCCATGCTTGGACACCACATGCTGGTAGACTTGGTGGTTCCTCTGACAAGGCTTTGTGGAGTGGATCTCTGAGCATCTGGCTGTGAGAGGCTCCTCTAGCACAAGTATCACATGAGGATAATCCCATCTGGTTTAAAAGCCCAAAACAAGCTGCCTGGTTTGCCTCTCCTACCTTCTAGTGTGTGCTTCCAGTTTATGCTTATGCTGGGACAATAACAAATCTTACATTCCCCAGCCAGTGACAGAAATCATACATACAGAGAAGGAGACAAGTTCTTAGTCCTGGATAAGAAACCTGACACAACACAGGGCTTGTGCAATCTTGGGTGGAAACCCTCATCCATGGTGTATGTGGAATATGCTCTGTCCAGAGAAAAGTGAAAGATCTGTAGCTCACTTGGGACACATTGCTTTAAAAACATGGACAAACTTAGTAGCATTCCTGAGCTAAGGAAGATCAGGTCTTTTTGGGGTTTTTTTTTCTCTTCTTTTTAAAGTTAGTTAGCCAAATTGGAATAAGTTACTTTTTAAATCCTTGACAAGAAAATCTACAGTGGAATGAGGAATGATTTCCTCAAGTGTCAGAACAGTGTCATACCCAACACTAGTTCCTCTCACCTCCGGAGGCACAGGACAACTGCACACACAGCTTGAGTGAAGACCTGTGGCCCTCTTCAGAGTCCTTTGATCCTAGTGCTGTGGTTGAGGTGTCCACCCTCCCATAGGCAACATCCCTGTGTCACCCCAGAGACTCAGCTCTGACAGAATTTAGTCTGAGAGAGGTTCTTAGAGCATGAGGTGGGCCTCTTCAGCCTGAATCTGTGTGTGTTTTTGTTCTATGCTATTTTAGGAATAAGCAACTGATAACAAGCAAATGCTTTCGTCTGCTGGAGTAACTGTGTTCTCAAGCATTAAAATTATGGTTTGTACTAACTGTCCAGTGGGGAGGAAAAAAATCAAGGCTCTTAATTCCAGAAGACAGGTTAACTTCTGTGGGAAGGAGGCAGAAACTGTTAAGTCTTTTGCTGTCAGAAAGAAACTCACGCTGCAAGTATTCAGTCAATTAGGCTGATTTGTAGCAGCCTCACTATAAATCCTCTTTCATTCACAGGCAAGTTAAGCTCTTTGATGAAACATGGCATTCCAAGGAATTTCAGTAGGTTCTCACACATGTAACCATGGCAAAGTTATCTGTAGTGACACACCATCTGAGAATGACATGGTATGTTCAATTCTACAACATTACAGCCAATGTATCTCAAAAAAGGGAGGCCTGCAAAAAGCCTTTCACCCCACTCTTGCAGATTAGCCTTCTTCTTGCATGCTAAATTTGTTCAGCCTATTAGTAAATTAGAAACAGATTTTCTACATCAGTTCTAGATACAAAAACAGTTGAGAGAGATAACTATGCAGTAAATGACCACTCAACCCAGAAACACAACTGTTTTGCCAAAGAAATGCATCACTCCTTAGAGGTGTAAAATCAGTTTAAAGGCAGTATGTGTTATCACAACACCTGTGTAACATAACCAGAGACAGAACCCTTTGTTTCCCTGGAAGCTGGAGCTTCCCCACTCCTTTGCCCCAGAGGTGGATGACAGCAGAGCTGTGCCCCTGTCCCGTGCCCAGCTGTGTCACCCAGCTGACTCACCCTGCTGAGCTGGTCCAGGAGTCTTTGGTTCTGCTCCGAGAGTTCCTGGACAGCGCGCGTCTTCTCGCGGTCGGCCTCGCGCAGGTGCACCTGCTGCTTCTCCAGCTCGTCCTGCAGCTGCTTCACGTCACTCTCCAGCTCGGACACCCTTCCTTCCCACTCTCCCTCCTTGTTCTCAAAGCGCCGCCGCAGCTCGTGCTTCTCTTGCTCCAGGTGCTACGTGATGGGGGAGAAGAGGTTAGGAATGGAGGGAAAAAGGGTCAATGTCTCCTTTTCCTCCTCTATGCTAGGGCTAAAACCTCGTGCAGGAAACAGGATGGTGCTGGAGCGTGACAATGCCATGGAGATAACAATTCCACATCAGGGCAGGTCACTGGCACTTAAGCCATTTTCCATTTCCAGCAATTGGCCTGTCCTTGGCCACTGGAGTTCAGCACATTGAATTTTTACTGAAATAACTGCCAAAAGAGTGAAGTAGGCTGCATGTCAATAGGCGAGATATATAGGTCAGACAGAGCAATTGATTTAGCAGAGCCCAGTTTAACTCCAAAGCAATATTTCAGTGGTCAGTGGCATAATTTTTTAAAAACTGCCTTTATAGTCAAAATACACAAACTGTATACCCTCACTGTTGGTGAGGAATGTAGATGAAGCATCCTTGTTGTCATATGGGTCTCATGAACAACAGTTGAATCATCTATCCATTTGCTCCTTCTATTCCTGACCTAATTAGTGTCTGAGAGTTTGATAGTGCACAGTAACTCCATTGTTTGATGCAGCCTAATCTGGAATGGCAATGGATGCAATGAACTGGTTGCTATAGACATTATGTACATCCACGTTCTGGGTTCAGGTTTCTTAGAAACCACTCTAAGTTCTGGAGACTCTGCTCTGCTTTGGATTGGCTGGAAAATGAGGGACAGAACCAATCTGGTGTAACTTTTGCATGTTTTACAGGCTCAGTTAAATGAGGGCTTGATTGAAACAGAGCTGCAAATCAGGTCAAAGCAGATTTATGTTGTGCCCATTTGAAAGAATCCCTGCTCCAAAACCCTGAGCTTGAATTTCCCTTGGTGGCTGAAGACACACATTTACTTTCAGAACAGTCAGATTGGGGACATGGGCGCGTCCCAGGATCAGCAGAGAAACCTGAAAAACGGGAGTCCTCTCCTTGTTGGTTGTTCTCTGATCCCCAGAATATTCTCCTGCTACTCTTTATCAGATTCCCCAGTCTTTAAGGAATGTGTCTTACAAAAGAACAGAAACCCACTGGGCCAAGCACTTGCCTATTTCTCCCAGGTGAATTGTTCCCTGGTGAACAATTCCCATGGCACTTCTGATAGGAGGGAAAAATAAACCTGCTAGGTGGAAAAGAAAATTGCACTGCATTTATGTGAAGTGGCTTTTTATTGCTTGTTAGAAACACAGGCTGTGAGGGGGCTGTTTCCCCTGGGTGCCTATTGCTGATGACACACAGCCTCCCTGGCAGGGTCCTTGTCACCTTCCCAAGCAGGTCTGAATGTCAAAACCCTCCAGTATCTCTCCAGCTTCTGGCCTGTGTATTGCTAATCTTCCACCTTTTTTTGCTCTGCCACACACATGCCATGTTTTCTCTTTATTCACCTGATCCCCAAATCCTTTCCTATGCTCCTTCCAGCTCAGTGTAGCAGCATGGTGCTTGTGCCCTTCAAATGCTTCTGCAAATTCCAGACTTTCATGAAAACCCTTAAATATGGGGGAAAGTTGATTAAAAACAGTGGCCCATAGTAGGGAATTTCCCCATGTTTCAGACACTAAAGAATGAGCATCCTTGCAAATGAGAACTAAGCAGTAATATAAATATTTTAATGCAATAGGTAGGCATGAGATCCCAGTAACTGGCCCATGACAACCATTGCAAAGAAATCTTGTTTGTAGTCCAAGTGTGGCTGGAGCAGCCACAATCTCACTTTCAGCAGCACACTGAAAATTCTGTCTTTTATAGCTCTGCCTCTTTCACTGCTAGGCAACGTTTAGAAAGATCCAGGGCCTTCTCTAAATGGAAAGTGGAACTTCAGCCTGCTGAGAAGCAGCACTGCAGCTGAAGTGCCCCAGACACCCAAATGTGATTTAGAAGCCACCGATAAGCCTTGTCAATCATTTAAAAAGCACTTTAGTTTTTTCACTGCAAAAGAAAATCTCCACTACACAGAGCCCCAGTAAATGGCCATCACAAAGGCTGGCATTAGAAGAAGGTGAAGAATATGAAGTTTATTCTGTTGTGACAGAGAAACCACAAGAGAGCAGTGGGGCACAGAGAGGCTGTTGCAAAGAGGAGGAGAACCCAGAGGAGATGTGTTGACTGGTCCCTCCTGCTCCTGTCAGCAGCCATCTCTCCTGGCCTGCCCTCACCCCAGCACCTGCAGGGCTGCAGGTCTGGCGAGGGGATTTCTGCACCTAGTGCTGATAGGGCAAACTGCTGGCCTCAGGAGGGGAGTTTCTTGTTTCCTGAGTGTCTGTCTCTCCATTCACCAGCTGCTCATTGATTTTTAAACAGAACTGCTTTCTAGAAGATGTCTTCTTCTGAAAACAGCTTATCTTCAACTTATCTGAGCTGGGCTGGTCCTCATCTGAACAGATGAAAGCAAGGGGAGGTTTCCCAGCTGATAAAGAGGGTTCATACTGTAAAGTGCTTGGACACAGCAGGCTCCTCTGTGTCAGAGGAACAGCACTATTAACTGTTTTAATCCCTCAGAGAGGATAAAACTGTCTAGGATCACATATCAGAATTTATTACAGAACTTTAATTTCATGATTAGAAATGAATTTAAATTCAGGCTGTGAAATGAAAGGTTTGCCAGAGTAGGTGCATGGCAGGAATGCTGTACCTCAGCAATGAACCCACAAAACTAGAACAGATTTAATCTTGAGGCAAAGCACCCAATGAGCAGACCTGGACTTTGGCTGTTGTGAAATGGAGAGGCTTCACTGAGCTCTTGTAACCAATTCTGAACTGTGAACTGGGACAAAATATCTCCTTTTAAGTGCTAAACATCATTATATCAGGTTGTCAGCAAGGATCTCATTTGAGACTTTGCTTTGTGTCACCATTAGAAAGTTCTCAGCATAGGGAAGGAGGGAACAGCTGTGGGTCCTTCCTCTCTGCTCCTCTGAAATAAAAAAGCTTATTGTGAAATTTTATTCACTTCAGTGGCAACAGGAGGAGGCCGAGATTTAATCTGCAGAGGCTGGGATTATCAAGCTTGTGTTTTAGAAGATTAATGTTGAAATTCGATTTTTTGTGTGAAGCAGCACTGGGTTAAATTTGCCAAACACAATGGAAAAAAAATGACCCTAAAGTAGATAACACTAACTCCTCTCAAATGGGTAGCCTGGAAAATAGCAATCTGTTATTCCACTGGGAAGTTAGGGTGATAGTAATGGCATGAAAACATGTAAACAGCCCGTTGTGTTTACAGTCTCTTCATTTACCTTCTGAATGGGCCTGTGAGAGCAGAGGTAAACATTTGTGGGATGTTATTTAAAGTACTGTAAAGTCGTAGTTTCTCCCTTCTCCTTTTCACCTCAACATTTTGCAAGCAGTGAGTGGTGTTTGAGGCTCCTGAACTCTCTAAGAGGCAGCTTGCTGGGGACCTAAACTTGTGCATTTTTCCTTTAATGGTAGGAAAGGTTCTACTCCAACTCCTAAGGAAAAACCATGTCAGCACAACACCACATACGTCTGTTCTTACTTAATGATCAACCTGGAAACATTCACTCAGGAAAATTTTAATACTCTGGGAAATTCTCATCTGATAAACAGAGCCACTAAGCAACAATTTGAGCAAATGTCACCTTCACTATTTTTTTATTAAAATAGCAAAGGCAGGGAGATTGCCTTGCAAAAAGGAAGGGATCAGCTGAGGTAACTGACAAGCTTAATAAGAGAGAGGAATTTTTGTCAGGAGAACAAAGGGCATACAGTAATTTCACAGATCCTCTTGAACTTGAGAAATGTTAAGTCTGTGAGGAAGGAATACAGGAATATTCAGGACTGTGCAGAAAGGACTGGTCTAGGGCTGTGACTTGAAATGTGAATGTTAATCCAGCACTGTTCAAACTCTCTCCAGAACGGTGAGAGAGGCTTTCCTCAGCCTTCTAAGCAGTATTACTTATTGGAAGAAATACAATTTCAAGAGCAGCTATGAGGAAGAGTGAATAATAGTGGTTCTCTCACAATTGTGCAAGAGAGTCGTTCCAAAAAAAAAGCTGCCTGCACAAGTCCTTTTCTTTGTAATAGCTCGATTTTATCTTAAAAAATCAATAAAGGGCTCAATCCCCCGAGTTCCTGGCAAACAGCTCTCTCCAGATACCTGTAGGCATTTTTTAGAGCCAACAGCTAAGAGCGATGTATCATTAGGGCTTATCTCCTGCCATGCCTAAAGCCTAAGCTGCAACAGCTTAAGCATAAGGGTCACATATGCTCTGTAGCTCAGTACCTGCTGTGCAAATTTAACTTCCGAGGTATTTCTGTGACGAGATGAGCCGCGCACATCTCTCCCAGGTGGTCCCGGGGCAGAAGAGCCCCCCAGGAGCCTCCGGAGCGCGGTGCTGCAGCCCGGCCCCGGCCCCACACGCCGGCTCTCGGCCGGAGGGATCGGGGGAGAACGGCAGCTTAGCCTCCCGCAGGCCTCGCAGGCACTGCTCAGACCCTTTCTTCCCCGTCACGGCCGCAGCGCGTCCCGTGGGCTGCCCGGCCGGGCCCGCGCCCGCCGCTCGCCGGGGAAGGGGCCGCGCTGCGCGGGGAGAACCCGCGGGCCGGGGCCGGGGCCGGGGCCGGGCGGAGCGCGGCGGGGCCTCACCTCCAGTTTGTCGGTGAGCTCCTTGTGCATCCTCTCGTACTGCCGGCTCATGTCCTGGTTGCGCTCCAGCAGCGCCTTGCCCAGCCGCGCCGCCAGCACCAGGTCCTTCTCCTTCTGCCGGATCAGCGAGAGCAGCTCGGGGTCGCGGGCGGCGGCGGCGGGCGGCGGCTCCGGCGGCTCCCCGGCGGCGGCCAGCAGCGCCAGCTCCTCCTCCAGGGCCAGCTCCAGGGCGGCGGCCCCGGGCGGCTCCATGCCGCCGGCGCTGTCCGCCTCCGCCGGTGCTGACCCGGCGGCGGGCAGGCGCAGGCACGGCGCCGACATGGCCCTGCGCGCCGCCGCCGCTCCGCTGCGCCCCCCGCGCCCGGCCCGCGGCTGCGGCGGCTGGGCGGGGAGCGCCGCCGCCCCCGGCCCCCGCCCCCCGGCGCCGGGGCCCGGCAGCGCATCGCCACCGCCACGGCCACGGCCACCGCCACTGCCGCCGGCGCCGCCAGGGACACCGGGCCCGGGCGGCGCGGGGGAAACCGGGTCCTGCTGGCCCCGGCTAACGCGGGCAGGTCTCGCCCCTTCTGCCGCAGGCCCAGGCCAAAAATCCCCCCAAAACATCGGGGAAGTCCCAGGAGGGAACTTGGCACCCCCGAGGGGCACAGCGCGTTCTCCTCGCTCGCTGCTCGCTCCCCCAGAGCTCTAGCGGAGCTCTTTCGGGTGCCAGAGCAGCTCTCGGGATCTTTGTGCTCAGTAGTTCACCCCGCAGAGCTGACTACAGCTTCCAACAGCCACCGGGGCTTGCTTTCAATTTCAGATTGTTTGGCATGTTCTCGGGTAACATTTGTCCTAAAGGTACCCTCAGTGAACGTTGGGAGTTGTAGTCAGTTCAGCTCCCAGTACTATTCCCTCTATTAGGGGCAGGACTGGTTGGGGTTTCAGTTTTGGTTTTGTTGATTTTTTGATCTCCTTAGATCCCAGTACAGGAAGTAAGCTGAGGCAGAATACAGCAGCAGAAACCTGTATATTGTCACCTTTGCTAAGACCCCATTCCCTCCATTTCTGATTACACTCTAATTTCAAGCAAGGTTTTAACAGTGATGGCACAAGAACATTTTAAAGGGAACTTGTTCTTTTGATTCCTAGATTCTGCAGACAGGAATTATGAGTTTCACAGCTTTTTTCTTTGTATACTGCTTTCTTGGGACTTGCTTTCCTTTCCTTCACTTAGACCATGTTCATCTGTATGCAACAGCCCCAACACATCAGTCCAAGGATGTTTTTGGCTGGGACAGTTGGTGACTGATCCAGGTTTCAAGCATGGCTGGCTTCTGCCTGGCGTCAGACCCAGGGCCCTAGAGAGCTGCTGATTATTCGTATCAGTTAGAACATGAATTGTGGCAATGCAAACTTCCCTCTGGCCATCTGCCACTGGGACTCGGCCTTTCGTGGGGATACACCCCAACAGCCCGGCTTGGGGGACCTGTTGATCCTTGGCCTTTTTCTTGGCAGCAACAGTTAACAGCAGTGCTGCTTTTTGATATGTGAGCACCTACTCTCCAAGGACCTGGCAGACTGGTGCCTCGTGCTGCCAGCACCTGTCCCAGCATGGTAGCTGTTGGTCCTTATGACCATTGTGATTTTCTTTGCACTGGTGACCCAGAGGTGACACCTCCTTTATCTCACAGCAATTCCCCCAGGCACTGACTTTTCCCGTCCTTTTGTCCTTGCAGTTCCACAGACGCTTATATTGCTGGAAAGAGGGATTGACCATAAGGTGAGATGGTTTGGACAATATTGGCACTTTTAAAAGGATCCCAGTCCCAAGAGGAGCTGTGATTGCACAGATTTGATCATCTCTATTTAAACACAGGAGGGCATTTAATATTTAAACTGATTGTGAGCACCTTCTGCTGGAAGTGCCTACTACAGCAAACCAAGCTCCTGGTGTGATTAATGAAATCCATTGTGGCATCAATTTTCATCTCTAATGCTTCCTTCAGTGTATAAAACAAAAAGAGATTATAGTGAGATGGTTTTAATCTCCCAAACAAAGCCTGAAACAAACCCCATTGCTGCATCTGTTAGGAGAGGGATGAAGAAAATCTATTGCTTGGATGGAGAGGGAAAAGCACATATAAATCAGTGAAATGTATTGTAAATATGCCACCATCTTAGTCAGGCCTCTATACAAGCTTAATGTTCTTTTGGGGACTATTGACTGCAAAACATAACTGTGTTATCTGGAGCAACCCTGGATTAAAGCTTTGTTTATAGCACAACATATTATTGACTTCCACTTAAAAAAAAAAATTAAAAATCCATTGTCCTGTGAATTTAATTATTGGTTTGGCTTTTTAGAAATATGGTATGTTACTGCTTCTAAAACTACTTTGTATGCTACTTTATTAGTATTTGATTTTGTATGTGTCATTCCAATCAAATACCTATGAAAAACTGTTAAGAATATAACAATGCAGTTTCTTTACAATGAAATGGTGGCATCATGTTTTAGGATCCTAAAATGTATTTCAGCTGAGAGCTGGGACAGTTGCTGCCTATAAGTGGACACCCAGCTCCCATTTCTGCTCTTCTTGCCCTGCTTCAGCTTGGTTATGTCCTTTGGAGAGCCTCAGCCCAGAAAATAGAAGAACCAGTTATTGGAAACAAGTCAAACATGAGGTTGTTTTGTTTTAATTGCACTGCTGAAGACTGATGTGACACTTCACTCCTCAGGTACTGCAATAGTGAGTAGCTCTTGTGGAGATTAGATCAGGCATTTCAGGAGCTGACACTCTTGAAACACAGAAGGTTTCTGTGTGTACAGAACAAATGATCTTTCAGCCTGGAAATCACTCCAGGGATGGCCCTTTCTGAAAATGCAAAAAGGCCAGACTGACTCAAGCACACAGAGAACCGAGAGCAAGTGACTGATGCCAGTGATGTCATCACAGCACAGAAATGTCACCTTGCCCAGGACACACTGCCTTCTTTGTGATATTAGCAAACAAGGGTGAAAATAAAGCATAGGTGTAAGAGACTGGTGTAAGAGTCTTTGTAAGAGGGTCAATCATTCTTCCCTTGCTCAGATCAAAATCTTGCATAGTTCTGTATAAACTAGAAAGCAAAAGGTTCTATTCTTATGAGTCAAAAGGGTGGCACTGACCTTGCCTCTGAGTACTTTTTTTTTCCTTCTTGCTTTTCCCCATCCCACAAGTACCGAATCCAGTAAAAAAGCCATGGGGAGGGTTGGAGAACTTGATTCAAGGAGCCACCCAGGGCAACCTGCCAGTGCAAATTCCATCTGCTATGGTTCCTAAAAGAGCAAGATACTGAAACAGGCAATCCAGCTTAAGCTGTGGATACAGCAGTGGGTATTGTCCTTCCCACAGGGTCAAGGGGAGGTGAACTCTAAGCTGTGCAGGCTCTTCAAGCCCAGTGTCAAGTATATTGTTAAATCTGATGCTTTGAAATCTGTATTCTGCCTTGCAGGGATTTCACTGGTTGGTTTGCTCACAAAGGAAGTGTGGCAGAGGGTCTGGACCTTTGGTGGTTACACCAACAAATGCTGGAACATGTAGGACTGTATGACTTGAGCAGGACAAAGCATTTTTCACACATCAGAAAAGCTGCAAATCCAATAAATGTCCAAGTGCTTCAATCAATACCTTCACCTCAGCTGTGAGGGCAGCACTCAGGCACTGCAAGGGATGATGCAAGGGATCATCTTTTTTTGTTTAGAGTAAGGAGAGAAAAAGATATGTTGTGGGAAAGCCACAGCCAGACCTGTAAAAGTAGGCTATTGTCCTGTGCTTTTAAAGCCGACTGTGGTGAGAAAGGAATTCCCATCAACATCCTTAATCTTCCTGCCAGTGGGCTGACAGACTTCCAGGGGAGGCAGCACAAGCTATCAGGTTTCTTTTGCCATTCTCTCTCTCTCTCTCTCTCTCTCTCTTTTTCTCTCTCCCTCCCTGCCCCACTCCCCCCTTTCTGAATGATGAATTGCTTTATCCTTCTCTCTGTTTTTCTGCACTTAATTTCTGGCAAATATCTTATGTTTTCTGGTTGTTTGTGTACTTCTGTGCCGAGGTGTTACAGCCACAACCTCCTCTGCTACAAGAGGTGCAGGCAGCCTCAGAGTTTGCAGTTACCCTAATGAATAATTAAAGGACATCTGTGTCTTGCTTGCAAAACAGGCCAGCACTGTAAAGGCAGAGATAAAAGTCATGTGTGACCTTTCTTTCTCTTTGCTTCTGTAATGTCCAAAGCTATCCAGTATGTGTGTGCCCAGCTTTTCCCTGATGCTGAGTAGAGGAAATACAGGATGGGAAGGTGTATTTGCAGAGCTTGGTAAGGGTGAAAAAACCAGAGATTTATTGTTAAACTCTGGAAAGTTTTAAGAAGGGAAAGAATGTTGTTATGAGTGTTAGCCTAGCAAGATGTAGTAAAAAAAAAAAAAAAAAAAAAAAAAAAAAAAAAAAAAAAAAAAAAAAGAGAGGCCATCCTATTTTCCTCAAGGCTCAGTATCTCCATGGAGTTTCTGACAAGTTTGTTTTTTCCCAGGGTTATCAATATAACATCAGGTAGAACAGAAGGACCACTCATCCACCATGGTGACTCATGGCATTGAAGTCAGGGGGAAACATCCCTTGACTGCTAAGGGGGTAAAGCATGGATGACTCAGGAGTGCCCAAGGACAGAACCAACACCATGCTGTGCTCACCCTGCCTGTGTGTAAGGAACAGGGGGTGCAAAGGGAAAAGAGCAGGGGAATAGTTTGACTTGTAATGTGGCACATAGGAGTTAGAGATGTAACTGTTTTGTACCATAGGTGTTAGTTTCTGTGAAGTTTGGAAGCATTCTGTAACAGTCTCTCCAAAACAAAGCTGACAGTGCTGGGAACAAGCAGAACTACTCCAGACCTGGAGGAGTTGTGTGGCCAATATTTCAGGCCAGCTTGATCTGTTTGGGGTACCCCACCAATAATTTGGCTTTGGTTCACAGCTGGCCCTGATCTGACACACACGCTGCCTTGCACCTGAGGCTCCTTCTTGGCTTACCATGATCCAGGGAGACTGAGGACACAGGATCCACGCTGGCTCCTTAATGGGACGACCTTCCAACACTTATGCCAAGAGGGCTCCCATCCTCACACACCCTTGTGCCAGCTGCTGGGATTGCAGTGTGACACTGCTGGAGCTACTCAGAGCTGCTGGAGAAGCTGCAGAGAAACAGAAAATGTCTCAGGGGCACGGTGAGCACAACAGGGTGCAGAGGAGAGCTGGGCTGGGGATGTACAGGGTGGCATCGAACACTCACATGTGAGGTATTGGGTCTGAGTGCTCCCACACAACCCAGCTGTGGGCTGGCTGCTTCTGCAGCCCACAGGAGGAGATGGTTCCATGGGAGATGTACATCTACATCTAGACTGGTGCTGTGTTTTTTTAATGAACTAGGTGTTTTCAGCAGTGGGTGTGAGTTCTCCCTCTTGAATCTTACCACATGACAATGTTTGCCAAGCCTTTGTGGAACAAACACTCTTATTAAGAATTAAAAAGTAGTTTGTGCCTTTTCCCATTTTAAGGTACAAACTGAGAGAGCTGTTCTTGCTTGTATTTTTTTACAGCAAACCCTTAGGTCCTAAAATTACCTGTCATGGTGTGGGCCATGGAGTTCTGCAACATAAATGATTGGACATGACTTTGTGCTTTGTTGTAGGGAAAAATACTTGTTCACTATGATCTCTCTGCTTCTTAGGGATATGCTGTGATTTGTAATGACTTGTTTTAGGAATGCTGGTCTTTGATCTGGCATTACTGGATTGTAATTGACCATGTTGACACAAAGCAATGGTGGGGGTTTAATGCAGCCTCTTTCACTCACTGTTGTGGTCAATTATTTCATGATAATGGCAACTCTGCCAGGTATTTTTGCTTCATTGAGCAATTATGTTGTTATGGAAACTGGTATTCTATAAATTATCTGAAGAGAGGCCTGATTCACTTCTTGGGAACAAGAAATTTTAAAGTAAAAAGTACAGGATAACAGGGGTTTTTCATTAGCTGTATACTTATTTGTGTAATTACTAATCCTTAGAGCTGTTAATTTGCACTCGTTGGTGCAAATATCAGCACCTTCGTGTCTCTGCAGGATCTCTCACATCATTAGGAGTCAGACCATCCTGCCCAGGGGGAGGCATCCTGGGTATGTGCAGCACAGAAGCTTTCAGAGGAGCTTTTGCAGCACCCATTACCTATGAGAGTAATCCCCTTTCATGCCCTGAGCTGTTTCCTCAGCACTTTCCAAGAGCACGAACTAGATAAACATGTGGGTGGAAAACCATTGAACAGAAGTAATTAAGTTGCTCCTGGTGAGCTAAAGCTCATTCTACATGGATGAGGAATCCTGCATTAGCTTGAGGTAGTCAGTGCTATTCCCCAGCATCTTTCCCCTTTTTTATGCTTTCAAACTGAGATTTCTTCTGGTTCTTTTTAACAGTTGAGCTACTAAAAAGAACATTGCCACCTTTTACATGTTCAGCTCACAGGACAGGGGGCACACTGCCTCCCTGGGCCCCAGGAGTGCTCTGCACTGTCAGGAGCAATAACCTCTCCTCCTCTTGGCTCTGGAGGCAGCTGGAAATCTCTTTGCTGTGTCAGCCTGGCCATGGGGAGACCTGCAAGTGGCAGGGAACCAGTCTCCACATGATGTTTCCTTGAGTAGTGGGGTTTAATTTGGGAGGCAGTAATCAACCTTGCTATAAAAATAGCCAAGTCTTGATTTCTCCAGAAAAATGAAAATCCTGTGTTTTCTCATGCTAGTTGCTGGTTTCTAAATCCCCTCCAGTTTTGTCAGCACCCTTCTGTTTCACAGAATGGCGAGTTGCCAGACCGGTGTATCATCTTCCTGGGGTCTGCTGCCCACGTAGCAGGTATTCAAATTCAAAATAGCAGACTTTGTAAGAGTGCAGGACAGCTTCAGCTGGCAGGAAAAGATTTGGGTTCCTTACAAATGTGGTTACATATTGGTGTATGAGCACAATTCACAATGAAATGAAACCTGCTATGAGTGATTTCCATTTTAAGCTCATGTTATGTATAGGAGTTTTCACGAGAAAAAGAATTGCCAAATAACAGCTAAGACATACTGTTGAATTATGGGTATTGCTTTCTGCTGTTTAATTACTTGCAGACTGCACTACCCTGTTGGAAAGGCAATGGCAGAACAGTTTTCATCTGGCAAAAGTATTTCTGTAGGATTAGAAAGTAAATTATTTTCCATCACTTGTACTGCTCAGAAAACCAATGTATCTTTTTTGCCCCATTTGGGGACTTGAATTACAAACAAAAGCAGAACACAGAAAGCTTCTTTATTTTCTTGTTTTACTGCAAACATAACAACTCTGTACAGCACTGTGCAAGGATCCCTGGATGTGGCACATGGCATCTGCTTTTGGAGAGGAAGCAAAGCCAGACCTTTCCCAAAACTACACACCACCCCTCCCTGTACTGTCTGCTTTCCAAGGAGTTCAAAGCTCTTTACAGAAACCATAATGAGGCAGCTCTTGGGGTGGCATTGTCCTGTAATCCCTGTTCCCTTTCACAGAGGGATGAGGAGAAGCAAGGCAGTAACTTGCCAACAGTCCCCAATGCCAAGGCATGCAAATCTCATGATCGAGTTGTGACCTACAGTCCTAACCCTTAGATCACAGTTTCTCTTCAAGAGTAAAGTCACAAAAGGAAAACAAAGGAGTTCCTGTCAATATCTCTTTGCAATGGCTACAATGCTTTGGTTTTTGAGTCAGACTCCCAAGGATCAAGGAAGGAGCTGCTGTAACACAGCTGAAGTCACAGATATATAACAGTGATGGTATAAAACAGCTGAAGAGAACAAGAGCAAGAGAGAAGGTTGAAGCTCCAGAGGCCTTGAGATCAAAACATAAGCAACATGGAAAACATGAAAGAGATTGGTCTTAAATACTAGAAAGGACCAATGGAGAGAATGAGTCCATATTACAGTAATTTTACTCATCCATTTTACAGTAATTTTTTAGATTTAAAATTGTGAGATTAATTATTCTTGTAATTTTAAAAAGTATTTCTTTATTCCTGCTGGGAGGACCTAGTTGACATCAGTTGTAAATGTGTTAGGACAGAAAAATCAAAGTGTTTAACTGCTGCGAGGCACTCTCATCATATCATAATGCCTTTTGAAGCGGTAATTCAATGATTGATCAGAGGAGATCTAATTAACTGACTGCATTATATGAAAAAAACAACCATGGAGAAAGCTGTGATACTCTGGGTATCACATTCATCAGAATCTTTGCTCTGCTGCAGGGGTGTGGGTGTTCTAAGGAAAAGCCAAACCTTCATTCAATAGATCACCTAAAAATAAACCTTAAGATTAAAAGTTTCCTTTCTCTTTCTATCCTGCCTTTCCCATATTATTGCTTTGCATACTTCTAGACATTTTAGGAAGTGCATAGACCATATTTGTCACTAAAATATTCAGCACTAAGCTAACTGCTTAAATCTAATATTCACCCACACATTATCTATATGGGGGTGAAATTAAGATGTGAACATTACCTTAATAAAGTGCCTTCTATTCTTGTTTCCCATTTTTGCATTTTGCTGTACAGCATTCTGTGCCTGCAGGGGCAGGGTGAGCTCAGTTGCATTGGGAATGACATTTATGAACATTTAGTGCAGCCTTGGTGTGAGTTCACAGCCAATGTCTCCCATGGGGTGTGTGAAGGCAATGATTTGACAAAAAGAGAGCCAGATACTCTTCACTGGGATCAATGAATATGTTGACATGCTGTTGTCAAAAGATATGAAGATTAGGGTGCATATTTTTCTTACTCAATGGCTTTTCATCCTGGATGTAGAGACTGATAAAATCCACAGCAATCCAGGCTCTGGGTTTGGCTGAATGCCCTTTGGTCTCTGATTCTCCTCTCTCTTGAAGATCAGGTTGTTTTATAAAGCTCCACACCTTTGCCTGCCTAGAATGACATGAAATCAGCTTTGTTGAGAAGGAAGGGAAAAGTCATCAAAAATCATATTTTTTGCATTATTTCAGTGCTGTGGGTTAGCTTGCCACTTATTGGGGATTTGGTTTCTTTCAGCAACACTTTGATATTAAGAGTCTATCTTAGGATGTTTTTTCCTATTTTAGTAATCCTCTTTTAGGTCAGTGTCAGATGTAGCCTTATGTGAAGAATTTACTTTTTATTTTCCCTCACTGTTTTCATATAAAGCCATCATATAGACAGATCAGTTTTGCTTCCCCAAATTTACACTTAAATGAAGACATTTCAGTGAAGGCCAAAAAACAAAGGCAGCAACTACCTTCCAAACATTCCATTATTGAATATCCTTGCAGAAGAGCCTGTATGGCTTCCCATTCCACTGTCTGCCTCATAATCCTTGCTACTCCCTGGGTCAGTTTTGTGCTACTCAGTATAAAATACACACTGTGTCAGTTTTACTCCAGTTATTTAACTCCAAACCTCCAAACCAATACACAACCAGCTGAAATATTTATGGGTTTGCCCTTAAAGTGTTTTTGTTTGTTGAGTGTTTCAGAAGTTACTCAGTGGGAAAAAGGAGATGTTTTCACATAGCATGATATGTCTGCAAAGTTCAGGAAATATTGTCTCACTTTTTGATGCACATCAACATCCCTGTCCAGTGCAGAAGCCTCCTGGGAACTTGCTGTGGGCAAGAAAGGTAAGAGCTTACTGTTATTTTTAGTGTGTCTGTACATGCGTCACCCTTGGTTGCTTCTCTTTCTCTCCTGATGACTTTTCAGCTCAATAAGTTGTAGCATAAATAACCTGCAGTGCTATAGCCACCAGAAATTGGAAAATCATTCAGCAGCACAGCCTAAGAGCCACCTCCAGCCAATGGGGGAAAGGCCTGCAGGTCAGGGAGGTGATTTATGGGAATCAGCTCTCAACTGCTATAGAATTAGCACCTAGAGTTGGAAAAAGAATCTGGAATAAAGCAATCTACTTCTATGGAAAAGTGCCTCACTCTGCACTTCAAATGCTTTATTTTAAAAGCTGGAGATGTATTTATAGAAATTAAAATGGTGTTCCCCAGTGCCAGCCTTTTGTATCTATTATTCTAACATGCTTCTATTGAACTTGTCTGGCTTTCTGCTATCATTAATTGTATCTATTAGTTGTTAGTCCGTTGAACCCTTCCTCTATCTCAGTTTTTGAAAAATAAGAGCAGTTTGAGTAATTGGAGAATGCTGCTTTGGCCAGTGATTGTGTTTATAAAACAGAAACATTATGTTCCTCTTTATTTACCGTCATTGTAAATGGAAAATGCATCTATTGTTTGTGTTGCTCTGAAATTATGTATTGCTCTTTCAGACACCTGAGGACCCATTATCACCTCCTGAATTTTTGTGTTTGTCTGTGAGAGAAAATGCCCTTTATTGTCCTATCTCAGAAACACCATCTCATCAACTGGGAACCAATTTAGAATTCTTTTAATTCAGCAGATCATTAGAATATATATGACACTTCCAGGGAAAATTAAACCATGTGGAAGCAATAAAAGACTGGCAGTTATGTCTGATCAACAGTAATAGTCCAGCATCTTGGGAGAAAATAATGTATTTTAATTCAGAAGCCTCTCAACATTTAACAAAGCTGAATTTTGTATTTTTAGCCCATTACAAAATTACCAGTATTTGGAAATTGGTTTTGTATTGTTTTTTGTGCATTTTGTTGTTGTTGTTTTGTGGGTTTTGTTTTGTTTTGTATTTTTTGGTGGGAATAAGGAGAAAGAGTGAAAAGACAGACAGCTGCAAGGACTTGCAGCACATTCTAATGCTTTATTTTGTTTGACCTGATTTAACAAGCTTCCTCTGTTGAAATATCATCGTCTATGTCGGGAATTATGTCAGGAAGCACAATATGTGCAGTGTGGGTGAGTGAGCTTGCAAAAACTGTCAATGAAGATCAATTATAGGAATTTTTGAATTACACATTAGATAAGAAGCAGATGACTTCTTTTCCCTTGCAACTGTGCTGTTCACTATTTTTGTCTAAATTCAAATCCAGCCGTAGAGGCAGCGCGAATCTGTCACTGAGCGTCACAGCCTGCCCAGGCTTATTGATCATTCTCTTCTTTATGGCTGAGGTCCTGCAGAGCCCCGGTTTTGGCACAGAGCTCTGTGCAGAGGCAGCCAGAGAGCAGCAATGCACTAACAACCCAGGATTTATATGCAGCTTGGGCAGAAATGGCCCTTTACAAATGACTTGGTAGGCATGAAAAGAAAAATGCTATTTAGGAGTTGCCATTTTCTGATGTGTTGGTACTGCTGAATGATGCAGCGGGGGCTCTGTGTCCTTCTCTCACGCCACAGCTGGGCAGGCAATGACAGGGGGAGGCAGCCTCGCTCCTGCACCCTCACTGTTTATAAATACCTTGGATCAGCCTCTTCATTGGATATTTCTGAATGTGGAATAGCATTTTTTTGCCCCAAGAGGCTACAGATAAGGGGGGAAGACTTTTGCAGACTCTACACAGCTGTTGAACACCACTGCCAGCATTTCCTGGCTGTGCCTCTGGCTCAGTTTGGAGCTGAATTCCAAAAAACAAGTAGGATTTAAAGAACCCTCTTCAAGAGAGAAGTAGCAGTTCTTATTCACAGGAACTAGATGATACATCATCTTTTGAGGCTGGGATACTGAAAGACATCAGAATGAAAGCCAGGGGAATGTAGAGAAGAAAGAGGTGCAACAAACTGTGCAGCCCGTGTGCAAATCTCTTTTATTCCAGCATCTTGTATTCTAAATAATCTTTATTTTGTAGTATCTGTTCATGGATGAATAGGTTGATGCAGAAGCTAGACTCCTCCACTGATTTAAATGCTGTTTTCTGGAGGATTTTAAGTGGTAGCTGGTTGTTAACAAATAACAATTACTTAAGATAAATTTTTAAAAATTATTTATTTATTTTAGTTATTGTTGTTTTTTGTCATTTTGAGGTTGGCTGTTAGCCTTTTATTGATAGCTCTTTCATATGAAAAGCTGACTACTTTCTGCTTTGTGCTTAAAAGCTTTAAGGTGTGGGGTGTGCCAAGTCTGCACCTTCCCCTCATTTCCAAGGCACTAATTGATACTAATTGTTCTCATCCACTGGCAGAACTCATTAATGCTGCATCTGATCCATTTCAAATTTCAGAGAAGCAATGCACAAGATCCATTGCTCTGAGGAAAACTGGAGGGCAAAGTGGTGAGAGGAATAGAAAGAAGAAAATATTCTACCTTAGTACCTCTATAATTCAATTATAGAGGAATTTGAAATAGTAGCATAAACCCACCTTTCATTAA
This sequence comes from Ammospiza nelsoni, assembly GCF_027579445.1. Lineage (NCBI taxonomy): Eukaryota > Metazoa > Chordata > Aves > Passeriformes > Passerellidae > Ammospiza > Ammospiza nelsoni. The sequence continues at coordinate 10,248,533 of NC_080650.1, read as the reverse complement.
AAAGTTATTTTCAAAACAAAAGTCATCCTGCAGCACTTTAAAAACAAGGGAGGAAAAGGAAGCCTAAAGCCATTTTTTATTCAGGAAATGTTTATTCTACAGAAACTCTTTCACATGGAATTTCCATTCCTCTTTCAAGATTTGTATTTTTGTATCCAGCCTTTGGCTAAAAATGGCAAAATGCAATTCCTTGGCAGACCGTGAGCATTGCACCATTGCAACAACTTCCCACCTTCCCAATTTTTTTTTTTTTTTGAGGAAGAATATACTGTGTTTGGAGCCTTTTCTTTCCAGGTAGTAAAGGAAATTTAAAAGCGAGAAAAAACAATGTGAGCCAGGCCAATCACCATGAGAAATGGTGAAGAGCACTCCAAAAAAAGCAATTTCACCATGCAGTGACCTCCAAAGCAGCCAGAAATTGTCATTCACTTCCTTTATGAACCTTAAATTACTTCACTGTTTGTCAGTGTTATTTCTTAATCATGCATTCATCACAATTCTTAACATGGAAAAGCTGTTTAAAAATGAGAATCCCACCACAGTCACTGTAAAATATCTCCTGGCCTCCAAGCAAACATTATAGAACTAATTCTAGAGGGATTAAATAAAGTAACATGTAGGCTGTCATTGCCGAGCTCTTTGGGACAGGAACGAGCACACCCACTCAGAGCGAGAACATCGAAAATCCATGAGGTACCAAAATCGTGATTCCACATTAAAAAATAGGCAGGCAATCAAATCCAAACTTCTTTTAGTCTCACCTGGAAGAGTCCTTTGACATTAAAACTGTCATTGCCTCATCTGCTGCTTTTATTTATACTCTGCACCAAGTGCTACTATTGTGCTTTTTCCCCCTATTCACACTGCCCACCATGCCATAGGGCTGCAGAGCACAGATTATTGGTTACTGGAATTTTTGGAATAAATCTTCAAAGGAAAAAGACAGAGTTTATTTCAAGTTCAATTCCACAAAGAATCCAAGTCTACCTCTGTATCTTAAATCATTAGAGTTAGTAAAGACTGGGTTTGTTTTCTTTTAAAAAGCTGGCATAATTTGAACAGACATATTTTGTTTGATCTATTTTCATACTTAATTTTGATACTTGAGTCTGACGGTATTTGTTTTTGTAACAAAATACCTGGGCACTGATGCCCCATCCCACAAACAAGCTAATTATTGCTGTAGTTGAGGAAAGGATGTCTTTTCTGTGGATTTGTTGATTTAAGGCAAAGAAAAGAGTCCTGCTGTGAACATCTAGAATTAATTCACCCTAGGACCAACATATGATTAAATTTTAATAATAAGTTTAATTGTGCTCTCAAAAGAATTCTGTCTCTTCATCATAATGGTATTGCTGTTCTTTTTTTCTCTTGTAATCTGAATAAAATATATCTGGATATGGCCATTTTTACATGATTATTCTATGTAAATTCCAGAGTAATTGAGTGTTATGTTAGATGCAGTTGCCATCTGATAAGCAGCCCCTGTCCTATTCTAGGTTTTATCTTGTAAACCAGAGTTGCCTTCCCTTCCCATCAATGAAAACATGCAAGTGGTTCCTTAGGACATTTAAAACAAAACATTTTTTTATAATGCCTCAGATACTTTATCAGTTTTGCTTTAATTAAGCTCCTGTCACCTGTTGCTGTGCAACATGTAATTCCCATTAAGTCATGACAAATGCAGTTTTCAGCAGCTCCAGGAGTTAATGTGAATACATCAATATTCATGTCTCTTGACAGATTGGGAGGTTTAATAAATTGCTTTCTATAAAATAATTTTTGTGGAATCAGGGATGTTCCTCTGATAGCACAAAGGAAGCCTGAAGATGAGATATCTAAAATATCATTTGCTTTTCACTGCATCTGTAAGTTAATAAATTATTTCTCTGGAAAGTAATGAGGGATTTGTTTTAGGCAAAATATAAAAAAAATGTAGAAGACAATTAGGATTTAAAAAAGCACTTCACTTTCATGAGGTTAAATGCTCAGTTTGCACATAAAGATTCTTAGTGACCCAATTCTGTTACTATTTCATTTTGGTCACACCAGAAATTTATCATGATTATGTTTTGGCTTACAGGGAAATTCAAACATATGGCTGTGTTAGGAGAGTGTGGTCACAACTGAGCAGTGAGTGCTGGAATGAGGAACCCTCAGCACTGGGATTTGGTCTGAAGAGCATCACCACATATGTCTGTTTGCATTTTTATGAATAAATCAAAAGGGAGATGACAACTATGTATCTAATAGGATGTGTTTTAAAAACTCTTTTAATGGATTTTACTTCTGTAAATATAAAGAAAATAGAAGCAATACATAAAAACCCCCAGTGAACATTAGCACTTGTATAATACAATTATTAGCATATTAATAATACAAACAAAAAAGACCTTTAATATTTTAGTCAAAATAACCTTGAAGAATATTATCTCTGTGCCTACCTTCTAGTGAAAGTCTATGGAAGAAACACCAAACAGCCTTTCAGGTCTTTTAAAGTTTCATTTCCTTTTTGCTTATCCCAGGAGGATGACAGCAGAGTGGTCTTTTTCCAAAAATTCTCAGGAGGAAATTAAAAATACTGCAGAAGGAAAGACAAAGTAATTGTTTTCCTGGTGATTATTTCTCTTTGCCTTCATATATTTGATAAGGAATGTACTTCCCTCTTCCATAACTCTTCTTCCCAAATCTGTGTTTTGCAAATATTCCCATCCCCTGTAGTGTGCACAACTATTATGTCAGGTTGGATAATTTGTGATAGTTTGGGAAAAGAAAGTGGAACAAAATGTGTCAGGAACCTAAGAATTATTTAGGTCCCATTAAGCAGTGGGGAGAGCTACACTTAGTAAGGGTTTGTGACAGCATTGGAGTCAGCCAAGTTAAACCCTTTATTCTGAAACATGCAGTGGTAACCCAGGTGTGATCAGGGCTAGGGCTGAAAAAGAGCTTGGTTTATTAAAACCTCTTTTAAATATTGGTGAGTTAGAGGAAGGGATAGAGCTGATAAAGGCAAATTCATTTTTTGTTTTCATATAGAATTATAGATTGACATATAGATTAGCTATGGTAAAGGCCTTGCTGAAGAGCATGATTTATTTCTGGCATCCACATCCCCTGGGAGCCTTGGCTGCAGACCCATCTGCATGTGCAGCATCACAATTTGGAAAGAACAGAGCTGGAAAGATTTGCAAGGCAGGACAAAACCCCAGATTTTGGTCATCCTTAGCTCCTAGCACTGTGATAGCACAAGCCCTGTTTATTGTTTTCTGAGCATATATAAATTCATCAGCATCTTGGGCACAGGCACGAGTGCTCAGTGCTCCACAGATGAAGAGATTTCCAAGTAATGCTGCTGTAAATACAGAAGTTCACAGCCAGATGGTGTTGGGGGGGACTTGGCAGCTCTGTGCCCATTAAAATATGGTGAGGTTAGTTAGGATGAGGATCTGAGCACCAGGCTCTTGGCAAAAACCTGGAGTACCTGCCTGCCTGGTCGTTTACCTCTACATTTACAGGGTATTTTAGACCTCAGGCAAGCCTGAAGGATGTTACTGTGACAAGCAATCCTGGGAACAGTCACCTTGGAGCACAATGCAGCAGCATGAGGGAGGAGAATTTGGGCCAAGGAAACAAAGGGAAACCCCAACTCTTATAATAAAATAATGTTCAAACAGATGGTAACCAATTCAGTGCATGGTGAGATGTCAAAACATGTTGAGCACCATATTGGGACCTGCTTAGGGAAAATCACAGTGCTATTTATGCTGTTGCACTTTTGAACAACCTATTAATTTAATAGTAGGAATGAGCCCTTGCTTTGTACAGTTGCAGATCTGCTGCTGCTCCTTCCAGTTAAGTGAGGTTGTACCTAGGAGCAGTTGTCAAGTTCAAGGAGTGATCCATAATTTGGCTGTTACAAAGGATTGGTGCACTATGATTCCTCTTGATAAAAATATCAAAGGTAGGAAGGAATCATCACTTTCACTTTGAAAGCTTCAGATCTTCAACTTAAACAAAAAGAAAATATGTGTTCTCCTGAACAGGTATGTATTTCTTTTTTACCTGAGACAGTAGAGATGGGTATCGAGGTGTTAGCACTGAAACTGCAGGTTTTTTCTTTCTCTTCTCCTCCCCTCATCTGCCACTTCAGTTGTTTTCTCACCATTTAATAACAGTTCTAGTGCAACTGCATTTTTATGCTACTATTTCATTTTGCTGCTAGACTTCCCTGTTTACCTAACTACAGAGCAACAAAGAAGGAAAAAACCAGTATGTGATCTTGAATCACAGGGCTGCTTCTAGCAAAATATGCATTTAAAGGCTTTCTTAAAGGGAACTAATCTGAGTCCTCATCTAAATGATGAGGAAAACTGTGTCTGTCCCAAAGGGTTTTAAGAGCCAGCTTCTTTGCTTGCAAACACAAAAAAAAAATCTTTATTTGGAAAAAATAATTAGAAATTAATTTACTGTGAATCAGTAAACCGAAGCTATTGCTGAACCTGTTGGGGAGCTGAGAGAGGTCCAGCCAAGCAGCTCACCTGGCTGGTGAAATTTGGGATATTGTGTGGGACACCAGAGCCAGTGTTCATGTTCTGAAGCGAAAGGGGAGCATTCATGTACATGAGATGGGACCCTTTATGAGCCATCTCCTGTCCCAGTGTGTAGGACAACCCAGGTCTTCTGCTGCCCCCATTTTTAAAATCCAAACTGATGTGCAGATATGGTGATATCCCCAGAGGAATTAGAAACAGTGGGGATATTTAACAGTAATTCTGGCAGTTAAAACAGAGCGGGTTAATGATACTTGCTGAGGAGACAGGCTGGATAGAGGAGCCTGAAGTTCTCTTAGTTTGGATGGCAGGCTTGTTCAAAATCTAGGATAGAGCACCTTTAGACATGGCAGGGCTCCAATATCAGGGGAGGATGTGGCATTTTACTAAAATGCACGACCATGGCAATTGCCCAGTTCATGCACAGGAAGCTCTTTACTGCATTTCTATTTAAGAGCTGATCTCCCTGGGAAATGTGGATGTGGATGAGACACAGCCAGTCACAGTGTCCTGAGTGGAGCCCAAAACCAAATTGGCAGTGCAGGTAGTGGACGATAAATTAGATTTTAAAAACTCTTTCAGGCTTTGTAACTTGAAATGAACCCAGCTATGTAAGTTTCAGATGAGAAATACACCACAAATATGTCAGTGTTCCAGGGGTGGACTGGGGGAGGTGAAAGGAAGCACAAATATGTAAAATGATTTGTAGGAAGTCAACTGTAATAAATCCATGAGTGCATTACTTAATCAGCAAGATGCCAAAACAGCATTAGCATCATTAAAATGAATGTAAGAGACCAAACATACGACACGATTATTTTTAAGGGCCACACCACGTAGATTTCTGTTACCAGATTAAATCTTGCCCAGGCACTGTCTGACAAGGGGCTGTGTTTTGCAGCCCTGCGATGTCTGCAGGTCTCAGCAGTGCTCCCTGCCGATGTCCCACGGATATCTCCGCACGGATCCATCGGATCCCTCCTTACACAAGCTCATCCCGCATCCCCCTGCACCTTCTGCTGACGCCTCACTGACACAGGGCTGCCGAGCTGGAGGCCTTTCACCAGTGCCTCACTTTAAAGTTAATCACTCTGTATCTGAATAAAACGGCCGTATAGAAAGGGTCATAAAGGTCAGACAAGCATTTTACAGAATGAAATTTAAAGCTTCTGAAAAGCTTTCCATTTCCCCTCTGGCTGCCCTACCTGGCAGCAGCTGCTGCCAACTATGACGTCTAGGGTAGGGCTGAGCCAGCTCCACTCAGAACCACTGGGAATGTGTCATTTTTCCCTTTTACGATTCGGCACAAAAATAAACAAACAAACAAAAAGACGTGAAATACTCGACAAGCGTGAGCAAACCCGTGAGGGCAGAGCAGCGCCAGCGGTGTCCGAAGGCTTGCCTGTGCTCCCTCCGGAGCTGGGGAAGCCCCGCGGCACCGGAGTCCCCTCAGAGTCCCCTCAGGGTCCCCTCAGAGCCCGCGGCCGCTCCCGCCCTCACGGGGCCGCCGCCACACCCAGGCAGAGCTTCCGGCCCCGCCGGCTTGCGATTGGCCCGCTCCGCGGTACCAGAAGTGACGTCAGCAGCCCCACGCCCATCGCGCCGTTCAAACGCTGGCGGCGGTAAAAGCGGGGAGCGCGCGGGGACTGAGGGGACCCAGGGAGCTCCGGGAGCGGGGCGACCCTGAGGGGCGGAACGGAGCTTGCGGTGGAGCAGCTCTGAGAGGGACCCGGGGCTCGGGATGGGGCAGCTCTGAGAGGGACCCTGGGCTCGGGATGAGGCAGCTCTGAGTGGGATCGGAGCTTGGGATGGGGCAGCTCTGAGGGGAACCCGGGTCCGCCCGCTGTAACCTCCGGGGTCTGGGGGGCTCCGTGCCCTCCCTGCAAGGCGGTGGGGTCACTGTCCCTGCAGGTGTTTAGGGAAAGGCTGGCCGAGGTGCTGAGTGCCACAGGGAAGGTGGCACGGTGGGGTTCGCTCACTGGATGGTCTCGGAGGGTCTTCTTCAATGTAATTGCTTCTGTGCTTCTCCCCACTTTATTGCTGGGGTGCTCCCAGCCTTTAAACTTATAAATTTTGTCCCCGAGGAAAAGTAGATGTTACTTAGATTACATCCCCCCTCATGCATGTTTTTTACTTAGAGTCAGCCAGCCAAGTGCTTCCTGAATGTCCCTGTTCACTTTTTCAGGTGCTTGTTTCAATGAGATAAGCTCTAAAGATGTTGAAGTTTAAATGTGGAGCCCGAAATCCAGTCGAGGCAGGACCGATGGAGCCCATCACCAGCCGAGTGTCTCGGCTAAATCTGCTCTTTCAGGTGAAGGACATCTGGCCTGGGAAAGGCTGATCCTGGTTTTGTTCTTGTCCTGATCTCCAGTATCTCAAAATACAGCTTTGCTTGTTTGGGTGCTGAAACCATGCCTGTGTTATTCTTTGGGGTAACTAGGAGAAGTTCAAGGTGCACCTGGTTTGCACAAAATTCAGTTGATAGGAACTGCTGTAATGTTTTGTGCATCTGCTGATGTTTTAACCGGATAGATTTTTCCACTTAAATATGGCATATTGCTTTCTGTAATATTTAGTTTTTTCATGAGTGAAGAAGCTGTGGGTTTGTCCCAAGATGAATTTACCTAAGGGGCTGCTTTTTCATCATCTGAGGTCCAACAGCTTTTCCTTCCAGAGCTACTGTTGATGCTGATTTCTCCAATTGTTTGTACCATGGAAAGACCTGCATGATGCAGTGTCAAGGAAAAAGCCAGTCAGATCAGAGTCATCAGGAGGATATAGATTGTTAAAATTTGAATAACAGCTTTCTTGAGACTGGTAGTTTAGTTGCTTGAAACTTTAAAGGATTGCTTTGTCTACAAGAAAAATACCTGTAACAGCTATTACAGATGGACTTAGTGAGTTGATATATTTACCTCACACTTCTGTATCATTTGCTTAATTTCTGAAGTAGTGATTTTAAAATGGATATATATTATCTGCTCTATACATCTGTTATTGATTTGAGGCTTTTCATTGTTGTCTGAGACTCCATCTGCTGTTGCTGCTTTTTTTTTCCAGGGGAAGCCACTCTTTGTGACTCAACAGCAGATGTCTCCTCTCTCCCGGGAAGGCATCCTTGATTCATTATTTGTTCTTTTTGAAGAATGCAGAAACCCTGCTTTAATGAAAATTAAACATGTTGGCAACTTTGTCAAGAAGTGTAAGTTTGTTTACACTAATTTTCAGGTGTCACTTTATAAAACAGTTCTTAAGAATCTGGATGTTAGAGTAATGCTTTAGTTGCTTTGATTGTAACCCAGGACTTTGAGCATCTGATTCTTTGTTGGCAGACTCAACTCTGCAAAGGGGATCTTGGCAATCTTGGTAAGGATTTGTTCAGGTCCAAGAAGATCAAATGCAAGTGGCTTTTGAAGTGCTGTGACTCAAATGTGCCTCCTTCTTAGTCTGTACTGTATTTATATTTGAAGAGGTGCTTTCTTGGAAAGTGAGTACTGGCTACAGCAAAGCTCTGAGTGTGCACCACAGAAGGATGTCAGAAGTTTAGAGCAGGGTGGTGACTCTGAGAGAAAAAAAGATTTGAGAGAGAAACTTGGTAATCTCTGGCTCTTTCAAAATACCTTTTGGATTCCATGTGTTACCAAAGTTCTGCATGTGTAACTTGTAAAGAAGTATTTCTGTGCTTCACAAAAGCAGGTCCTAAAGGTGTAAATATTTTATTGATAATGTGCCCAGAATCCTTTTGAGGAAGAGCAAAGAAAATTTCCATCAATTTTTCCATTAAAATGTAGCAGAAACACATTGGATTTCAAGTAACACCTTGTGTCCCCCATTATAATTCCACCCAATGATTTGTAGTATTATTAGCAGACAGAAATTTTCTGCTAGTTTGAAGAATTTTTAGAACAATCTCCTGTGAGTGACTGATAATCACAGTGCATGCTGGCTGGAACTAGTCAGTGGGAAACTTGAGCTGAATATCTGCAGTAAATGCCTGTGGTTGGTTGTTAGACAATAGACTGGTGCCTCCCTCAGGCAGAGGAGCAAACCCTGCCCCTGGACTGGAACTTGCTGGGTAAAGCCCTCATGTTTAGAGAATATACTTTGTATTGATAAAGGATGGCTGGAAAGAAATTAGGAACCAAAGAGCTTCTCAGGCTCTGATGTTATGAATGGGACAGAATTATGGTTGCCATGGGAACTGTCTTAGCATTTCCTGATCCTTTTGTATGTACCATATTTCAGACTTAACTCTGCATTGATACAGTCTTTTTCTAGTTCTGATGCATGCTGTTATTTTTAAGAAGCATATTCTGGAAAGATTTAACATTTCTTGAGAATCTGGAACTGAATGTTGGGATTTTTTTTGGTTTTGGTTTGCTGGAGCTTTTTAAATTTTATTCCCCAGTTTCTATGTTGTCTCTTTTTTATGAAATGCCAGTTGCCAAATGTAAAAACAAGTATTTTATTTTTATAGATGCAGAGGCTATCGCTGAACTAAAGGAACTGCAACCCAGTGTGAAGGACTTTGAAGTAAAGAGTGTGGTTGGCTGTGGTCACTTTGCAGATGTCAAAGTAGTGAGGGAGAAAGTCACTGGTGATGTCTATGCCATGAAGGTGATGAGCAAGGAGTCCTTGCTGGCACAGGAGCACGTATGTATATTTTTCTCTGATGAGACTAGGAGGATAAATTGCAATTTGTTGAACACTTCCTTTCTGTCACTATAATTAGAACTGAGTTAAAAATATATCTTGAGAAAGTTCATCCTGCGTTTGAGTGAAGCAATAAATTTGTGTGTAGTTTTGCTGTGTTTAAAAGCCATTGTGACAGTCTGTGGGTCTGTTGGATGAGGTGCCATCCTCAGGTACCAAAACATGGCCCTTGTTGTAAAGAGCTTCCCATGTAATTATAAGAAAAGAAAAACAGATGATGAAAACACTGAATCAGTATTGATCTTGTTGAAGATGGTTTGAATTTTCAGACAATCTATTCATTAAGTTGTTTTTTTTTTAAATTTTAAAGAGCAAAGTAGAATGTCAGGAGTGGGTGTGAAGGCAAACTGTGGTGACTGGATTTTTATGGAGAGCCTCTCGCTAGCTTGAGGAATGTGTTACTTGGAAACTTAAAAAAGGGATAATGGAGGTTGTTCTCATAGTTTGGTGAGAAACAGAAGTTAATCTTTGCTGACATGAGATGACAAGTAGGACAGAGATACTCCATGAGAGACCTCATGAATTTATACAATATCTGCATCAGTTGTTCCCAATACATGGTGCACCAAGGTTGCTCCTGATATCCCTCAGCATTGTTTGTGGCTAGGAGAAATGGAGCCCGACTAAAATTACCCTTTTTGGGCCCAGATTGACAAGAAAGCAAAGTATGGTGCTACCCTCACATGGCACTTGCTCAGGAAACAGCACTTAATGATTTCTGTGTAATTTTTTTGTGATGTGTGCCAAGTTTTTCTAAAACTAGGGGATTATAATGTATTCTCACTCCCTCTCATCATGATGTAACTGAACACTTTTTTGGTAGGTGTCATTTTTTGAGGAAGAACGCAGCATATTAGCTCAGAGCACCAGTCCCTGGATTCCACAATTACAGTATGCATTTCAAGACAAGAAAAATCTCTACTTGGTAATGCCTAGTTTTTGATTTTCTCCTCTACTGAACACCATTGTTGTTGGTTTATTTTAAAGAATAATGTGATGGTTGAAATGTGCTTGTTTTCTGTAAATTTTCCTGCACTGTTTGATATATGCCCAGTGTCATACCGGGGAGTTGAATGGAATATCTTGTATATCTATTCCTTTAAAATTGTATGCAGGTTATGGAGTATCAGCCTGGAGGGGACTTGCTGTCACTCTTAAACAGATATGAGGACCAGCTGGATGAGAGCATGGTGCAGTTCTACCTTGCAGAGTTGGTTTTGGCCATTCACAGTGTCCATCAGATGGGTTATGTCCACCGGTATGTCAGGGTTCCTTTGGGTGCTTCTGTATCCTGTCCTCTTTCAGTATTTCACATGCTGTGTCAGAGGACAAAATTAGAAAATTAATCAGACTCCCAACTATAATTGTAGCTCAGGGCATTGACTTTGATGTAAAGTTCAGACCAATATCAAGAAAGGATTGTTACATATATTTTTCTGGAGGCTCAGTAAAAAGAAGCCTCAATGTTGCCCTATAAAAAATTTAAATATTTTCCATGGATTGCTGCTTTTGGCATCAAATCCTATGGGGAATTAATGTAATTGTTAAAAATGGTTGTGTGCTGATTGGTGAACAGGGCAGTATAGGATGTTGGAGTAGTTAAATATCACAGAGTTTTCTCTCAGGGCTTGGAGACAGTTACTGTGTGCATTTCCAAATCATAATGGTATTTAAAAAAACTATTCCATTCTGAGGGTGTGGATGGATATTATGTTCCAAGAGCTTGTAATGGCTGCACTTAGAGCATGGGCTGTGGCTTTCTAATGCAAGGTCACTAGCTGAATTTGGAAGATGTGAAGAATAAGTTCTGAGGGAATTTGGGAAGAAAACTACAAGGTACTTGACTGTGAGTCAGTTACAATGTGGTCAAGATGCAAAATCACCTTATCTTTTCATCTACTGTCAATAGTTATTAACCTTCCATGAAATAAGGGGAGCTGTAATTCTTCCATATTTGCTTGGAAACAGGGAATTTTTGGAAAGACTCCTACTTGAAAGGCTTTATGCATTTGGTTGAATAGGGATATCCTGTTATCTGGGTGTGCCTGTAGGGAATGGTCTGGAAAGGTTCTGATTGCTTTCTTCTGGCTTACAGGGACATCAAACCAGAGAATGTTCTTATTGACAGAACAGGACACATTAAACTGGTGGATTTTGGGTCAGCTGCCAAAATGACAGTAAACAAAACGGTAATAATGTGGATTTCAACTTTGTCTGTGCCTTGTTTGGATAGTCCAGTTGAAAAGGGAAAACTAACTCAGTATCTGTCCTTTGATTACACCTTGCTCTTCTCTCTTCTGCCTTTCTTGTCTACTATGGAATCTAATTGTGTTTTTCCATTTGTGAATGGCTTTTCAAGCATGAGCTCAAGTATCTTGTTCAGCCCTCAGCAAATACATATTTACTTATTAAAATATTAATAAACAAGAAAGCAGACTTACCTTTACCTTTCTCATGGTGCTGCACTGGGCACAAAATCATATTTCTACAAGTTCTTACAGCTGTTCAATGCTGTGTTTAAAGGGGACATGGATTCATAGTTGGAATGAAAATCGTGCCTGTTGTAACCAAGTTCACATAACTTTGAAGACTGGGGAGCTCTTGATCAAAATGAGTCACATTTAAATATTCTGGGCTTCACTCACCACAAAGTACTGCATCAAATCTAAATCAGTGGAGTTTTTTATAAGTTGCTTGTAAGTTTTGGTAACTGCACACAACTTCCACTGAAAATTTTTAAAATTTAAATGTGTCTAAGTGAGAACATGAAGTTCTGTACCATATTTCTGTCTTGTTTTACAGTTTTTATTTTTCCATAACATTTTCTTTGTAATGTGATTCTTAATATCCTGTTTTTCCCTACTCTTACATTTTCAGTGCTTCTCTGCATTGCATTTTCCTTTGAAACTTTTTGTTCACACTATCTCTTCAGTCACTCATGGGTTTTTGTGTTAGCCTGCCTGCTGTTTTGTTTCATTCTTTATGCCACTCAGTACAAAAATGATTGTAGCATTGGCTCCTGCATTACCTTTTCTAAGCAGTCCAGAAATTCAAATCTTAGTACTTTGCTGATCATGAACACTAGGTAAAAAGGATGACAGGGAATGTAATGAGGGCAGGAAATAGTTCTGTCTGAACTTGACCATTTTTGAAATTTCAGCTATGATGTCCCTGTTAATACTAGTTGAAACAGAGTTAAAACAAACATCAGCTTAGTATTTCTGTGCTTTTTGGGATGCTACTTTTATACTTTAGTAGTTTGTATTTTATAGTAACAATTAGCTCTGATAATTTGACTCTTTATATCAAATATATCAAACAAATCCCTTTGGTTACCAGCAGTTTTCTTAACCTGGTGCTTATTTGCTAAACAGCTTTGCTTAAAATTACTTTCTTAAAATTCACATGGAGGGCTGAAAATTATGTCTTTTTTAAAAAATAAAAAAAGAGTGGGGGGGGAAAAAGAAAACCTTTGTTTTATTACCAAGATGCCATTGAACAGAAAGTGCTGTAATTTCACTTGGTTTATCTTTGCTCCCAGGTAAATGCCAGGCTCCCTGTGGGCACACCTGACTACATGGCACCAGAGATGCTGACAGGGCTGGGAGGGGATGGCAAAGCCTCCTATGGCCCTGAGTGTGACTGGTGGTCCCTTGGAGTCATTGCCTATGAAATGATCTATGGGAGGTCTCCCTTCACTGAGGGCACTTCAGCAAAGACTTTCAATAACATCATGAACTTCCAGGTAGAGAGATCTCCTTCCCTGTTCTCAAGTAAAAAGGCTGTTTTTCTCAGCTTTGCATAAAAGTTTATGGATGTCTCTTACTTTGTCATAAAATATTTGGAATATATGCACTGTGCTGTATTTATATAGGTATTATAGGTGTCAAGTTATTTTTTGTAACAGGTGTCATCATTCCCAATTCAAAAAATGCTATGACCCACCCTTTGGAGGTTTGTGAGAATTTTCTGGGGAAATGTCTTGTTTTATTCCTCCATTTGTGTGTGCTATTGGCCATTGTTCAGCACAAGGTGCTGACCTGGGATACCATTTGCCTGGGTGGGAATGGTTGTTCCTGTGTTCTTATCTTTACTGCAGTAAATGCATATAAAAGCCTACTTGGATAAAATGCACCATGCTTTTATTTGTGTGCTATAAATATTCATCCTTTGTACCTGACATATCTCAGAATAATGAAACTTAATCTTCCTGTTCTGAGCCTGTTTTCCTACTGAGCAGAAATCCATTTCTTTCTAATGCAGAGATTTCTGAAGTTCCCAGAGGATGTGAAAGTTAGCAGTGACTTTCTTGACCTGATCCAGAGCCTGCTCTGTGGGCAGAAGGAAAGGCTGGGTTATGAGGATCTCTGCTGCCATCCATTTTTTTCTAAAATTGACTGGAACAATATCCGTAATTGTAAGTAGAATAAAATTGCTTTTAGAAACAATTTCTGGGTTTTTTGGTACTGGGAAAATTTATGCAATGAGTATTAAAGAGTGTTTGATCTGAATTTTTCCTAACGAAACAGGACTGGTTTCTGGAGCAGGTGTTTTTAACAAAACAGCTCATTTTGGTTTTTGCAAAGGCCATGTTAACATCTCAGGTAAAAATTGTAAGGTAGAGGATGTTTTATTAAACTCCACATGAATTCCTGATGCAATTGCCATATTACTGCAGGCACTAGACTGGAAAATCAAAATGATCCTTTCCATGTCCTTCTTCAGATTAAAAGGCATCAGAATTTTTTTTCAGGCCTTTCCCACTTCAGTTTGCTAAATTTTGGCTTCATCTTTTCTTGTTGTTGTATCTTCACATTTCTCTTTTGTAACTTGTGAACCAACTTTACTTAAGGTTGGTTTGTTTTTTGTAGTTCCAGTAGGTGATGAAATGTCTGTGGCCATAGGGGCCATTGGAGCTTTTTGTCAAAGTCAATGGGGATAATGTATTACTGCTTTTTTTTTGGTGAAAAATCTGTTCATTCAACCAGGAATAGAATAAAACCAGTGAACCAGATAATTCTCTATGCAGAAAACTGTTTATAATACTATGCAAGCAATGGAATTTGGTATTTGGAAGTACTGAGGCACCAGCTCCATGGCAAAAGCAAATACTTCACAGTTCATCAGTGATCTCTGTGTGGGGATCTGATTGTGTTGGAGAGTATTTTAAATTATTTGGACTGTAAGATTATCTGGGCGAGCAACATGTCTGCCTTATGTTTTTTGTCAAATATGCTGTAAGGGAATGATTCTGCTCCATTTTCCATGATAAATTGCTAAGCCAGTGCTTCTCCTTTTGATGACTATCTCAGCACTTCAGCTGTCAGCTCCACAGACTGTTTGCTCACTTTTCTGTCGATTCATTAATTTTGAACTTGTGGAGCTGCTGTTCTGTTAAATTCCATTGTTTCTGCCCTTTGAGAGCCATTGAGCCTCGAGCCCTTTTCATCACTTTAGCATACATTTCCCAGTGCTCTCTGCCTTCTCTCCCTAGAGCCCTGCCTCAGCCACCAGTTTCTGTTCCTGAATTTAGTGTTGCATTTATATCATGTTGCCTCAGATATAGAGAGGAGAATGACATGTGAGCATATGTTCTGGTGTTTCCTTGGCAATTGCCTGTCTAGTATTCACACAGCTGCAGGAGTTAATGGAGCGTTTTGCCAATTTGTGTGACAGCAGTGATGCTGATGGACAAGCCACTAGGCAGCCCTGGTGTGGTTATAATGTTGGAATAATCATTTGGGGTTTAAAAAAATCCCATTTCTGTCTGCAGCTGGCCAGCAGATTGCATCATCATTCCCTGTAATATCCACACCTACCTACTGGGAGGTTTCATGCAGTTTTGACCCCTCATTTTGTTGTTATACCTCATACTTGATAAACCCCCACTGTAACTAGCACAAAACACAGCAGTGTCTGTGCTTCAAGCAGCAGATTCAATGTATCACCTATTGCTTTGCTCTCAGTAGTGGTTCTCCCTGTGCTGATTTTTCTGAGCAGTCTTTCTGTCATTCTGTTCAAAACCTAGGTCAGGTTTGACCTGAGCTATCTAAAAGCTAAAGGTTTCTTTCTAATCTTGACCTCTGCTGATAGAGGTGTTTAGCTGGAGAAATGGCAGCTTGAGAAGATGGGTGGTGGAAGAGGTCATAGGATTTAGATTTACATTAAAGAATCTCACTACCCCAAGTTAATCTGGTGAAAGACTTTAAGGTTATGGAGTGTTGGGGCTGGGTGATCCTAAACCCAACTGAAGTGACTCTGATCCACAATTGTTGGACAAATTCTGTGTCAGTATAATCAGACTTTGCTATAGTCTATAAGGGCAGTGATGTAATTTCTATTTCAGGCTGAGCAAGGTAGGGAAAAAAATTGGTACCTTTGCCTTGCAGGTTTTTAATTATCATGCTGAGAGCTCCAGGATAGCCATTCTTAATACACAGATTATGGTTAAGAATGTGTCATTAAGGGGCTTTTCAGTGTTACACTTTGTTGTTATGGTAACCTATGAAACACTTGACTTTTTAGTAAACCCGTTTCCAAAAGATCATTGCCTCTAAAAAAAGCTCCCAACTTCCCGAGGTCCAAGTAATGTATTTGTAAAAGCAGCTCTTAAGTTACAGAAACAGAATCAAACAATTAAACCTAAAGTCAGGTTTATCTGAATTTGTCTCAACAGGTGATTTTTCTCCTTTGTTGGAGTATTATACTGAAACACACAGAAATTCTGGTCTCTGTTGCTCTCTGCCTTTTTTTCTGCTATTTAATGACTTCTAAAGCTTATTTAAAAAACCCACCTGCAAACAGATACCATTGCACTTCCTCCCCAAAAATAAAATAAACTAAAACTTTCAAAAGTTTTTGTTCACTCACTGAAGAATTTTCTGAAAGTATTTTGGAATTTATTTACCTGAAATAAGCATATTTCTGTGATGATCAGGTATTTCACTAGAAAGTTGATAACAGAACCATTTGAGTACCTAAGAAGTATCTAAAATCAGAGGTAGAGAATGTGGGAATGACATACTTGAGTTATCAGCAACAAGGCTGCATTCTGTATAATTTTGGGAGTTTTTGGTTGTCTTTTGTTATTTGACATCCATAAACTACATCAGCTTTTTAATTTGGAATCAAAAATCTGCTTGCTGAAGTCTAGCTGGGAGATGGTCAGAAAACTTTGATCTGTATCAGCATAAAGAGCCTTTCATTTTAAGAATTGCTTTGTAATTACAATCCAAGAGGTCTTGAAAATGGAATGGGCTTGCACATGGAAACTATATATATGAAAAGACAAGAGTTATTGTCTTGTGCAAACAGAAAAACTCGAGAAAGTATTAAAGACTGATTTTTAAACTGTTTTCTGCTGTTAAAGAGGCAGGACCCAAATCTCATTATTCAAAAATCCAAGACACTTCTCCTTATGAACACCATGTTGTCATTCAGGATGTTAACAGTTACACATTGTAGTGTTTCATTTAAATTCTTGTCTTCAGAAAAATGTGTTGACTTGTTTCTTGAAGTGGACATCACTTGCACTGCAGGTTGGAAATCACTTTTATTAATAGAAATGTATGTGTTGGATCATTGTCTTGACAAAACACTAAAGGTGTTAAGATAATATTGTAATGATAGGTTAGAACAAGCACAGTGCATTTTTTATAAGTAGTCTTAGCAAAAATTTCCTTTAGTTTCATCATTGGGATTGTCTGTTTTTTCTTTCATAACACTTTCTCAAATAGGTCTGTTAGAGCCTGAGGAAGAGGAATGCCTAACCTATTTAAAAAGGCTGTGTGGATGCTTTTCCTCAGAAAGCATTTATAGATCACCTTGTAGATCAAGAAGAGACACATTTTTATCCTTAAGAAACATTCTGTATTGCCTTTAAGTTTCCTATTTCAGTTGAGTCTTTCACTGTCCCAGGGGAAATGCAGTCTCTCTTTTCTGAATTTGCATGAAAATATTTTGAAAGGATGGAAAGACCTGGTTAAGGCAATGTTCTTTGTACCAGTCATAAATACACACACTGAGGCAGAGTTTAAAAAAAAGGCTTTTTTCCATAAGAGACACTTTATCTAATCTTAATTATAAACTGATTAAAGTACTGGAGTATGTGTGGTGGTTTTGGATTTTTCCTTTTTTCTTTTTCCTTTTTTCTTTTTCTTTTTTTTTTTTTTTTCCGCTTAAACTTAGCAACCTACAACACCCCCTTTTCCTCTGAAAGTCATTCTTTGGAACAGATGGAAGAGGGTTACATCCTTCCACAAGTGGGGATGTATCTAGGCAAGGAATTGGCTTTTTTAAAACATGCAGTTCTCCACAAGATACTTTAAATGGTAAACAGAACATGTACGTTGTTGTAACGTGTTGGGGACAAAAGGAGCTCTTTGTACCCAACCAGTTTGTGAGAGTAGAAGCACTGGGTTTACTGATTCTTGAGTAATACTTTGGGGTGAGCCTGAGAAAAGTGCAAATTTGTCACCTTGTCAGATGTGATGGCTTGGTGCTCACATTCATTTCTCAGAGGCTTCTCTTGACCTCTACTGAAGGATCCTTTCCTTTAAAGAGAAAACTGATAAGCACATCAATGTATTTGCATTTACCATTCTTCATCTTGTTCTGAAATTGCTATGGTTGTGTGACAGCTTTCTGATTTTAAGCAAGAAATAATAAATAATAACTTAGCTAGACATTATGCCATGGCGTGACCCACCCTTGAGAACAAAATTGCTTGTCTATTTTAGCTTGATTTCAGATTTACTCTGTTTTTTCTGTGTTAATTAGGACATCCGATAAAGGACTCCTTAGTCTAAAGAATAAAAAATCTATGAGGAAGCTACCATATTAATTAGCAACATCAGACAGAGTGGATCTAGCTTTTTTTTTTTCTCAGTTATTCCCTCTTACCCATAAGTGATATTTTTGTCCAACAGCTGAAACTTCTTCAGAAGTTCTGCTTCCCATTTTCAGCCACTGTTGACAAGTTCAGAACCACTTAACATCTAGAGGTGTTTTTGTCAAATGACTGTTCCAAGTTTTCTCTTTAGTTGCTACTACTTCTTGATACAAATATTGTAACAAAGTTATACTGCAGAGTTGCAGTGATTTTGGACTGTTAGTCATGGTTTTTAGTGAATGCAAAATTGAGGGCAAAGGATTGTTTCATTATTTTTTAATCTAGTATTCACAATTTCTCTTCTTTGTTCTCATATTTTATTAAACATCAGAGGAGGCTGTAGTGTAAAACATTGTGCTCTTTAAACTAGTTTCCACCAGCCCCAAAGGTTTGCTCTGTCTCACATTCAGTTTTATCTTTGTGCATCCATTGTTCCCCCACTGAGTGCTTTTTCATCTTTTTATGTGCATGCATAGTTAAATGATATTTTCTTTTATGCATGGGGTTTGAGTAGCAATTCTTATTGTTGGTAAGAGGGACAACTTTGTTTTTAATTACAAGACCTTGAAGATGACTCTTAAGATCTTCTTTGCTAATTTCTGGAGGGAAGTAAGACTTTAGGTGTCTCTTTCAGAGATGAAGTTATATCTGGCAGGCTCTGGGGAGGACAGAATAGGGTGCTTGTACCCTTATAAAAAGGTAGCTAAATTGGGTTTTGCTACCTCTTTAAAAATGTTCTAGACTTTTGCAGATGAAGTGAAGAGTTTGCTGTTTTCTCTATTACTTTACCTCATAGACAGTGTCTGCCTTCAAAAACAGTGTTAAAAATCCCACAGCAACCCTTCTGTGAGAGAAAGTGCAGAGTTCTTTCAGCAAAGGTCCTGAAACTAAAGAATACTGCTCCTGAACTGATCCTTCTCTGCTGTGAATTAACTACAACTTTAGGCTTGTATTTGCAATTAATTTACAAATTGTTTTCTGTTACCTATCTGTTTTTAATCATTAAGAACATAGGTAAGAGTAGCTGGACATTATCCTGATATTAAGTGATTTTTTTTAAAGGAAATACATATTCCAATCAACAATCTATATTTCAAAATTATGTTTATGTTGCATAAGTATCAGCATTATGTTATATTTTTTATTATGACCAATTAAAGAGAAGAAATTAATAAATCTGTGATACTGACATACATTTTAAATGTTCTGGAGCTTGTAAGTTCCAGTAGACTGAAACTGCTTACTACAGAACCTATTTAATTAGTGTATTTTCCCCATTTATCTGATTCTAATGCACTTGGAGCTGCAGTACACGAGCAGCATCTGTTTCATGGAATTTCTTCTCACTTCCCTGCTTGGGAGCAGCGTCAGGATGGCTCTTCAGGGAGCTGCTACCAAAGCCCGCGCCTGTACTTGGGATTTGGCACTTGACGGAGACAGATTCTTTATTTTTAATTTTTTTTTTTTTTTTTTTGTCTATTAACGCTGGTCTGGTGGGGAGTTCCAGCGAGGAATGGAGAGTTAAAGGCGGGCAGTGAAGGCTTTGGCAGCCTAGAGGGAGCCAGAGCCTCCCGCCGTGACTCGCGGTGCCCCTGCCACTGACGGGCGGCAGCGGCTGTCACGCCGCAGGCAGGTAGGGTTAACGCCGGCTCGGGAGCAGGGAGCCTGCACTGCAGGGGTTGGAATGTTTGTTCCCAGTCCTTCAATCCTCAGCAGCCCTTCAGCTACGGGAGATCCATACTGGATCCATGGTAACGGTTTTAGCACACTCCACTTCCATCAGCTGGTGACAATGGGCTGTTCTAGCTGCGGGCTGAGGAGCTGTCTCCCCTTTGCTGAGCTCAGAGTTGCAGTGAGTGGGGAGCCGAGTGATGAAATTAAATAAATAAATGTTAGGAAATGTGATTTAATGAGGTAGGGATTGCACAGCAGGGCTTCTGCATTCATTCCTTTCCCACACGTAGCCAAGCCAGCAGGTAGCTCGGGTGCTGCACAGCACCGAGAAGAACTTGTCCTTTTGTTCCTTAGGTTAATTAAACTGAAGCAAGCACGAGAAAATCATCTGAAATTAAAACAACTGCTTAGCAAGTTAAGTGGTACCAATTTAGAAATTATAGTAAGAAATACATTGTAATTCCTGCTATTTATACCTCTCTTCAGAGCTGATTGTATCAGAGCCAGACTGCAGTGGTGTCCCGGCAAGAGTTCCAGATCTTAAGCAAGCTCGTTTAGAGAAATAAAATCAATCTTCTTTTCCTACAGACCACTGAGCTTTTAGTAGCTATAGTTTATTAGAACCTTCCAGGAGAAAGACCAGTTTGCTGTTGATTAGAAACCCATGCTGGGAAGATTCTTGTTAGTGTTAAAGGGTAAGATATATCCCTTAGCTGACTAGCACAAGATCAGGCTTCTTTCTCAGGTAGTGTCACTAATTGGACAGGTTGGAGACATTTTCCTTTTCAAGATGAATCAGAATTGACAGGCTGCTGGCTATATTACAGTAATGATTTTCTTAGCCTGGTGCTTTGATTTTATTATTTATGTGTTAAAAAACCCCAACATCCTCACCTGAAAAAAACCCAAACCCAGAATCTCTAATGCCCAAGCTAAATCTCAGTTTGATCAGTGTGGGAGATGCTGTGCCTGCAGAGTGGTAGCCATGTTGGCAGCTCAGGGGTTAATCTCTTGTTGCTGTAATACGCTTTGAGAGCAGCAGCTCAGTCTGCTTGTGTTAGCAAGATTAAAAGCAGGAGCTGCAGTGCCATTGCAAGCACTGAATGAGTGGGACTGTTGCAGAGTGAACTGTAGCTGAATTTTATCTTTTCTTCTTGCTTTTTTTCCACCAGCTCCTCCCCCCTTCGTTCCTACTCTCAAGTCTGATGATGACACCTCAAATTTTGATGAACCAGAGAAGAATTCGCGGGTTTTATCCTCTACGCGCCAGTTGAACCCAGCAGGATTCTCGGGGGAAGATTTGCCGTTTGTGGGGTTTTCATTCATCAAGGCTTTGGGGATACTCAGACCAGAGTAAGTAGAAATTATTGCTCAGGTGGATAGGACTGCTGGAAAAATGGGTAGGTTTGTTGCAGAGAGGATGGTGTGTGTGTGAGAGGGAAAGCTGTTTTAACTGACCTGTACTCTGCTGTAGGGAAGCTGCCACATTCGGGTTTTATCTGTTGCTGCTGTGTCTTGTGCATGTCCTACTGTTCTCTGATTATTTCTGGGATGAGGGGGAGGAAATGGGGTAAAAAGATTAATTCTAAATCAGTTATTATTAAAATTGTAGTTCAAATAGTTTGAATTAGTTGTTGCTGTTTAGCAGGGAGCAGTAGGTGATTGCATTTCTGGTACTGCAGATCCCTGCAAGGAGCAGAATACTGAGGAGTTCAGAGATGGAAAAAGGGGATGGTGTTATTTTATTGGGTCACAGAGTGGGCACCAAGGGCTGGGAATGTGTAAGGCTGAATCAGTGATCCATAGAAAAGGAGCTCCACTAACCTGGGAATGTGCAGTGATGGGTCAGTGAGCAAGGGAAGGAGCTGCATGGCAGCTGGCTCTGTGCTGCTGGGTCAAGTTAAACAGGAGGACTGGACATTGCTGTGGTGTGTGCTCAGACACTGGAGATTTGGATCAAACATGCAGTGGCCATGTGTGTGGAGGGATGTAAAGACCTCAGAGAAATGATTTTCAATGGAAAGAAAACATGATTTCCAAGAGAAGGGAGTCAGAGAAAAAGAAGAATATAAATAGTGTGATATAAACCATTTGGTGTGGTGGGTGGTTGGTTTCTGATGACAAAGCTATTGAAAAAGTATTAGTGCAGTGTGTTAAGTTGGGAAGTCCTCAGCTCCGGACCAGGAGGCCTCTCAGGAGCGCAGTGGCTTTGGCTGGGTTAGTGACTCAATGCACTGTGTTATCATGTCAACCCTCATTCCCTGCTGCTGGTTTGCTCCCTTCTGGGACTTCATTGTCAATCTGTCTTAATTGAGTTTCATTTTATGTCATATTGGTGATAGCTGCTCTGCAGTAAGCTTGTCACCAAATTTGGTGATACTGTTGACATCTTTGATCTTGCTCACACCGTGAATCAAGGTTATATGATGGTTATGCCAGCAATAAAAGGGGAATTTTTGCCTTTCCCTCCTCAGCAGAGTTGCTTTTATGGCAAAAGAGGAAGGAAGGGAGAGGATATAGAGCCTCAGAAAGTGTTCTTTTGGTGAAATGATCTAATATCATTAGCAGGATGGAATGTTAGATCTGTAGATACCTGGGGTTAAAAATCTGTTTTAATTTATGAGTGCGATAACTTGGGCTGTTCTCTTGTCTGCCTGGAGAACTGCAATCCATGTACCAGGTCTGTGTGGCCATTCAGGTGACAGTCAGGAAAGCCTCAACAGTGACCATATATGTGTGGTAAAAACATGTATGCAATTGGGCCCAGGACTAGAACTGAAGAGGAGCATGGGCTGAAGTCTCAGAACAGTGGTGTAACTGTACTGGAGGTTGAGAGAGCTGGAGCAGATGGACTGAGGGGCTTTCTCTGTGGAGCTGCTACCAAAAATGCATATGGAAGTTACATTTGAATTTTGGGAATAGGTGAGAAGAGGTATAGCAAATGAATATAGAGATTAATGTCCTCTGCAGTAATTTTGACTGAAATAAAATTTGTTTGGTGTGGCCTGTGTTTTCTTAAACTGGAACAGAAAATCATCTTATAGATATTTTCTCCTGAATAATAATGGTTTCTTTTTCTTGAGTGAGATCTAGATAAATGCACTTATTTTTAGCAGTAAATACTTGCCTTTTGTTCTAAGAAGGTGATTTAAGTATGGCAAAGCCCTTATGGAGACTTTAAAATACCTGTATTTAAATATTGCAGTGATTAGTTTATTCTCAATACCACTGCAAATGGGTCACAAAGATAACTTCTTACTTATAAAATATTGTCTGGTGTGTGTTTTACTTGAGGAAATAGAGTACTGTTTGTCTGCACTGCCTTGAAAATCAAATTCTTAGATGAAGAGCAATAAAATGTGGAGGGGGTTTATCTGCTGTGAATCTTGGGATGCCTTCTCTGGAAGGTCCTAAGTCATGAAGTTTATCAGTCCAGAATTTTTTTAAAAAAACCTTTTCCTGTGAAAGTCTCTCCTTATGGTTGCTAAGTGATGCAGATCTATTTTCCTGTCTGCAGCACGAACCCTCTAGTGCTGCTTACTGTAAGGCCAGGCAACTGCAGAGTGCTGGTGACGAGGTCCTTGAAACTTTCAGCACTTTGAATCTGGGGGCTGTCAGACTCTGAAGGTCAGGGTTATCCTTTGCCCTTGTCCACTGGACAGTAAGAAGGTGGGTATTTGGATATTTCAAATACTTCAGAGACAAGGCAGCTAAGGAAGGACAGAAGAAGGATAACAGAAGTTCTCTTTTCCAATCCCAATGACTTTGGGCTAGAAGGGTTTTCCTTCTTTAAGTCACTTAGACCTGTTGCCAGAAATTACATGGTTGGTGTGTGGTTCAGAAAGGTCCATTGGATTACAGTGCTCTGTCTGCTGCCCCATACCACGAGATTTTAGAGGAATTTGTGTCCCTCTAACAAATGTGAGACTTATCAAAAATGCAAAAGACACAGCAATAATGTGTCATAGGAAGCAATCAGGAGAAATCAAGGGCATTGTTTAAGTTGTGGGCTGCTTAAAGTGTTCCAGCTAAATCTGCTCTTAGAAGAGCTGGGCTGAGGCTGCAGAGTAGGACCAGCTAACTCCTTCTCTCATCATGGCCTCTGAATTCTGGATGTGGGGGAGAAAAGCCTGTCTGGCTGCAAATCTGGCTGCTGGTTTGGCTGCAAGCGTGTGACTGTGACAAGATAAGAGGCAACCAAGAGTTTAATTCCATTAAAAGCCAGCCCCACCTTACTTCCTGTCCCTAACCATGGCTGATCTCCAGTGCTTAGAACAAGTGACAGAAACCCTTAGCTGCCAAAAATACGCATCAAGTGGTGGAAGAAAATTGTTCTTGTCTTTTGTAGGTGACTAGAGGAAAGCATAAGATAAATATGTTATAAATCCAGGGCTAACCAAATATACCAAACTGCCTAATAAAAAGAAATACCTAATAAAATTAGTGCCAAATAAAAATAAATACCTTATAAAATTAGTGCCAAATAAAATATATCAAAATACTTAATAAAAAAATAAGTGCCTAATTAAAAATAGTTTATTATGTAGAATTTTGCCTGCCTATGTTCTCTCTCTAAGGTCCTAAGAAATGGTGTTTTCTCAAGATTTCTGGGGTTTTGTTTTCTGGTTTTTTTGGGGTTACTGGGGTTGAGGGTTTTTTTTAATTAAAAAATTTGGTATGGATTTGTGACTGTCATTATAAAATACTGAGTTAAAATGGGCCATTCCTCAAAAAAGAAGGATTTCTACTGATTTCTTCCAACAGTTTGTTGGGTTCTGGTAAGCTCTTTCACCAAAGATAGATGAAAGAGGAAGCACAGGATGAGCATACCAAAAATATGCTTTGCTTCAGCAAGCTCTATTCACAGATTGATGGTATCACTGTTTGTTTTTGGTTGGTTTTTTTTAGGCCTGAGCAAGCATTTACGAGGGGGTGGAAGGTACAGATGAATATAATGCTAAAAAGAATAGAGCATGAGGGATGGGGATGAGATTATCAGCATGTTGTGTGGGGGCCAGGATTAGGACAGATGGTGCCAATCCTTGTGAGAAGGAAGCACAGGTGAGTTGGGGGTTTAGGACAGTGGCAGAAAAGGACACAGGAAGTTACAAAGTGTGATGGGATGCACAAGTTGGACACCAAGAATCAGCTTGGAGCTTTTCCCATGGCAATGCTTTTTTCTTCTTCATCTCAGCCACATTAGGACTGGAGGAGCTTTTACACAAGCAGTCCCATTTCTGCTCATTCTGCTGGTTGAGGCTGCTGCTGATCTAGCTGTGAAATCACTAGTCAGCTCTAAGTTAACTTGGCTTTTAGTCATGCAGGCTCTGCTTCTCTGGAAAGTAAATTGGCACAGCCAGTGCTATGAGAGCTTGATACTCTAGACTTGGATTTGGGGTTTTTTTAATCTTTTATTGCCATTTTTTTGTTGGTGGAGCTGGTTACCTTTTGTTAATAATTTTTTTCACACTTGAGAGGAAACAGCAGAAACTGCTCTGTTGTGCTAAGAGAATTGATCCAGATGTAGCAGTTAATTAAATGAAATACTCTGAGATGGTCCCATCCTGAATGATAGCTATACATCATGGCTTTAGATGTTGGATTGTGTGTGTTTAATTTCTACAATGATGCTGACTGAGGAAGAATATAAGTGCCCCAGAAATGTGGGTATTTTCCACCTTGTCATGCTCTGTTGAGAGCTTCTATCACCATGACAAGGCTTATTAGATTAGCCAGTATTCCATTTCTCTTGATTTCCTCTGTCTGCCCCTTTCTGATACTTTGAAGGTTGTATGGATGTTCAGGAAGTTGTTCTAATACAATTTGTACACAGGAAAGAATTACTGGGAGAGCCTGTCTCCTAAAAACTGTGTCCAGTGCTAACTGAGATCAGCTTTGCTTGGGGATAAGATGTACTGTTTCCATGGCAGGAAAATCACCGTGTCACCAGCACATATATTTTTAAGGAATTTCTTCCTCACTTTGGACAGGGATGGGGAAGAAAGATTGGAGTTGTGTCTGCAGCCTTCTCTCCTGTTACAAAGCCAACACCAGCCCTGAGGAGCAGCTCCCTCTGCAGTCACCTCATGAAATCCAAACTTGGGCAGTCTCCTGTGCCCTGTCCCATCCCATCCCACCCGAACCTTCTGCAGAACTCCACATTCCCTGAATCCCTCCTGTTCCTGCCTGCCTTGCAGTGCCTGGGGATGCTTTCAGCTGGTTCACCATGAGAAGTTTTTGAAATGCAAAATGGTGCCTGTAATATTAGGCTCTGTTTCTTTTAATAGCAAATAAAATAAACAAGCAAAAATGACAAATAAAATGAGCTCCTTTGGGGAGGTGGAATAGAAGACATAAATAAAACCAGCTCTGTGAGAACTGGCTGGAGTTTTCTTAGGTAATGCTTCAGATCTGAAAAGAATGGAAGTAAAAAAGTGGTGGTTAAGGTTGAAACTATAATAATAAAAAAAGATTGCTTTAGCCAATACAGTTCAGACCTGTAAAACTAAATTTTTATTAAAAGAAGATTTTCAGATTTGTCTCAGTACATATTTGCAGCTATTTACATATATTTGATTAACATTTGAAAGCAGATTCCTTAGTGTCTTTTTTAGCTAATGTGAGCTTTAATTTGTATTTTTAGACTGCTTTTCTCAACTATTCATTTTTAGCCTTGTTTGTACACCCAGCTGTTATGGGATTTAATATGCATCTTTCTCAGATGGTTGCTTTTTCTCTGTAGGAGTATAGACACGCTTTATAAATTGATTTTTAAATATGGTAATTTGACGGATCAGATTGATTGGACCAGGGCTAAAGGAATGCTGTATAAAAGCATTAATTTTAAACTTTTTTTTAGTAAGTCCTGATCATATCTCTATCATTGACATGCAGGATTCTTTTTTCTAAGTTTTTCCATATCAGGTTTCTGAAGAGATATATTAATACCTGACCTTTCAAGGCAACATTGGTGGATTTTGCTGTGTTTGTTTGCTGATATTAAAACAGCCTTTCCTAATCACTGCTCGAGGTGCTGGTGCTGAAGATCTGTTTGATCCAGAAATGTTGCTGCATTTTTGTAAAAATCCATGTATATCTTTCTGTGCCTCTGCTGCATATCCAGTTGGATTAAGGAGTAGATTTTTCCTCAGAAAATGGTGGTGATGGAATGAAACTTTCCTTGGTGTTGAGAGGAGCCTGTGCTGCTGTGTGTGGGTGTCTGGCTCTATGCAGAGAGCTGCTCAAAGCTCCTTTCTCTCCGTGGGGATAACTGGCTGCACACCAAACTGTGGCCAGGAGAAGCAGAAAGCAACGTGTGGGCAGCCTGTGTGATCTTTTATTAGCACCTTCATTGTACTGCTGCTTTTTCATCTATCAGTTAACACTGCTTCCATCATTAACTGCTCCAGTCTCTAGTCTGAATCATTTTATGCAAGGGAGAATGTGATTTTTAAAATTGTGTTTTGATGTGTGTACTTAATTTTTTGGTTGCAGATTGCATATTTAAGGCTTTGCAAAGCACTAAAAATATGCTCCTAAACATCAGGTGGCTTCCTATCCTCTTCTAAAATAAATTTAGACTAACAGGAATGGTAAACTCCTTAAATGCTGAGTCCCAATTAGACAGAAAGCTTAAGAACAAGTAAATATTTTCCCCTGGCTTCTGGAGTCAAATTGTTTTGAACAGTACAGTTGTGTCTCAGGAAAAAAAAAATTACTTTTAAGTGGAACTCTGAAGTTCTGCAGTGTGACTAATCATATTGATATTGATTGGGTTTGTAGGGATCATATGAATTGGGTTAGGGAAGTTTCAATTTTGATTCACAGAATGTAACTAAGGATATTAAACTCTTCTTCCTGTGGTGCAGATTATGACATGTTGAAGTTTGTAGGGCTTTTATACTTTGATGGTAATTTAAAAACCTGTTTAAAAATAAAGCGCCAAATAAAAAGCATTTCTCTGAAAATTTGTTATCTTTCCAAATGGTTATGTTGACTTTATGCTCTGTTTTTGTTGCACCTATAAATCCCTACAAATCATGGAAAACTGCTGCTGTGATTTATTGTTTTGCACTCTGACACAGCCACTGATGGAAAATATGAATATTGTAACTAGAAGTACACGTGGATTATTTAATAATGGTGTACTGTCATTAGCTTTTATGGTACCTTTGATCTGCAATGATGGCTGTTAGGCTGTGATTGCTGCACAATCACATTTCTTTTATCCTGGAATAAGTAAGTACCCAATGACTTTACAGGGGCTGCATAAATCAGATTTTTGTACCTTTTACCCATATTCATGTGCTGTTTGGCTTTGCTCTTTTAGATCTGTTTTTTCAAGTGTGGATTCCCCAGCCAAGGTCAGCTCCATGGAAAAGACACTTCTTCTCAAGAGCAAAGAGCTCCAAGACGCCCAGGACAAGTGTCACAAGGTATTTATTCATGCGATTGGCCACACCCATTGCTCCAGGAATCTGCAACCACTGTATGTCCAGGGATCTGTCAGATGCTGCTGATCATCCAGACTCGTGGTGGGCAAAGTGCTTTTCCTTCAGAGAGGTGGCTTCCTGTCCAGTACAAAGGGAGATGAATTTAGGCCATGCTGTTGCTGTAGATACTTTTAACTTAACAAGAAGCGGCTCTGGATTTTAAACAGTGCTTTTGTCAGCGTGCCACAGACGACTGCTGCTTCCTGCAGGCCCTGCCTCTTCATCAGACACACATTACAGCAGTACTGTTCTGAGGGCTCTTCCTCACTCATCAGCTCCTGCTTATATAACTGTTGTCACGTCACTGCTTTATGGTGAACGTCTTGTAACAGTTGCTGTGCTCCAATAAAGGGAACCTGGTGGAGTCTTTTAACACTTACTGCTTGTTTTGAGACTTTTATGAGAGTTCCATTACTTTTCTCCCTGCTCGGTTCTGGATTTGACCATTTGCTCCTGACAAGGAGATGGGGGGAAACCATCTTCTGGTCCAGCATGGATTTGGGATAAGGTTAAAGTGACCCATCTCTGCAAGTCAGGTGAAAAATGATTGTGTCTTCTTTGCTAACTGGGGTTCGAAGAATGACTGAATATGAACAAGCAGCTTGAATGAATGGGGTGACTTAGACTTACTACTTTGTCCTTAAGAAGAACTGTGCATTCCTGGAGCAGAGACAATGGTATCGGAATTTAAACACCATTTGGAGAAACATAGCTAGAAGTCTCTTGGAGACAAATTTCTTACAAAGAGAGCTCTGAAAGTAGCAGTTAACAAAGCTTTTGAAGCCCTCCTTTATAACCTCTTGATATTTATTGCAGATGGAGCAGGAAATGACGCGGTTGCACCGGAGAGTGTCAGAGGTGGAGGCTGTACTTAGCCAAAAGGAGGTGGAACTGAAAGCCTCTGAGACCCAGCGATCCCTCCTGGAGCAGGACCTGGCCACCTATATCACAGAATGCAGTGTGAGCCCTTACCCCAGTCCTTTCAGCTCTGAAGGCCTGAAATCTGGTGGTCTTTGTCTTTCTCTTCCATCATGCTTTCAGTGGGGTACTTGATGGAGAGAAAATACTATGTGAGAGGATATCTGTTGAACATGGAGCCCTGAAGTGTTTGCACAAGCTTGATTGGTAGTTTTATTCAGATGTTGTTTCATGGTCATGTGCTTAGATCATGCAGGAGTGACTACTGTCCTGGTCTTGCTGAAACTCTTTGTGATGTTTGTCTTACTGGCTGTGCTAGAACATGCCTGGTTTGTACTTCTGGAAGGTTTCTTAGCTGGAAGAGGATGGGGCCTAATCAGTGCCTAGACAGAAATCTTCAAGAACAAATAGGATTAGGAAGCAGTGGTGTTGCCTCCATCTGTGGTGTCCTGAGTTCAGACCCATCCTGTTCCCCAGCACAGTGTCAGGGAAGATCTAGGGCAGGTGCTATTTTTCTGGTAGAATATAAAAATGAGGCTGTAAAGCCATGTCTTCAGAGATCATTTTTCATGAGAGCTGGAATGTCTGCCCAGTTGTCACTGGCAATATTCCAGTGAGGATATTTTCATTCTAGTTGATAGTCTCTGTATTTTCAGTTAGATACACAATTATGTTTCCTCTCTTGTACCAAGAGCAAAAATGCAGCTAATACTCTGTTCCAGAGAATTGAAAACCATTTCTGATGTCTTGGTTTGTTGGGAAGGACATCTTAAAATGGGGCCAAGTGATTTTCCTATACTGAATGCTACTAGGCAAAGGAAGAAAATTCAGTTTATATCTTCCTGTTGATGAATAACACTCAGTTAATAGGAGCACCACTCCACTGGTGACTCCAAATTTGGAGGTAAGGCATGTGGTGAGATACACTCAGCTCTTCTGTTCCTTACAGAAATTTAACAATGATTAAAACATTTGACTCACTTAACAGCAACAAGAAAAATGTAAGTAACATGAAGTTGAAGGATTGTATCTAGGTTGTGAATTAATAGTGCTGGATAAAATATAGATAAATGCTGTCAATAATGGATGCCTTTTGTGATCTGTGTTTGGTTTTTGTCTCTAAACCTGATGTGAGGAAGTGGAGATTTGAACGAAGATTTAAGTTGAGTAAACAGTGTTTGTAAAACGGGCTGCTTCTGTTCAGATAGGAGCCGCACTGGCCATGAATTTCATTAGGATTCCATCATTGGTGCCTCCATTTTTCTGATGCCTCACTGCAGTCAAGGAGGCATTTGTGTAACTAAAGATCTTCATTATACAACCATTTGAGAAACCAAAGCCTATGTATTGAACATTTTGCTTTCTGCAGAGCTTAAAGCGCAGCCTGGAGCAGGCACGGATGGAGGTGTCTCAGGAAGATGATAAGGCACTGCAGCTACTTCATGATATCAGAGAGCAAAGCCGAAAACTGCAAGAGATCAAAGAACAGGTATTCCTGCTTCTTTGGGGAGCAGAGTGGCTGCCCACAAATAGGCATTCTTGGCACATTCTAGCTCTGGTGCCAGGATTGCGCTCGGTGTTGATAGGCTGTGATAACTCCCAAGCTGTGTGATTTCACAGGGGTTCCTGAACAATACAGCAAGCTACAAAATTCCACTTGTGTATTTTGCAAGTAAGCACAAACTCCAGACTTCACCTTTCTCTTTTCCTAGTCCCGAAAGTACTTCATCTGTACAATCAGTTTAGGAGAAAGTTCCAATGCTTTAGTGACATGCTGCAGTAGAAATGACCTATCCATTTTAAATGTCACAAGTTAATGAATATTCACCTGGGAGAGAGCTGAGCTAACCTGAATTGTGTTGGTATTTTTAAAAATTTTTCTTCTTTATCTTACTATTTAAAATGCCTAATTGCGTTTCAAAATAGAATGTGTACTGCCTATTTTTTTCCTGATTTGATCTGTTTGCAAAGTAGAAATGAATAATTTTCTTTTCCACCCAAAGAATGTTGAAAGTTCACTAATTCACATAGTTGCCCTTAAGTAAAAAAAGGTCAAAATTAAAGGAAAACATTGTGACAAATGTGGCCATTGCAAGGGAGAACCCACTCAGTTTTATGAATTAACAGCAACATACTGCATTGAGAAAAAGGAACTGAAATTTGCTATAGCATTCAAACAATTCTTTGTAATTATCTGTTGGTTTTCATCTTCAAAGCACTTTACAAACATTAACTGACTCATTTCAAAGTCTCTGAGACAAGGAAGTCCTGAAACCTTGGTAATAATTCTCCAGACATGAGTAGCTCTTATATAAAAAAGTAATGAAATGCAAGCCCAACCCTCTGGATGTAGCTGTCCTCCACAGACTTCCCCAGCATTCTTCTGGGTGGTTGTTTTATGTAATACAAGGGATCTAAAGCTCCCTGCTCTCTCTTCTGGTGCTTTGCTAGCAAAGTTGCTTTAAATGCTGAAATGGGGAACATTTTTGATGATTTGAAATATCCACAGATTCTTAGGCAGTACAGACAAATGTAACAGAGGAAACATAATGCAAGTAATTTTTAATCAAGCACTTTGTCCCAGAATCTCTTAATTTGGCTTGTGGAGATTCACAATGACATAAAGAGGCTGCTTAGCTCAACAAATGAGTCCTGCAGAGTTTCATGTCTGTGGTGGCCTTCTGAGCTCCCTGAAACACGTGTTCAAGAATCTTGCAACCAAAAATGCTGAGAAATTTTTGCTGACTCATGTCAGCAGGTGGATTTTGGCCATTAAAGACTTGGACCATGATTTTTAAGTCAGAGGGAACTGGGAGTTGGAAGAGCCCCTTAGAGTTTTGCTGTTCGAAACCTGAGGCTTGAGAGAGAATGAGTCAAATCAACAGCAAATCAGGATCTTCAAAACCCAATAATTAGGCATTTGATATTTTCAGGGTGAGGCTGTAGGTTCAATTTAACCTCAGGTACTTGGATAGAAGAGCATGGTGGGTTTGTGGGGTTTTTTGTTTGCTTGGGGTGTGTGTTTGGTTTTTGTTTTGTTTTGTTTTTTTGTTTTAACTAAAGCTGTGCTCTGGTCGTTATTTGATGAAGAGCCGTACTAACAGACAAACTTGCAACAAATCAGAATCTGTATTTTTCTGAAAGCCTCACTTATGTCTGTGTAGTTCCCTGATGTGATTTGCTTCAGATACATGCCCTGAACTTGTCTAGTAATCTGTGCTTAAATATCTCTTGGTATTTTAGAACTCTGAGCAATGCATATCCCAGAGGATTGTTCTGTGTTGCCTTGAGTGCTGTGGCCTGTTCCTCTGATCTATCTCGGGACTTATTCAAAGACAATCTTGCAAATGTGATGAAACAAGAAAAC
Source organism: Ammospiza nelsoni (assembly GCF_027579445.1). Lineage (NCBI taxonomy): Eukaryota > Metazoa > Chordata > Aves > Passeriformes > Passerellidae > Ammospiza > Ammospiza nelsoni. Next base: position 10,215,929 of record NC_080650.1, on the reverse strand, counting down.
CTGAAATATTACTAATTATCTCCTCTTCTTTCTTCTTTTCTCCCTCCCCATTTTCCTCCCTTCCCAAATGCTCGTTGTAACAGTGGCAACTATTGTCATACCTTTAATTCTTTGGTCAAGTGTTCGCTGATATAAAAGCCCAGTATTTTAGGAAGTCTAAACAAATTATGATTTCTGAGCAGAACATTTATTCTTTCAAACCATTCTGCCTTTTTGTTCACAGATGTATTTGTATAAAAAGAATATTTAAGTTAATACATGCTTAGTTATTAGGAAAAAAGATCTAATTTTTTTCCAGCAAGAAAATAAGATTATCCTTGCACAGGAGACAAACTGGAAAGAGTAGGTTCCTGTCTGGCTTACAAAGTGGAGAACCAGTTTTGGGATTACAAGCCAAGGAGCCATTCTTTAGTCCCTGTAAGGGACAGTAAAGCAATCTGCTAAAGGCCTGGCTTCTTTCACCATCTGCATAAGCTCTCCATGCTGGAGGATGAGGGGCTGCCATCAGGGTCAGTGCTCAGCAGGCTCTCATCGAGCTGAAGGCGCTGCCTGTCTGGAGGGAGCGATGACAAACCTGGTTCTGTCACGAGACAGTTACTCTTCTCAATATGGGGGTAGTCAGGCATACTGTAAGATATTAAAATGGAAAGAGAGATAGACTCCCCCACTGTCAGTCCTTCACAATCTTTGTTCCTAACTCTTGATGTGCATGTTTTCTACTTGTTCTCAGCTTCGTAAAAAATACTTCAATTTTGGAGAGGGCTTTTTTTGGTTTTTTTTGGTTTTTTTGCTTTAGAATAATTTCATGAAATGCATACTTGCAGGACTTAATAAATGCTAAACATAATTAAATTCTTGTCTTTCAGTGAAGATGTGAAGCAATCTCTCAAGCTAGTCTCAGTTTGAGTTCCCAGTCTCATTGAGATAGTCAATTCAAATGTTCTTTTCTTCTCCCACCTTCCCCTTCCAAATGCCCTGTCTTGTAGTCTCCTACATGGGGAATCTTTATTTCTGCCTGTACAGGCAAATATCTTCTATGAGCAATGTGAGTTTTAGATAGTTTTTCTAAGATAATGTTTGATTTTAGGTTGTCTCCCATACTGAGCAATGTGATCCTTTTTAACTCCGTCAAGAGAAATCTGATGGCTGCGAGCCACAGTGTGCTACCCCTCTGCTTCTCCTTCTTCCTTTTACCCAAGCTGTGCAGATCTGTGATAACTGTCATGTTATCAGCCTGAGAAAATAGATCTTGAGGGAGCATCTGGGCATTTAGTAGAGACATCAACTCAAAGGCACATTTCTGTTTCAGAAATTAGAAATGTAAGTAATTTTTATCATTTGTATGTGGATGTACGTATGTGTTCCTGCACTCTCAAAAAGTCAATGTTTTGATTTGGAGGTATTGAGTTGAAAGTGGCAAGACTCAAACCACAACACCATGATTTTAGTTATTTTAGTTAGTTTTTACTGTTTTATTTTGTACTTTACCTTCCTTCTACGTACTCTTAAGTGCATCTCTTGCCTGCAGTCAGTATTCTGGAATCTGCGGCTCCAAGCATTTCCCCTGTTGCCTCTAAACTGTAACCCCTTCTCCTTCCCTTGCACCCCAACCACAGGAATACCAAGCTCAAGTGGAAGAGATGAGGCTGATGATGAATCAGCTGGAGGAGGATCTGATCTCGGCTCGCAGGCGCAGCGATCTCTACGAGTCGGAGTTGAGGGAGTCCCGCCTGGCAGCCGAGGAGTTCAAACGTAAAGCTGCCGAGTGCCACAACAAACTGCAAAAGGTAGTCTAGGCTCCATGGGAGAGGGGGCTGAGGCTTGCTGCAATATCTAGTGCTGCTTGACACATGCACACACAAGTTGTGGGTGTGCCCTTCAGAGATTAGCGTGGTTCCTACAACTAACACAACATGTGTTGTATGATGTGAGTTCTGCTTTGTGTAACTGCTGGTGTTTAAATTGCATGAGGTGATGACTGGATAGAAGCCTAGCTTTTCCTGAGGTTTTCATATATTTTATATTTAAGTTACAGGTTAAAGATCAAGGAAAAAATGAGGCAGGAGAGTTGTATTCCAAACTGGAAAAGGTATGTTACTTCAGTGTTCTAGATTTTTCTTCCTGGGTCTCTCATGTTTTGCACAGAAACCAAACTGTGGCTACTCAGTGGCATGCATGGCCTCACAGCCCCCACCTCCTTTCATTTTATGTTTTAAGACATCTTGGTGTGATTCACTGTTTTCTCTTGTTTGATCTAAAGCTGTCTCTGGATAACCTGTTCTTAATGGATTGTGTTGAGAAGCTGGGCAAAGACAGGCTGTTATGTGTCATCCAAGTTTGGAGTCAGGCTGGGGCTACATCAGGGTTTGCTTTACTCAGAAGGAACAGCAAAGTGAAAAACAAAAAGAATTCTGTGTTCTCACACTGAACAATCTTCTTGGTAACTAAAATATTAAATCAACTGGAAGTTAGCAAAATGGGAGTGGATTTGCCAAGGGGTGTTTTGGTGTGTTGGGATTACAGGGGGAAACCAAGATTTTTGGGAAGCGAATTAGCACAAATGTGGTATCATAAGCAAAGAGCATTTTCTCCTCTTTGGTTTTGACTCTTTCCCTCCATCTTTTTATCTAACTATAGATCAATACAGAGCAGCAAGCCAAAATCCAGGAGCTGCAGGAAAAGCTGACAAAGGTAACGACTGGGTGGTGAAAGTGGATTTTTCACAAGATTTCCCAGTGAAACCTTAATGAAAAGGAGGGATGCACTTTGTTTTACCCTCAAAAATAGAATTAGTCATAGCATGGGGGATGATAAGGAAAAGAGGGTGGGAACTGGTATCTGAAATCACTGGTGCTCTCAATATGCTTTTGGCTCTTGAGACATGTCAACAGTGCTTATTTTTACAAATGAAGCTGAGTCAGAACTGGAGTAGTGTAGAGAAATTCTCATTTGGAGGCCTGTTTGGGTATGCTCTGGACACTGCACAGGCCCCTTGCTTCTGAAGAGGGGTTCAGCTGCTTTTAGCTCACTACTAAAACACATGTTGGACTTGGTTTAGTCTCCCAGTATAATCTGCTTTAATCACCTGACAGTTCAGTTCTTCCCAGGATCTTCACAGCAAAAATGTTGAATGATAAGGATTCACAACAGAACTAAAACACCTTATCAATGTCTGCTGAAAATGGTGCAGAATATCTAAGATTTGCTGTCGTGGTCAGTCTGGCACTTCAGGTCTCACTGTAAGAACAGTCAGGGAACTTCTCTAAGTGGAATCCTTCAGCAGGAAAGAAAGGGGTTGTCATAATAATCCCCTGATTGAGCTTTTCAAACTTGGCACCTGCTGAGAGAGGGCTATTTCAAGGGTTAATGATCATGAATATGGAGGCCAAAACTACATAGAAATAGTACTTCTAATATTTCAAAACATTCATGTTTTAATCCCCTGTATCCTTTTCTACCTGCATTAATGCCAAGGAATTATCTGTAGGCCAACAGCTTATTCTCCTTGTCCTTTGGTAGTAAGAGTATTTTCTGAGTTCTTTTAAAGAACTTGGGCTGAATTTGGGATAGACTTACTTGACTCTATATACTGAAAGTTAACTTGCAATATAGCAAGACAAATATGTGTATCCTAGATTTTAATTTTTTTTTTGTGAAATAGAAGTCAAAATTATGTTTTGGAAGTTATTTGGACTCATGCACATGTTAATTTAAACTGTTAAACCAAAGTTCTGTAGTGATTTTATTGAGAATGTTGACCATCTTGAAGTTCTGAACCTTTCATACACCAAATTTGCGTGTGTGTTTTTCATATAATATATTTTCATTTTTCTCTCTTGACCTTCAGGCTGTGAAAGCCAGCTCAGAGGCAACTGAGCTCCTGCAGAATATCCGTCAGGCAAAGGAGAGAGCTGAGAAGGAGCTGGAGAAACTGCAGAACCGGGAAGATTCCAATGAAAGCATGAAGAAAAAATTGCTTGAAGCAGAGGTGAGTGCAGAGTATGTCCAGAGTAAATCAGTTATTGAGATGTGTCTTAGTTTAGGAACCCTCACCTGGGTGGCTCTGAACAGCATTCCTGTAGTAATTCTTCAGGGGAAAGTGCTGTCGGACTTTAAAGCATTTTTAATTAAGAAACATATTTTTGGAGGAAAACTGAGGGGTTTTATTTTCAGTGAGGAGTGGATAAGGACATGCGGTCAGCCTGGTGGATTTGGGGTGTGATGAGGATTCAAAATATGAAAGCCAGCCTTATATTGACTGCTTCAGCCTGTTTCCTCCAGAAACTACTCCTTGCTTTGTGCTAGTGCAGAGTGGCCTAACCAGCAGCTCATGATTGCTCTGCAGGAACGGCGCCATTCTCTGGAGAATCAAGTGAAGAGATTAGAGACTGTGGAACGAAGAGAAAACCGCCTAAAAGAAGATATTCAAACTAAATCTCAACAGATTCAACAGATGGCAGAAAAAATTCTGGTGAGCAGAGGTGATAAATGAAACCTAGAGGGTAAGAGTTTGTAAGGAAGGGGTAGGGAAGAATCAGAAGATGTAGAATTGCGTTGAATAAGGTGGAAATTGTTGAATAAAGGGATTTGTTTCCTGTACCAGCAGAAAGCTTAAGTATTCATATACCATTTGTACCCCTAGTTACAAACTCTCTATTGTGCCTTTAGTCTTAATAGTGCTTCAAAGCTGGAGTCACCTCAGTGGGAAAACTTTTCCATCAACACAGTAATGTTTAAATTATTTACCTCATGATTGTTTCAGAGGTAAAACATTCTGAGGGTGGGTTATGGCAATAACAAAAACATCTCTCTTTTTAAGTAAATTGCAGAGGAATTTAGAGGTCAGATCTATTAGAAGTGCTTACATTTTGAAGCAGAGAGAAATTCGTCATCCAAACTGTTCATCTCCAAAGATATTTGTTAGGAAACCATTTGCACCCACATAACTTCTCTGTTTGCAATTTCTTGTTTCTTTCCTGGTTAAAACTATTAAGGCAAGTTAGTATGTCAGTCTCTAGTGAATCAAGCAGAGGGTGTTTCTAATAATTTTTGCTTCCCTTGGACAGAAAGCATAATTTAATATTGGAATAATTAAATTTATTTTGCCTTCCTCATGAATTTTCTCTGTGTGTTGCCTATATGACAAGGAAAAAAAGAATTACATTTTACTGATAGTAATCCCAAGCTGAGACACACCTGAGGAAGACCAAATGAAAATGTAAAATTAAACATATTTGGAGTCAACAGATGACCCAGGCTTGTTCTGGGTGAATAGACTTTAGCATCAGTATGCTGAGCACTGTCAAGAAAAGGTAGAATAAGTTCTTTAGTAGTGCTGTTCTTTTCAAATTGTTTTGATAGCAGGAGTGCATGGTAAGTGGGAGACTATGGTTGTGCTGGGCAGAGAGCCAACTTTATGTTTAGAAATAGTGTAAAACTTTGAATTGTTTCATAAGCCTCTTGTGTATATTTGGGGATTGTTCCTTGGTTTTGATTATGTTCTCTGTGGAGGAGAAAGTGGAAGGGAAGGCAGAAATATCAACTAATTGTTTTACACCATGGGATATGCTTAGCTCTTCTTATAGATAGTTTCCATGGAGTCCTGACAGAATGTTGGAGGGGTATTTTATGGAAAAAGTCAAACAGGCATTGAAGAAGTAATCCTATAGAGTCTTTCCTAGTCCCTTGCAACTGATCTGGGAGCACAGGGTACTGGTGTTCTTTTTTCCTCCACTCCTACCTTGTACCTTCCCTCAAGCTGTCTCTTCAAACATTTTTTACTTTTCTTGGTATGGAGAGGTAAGAGGGGAGTTGAAGATACAGAATTGCATAGAATAAGATGGAAATTATTGAATAAAGGCATGGTTTTCATGTACACTCATGGAGCAGTACCTGAGAAGTACCTGCTCATCTGTCTGTAAGGAACTGATGAAGAAGTAAGAAACAAGTTAGAGAAGATACTTCTGCCTGCCTGAAAGTGCAGATCGTTGCTGTGATGCCAATAACAAAGTCAGTGCTACATAGAGAATACTGACTGAGGGCAGCAATGGTAGGAAATTACCTTTTCAAGCCCACACTGGCTGTTAAGTGCCACTGCAGGAACTGGTGAAGCTCCTGCTACAATATGAGCAGTCTGATGCTGGGAGCTTTGGAGCTGCTGCTGATCTGGTTGTCTGATTCTCTGCCAGGACCTGAAACGTGTGGGTTTCTGGGGGAGGTGAGTTGTCCCTCTTGTTGCCGGGAGACATATTTCAATTGCAAAAAGCAGCAATCTCCATTCCATGCAGGAGTGTCAGGGACTAGGCACTGTTGATGACCTACTTTTGGTGAACCTCCTCTTTGATTCTCACTTCTGGAAAGGAGGTCTATTGCAATTACTGGAGCAAAAAAGCTTACAAGATGAGGAAAAAGCATATCAAAATACTATGTAAAGTACTAAAACACATACAAATATCAGGAAATTTTCCTGTTCTGTGCAGTAATGAGGGCAAACAGGAGGTCCAGATGCCCCTCAGCACCCGAATTTGTCTATGCAAGAGTCAGCCCAGTGGTAGTGAATGACAGACCTGGACCTGATCCTGTTATAAAGAAATTGTTGGAATGACAAATATGACAATAAATGAGCATAAAGTTGTAAGCTTGGCTCTTGAGAAGTGTCCTGTTGAAAGGTTATTATAGATAGACCCCCAAATAATACAGTCAGACTGCAGAAATAGCTGATTTCTGAAATACAAATTATTTAAGTCCTTATTGTACATGACTGAAACTATCTGATGTGAAATAAAGAGGCTAGAAAGATTCTGGAATGTTCCACCACATATATTGCATCCTGCACTTTTCATTTTTGAAGCCATTTATAAATAGCATTTCTGACAACATTTGTCCAAGGAATACAGCAAAGTAAATGCTATTCCCCCTCTGAATGCAGAATGAAAAGCACAGACAGCAGTACCCCGTTATTGAGGTCTGCTGTAAGAAAACAAGTGAGACCTTGTTAAAAATAGATCTGAACTTCCTGTGATGCCACTGCAGCTATAAAATGTTTATAACTATGTTTTCACCAAATGTCCTTGGCCTATCTTCGGGTATATTTTACTGGGAGATGGAGATTCTTACCATGGAAGTAGAAATCCTTGTCCTTAGCAGTGTTCCCACTCTGCAGAAGATGGGTCTGCAGCAATATGCAAACCTAAAGTTGATAATGTTCAGGTCTCATAATGCCTTTCTTTTTTACCATGACAGCCCTGGACTTGGGATTTTTATAGTGTGAAGCCTTAAAAAAGAGAATGAATTTTTGGTATCTTTGTAACACATACTCACAGCACCTGCCATTTCCTTGTTTCTGAATATGATTTTTTGCTGCTTTTAGGAGCTGGAGGAAAAGCACCGTGAGGCTCAGATTGCAGCACAACATCTGGAGTTGCAGCTGAAACAGAAGGAACAATTCTATGAGGAGAAACTCAAAGTAAAAATATCTTCTCTTCCTACAAGCTTTTGTGGGTAGAATGAGTTCAGGGAAAAACAGTTGCCTTTAGGCTCTGATTGCTTTGTCTTGTGAGTTGCCTTCTTGTTGCCATTGCTGCAATGTTGAGGGAGTTTAGTGGAATCCAAATCAGTTTTCTCCTGTTTTTTCTGCCATTGTACCTTATCTGTCTGTGGCACTGGATTAGGAGAGGTAGCATTTGAAGCCAGAACTACAGGAAGGCATTTGTTGGTTGTAATTTGACTTTTGATGACTAAATAATACTTAGTTAATGCTGTTGGATCTCTCACCCTGAAGAAGCTTTCAGTTCCCACTGATTTTCTATGAGTGTTCACTCAGCCTACCTGCAAGATTTAAATGCAGCAAATAGTAGACCATTTCTGAAATTCCATCTTGGAGCTGGAACATCTGCCAAGAAGACACAGAAACCACCCACTTTGTTTTTGTCTTTTCCAGGGTAGCATTAACAAACAGTTAGAAATAGGCACCATCTAAAATTAGTAAAAACAAGCTGGCAAATAGGAGTATGTGCACTGGCTAAGGATTTTTCTAAAGAGCTTGCAATATAACAGCCAGTAAATGCATTTTGTAAGAATCTTTCATAAGAACAAATTATTCTCAGTAGGAACAGTCTTCATCTTGTACATTTATCTAATACTTTAATTCTACATTTTTGCTGAAATGTGAGAGGATGTAGTATTTAAGAGGAGAGAAGAAATTTCTGTGGGAGAAATGTAAAGGAAAAAACAAGATATGCTGGCAGATCAGAGCATGTGGTTATCAGTAATGAGAGGAGAGTGATGAAAGCAGGAAGATGAGATGTAGATGTTGAGAAATAAGTGGTGATATAAAAACTGGAAAAGCGTATAAGCTTTGGGGCTCTATGATGTAGGGTTTAATAGGAGAAATCAGGAAGCCAGGTGAAAGAGGTTCAAAGGAATAAAACAGCACATGGAGTTTTTGTAACTGGAAAAGTAAAAACTATCCTGTGGTGCAGAATTTGTGCCTTTGATAAACTTTTCTTTGAAGGAAGAGACCTTCAATTTAACAACTGATTTATAACTCTGGTCATACATACACAACATGCATTTCTAGCAAAATGTAGCAATTCATTACTTTAGTCCTGTTCCCAATGGCAGCTATTTGTGCCACAGTAAGAAGTTTTTTAATTTGCTGTTAGATTTTTGTCTCTGACTGGAAGAATTTGTGTGGTCTCAGTTGCCTTCTCATCCATACCTATGGAACTCACAAATTACTTATGAGCCATGTTGGTAGGGCAGCCAAAGGATGGGCACTTTCCTATTTCTTCAGCTGTACATATTGGGTTAGAGAGTCTTTTCTCTGTTTCTCTTGCATTAGGCTGAAACAGTTATTCAACACGGTTTATATGACTCAAAATAATAAATAAAATACCTACAGTATCTCCATATCTCTATAAAATCTTATTGTTAAATTCAGTCTTCAGAGATAACTGAGAGTGCTCTTTTTGGAGTTTGCTCTTCCATGGATTTCATACAATTGCATCATGGATTTCATTTTGCTTGAGATATGACCAATTGCTTACTAAAAAAAAATCTATATTGATGATTTTCTTTCTGCTTGCCCTTTGCCCAGTGAAACAGATATAATTTAGACAAAAGAAATGTCTTCATTTAGGTGTTGGAAAATCAGATGAAGAAGGATCTTGCAGATAAGGAAGCACTTGAGAATATGCTCAGAAGACATGAAGAAGAAGCACGTGAGAAATGCAAAGTTCTGGCTGAACAGAAGGCGGTATGTGGTGTTGAGCTGGAAATCAAAGCTGTTTAAAGAATAGCTTTCTAAAGCTGATTTTAAGCTAGATAATCTTGTTTGAGGTTCTGTAGTGCTGCTGAGCTGCTTTGAAAAAAATTCATTGATTAATATGAATTTTAAGAGACATGGGTTTTCTTTTAATTCAAGAATATTTGAATATTTATATTCAGGAATATTTTTGTCTTCAAGAATATTTCCTTTAAAAAAGCCATACAGCTTGCTGTGTACCCCTCATTTTGGGTCTTGATAATGATTGCTTTTTCCTAACATTAAAGCAGTAGCAAGCAGCTGCAAATAGCTCCAGTAATTGCATTTGTGTTGCTCATTTTGGCCATTTGATCAGTTTTCTTTTAGTCCTTTTTTGTTTCTGGAAAAAATTCAGACTTTTAAAATAAACTTTATTTTTGTAACTGCTTGCATTGTGCAGTCTCAAAGTCTCACTGCTGTGTTTTCAGATGATCAATGCAATGGATTCCAAGATCAGGTCACTGGAGCAGAGAATTGTGGAATTGTCTGAGGCCAACAAACTGGCAGCAAATAGCAGCCTCTTTACCCAGAGGAACATGTAAGTGTGGCAGCTCTGTCACTCCTTTTCCAATTGAAGTGATTCTCTGATTCACCATGTAAAAGTGGCTCTTTTTTGCAGGCCTGCTCTGCTCCCTGCTTGTTTTTCACTGATAGCCCTTCAAAAATATTCTCCCTTCTTCAAATAGTTGGGACTCGCTGTGTATTTTGTGTTTTCTCAAACATGACTGGGAAAATTGGTTTGTATTGCAGTGTTTACTTTGGAGCATTTCCTAAGGCAGGTGATTTGTGCAGGTTTGCCAGATATGTTAAATGAATACTAATAATTTTATGTCTAAAATACCCCTGGAGAAGCATACATTCCTTCTTTAAACATAAACATTGCTAATAGATTTATATTTTGCTCAGTTCCCCTGACACATGATTTTGTAATTGAAAACATTAAACACCCTTCACTCACAAACATTCCATCATGCCTTGATGGGTGAGAAAACAAGGAAGAACACTATATTTTTAAGCCAAGAATTTCTCTGCATGCTTTTGAATTCTTCTATTTCTGACCCTTTTGTGTGCCCAAACTTTATTTTTCTTTAGATTTTAGCTGAGATTCCTTATCTTTACAATGCTGTATATCCTTCGTAAATGACATAGAGGTGTTCTACTTCGAGTGTAGGAAAAGCATGGGTTGGTTGACACCTCCTGTAGGGCAGGGCTAAAACAGAATTTGCCCTTACTGAGTTCAGACATTCACCAGCCTGGTTTCCACAAAGGTTACAGCTGCTGGATCCAACATCAGGCAGTGCCTTTGTGGGAAGCACTTGGATAGATGCATCTCTGATATTGAATAGAATCAGACAAGGATGAGTTTTGGCAAAGACTTGCTTTGGTTTCAGTCCTTTTTTGTGGTCATTATGCCTCCAGATATGTAATGGCTCCAATTTTCATTGCATTTCAAGTATCTTGCAATTTATTTTAGCCTTTGTAGCCAAAAACATTCACAGAAATAACTGGGGAACTTAATTGTGTTGCTTAATGCTCCAGATGACCTCCAGTTAATCACCCAGGGAGTTTGTTGAGGCAGCAAAAGCCATAACTTACCTTCAGTCTAAAATAAAACAGAAATGTCTTGAGGTGGAGCTGTTCAGTGTAGGGAAGGTTGAATGTCTCAGTCATGGGTGCTGAACTGAGTGTAAGGACTTAAAGCATCCTCTGGGAGCCATATCCTTGACTGGAGAGCCACAGAAAACAAGAAAAACATATAATAATGTTTCAACATACAATTTAAAATAGATTATTGAGAGCCATTTTGTCAAATGATGAACTTTGCAGGATTGGTAGGAGACAGTATAGAATTAGCAACATTTTGAGAGAAAATTGCCTAATTATGCATGCAGTTAGTTAATGAATTTGTGCTTATTTTGTGAATTGGGCTGTTGAAAATGTATAAATTGTTGTTGGACTGCATTTTGAACCCACAAAAGCTGCAGCTAATCTGAGCATGCATCAAGAGGAGAGCTAGTGATTAAACTCTTCAGAGGAGAGGGGAGCTCTGCAAGCTTTTGTTCCAGCAGTATCTGAGGAAACCACTGATTATCAGGTTCCTGAGAAGATAGCCCAGTAAACAGCAGGAAATGAAATAACACCATTTGACAGTTCTGGCTGGCAATAATCTATAGAGGTAAATTAAAAAAATAGAGAGGGTAAAAGGGTGGTTTTTGCTTGCAATGCACAGAAATGTGAGTCAGAAGACTTAAGTCCTATTTTTAGTTTTGTTAAGTCTTCCTATTTGATCTTGGGCAACCCACATAATTTCTTTGGGATAGGATTAATAACAGCTTATCTCACAGTGAACTTCTTAAAATATTAATTCATTAATATATGTAGAGCTTTGTGAGGTTTCTAAGTAGAAAGCACTCTATGAGGCAGAATTTTCCAATGCATGATAACACAATTCCAGGAACTGTAAATAATGCAGAAATACCCTTTTTTTTTTTTTTTTTTAGGGTGTCAATTTCAGATGATAATAATTAATAATTGCCAGCTCTCAAAATTCTTATGAGAACAAATAATTATTTTTGTTCAGTTTATGGATTAAGACTTTGATCAGAGACAGCAAAAGCTTCACTTCAGTGTAGGTCAAGTTCTATGTTCATTACAACAAAAAGCCCCAAACAAAACCCCAACACACTACTCCCAATCCTAAAGCATGGGGTTCCTCTTGTCTCATGGAAATACACTCTGAGAAAGCAACTCTCAGAATTTATTTTTCCACTACAGAAAAACATGTGACAACTGATGAAATTACTAGAATTAATTGTATCTTAAATTCCAGATTACCCTCTATTCATTTGTGCAACTGGCAAATATGGAATTTTAGTGCTCTGGGCATATGTTGATGAATACACTAGTATTTTTTGTTTTTAGCTGGGATGTAGTATTTAAGCCATGAGCTTAACTTCACAGCAAACTTGTATTTTCCTTACTTGACCCCAGTGGAAGGATATATGTTAAGGGCATTTTGGGTTTGTCACTTGTGCATTTCTCCTATCAGGAAAGCCCAAGAGGAGATGATTTCAGAGCTCAGGCAACAGAAGTTCTACTTGGAAACACAAGCTGGAAAGTTGGAGGCCCAGAATCGAAAATTAGAAGAACAATTGGAAAAGATGAGTCACCAAGATCACACTGACAAGAACCGCCTCCTGGAGTTGGAGACACGGCTCAGAGAGGTGAAAACATGGCTCTGATCCCTCTCAACAAACTTTCCTAAATGTACCCCATTTTGTCAATACAGTGAGAACTAGATTAACTTGTTGCAGTGGTATTTGAAAGTGTATTAGTAATTTTAGAAAAAAGCTCACTAAAAGGAGATAAATGTAAGTATTAAGGACTTGTCATGCTGAATCTGAGCTTTTAGATCATCTTGCTTTTTCAGAATTCTATTTCTGTGTTTGTTTGTTCAATACCCTTATAATATTTTCTGGGTAGAGAATAATAGCTCAGCAATGTACAATGACCAGACAGATAACCTGTAGCCTTAGAGTCTACAGCTTAGAAAGCAAAGGACACAGCAGAATTCCTGTACGAAAAAAGGAACCTGCTGCTTCAGGCACCATCTTCAGAGTTTTCTGGAAAGAAAACCCAACAGTAATATGGAAATATACTCTTAAAGATCTGTGAGCTGTACTTCAGTTTTAATGTTGTATTAACTAGTTTGGTTCTACAAATTCTTCTTCAGTCTCAGTCCACTAATTTTCAGCTAAGGCTGAAATCTTGCCTTCAGCTGAGGTTGTTGAACGACCAACCTGTCCTACTTTGGCCAGAAGCTGACTGAGACCATGTAAGGTTTCTGACAGCCTTGTCACACATCTCAAGCACAACAGACAGATTCCCTTGGGATAGCAGGCAGCCTGAAGAAGGTGCTAAGGTTTGGAATTGATTTTGAACACTGAGATGTGTTTTAGTTGTTTATTTCTTATCCCTGGAGTGACATGTTTTTCCCTTTGTGTGCTGCAAGAAAACCTTCATCAGAAGCCATTCAAATAAACCCAGAGCCAGATGAGCTGGTAGGTTTCTATAAAAGGAATCTGAAGGGAAGATGAAACATGGAATTGCAAAATGTATGTAATGTATGCCCAGAGATTCCCACATAAAGATCCTTAGAGACTCAGCTTCAGTGAAGAAAGTTCATCACAAACTACTTCAACATTTTATGTTAGTGTTTGATATGTTTGAGTTTCAGTTGGAACTATTCTTGTGCCCTTGTTGTTTCAAAATGCCAGGTAGTTTTTTCCAAAAAACCCAGTAGATTTTAGGGAGTAGACAAAGCTGTGTCCTTGATTTAAGCAGTCTGCCAGGATGTGATTTTGGGAACAGACATGGCAATGGCATCTTAAAGTGGGCTGTGAAACAAGACTCCATTGCCTGTCATGTCTTTGTTAGTAACTCACACTTGGGTACTACTGTGACTTCCTTCAGGTTAGCCTAGAGCACGAAGAGCAGAAGCTGGAGCTGAAGAGGCAGCTGACAGAGCTGCAGCTGACCCTGCAGGAGAGGGAATCCCAGATCACTGGGCTGCAGGCTGCAAGGACAGCCCTGGAGAACCAGCTCAGAGAGGCCAAGACCGAGCTGGAGGAGACCACGGCCGAGGCAGAGGAGGAGATCCAAGCCCTCACGGTGAGCCCTGGACCTTGTCTGTGAGCTGCAGATAAACCCTAGAGTTATGTAGGTGCATGTTTCATAAAGAGGTTAAAAGGAATTTATATGATCTAATTTTTCATTTTCAGAAATGGGTGTGAATTGTGCCTTGTGTTGATAGGGTAAAATGTCAAATTTTACCTTTAAGTATTTGAATACTTCCTAGTAATGGATCATTGCTGCCTAAACTGACTGATGGCTTGTAGGAGAATCATTACTTTTGTTTTGAGGTAAAAGTTGCATCTGAAATTGGTATTGTTAGGAGTTTAACTCTGTGATTTACTTATTTAAATAATAGCTCATGAATTTGGAAGTACTTGATGGTTATAAATGCTTTGATTTTTTCTTCCTATCAGTTACCCTGCTTTGAGGATACTTATTCAGGGGTATATATACCAAATTTAGGGGTGTGTATACTAAATTCTCCTACCAAATTCCTAGGAAGAGTCTTCCAACACATAATTGTATCCCAATGCTACTTTCATTAAAAATTGTCATGTGTGTCTGGTGAGGTGTGTGAGTGATAGAAAGGAAAACAAAGTTCAAGTCCTGCCACCCTCTTCCACCCCAACCCCTGTAAATGGAGTTCTAGATTATATGCTGCTGGTTGCTGTCTCTTGAGCACAAAAGGATGCTTTCAAACTGTTTGATTTTAAGAAATATTTCCTTCACGAAAGATTCCCAGGGTTGTGGGTAGAGAGTTTGACCTGCTACCAGCTAACCCCACCTTGAGCAGCAGCCTGAAATGACCCTCAAATCCTGTCATTTGGAAGTGTTGAAAATGTGCTCCAGTGGCATTTAATCAAAGAACTGTTTGAATATTGCTGCCATTGCTGGTTTTTGGGAGGGGAGGGGGGCTCAGCTGGCATGGGCACTGGTATTATGCTGCTGCTTTGGGTAGATGAATGGCAGAACCATTCTCTCAGTTCTAAAGTGGGCACAGCCTGGGCAAGTGCAGCAACAGCATCAAGGCCTAAGAATAACTGAATAGAGATGGCATTGGGTTCTTTTTGCTCAGAACTGAGGCAGTCCCTTCCCAGCTGAAAGCTTTGCATAACAGCCACTATCACTGCCAGGGGGCTGGCAATGCACTTGGGATCCTTACCAGCAGTGAAACAGATGAATATTCATGACCTGTGTTCACTCAGTTATTGCTCCAGTTAATGGGGCAAACTGGTCGTGCTGGACCAGCTGCTGTCAGGCACTCCAGCCAAGCAGGCTTGGGGCTATTCCTGCCATGGAGTTTTTTACATACTTTTATTTCTCACATTGCCTGTTGTGGTAAGATAGCTTTTAAGCTCTCATATTTGACTTCTGCTGAATGTTTTTTTTCCTGTTTAGTCTCTTGGCTCTAAGGAAAATGTTCTGAATGAAGAAAGGTGGCTGGATATGCTTGAGCAGTAACCTTTCCTTTGTTAAGTTTTCACATAGTACATGACATTAGACACTTGTTAAATCACTTTGAATTTTGAGAGAGGCCACGAGGCTGAAACAAGAACTTTTTGCTTTGTCATGCTTTGCTTGTAAATTAGGGGATAAAAATGGTGCATGCAATACTGCATTCTTTAAAATGAGTGTTTGAACTTTTCTGTACTTTAGATGCTGTCCTCAAAGAATTGATTATTATGTTTTATCACTGCTTTTTAGGGAGGCTCAGGCTTAAATGTGACTTTATGGTAGGATTCAGGTAGATTGGCAGAGCTGTTTGGGGTAGCTTGCATTATACATCACTATAGTTTTTCTTTGCAAGCATTAAATTGTGTGCAGTGTTTATTTTCTATGAAACACCAAATATGGAAATGAAACCAACTCAAATTAAAATGTTAAGAATGTAAAAACTTAACATGGGATCAACAAGTCTTCTGGTGCCCATTTCAGATGGAACCTGTTACATAATTCCATTCTTGAGCTTGTACATTTTCCTAAAGCACCTCAGATTTGGGAGCAGAAGTGTATTTTGATAAGTAGATGGGACTTTTGCTAATCAGTTCTTTGCCACTGCAAAGTACTTTCAAAGCCTGCAGCATCTGCCTTCCAAACTTTGCTTGCTGGTAGATTGTTCTGCAGTTTGTTTAGCAACAAATGCAACAGCATTCTCGAATTCTAATGTATTAAAAATTGATGATGAACTTCTTACCTCCTTTAGGCACATAGAGATGAAATCCAGCGTAAATTTGAAGCCCTTCGTAATAGCTGCACAGTGAGTATTAAATACAGATCATTGAATTATTTTGAAATTAAGGATAATGAAACAAACAATTTCCTCATTCAATCCTTGATGACACTAGTTCATAATGTGGACTTCTGGCTTCAAGGTGCTAGTAGGAGCTGGATGGATTGGATTGGATTTCTTTTAGGTTTCAGGTAAACCTCAATTTTGAGGTTTTAGTCTGATCATGAAATTGTCACTGTTCTTCTTTTTGGAGAAGAAAGTAAATTAAAATATCTCATTGCAGTGCAGCTAATAAGAATGGTGCAGCAGCTGCAAAAAAATGACTGTAGATAAAGGTCTTTTCTGCTCACAAGAAGGAAAGATGTGCCTGTCCAAATTCTGAGCTGCATTGTAGATCTAGGCCTGAGTGGGTTTTAAGGAGGATTTTAACACTGTTTGAAGAAACAAGAAGTATTAAGGTTCCAAATAATACATTGACATACAGCAGAGAGAACTCCGGGATCTGAATTTTCACCTTCTGTTGCCTGAGATCTTTGACATGTTTTCAGATTCATTTCATCAGTCCAGGACACATCTCCAAGGGCTTTGTGTATCCACAGGGATTCTTGCAGTTTAACACTATCTTCACTTGTTCATGGCAGCTGATGGAGAGTATCTGCCTTCCAGTGACATGAATTACACAAGTGTTGGATAAGGACCACAGTCCTCTGGTCAGCAGTGATTGTAAATTATTCTGGGCTTTTTCTCTCTACCCCACACTGTGAGCAGGGCTTAATTGCTGGGACTTTTTATCTTGATTGTTTCCCTGCTTCCAGTGATTTCCTCCAATGTAATTTTTCATGCTGTAGGAGTAAGTCTCTAATGTGTCAGTTTTCATCTTTTAAAATATCTTTTCAGCATGAGAGTCTTTCTGTTTTCCTCACTGCTCTTTAGCACTGAGCAAGGGGGTTCTTCTGGACATGGAATATCCAGACAGGAAGAAGTGAGGAAGTACAGCTTTCCAAAGTGCTTTAACCTGTGTCTGAAAGAAATCCTACACAAGAAACTTCACTTTCTGTTCCCTTCCTCATTTTCTTAGATTGACTGTCTAGCTCCCTATGTGTCATCATGATCTTACATCCAGAGCTATCTCCTGTTGCTCTGGATGTTGCCTTTCATTCAGAGTGACAGCTTTCTGGGAAAACACTTTTGTGATCTCCATGCAGGGAAAAACCAGGTGGGGAAACTCTGTGGCTTCTGTTCACTGCAGGGTCAGCTGCCTTGCAGAGCTGTAACTCATTATCCAGTGACACTTCAGCTCTGAGTGTGGGGAACAAGCTCCAGCAGTGCAGAATGACCCATAACATTTCCAGAATGTCAAGAGCTTCAAAGGACTTGTAAAAGTGTTGTGCATTGTAAGGCCCTCCAGTGGGATAAGTGGGATCAGACATCCTCATCAATAAGAGATTAATTAAATAGTTCCTAAATGAATAATACATGCCCATGGTACATTCTCTTTGCAGCCCAGGAGAATGCATGTATAATTTAATTGACCATGGACAGATAATTTCATGTTGTGTGCTAGGACTGCTCCTGGCTGTCCATCCTGCCTGAGGAATGAGGAAATCAGGGCAATATTCTGTTGCCAGTGAGGGTCAAGAAATGCTAATTACACTGCTTTCACCAGATGTTCCAAACTCATTTTTATCTGATGGTACCAGTATGATGCAGGCTGTGCTTTTTGGTGACCATGTGACTCCACTTGAAGGTGATTATAATTTATACTCCTTTTAAAATCCAACAACACTTCAAGGGAATAATTGTAATATGCTGCTACTTATACAGCCTGATAAAGGATGGATTTATTCTTTCAGGAAGTTCTCAAGAGAGATCCTTTTTAAGCTGACACAAACTCCTTGAACTAGTCTGGAAAACTTTGGCAGGGAATTACTTTTTATTTGATCTTATTGAGAAGCCTCAAACAGCATAAGAATTACAAAAATAAGATTAGACAGGAAAAAAATATTAAAAAATTGAATTAGTTCAGTACTTTTGCAGTCTTCAAAAGATAAATAAAAATACTTAATCTACTTTCTTTGGTATTGTTCCTGTTTCTCTAGCTTCACAAAGGTCACAACTTCTGATTGTAGAGAAGGCTGTGTCTGCTTTCCTTGTATCCTCATTGCACACTTGGTCTTCCTTTTGCTGAGGTCTCTGACCAAGGAGGCATTTTTAGCTTCCCCTTTTTCATGCTTTCTGTCACTCAATTGAGCAAGAAATAAAAGAATACATAATTACAGCAAAAATTGTAGCTTGTGCTACCTGCTGAACACACATGTGCTTGTGGGCACACACAGAGTCGTATCTTATCACAACCTTCTCACAATGATGGCTCATCCAGCAAATCTGCTGAGGGAGAAAAACTACTTCCCTACATTTATTCTATGAAATAAATGGCCCATTTGAGTGTTAAAAGTATTTTCCAGGCAATCAAGCAAGATCTAGAAATAAAAGGCATTCTTAAATAGGAAAATGTACATATTTGTCAGTTGTCTCCAGATACCTGCAAACTGTGGCTTGTTCTGAGATCAGCAGCATGTTTAAACTTAAAAATACAACTAAGTTATCTAAATAATAATAGAACTGTTTCCAAAAGGAAACTTCCATTAAGCAGGTATTAAAGTCTTTAAATATTTAGCAGGAAATAGTCCTATAAAAGCCTTGCACTCAGATTAGTAAAATGCCAGAGAACAACCATCTGAGCCACCTGGGTTTTTCAGGTACAGGCTGTTGCTTTTACTCTAGCAATGAGTGGCATTTCTTATTCCTAATTGGATATTGCATTTCCATTTATTCAAGTTTTCCCCTATAAAAGAAAGTTTATCTTCCCTTCTTGAGTTTCTTTTGTCATCATCTTGTGTTCCAGTCTTAAACATTAACAGGCTTGATCTGCAAGAGATTGGATACTGAGGCATTAAATCTGTGAGCCCATAAATTATACCTATCTGATGTGTGAATTCCTGCTGAATTCAGTCTAAGATCCTGATTCCACATTTGCTTCATTAGTTGACATAAGTTGTATTCTTGTGAGCTTCCAAAATAATACTCAGGGATGTTACTTTGATGCTAAACTGTCTTTCGGAGTAAAGGAATCTTGCCCACTATGACAAGGCTAATACCCAGGCAAAAATTTTTATATGGCTTTCTTAATTTTTTTTTGAAAAGAAAAATTCCTGTTGGGTGGAAGGAGTTATCCTTGATTCCCATTTCACAGAAAATATGATGGCAGATACCAGTTACAGGCAGAAATGGAGTTTTGTATTTTTTGTAGCCTGACAAAAAATCAGAGACTTTTGAGGCGTTGCTGTGAGAGGTTAATGAGACCTTCACTGTGGGTAACATCACCAGCATTTGAGGAAGAGGCTGTTGTTTGGGAGAGGCAGCTCATCTTCTGGGGCCTAGGATAGGAACACAGGAACTGAGTGTTTTAATCCTGCCTTGCTGTGGGGAGGAGAGGAATGCAGTCTGGGCAGTGTCCAATGGGCAATGTCCCTCAAGATAAACCATGAAGAGTTTTTGGAGACTGAGATCCATGTCTAAGGTGTGTTTCAAGGCACAGATGTTGTCTGACTATGGGGAGGGAGGAAAGTGAGGGATTTATTGTCAGGTATTGATGGAACAGTCAGAGATACAATCTGTCTGCAGCCCTGTGTGAGAGCCTCAGCCTCCCAGTGTTGGGATTTCTCTGCCTGAAAAGCTTTGTCTCAGAGAGTAGGTGAAGACAAAAGGAGTCTGATTTCTGCTCTCACTTCCTCCTCACAATAATTTGGGGCTGAGAGACAGCTTTTTCTTGTTTCCTATTTACTTCTGACAGGTAGCTTTCTGGTAAAGATTAGTGGGGATGGGGAGCAGTGGTAATGGATAGAGCAACACTATTAGTCTGGAATTACATTAAACTCCAAGTAAAACACTGCTGATAGCATCCCAAAACAGTTTCCCTTGTTGTGTCCTTGCATTTTCCTGCATGTTTGTTGATGGCATCTGAAAACTGAGATACTTTTATGAAGGAATAGGGTGTGGGGAAGTTTGCAAGCTGCAATTATTGGTATATAAATAAAACTCCTTATTTTTATCCTTTTCCTCATTATTGTGCCTATGGTTTTGGTATGTGGAGCATATGGATTAAATTTAGTACATTTTATCTGGTGTGCAAACCAAATCATCAAGGCCCTGACTGTCTGTTGCTCTGATATTTGATTTAATCCATGGCTGGAGAGGTCTGTAGGACCAGGGGTAACAGCTGTGAATCTGCTCAGCCTCACCAGAGGAATACTTTGCTTTCCTCAGATTATTCAGTGGAGAGGGAATTATGCTGGATATGGCCCCTTCTACTGAGGAGCTGCTGTGCTTGGGCTGCTCTGCAATATTTAAAAATGAGATACAGTCCTCTGCATCAGGATAAAGATAAGCTGTGTCCTTAGATGTGGTGTGCAGTGAAGAATCTGTGTAGTTAGATGATATCTCTGGTTTATGGATTAGTTGTGGTGAAGATGTGCATAAATAGAGGAGAAAATTCCAGTTGCTCTGAGTGGTGATGCAGTGGCACAGATACAGTGGCTGTCTAGAATTGCTTTTCCACGGTTTCAAGTGTTTGCTTAATTTATAAACTTAAAATGTGAAGATTTTTCTAATTATATTATGGGTTTCTAAAGGATATAATGGCATTTTCTTACTGACTTCCCATTAATATACTTCCCATTTACTCGAGAATAGCTCAGAATTGGTTGACTTGTTTGGGACTTTTTGGGGCTTTTTTTACCTGGGGATTTCCTTAACTGAAAAGAAAAATATCTAAAGCTATTAAATCTTTCCAGGTACAGGATTCTGATATAGGTTGTATGGATGCCCAAGCCAGTATTTCCAATTAAATCTGGGGGGTTTTTAATCTGTGGTTTTTTTGTTGTTGTTGTTGATAACCAGGAAAGGCATTTATATCACACTACATCCCATTTTCCTGTGTCAGCATTACCTATTACTCTTTAGGCTTTTAGTGTTAATAAACTCTCTAATCCTGTTGGGTTATACATAGCTGTAGATAGCTATTGGATGTGTTAAAAACCATCCCCTTTCCCCATGAAAAAATGGAAGATTGTAGCAAGAGGAATAAATTTTCTCCTGTGGAAAAAAAATTGTATCTATCTAGATTACATTATCTAGGTTTTAATATAGCTGGAATTTAAGCCAATGTATTTTGGAATTGTCAGTAACTACACTGTTAGAAGAAGGAAAGAAATCATGTCACGTCTTCTGGAACCTTTCTTTGTTAACTGCTTTGTTATTTGTCTGAAGTTTTCCAGAAATATCCTACTAGATAAAATATAGCAGTGAAATATAATATGATCTGGTTTAATTTTAGTTGTATTCAGGGAAAGAAGTCAAAATCTCAGAACCTAGAATAAAAGAAAATGCGAGCTCAACTTCCAGCCCTTAAGGAATAAAATCAACTTGAAATACAGCCAGTTTTAATAATTAATTAAGTAGTTGGACATATTAACTCTGCATATTACTTTATCCATTTTGTGTTTCCCTCATCTCAATTTTCTTGTATTTCAAAACTAGCTTAATATTTTTTAATAGAAATTACTTGTACTAGTGAATGTATAAAATATATCTTGAAACTGCCTAGATACATGGTGTGGTTAAACATAAAATTAAAATAAATGGAAGAAAAAGTGAGTTTCTGATCTGGTAGAGATATCAGCTGTTGTAAGAGCAGTAGGTAAAGCACTGTGAAAACAAATGTTCTTTTGCTCCTTTTTGTTTGTATAAACAAATCTAAGTCCTTATTTTTGTAGCACTATAGGCACTAACATGTCCTTACAACCCAGGCTGCTCTTTGAAAGCTTGGTGCAAACAATGCAGGGGAAAATGTGTATTTTCAATAGGGCAGGGAGAGTGCTCAGAAACAAGCACATGATCAGATTTCTTCAGAAATGTTGTGTTTTGAAGTGTGAATCATCTTGATTTGACCCTGAACATATGGGTGGCAGGAACTCCCCTTCACCCAGCAGGGAGTAATGGCTGTTGGACTTTTCCTGCTCACAGTTTAAAAACCAAATACTGTTAATTTAGGTCTAGGAGAGGCATGGTAAAAGGCTGCCAAAATATGCATTACAGATTCTTCAAAAAGAAGTGGTTGTCATCTTTCCAGAGAGCTGAGAAGAGCTGTGTGCTCTATCCTCTACTGCTTTAGATATTTAAGTCCTTGGCTTCTGTAGGAAATTGGAACATTTACATTTGAATGTGTGGCCAACTGTGCTCTGAGATTTTATTTTTTCCCATTTAATGAAGTATCTTATTCACTTTTCTTTGACATCCAGGCAAAAGAGCCTCTAGAACATATTTTTAAGAGTTGAATGTGAATTGTATAGAGTTTACCAGTTTCTGAAATTCTTTTTATTAAGCTGATTTCAAAATTACTGAGGTTTCTTTCTCTTCTGTTGTGGTGATATTGGTTTTGAGTTAGGAGGTACAAATTCATCCACCCGGTGTTCAGGCCTTTCATTCATAAAACCAACTGTGAAAATGGCCCACTGTTGTTTATAGTTGTCCTTCAGTTGGAGGGGACTGTGGTTGAAAGCTTTTAGTTAGTGCTGACTGAACAAATGGATGCTCCCACTTTGGCAAAGGCCTTGTTGAGTTTTTGCTTTTCACTGATTTTCCATATTGTGTTACCACACTGGTTTCTTCCCTCCTGTGTACCCAGCTGCCATCCATAATGCTGTTACTTTGATAGAATGCATTTCTGAACATTTTTCTGCCTTTCCTGGTTATACCCAGTGTTATAAACAATAATATAAGCAATTCCCAGGGATATCCATCAGGTTGCACTGCCTGCACTGCACCTCTTGGTCTGTTTTCTTCAGTACCACACTTTGAAAGGCTTTCTGAGAGTGATTAGCCTCATTGCACTTAGGGGAGATTGAGGCAAAAAAAGGTCACTGTAAGTCAGCAGCAGAGCTGAGAATCCAGCCAGAACTCCTGGCTCCCAATCCAATGCTTTAACTATGGCAGGTCACTCAAATAATAAATTACATTGCAGCATATTTATGCTCTGAACCAGATTTAAAAAAATAAAGCTATTTTCTCTAAGACACAAAACTTTACTACTAATCCAAGTACATTACTATGCAAAAATACCTACCACTATAATGCTGCCCTTTTTTGAATTAGAAAAAATGTAAAAGCTTGGAAATAAATAATTCTGTGTGAATTGATTAATCTCCCCAGTTATATAGAAGAATGGATGATTTCAAAAACCTGTGCTTACTCACGTGTAATTTATTTTTCTTTCTAGGTGATTTCAGATTTGGAAGAGCAGCTGAACCAGCTCACTGAAGACAATGCAGAGCTGAACAACCAGAATTTCTTCCTGTCCAAACAACTGGACGAGGCCTCGGGGGCCAACGACGAGGTGGTGCAGCTGCGGAGCGAGGTCGATCATCTCCGCCGGGAGATCACCGAGAGGGAGATGCAGCTCACCAGCCAGAAACAAGTAAGGCTCTCTAGGTCTGCCCAGCAGCCTTGGTGGGAGCTGGCAAAAACTCCTTTTACATCTGGGAACCCATGAGAAGTGATGATGCTTCCAAGGGCAGTGGCATTTAAGCCTTCCTTCCCAAGGCGGTTGAGTGAATGGAAATTTTTGGTATTTCCCATCGTGTTTTTACAACATTTTATTTAGCAATCCTGCACTCTGAAGGCATTGTCATTTAGAATTACTCATTTTAATTTTGTGGCTCTGGAAATCTCAAAATGTTCATAATGAGCTCGACCTGACATTATCAGGGATCACAAGTGAATGTACAGGAGCCTTGAAATAAATGGGCTGTGATTTCCCAGCTCCTGCTGGCTGCTGATTTGCATGTACTGTAATCGAAATGCTACGGCTGAAGCTGAGAGTGCACGCTTGATGTGGGATGTGAGAATTGATAGGAGGATTTATTTTTAGACTATGGAGGCCTTGAAGACAACATGTACGATGCTGGAAGAGCAAGTAATGGACTTGGAGGCCCTGAATGATGAACTCCTGGAGAAAGAGCGCCAGTGGGAAGCGTGGAGAAATGTTCTAGGGGATGAGAAGTCCCAGTTTGAATGTCGAGTTAGAGAGCTGCAGAGGATGCTGGATACTGAGAAACAGAGCAGGTCTCTCTCTCTTCCTTCCCTTTTATGAACTTTTATGAAAATTCTCTATAGAAGCTAGTACAAAAATTATATTTAGCATAGGATATGGGAGTTGGAGCTAAATATAAAATCTTGTGAGGTAGTTCTAAAAATGGTTTATTAGTTAATAGTCATCACTGATATTGTTCCTTTTGTTTCTTTGCAAGTGAAAGATTCAAGGGGAGTGGTATTTATCATTGTAACTTATAAAATGTCCTGATTTATTATCTTCTATTTTATTTTATGGAAAAAATAGTCTTTGCTCCTGACTGTTCCTGTGGGGTCTTGAAATTTTTAAGGCTGTAGTTCTAGCAGGGGCAGGAACAGGATTATATAATATAAAAGTGTTGCAGCAAACAGTCTGGCTTTCTAATGTAACATCTTGAATTTGAGGCAACCTCTGAAAGAGTTATTGATGCCACTGCCTGCTAGGGAGAGGTCAAGGAGTTAGGTAACATTATTTTCCATTTTAATGCAGAGTGAGAGCAGATCAGCGTATTACTGAGTCTCGCCAGGTGGTAGAACTGGCTGTCAAGGAACACAAGGCAGAGATTCTGGCCCTGCAGCAAGCACTCAAGGAACAAAAACTCAAAGCAGAGAGCCTTTCTGATAAGGTAAGTAACTTTCAATCCTAGACTTTCATAATGAGATGAAATATTTTTCCACTGATATTACTTTTAGAAATGTGGCCTTCAGCAGCTTTTTTCAAGATGTTATAGAGACAAATTAAAAAGACCGGAGGGCATAGAATAGAATTCTATCTGCAAACCAAAGACCTCAAATTTTCTTTGAAAAAGACTAAAGCAGACAGCAGGCTATGATGCCTGGAATGAAGTCCTTCAATAACTTGGTATCTGCATTTGAACAAGCCAAAATATCTTTTGCCTGGTTTTTCCCCAGCAACCAAAGGCTAATTGTATCATTTTTCTTCAACATGTGCTTGGTGAAGTTGGATTTAAGACTGTGGAATTATATTTATTAGTGTTCAATGTTACTCTGACCCTCTTTCCCAGCTCAATGACCTGGAGAAGAAGCATGCCATGCTGGAGATGAACGCCCGCAGTTTACAGCAGAAGCTTGAGACAGAAAGGGAGCTCAAGCAGAGGCTTCTGGAGGAGGTAACCTTGGAGATTCATGTTAGAACTTCAGAAGGTTCCACATCTTGAGGAGGGGAGGTTGTGTGAATAAGAGTTACACATCCATCCTTCTTCTATATAACTAGGGAGATTAATCAAGTTGGGGGAGTTGTTTTCACTAAAGTTTGCAGAGTGTGTGGCCATGTCAGGGAGCAATAAAAGTGAGCTGCTCCTCAGGGGCAGGGGAGATGGCAGCCAAGGGGGACAGCGTGCCAGGCAAGGACAGGACCTTGCAGCCTGCAAGCTCACACCCACAGCACCTGAACAAGAGGACCAGTGAAGATACCAGTGATCATTATGGAAGCCTCTAGTCACAAGGCAGCTCCTAAGTCAGCCCTGCAAGGCCAGGTCTGTGCCCAGGCATAGCTCTGACCAGGCCAAGGGCCATAGCTTAAAACCAGCTCTGGAGCCAACATGCTGACAGTGCACACCTGGAGGCCACAGGTGAGGCTTCTCTCACAGCTCTTGTCATCATTGATTTGGGTCACAGGTTTTGATACAAGGTCACACACCTGCATCATATCAGAGAGTAACTGAATGCAGGCAACCAGTTGTGGGTGGTGGGGGAAGAGGCTCCAGAGGAGGATTTCAGGGACAATTAGGGCATTTAGAGCCTTCTGGTATTCTTGGGGTACTGACAGGTTGCCTACTCCTTTGTGCACCACCAGGAAAGATTCCTGGCTCTTACTTTGTAACATAGGAGCAAGCATTCATGGTTTTCCTAGTCAGGGACCTTGTCAAGAAAGTGTAAATTCTAAAGGAAGTAGGAGTATTTTGTCATGTGCCCTCCTTTGGTGTTAATTGGAGAGAAAGATGCAAACAGCTGGCCATTATTTTCCTTATCTCATGTGACTATGACTGTCCTGGTTTATAGTAAAGATTGTAGTTTTAATTTACTTTTACATAGTACTGAGGTGACTTCTGGTGGTTGTACAGAGAGCTTGAGAAAATGGTGTTGCTACAGATTAATATAAATACACAGAAATGCTTGTTTAGTCATAATGCAGTCTGAAAGAAGAAGAATCTTCTAGAGTATTGTCATTTTCCAGTTCTTGAAGAATTGTATGTTTATTTATAAGTTCTGCAATGATGATTATTTTACAAGAGTGACAACATTTAATAGCTTTTCCTTGCAAACAAGAAGACAACAAACCCAAAACCCTGGCCTTTGTTTTCCTTTCAACAGCAGGCAAAGCTGCAGCAGCAAATGGATCTGCAGAAGAATCACATCTTCCGCCTGACTCAAGGTCTGCAGGAGGCTCTGGACCGAGCAGATCTTCTGAAGACTGAGAGAAGTGACCTGGAATATCAGCTGGAAAACATTCAGGTGAGGGTGAGGAAGCAGGGCAGTGCTGGGCAGTGCTCTGCCTCATTCCCTGTGAGGCTTTAGGATGTGATTTACAGTTTGTGTGATACTTTCTTTAGGGTATTTTTTAGTTCTGTTTTGCTATCAAGTTGTTTGTTTGTTTCTTCTGTTAAGATGAAATTTCTTGCATCTGTGTGTGATTCACAGGTTCTCTATTCCCATGAAAAAGTGAAAATGGAGGGCACTATTTCTCAGCAAACTAAACTCATTGATTTCCTGCAGGCAAAGATGGACCAACCAGCAAAAAAGAAAAAGGTGGGTGAAGAAGGTTTGAGAGGCATGGAAGTGAATGGTTTTGTAATTAGTTATGTGCTGTGTATTCTTAATATTCTGTTTTATCTTCCTTTGTGTAACAAAATGTTGTCCTCATTTAAGACCATTCTGAGTTGGTGAACACAAACTTTACTAGGCAGAATGTGTTCTTTGTGGCTTTTCTGGTATTTAGTTATTCCTACAACATTTAGGTTACAACCCAGTAGCTACACCTCAGTGAAGCTGTAGGAATACAGAATTTTAAGCATGTTTTTTTAATGCTAAGTATGTATATGTGTACAAACTTATTGTGTACCAAGAGTGGTTGTCCTTTAGTCACAGCATAGGATGGAGCAGTCAGGCAACGTGACTCGTGTCACATCTTTGTCATAAGCTGTTCTGTCACTTTGAATGAAGTAATTTAATTTTAACCACATATTTTGAGATCCTCTGTTTAGATGCTTTCAGAGACTCCAGGTGTGAGTACTAACAGGTAATGTATGTTCCTCTTTAAATTAATCCATATCTTGACATTTTTCTCTCCAGTGCCAATATGAACTAAAAATCCATCCTTACACATAACAGAGTTGCCATTAGGCCCTCTGGCCGGACTGCCACTAGCTAGTGTCACTTTGCCTAGGTTAAGCCATCTCTTGCTAGGAGTTAGGAGTTGTCTGTGTGTTTCTGTTGCTAGGGCCTGTTTAGTCGGCGGAAAGAGGACCCTTCTTTACCCACACAGGTTCCCCTGCAATACAATGAGCTGAAAGTGGCACTGGAGAAGGAGAAGGCTCGTTCTGCTGAGCTGGAGGAGGCTCTACAGAAAACACGCATTGAACTCAGATCTGCTCGTGAAGAAGGTAGGGGTTAACAGAAAAGGTGGATCTGGAAGGAGGCACACGTTCTTGGTCTGAAAATGTGCCTTTAATTGTGTGCCACTCTAGCAATAATTAAACAACATATGTTATTACCACTGCTGTGATGTTACAATAAAGCTGCACTTGATTCTGTGGGCTGTAACTGCAGACTGGTCACACAGAGCCCTGCTAGGAACCAGAGTGCCACGTTGGTCACATTAACCAGGGACATTTGTCTTGTCTGTAGCTGCTCATCGGAAAATATCGGACCACCCTCACCCCTCCACGCCGGCCACAGCCAGGCAGCAGATCATCATGTCTGCCATAGTGCGCTCCCCTGAGCACCAGCCCACGCCCATCAGCCTGCTGGCTCCACCCTCCAGCCGCCGGAAGGAATCCTCCACACCTGAGGGTAGGCTTCTGCTCACCTCCTCTTCTTCTTCCCCTGCAACGCCATCTCTTTACTGATGTAGTTTTCACCCTGCTGATGATCTGTGTCCCTCGCAGAGTACAGCCGGCGCCTGAAGGAGCGGATGCACCACAACATCCCCCATCGCTTCAACGTGGGGCTCAACATGAGGGCCACCAAGTGTGCCGTGTGCCTGGACACCGTGCACTTCGGCAGGCAGGCCTCCAAGTGTCTGGGTAAGGGCAAAACTCAGCACAGCTCGGGGGGAGGAGAGGCATCATCTCGGAAGGTTGCAGTTTATTGCAGTCCTGATTCACGTGAAAAGTTTCTGTTTTGGCCTGCACATTTGAAGAATGAGTTGGAGTTCTTTAGTTCTTGGTCTCAGAGTTGTTTATTGTTTCTTATCTATAAAAATTTTTCTCCTGCCCTGCCGAGGTCCGTCCAGCAGGACAGTTCCAGGCACACTGCTTGCCCCCGGGGCGATGTTATCTCTTTATACTACAAATTATGTATAACATGTTTACAATTACTTTCCAATACCTATCACCTATGTTAAACCGTGAGCTTCTACTCTAAACCAATCCAAAAGTGCCACCATCACAGCAGAAGATGGAGGTAGAGAAGAAGAAGAAGAAGAAGAAGAAGAAAGGCTGGACACACCCAAGTCCCTCCATCTTGTCCCCAAAACCCTCATTCTAAAAACCCCAAAATCTACTTTTTCACCTAGTGATAATTTTATTATTACACTATTTAAACTTCTGTGGATTTCAGGTCTTCATACAAAGCTGGTAATTTGCTCCATGGGCCATAATCAAACTCACAGGTGTTCTGGACTGTGTGCCAGGGTCTCTGAGCCCACTGGCAGGGGTCCTGGAAACTCTGGGACACCCAGAGGGATGTTCTGAGTTCAGAGAGCATCACCCATCTAGAGCAGGGAAAGAAATGACAGTGTGAAGACTCTGAAACTACTTGGTGCAAACATTGAGAAAACATCATGATTTGGAGTGGAAGGGGAACCTTGGAGAAGCTGGGATTTGTGTGTTAGAAGTTGAGGCAGCTGTGTCATGATTGTTTTCTTTTTTTTGTCATTTAACAGAAGTTTTTCCCTGTCCTCTTGTCAGAATGCCAGGTGATGTGTCACCCAAAATGCTCAACTTGCTTGCCAGCTACTTGTGGGCTGCCAGCAGAATATGCCACACACTTCTCGGAAGCGTTCTGCCGGGATAAGATGAATTCCCCTGGCCTGCAGCTGAAGGAGCCAAGCACCAGTCTGCGTCTGGAAGGGTGGATGAAAGTGCCAAGGTACAAACAGGACTCTTGGTGCTATGTCAGGTGCTGAAATATTTGGCCTGATATTACCCTGGCTCTTACAATGAGATAATTAAGAAAGGCCCATTACATGGGCATTGCAATTACCACCACTATAATTACAGTTGCTACTGCTGAAATTTCTCTTTTATAGGAGTTGCATGCTTGCTTTATATAGAATCCAAGCAGAAAGTCCAACATGGCTTTGTGCTTATTTTCCTCAGGAATAATAAACGTGGGCAACAGGGCTGGGACAGGAAGTATATTGTCCTGGAAGGAACCAAAGTGCTCATTTATGATGCAGAAGCAAGAGAAGGTAACTTAGAATTTCTAGCAAGAACATATATTTTAATCTTCAGATATTGTTTGGTGGGTTGAGAGGCCTAAAGATTATTATTGTTTCCTATCGCTGTACCAAATTTAGCTAAATCTTCAGTGATAAAGCAACATTTTTTTTCCTAGACTCTTAGCCATTTTATTGGTTGGCATGTCATAATAATCCAGCTGTGAAAACATCCAGTGTGCATCCACTTCCTTTTGCTATCACAATTATTTTCTTGCTGCCTGTTTGTCTGTTCCTAATCTGTCTCCCTATTCTGCTGCAGCTGGACAGAGGCCTCTGGAGGAATTTGAGCTCTGCCTTCCTGATGGTGATGTAACTGTTCATGGAGCTGTAGGAGCTACTGAGCTTACCAATACAGCAAAGACAGGTGAGAATATTACGTAGATCAGGTCAAATGGATTTCATCTGGCTTGCCATCAGTTAGCCTTGTTTGGCTGAACAGAATTTCCTCCCTCGAGCTTTCATTGTGTAATGCTGTAATTTACCTCCATCTGAATTAAGGGAGTAGCTGAGCACTCCAGACCTAGTTACACCCAGGCTGTTGCTTCTGTCGTGGTAGAACTGTGGTTAATATAGTCATCAAGCCAAATGGAAGTAAATCTTAAGAGATCTGTAGCATAAACACTCACTTTATTTAAATTTCTTCTCTATTAACTGTGATGTATCATAACTTCTTCCACCATTGTGCTCTGACCACAAAGCCATTAACTTAGAAATGCTGTGGGGTGTATACAGTCTCTTATTATGAAAAAATGTTGATGTGTTGATTTGTATGTACTGAAGAGAACTGATGGATAAGATTCTGTATGTCTTGACTGTTACATTAAAGGATACAGACTGTTAAAAACAAAGGTTTCCATAACCAGTTTTTACAGATTTTCCTTAATCAGTACAGGGAAAACTTTAGTCAAGTGGCTGGTTTTATTTTGGTTTTGTTTTGGTTTTTTTTCCCCACAATGGAATTTCTTTCTCTTTTGAATAAAAGGCAAGAAATTATTTTTGTTGAGTTAAAGACAGCCTTGTATGTATGGATTGCATACATCCAGCTAATATTTAGGTGTAAGTAGCTAGCCTGTGCAGGACCTGTAAAGGAGAAACCAATGTGTAAATTGCCATGGTACGTCATGATAAATACAACTTCTCTCCAATGAGGCTGAAAGGTGTTGATTTTAAGTCCACTGACAATATTCCAAAAACTAATCTAAGTCTTATTCTATCTATATAACATCTCAGATGTGCCATATATCCTAAAATTGGAGTCTCATCCACACACCACTTGCTGGCCTGGTAGAACACTCTACCTGTTAGCACCCAGCTTCCCTGACAAACAGCGCTGGGTCACAGCACTGGAATCAATAGTGGCAGGTGGGAGAGTTTCCAGAGAAAAAGCTGAGGCTGATGCTGTGAGTATAAAAGTTTCATTTAATAATAAAATATTCTGGGAGGGAGCAGAGTTTTGAAAAATATTTTTTCGGTATTTGACATACTGAGGTTTAACTGAAGGTAAGTTATTGCTTCTGCCTTTATGATTTGAGCACCAGAAGCCAGTTCACTGTGAGAATGATGCTGTGTATTACAATACCCTTCTTTAGACTTGGGGAGTGTAGTAAGAGAATCCCAAAATATCTCTGTAATTCCAGCAGAGGAAGGAAGAGCAGTTAGGACATTGCTCATAAGGTACCACATGGAACTAGCAAACCTTAAAAGAAGCAAAAACTCCCTCCCCTCCCATTCTTAGAGAGCCAGAGGTTTTATGTTTCTTGCTGGGGGGAGGTGTGTGTGGGTGTGTACTTTTTAATTTAAGTTTTATTCCTAATAAGAGGTTATACAGATTTGTTTAGGTTTTGGATAGCCTTTCTCACACTGTTACACTGATAACTCTATTTTCTGACAAAGGGAGGTTGGATTCTGTGGCATTGCATAAGAGAATTAGCTGTGGAGGTAGGGAATATCTGACTGCAGGAAATACTCTTTTTTCCTCAGGCTCACATTTCTTTTGTATCTGAGAAAAAAACATGCTCCCACCAACATTTATACTTTTCTTTAATCCTTCCCCTTGGAAAATTCCACTGCTCTGTTTTAGGAGGTTGGGGAAAATGGAAAGGATAGAGACAACAATAGGTTCTGCCTGAATTTAGGATAATTCTGATCAGTTTGCCTTACTGTGTCTAAGGTAGATAAAAGTTTACTAATTCTTTTGTAGGAGGCATCCCTGCAACTTTTAGCTTTCTGAGAAAAAGAAATCTATGCCAATCTCTTTGCCTGTCTGAAATGATGACCTTACATTGTTAAAATACCCACAGATAAAGAGATGAAGATTAACTCAACAAGAAAAAAATTATTTTTGTCATTTACAGAAACTGCTGGGGAACTCGCTGCTGAAGCTGGAGGGTGAAGACCGTTTGGATATCAATTGCACAATGCCCTTCAGTGACCAGGTAATGGTCATGTGCACTTGGTCTTTCTCAGAAGTGGATAATTGATTCAGGGAAATGGTATCTTGATTGCAATATGTGTAATTATGCACTTGTTAGTGGGTTTGATTTTTCTCTTCATTGCTGAAGAGTATCACCCAAGCTGCTGTTGGAGCATTCCTTGTTCTCCTCACACAGAGCTATTTTTTCCCCTATTGTAGGTAGTGCTGGTGGGTGCTGAAGAAGGTCTCTATGCCCTGAATGTACTGAAGAATTCCTTAACACACATCCCAGGAATGGGAGCTGTCTTCCAAATTCACCTCATCAAGGATCTGGAGAAGCTGCTCATGATAGCAGGTACAGGGCTGTGTGTCCCCTCTGGCCCTGCAGTGGCTCTGTGCTGCCAGGTCCTGCTTGCCTTTGGGTTTGTTCCAGGCTTTTGTCTGTTTTTTTTTTTTTAATCAGCAAATTGGCAGGAATGCCTTGCTGTGGTTAACACAGTCCTGTCTGAGGCTGGCTGGTAAGGGATGGTGTGAATGAGCACTCAGTTAAACCTTCACAAGAAACTGATTTCAGAGCTGAGGGAGGGAACAACCAGAGACAAAACATTTCCAGGTTAGAGGTCAGTTGTCATTTTAAGTTCACTTTAAAAAGTGCTGAGCTAACCAGTGAACATCTCTTCCTAATTATTGCATAACCTTTTTAATGTAATTAACCATTTGAGGACCACTATGTGATCACTGGGGCATAGGGCCAACTTTTACCCTCTCTTGCCCTGTAACAAAGCTGGGACTCCTGTCATGATTTAAGATTTCTTTATGAAAGGAATACCAGCTTTAATCTCTCCATCTGTGGTTTTCCAGAGATAATCCTTCCCACACGGATGTAGGCATGCTGAACATTAGGCTGTATCTTCATCTGAAAGCCCAAATTATCAAGTGTCTATATG
This sequence comes from Ammospiza nelsoni, assembly GCF_027579445.1. Taxonomy (NCBI): domain Eukaryota; kingdom Metazoa; phylum Chordata; class Aves; order Passeriformes; family Passerellidae; genus Ammospiza; species Ammospiza nelsoni. The sequence continues at coordinate 10,182,530 of NC_080650.1, read as the reverse complement.
ACATTTGCAGGGAATGAAAAACAAATTCTTTCCTGTTCTGCTAGTTTCGTGGGTTTTTCCTGGTAAAGGTTTAAGATGTCCATGGTCTATTTGTGCCAGGGTAGTAGAGAACAAAGCAAATCTCACACATAATGAGAAAGCTGTGTTAGTCTGTCACTGGGCTTCTGAAAGGAAGTGACCTTGGGCTGTAATGCAATTCATTAGGGCAGTTCTTGGAAATCCCTTGCCAGTTTTGTTGGCACAGAGTGATTAAAACATCTTGTACTTGAAGAAGTTCTGAAGGGCAAAATGAAACTTCCTGGCTAATTTTGAATAATGTCTTAATGAGGCCACAATTACTGTGTACTGCTAGACTTCAGCAACACTAATAATCCACACAGGGAATGATTGCTCTCCTGGTGGATTTGCTGCCTGTTGTAGGGTTGGGATTTTGTAATTTTTCTGTTTCAGTTTGAATAGGAATAATATGGAATGAATTCTGCTTGGTACCTTGTGACTGTTTCCACAGTAACAGCCTGTAACAATGAGCTGCTGCTTAGGTAAGACTTTTGTAGTGAATAGGGAGTTCTCCCTTGATGAAATGCACCCTTTTTTTGTTTCCAGGAGAGGAGAGGGCTCTGTGTCTTGTTGATGTAAAGAAAGTGAAGCAGTCCCTAGCCCAGTCTCACCTCCCAGCCCAGCCTGATGTCTCACCCAATGTCTTTGAGGCTGTCAAAGGATGTCACCTTTTTGCTGCTGGCAAAGTAAGTCACAGCTCCCTCGTGCCCCCAGACCACCCCTTAGACTGCTCTGAGTTTAATATTAACAAATCAGCATCTTTACTCCACTGGCAACACATCCAAGGTCTGTATTCTTGCTCTGAATATTTTTCTTCAAATAAGAATGTATGGGCTGAAGAGAGGCTGAGCTGGAGACAGAATGGGGGATTTGCTGTTAATTTGGATCAGTTCAGCCAGGATGCCATGGTGGTATAGCCTAAACTGCTAGACAGTAAGAAATCCAGCATAGCATGATACTACTGCCTCCTCACTATTGACTACAGTTTTGAAGTTTTTAATTAGTGAATTATGTCCAATCTTTGTTCTTGAATATCATGCTTCCAGGTTAGTAAATTTCCTTAGGTGTTTTTGTCACTTTAATTCTAAACATTTACACAAATTACTGGTTTTAGTATGGAGCATTTAACCACAGCAAAAATTCTCATTAACAATAACTTCTCTGGACTACTTTGGTAACAAACTGAGCACCACTCATTTCAAAGTGATGCTTAAGATAAGTTTCAGGGGTTAAAATGTAGACCTAACCTATTTCAATTTGTCAATCCCTTTTCTGTGCAAAACCTTCTCATATTTTATTAACGTCTTTCAAGCATAAAAGAAATCATAGAAGCCATTTAAATTCACGTTCTTTTTTGAGAATGTGAAGAGGCTTTTCATTATTTCATGCATTCACAATAATTACCCTATTAATAAAATGTACTTGCTTATCTCTGCAAAGTTCTTTTTGTGGCAAGAGGTTCTCAGATCTGTTTCACATGCTCAGCAATAGAATTTATTTTATTGCTGTCCTGAACTATGCTTTTTATCTTCCTCACAGGTTGAGAACAGTCTTTGTATCTGTGCAGCCATGCCCAATAAAGTGGTGGTTCTGCGATACAACGAGAGCTTGAGCAAGTTCTGTATCAGAAAGGTGAGTTTAGTAACTCCCTGCTCTAGTTGAGGTTAATTCACATTGTGCTCTAAGCCTTTGCTTTGGAGCAAACATCTAAAACCTTTCTGTGAGCATGAGAAAATTCGTTTGCTAGCTAAAATGATAACAAATTGCACTGTGCACTGACTCAAAGTGGAGTAGGCAGCAATTTCCTTTAAAAGAGTTGGCATTTTTGGAGAGATGCAGAACAGAACTGTGATTTCTTTGAGATATTGGGCTGAGCTGTAACCATACCCTCAGAGATCTCTCCTCAGGACAAAAAGTTTAAACACCAGCTGCCTTAAAACATCTGGGACCCAGAAACTCGTGTTCTCTCCTATGCACAAACTAAAGGATGTTCCAGTCAAACTACACCTCCCTGGGTGAAAGCCCCTGCAGGTGACTTTGCAGGCACCTCTTCATTTTCCAGTGTGACTGAGGCTGCTGGAGGGAGCAGTGGGCACAGCCATGCAGATCTGGCCTCCTCAGGAGGAAAGGCATGACTGACAGAGATCTGGGCACACCTGGAATTTCTACAAGCACTGCAGCTGACACCAACTTGTGCTCACACTGAGGGTCTGCAGCCCTTCCTCTGACAAGGGCTTACATGCACAACATGCAAAGGCATGTTTTAGAGGGCAGGTTTTCCTTATCTCCACTAATCCAGACAACTGAATTTAGATCCTAACAAGATGGCAGCAAGCCCAGAATATGCTTTCTTTTCTGCCAGCAAAATTTCCAGATAAAGTAGGATTTATGTAAGGAATCTTGTCCTCAGAAGATCTGGGAATCTGAGCATTGTGTCAGGCGAACCTGCAGAGTATCCCAGCTCTTCAGTCAAAAGGCAGGTCCTGGTGGACAGCATCTCTCTATCATGTACAAAGAAGGAAGGAAGGAAGGAAGATTGGCTGTGGTCTACAAGGGAGCTGCTCATTGCTGCTCCAGAAATCTGAGCTGCAGAGCAGAAGAATATCTTCCAGAACAGTGTATTCTTCCAAAAGGAAGAGAATCTCTCCAGAGGCGAGTTGATATACAAGTCTAGATTCAAGCATCTCTTCCAACAAAACAAAACTTTCTTCTAGGAAGAGTTTTTGTTCACATGCTTTTGAAAGACTGCTGGGTCTTTGAGATTGCCACCTCTCCCTTTTGTAAAGATAAATGTAGCAATATCCAACTTTCCAGACTCAGTGTTATCTGTAAGCTGGTACAGGGGACTAATATCTGTCTATGCTGTCCTTTTTTGCAGGAGATTGAAACCTCTGAGCCTTGCAGCTGCATCCATTTGACCACTTACAGCATCATCATTGGAACCAACAAGTTCTATGAAATTGAGATGAAGCAGTACACACTGGAGGGTAGGAGATAATTCCTGAGAATGCTCCAAGTGGCTCCACAGGTTCTTTTGTAAAGCTTTTTGAAAGCAGTTTTGAAAAAAGTTGGTGCAAATCAAAGCCTTTCTCCATTCTCTTTGCAGAGTTTTTGGATAAAAATGACCACACTTTGGCCTCTGCTGTGTTTGCTGCTTCCACCAACAGTTTCCCAGTCAGTATCATCCAAGTGAACCCAGCAGGGCAGAGGGAGGAGTATCTGCTGTGTTTCCATGGTAAGTGGTGCATGGATGTGCAGGTGTTGCACTACTCCTGTTCTCTGAGCTGCAGAAGGTACCCAAATGCTGTTGAATTTTGGACAACCTGCTTTGGTTTAAAAGTTCTCCATGCCTGGTGGATCAGTTTTTGCACAAGATTTCTGTGCCTAAGGGAAGGACTGCAGGCAGTGTGTAAAGTGCAAACAGGTGCTTGATTACCCTGATAAGATGTTCAGGGGCTCTCAGGCTTGGGTTTTGTCTGGTTTCTGTGCAGACAGATGAGACTTTTTAACCTTCTGGTGATTAAATAAGAGAGGGTGTTATTTTTTTGGATAGCTGCTTCTGTTGCCCTCTTGTATACTGTCATGGGAATGCACAAACCTTCTAAAGCCCTCTAGCAGTAATTTTGGGTGAGTAATGGGAGGAATGTCATCACCTGCCCAACTGTAGATTAAATAATGACCTTAGTTTAGCTGGAACAGAGACATGGAATCACAGCACCTTTTGGCCTGGCAGTATTCCTACATCCAACCACTTCCATGGCATTTAGAGTAATTCATGGCAATCTGGGATTTGTAAGATATCCCTGATAAAAAGCATGGGAACAACTGCCTTTGTCCCTTCTGAAATAAATGAATAAAACTCAGGCAGATGCTCATGACCTGATGTGGCTTCTCTTGGCAGAGTTTGGTGTCTTTGTGGATTCCTATGGAAGACGCAGTAGGACAGACGACCTGAAATGGAACCGCTTGCCCTTAGCTTTTGGTAAGTGTTGAGGGAAAACCCCTTGGATTGTGGAGATTATTGAAACAGGAAAAATCCCTGTGGAATGGGTACTCTGCACTCAGCCCTTCTGTCTTCTTTTCCCTTCCCAATTATTCCAGAAACTATAGAGCTTTTTCCCACTATTTAAGCTTATTCTAAATCCAGATGGCAAACCCTCTGAAATATAAGCAATTTAAGGAAAACTAAACTGAATTCCATTTCCTCTATGTTCCTGGTCCGACACTGGCTATTGGAATTTTTAACAATGCTCTAAGTTTCTGAAACAGTGAAGAGTATATGAGGGCAGCATGGCTCCCTCAGGCCTTTTGCACTGCTTAATGGGATTTTGTTCAGTTAATAGCCTGGCTTTAATGCCTTTTTCATGATACTTTGGTTAGTAAAGTCCTTGAGATACAGTTTCAAAGCACCAATTCTTTAAACTTGCATCTCCCCCTATACTGATGGTGTCTGTGTCATTACATATAATGTATTCCTTAGTTTTCCCACAGGGCTGTCAGCCTCTCTTGTGCTTGCTGTTGTGTTTTAGAAGTTTTTAATAGAGACTGTATTTTGTGTTTTTTCCTGCCTTTGCACTGCTCCTCCAGCCTACAGGGAGCCCTATCTGTTTGTGACCCACTTCAATTCCCTTGAAGTGATTGAGATTCAGGCACGAGCTTCTATAGGGTAAGTGGTTCTCTTTTCATCTCTTTGAGCAGCCTGTTTTGCAGAAATATATGGACTTGCCAGGAAAAGGTAGTACTGTGCTGCCACTGTAAAGACTTCTTGCTGCAATTTTCCCCAGGACTCCGGCACGAGCCCACTTGGAGATCCCGAACCCGCGGTACCTGGGGCCTGCCATTTCCTCAGGAGCCATCTACTTGGCCTCCTCCTACCAGGACAAGCTAAGGGTGATCTGCTGTAAGGGCAACCTGGTGAAGGAGACCAACAATGAGCAGCAGCAGCCACCACAGCACCACAGAGGCTCCTCTGCCACGCGCAGGTATGGGGACATCGCGTGTCATGGTGACAGTGTTGGGGTGTTACAGTCCCTGGGTGCCTCAAGAGCAAACTTCCCTCCTGATGCCTTTTGTGGTGGGCTGCCCTTGTTCTGTTCTTAGAGCCTAGTGACTGTTACTGTAATGCTGTAATAGAGTCACTAATGGCTTAATATCCACAAGGAAACAAACATCAGCTCTAGATGGGGATAATCTCCACAAATGCTTTGTGACCTTGCGCTGGTTTGCTTTGATGTTGTGATAGAGCTCTGGCTTCAAAGCTTTTTGAGCTCAGATACTGTTGATATGACACTAAACACGGCTTGGCTGTAACAAGATGTAAAGCAAGAGCCCCTTTCTATCAAATAATGGGTCTGCCTTAGAGAGATTAGTGCTGGTAAATTGTGATGTGATATACAAGTAATTAAATGCTTGGGCTGATGGTGCCACTGTGTGCACAGGAAACTGAAATTGAGGCTTGTGGTTCATCCCAGCCTGGCCTAAACATCCCTGAGCTACAGAAAATTGTGTGAAAACACATTTATCAAATTTTAGTGTATTTTTATATGGAAAAGCTATGGCTGGAGTGTATGAGAAGGTGTTGTGTACAGAACAGGCCAGAGAACATGGCTTACACTGGCAATTCATTAAGGCACATTGCCAGTGTGGCTCACGTGATGGATACTCCAGCTGCCAAAATACCTCTGCATTTTCCATCTTGCCTCAGGGAGGGGCTGATGCTCCTCACCTGAAGGGTGCTGGGGGAAAAGTTACATTTTTGCTAAAAGAAAACGTGACAGGAGGTTTTTGTCACTCAGCGGTTCGCGTCAATTATTTTTGAATGACAGCAGCCCGAACAAGAGAGGCCCCCCCACGTACAACGAGCACATCACCAAGCGCGTGGCCTCCAGCCCGGGGCCCCCCGAAGGGCCCAGCCACCCCCGGGAGCCCAGCACCCCGCACCGGTACCGCGAGGGCCGCACGGAGCTGCGCAGGGACAAGTCCCCGGGGCGGCCCCTGGAGAGGGAGAAGTCGCCGGGGCGGCTGCTGAGCACGCGCAGGGAGCGCTCCCCGGGACGGCTCTTCGAGGACAGCGGCCGAGGCAGGGTGCCTGTGAGCGGGGCCAGGACTCCTCTTGCTCAAGTCAATAAGGTAAGGCAGGAGCCTGCAGGAATGTCTGCTCTCAGGGAAGGGCTTGGAGGTGTAGTGCAGAAGGGCTGGTGGCACTGGAAAGCTCAAGAGCAGATCAGATCTCACCCTCCTGCTCCTCAAATTCTGTTGGAGCACAGCCCACATGGTGTCAGTCATTTACTGGCCCTGTGACCACCAGCTCTAGGCTGGTTCTGGCACTGCAAAAGCTGCTTGACCCTAGAAGGGGATGAAAGCAATTGGGCATTTACTAGCAAGTGATAGAGGGCTTGAAGGGGAATAATAGCTGCAGCAGGGAACGTGGGAGCCTGCTGTGCTAAGCTACATACAAGGCCGAAAGGGCCCAAACATTGTTGGCCCATTCAGGCTCCTACAACCTCTAGCAGATGGAGTAAAACTATCAAAGAACCTATTCGACCATCAACATCCTCCCCAATCTTATTTATCACAACCCCAATACAAGCCTTACTTCTAGCAATCTCAACCTGAACCCCATTGCCCCTTCCATTCCCCTTAGCAGACCTTAACCTAGGCCTACTCTTCCTATTAGCCATGTCAGTGTTTGTGGATGACAGGAGCCCTGGCTCTGTGGCAGCAGCAGGTGATGAATGTACTGCTCCCACCACCTCCTGCCTGGAAGAGAAGCACCTGTGACTTGTAACTTGTCCTTTTATTTCCCTGCCAGGTCTGGGACCAGTCTTCAGTGTAAGTCTCAGCTAGACAAAGTTACTCGTCTTGACCTGCAGGAAAAAAAGGAAATATACTGAGTATATGCACTCCATCTGTCTGCAGCCCAGCTCCCAAACAGCATTCCTGGGCCAAAGCTCGCTCCGCAGCGGGAGCCGTGACGCTTTCCAAGACCGTTCGCAGCTCAGTTAATTTCTCTGCACTTTCCTGCACTCCTGTTTTTGCACTTTGTACTACTGTTACTCTTTCAAGCAGTTCATGAACTTTTTGTATCCACTTTAGTCCCTAGTAGTTCATCCAGGAAATGGGACTTGTGTCCTACCCCAGGTCATCACTGTGGTTAGCACCCCTTAACAGAGAGTTGGTCAAAGTTCTGAGATGTGCTGGGAGCCCCTGATGGCCTGGAAACAGAAGGGCCAAGGTGAGTGAGTCTTTCAATAGGAGCTGTGGTTGGATGTTCTCCACAGAACACATGAAAAATTTCTTCTGATTAGCCTGTTCACCTGCCACTTCTGAAAGTTATTTTGTTCTCACTAAAATCGCTTTAGAGCAGCTCTGATGGGGAGGGAAGAACCCTGCTTTAACCAAGCCCCCTGCCCGGCCCTGAGACAAAGTGCATTACCTATAAGCTACTGGGTTGTAAGACTTTATCCAGGTCTTCTGCATGACAGTTCACTGCATGCTGCTGCACCATCACTGGCTCTCTCCTTTTAGGTTGCTTTGCTGAGTAGTGTATTGTACCTCACTTGTAAATTAACTGAAACCTTTAGATTACGCTGCAAATAGCCGTTAATTACTCTGGAAATTTGGCACCGAAGAGTTAACAAGCCTTATTCTATGACAAGAATCACAGTCACACTTGTGTTCTCCTCTCAGCACTGGACATGGTCTCTTCAGCAATGAGTCCTGCCAGCCTCAGCTCCCCAGGGGGAGCAGCCCGGGCTGGCTCCTCCCGTGAGCTGTGGCTTGTGGTGCAATCAGATCTGGTGTCTTGGCACAGGACACCCACAGGGAGCAGCTTTGGCAGTTGCTGACACACCTTGGCTTCCCCGTGTCTGACCTCGAGCCTTTTATTGCTTCCTATTCTCTTTTGCTGTGAACATGAAGCAGAGAGCAAATGATTTTCAAAGCAGGTTTTGACCATTCACTCTGCAATAGCAACATTCTAAGTGAACAACCATGTTCTTTACAACTGGAAAGAGCAAAACTGCATCCAATCTTTGTCCCTTGGCGCCACACTTAAAACTTCTGCTAGTCCCTTGCAAGCCTGTGCTAACCTGTTCTAGAAACCCATCAAAATTCCAATGCCTTGTCAGTGTCCCTTGGCGAGTTTCATGAATATTGTATTCTGTTCTCTTGTCTGTTGGGTTATTTTCAGTCAGATGATTTGGCAGGAAATTTGCTGAAAGTTTTTGTCTCCTGGTCTGAATATTTCGAAAGGTCACTGAGATCAGTCTTTAAATCTTTGCATCTCATGGAAGATCTTCAAGACCTCAGAAATGGGCTTGTTGAGTCCTGAAAGTGTATATCTTGTGTCTTGTTCGTGAAATGCTTCCTGCTATAGAAATAGCTCAAAGGACTGTACATATTTACAAGAAACTTTATATTCGTAACAAAAGGGAATTGAATTGGTTTCTACTTTTTTATTGTAAACTGTGCGTTTTTCAACACTGGCTTTTTGTTTTACTGGTGGTTGTGGACAGCCATCCTCAGACACTGGAGGGGCCTCGCCTCAGTCCTCCTGCTCCCATGAAGAAATATTGTAACATTAAATTGCAATTGAAGCTTGTTAGCATAAATGAGGTTTTAGGTCTCTAAAAGTACAGGATTTTTCTTCATTACCTTTTTATTATTGACAAGGGAGGGAACCAGAGGGACAGTTCAAAGCTCCACCGGGAAAGTATTGAACTTTGTTGTTGAACAATAACCAAATAAAACAAATAACTATCTTACCTGGCATGGTGAAATGACGGCTTCCTTCTCTCTGGAGTGCCCCTGCCCCTCCTGCCCCTTCCCTGGCTCTGGGGAATCCTCGGTGTCACAGCTGACCCCAGAGCAAACCCTGGCAATATTCAGCATTTAATACTCTTCATTCCCTGAACAGTAGCATAAGTGGCTTCACAAACCCCAGGCATGTTCACATGCACAGACCCAGGTGGGTTTTTCCAGGTGCTTCACTAGAGCAGCAGTCACTGCAAGCACCCACACTCAGTCCTGCCTCACCTGTGACAGGGGCAGAGCTGAAGCACCTGTGAGTGTCTGGGAAAACAGTCTTGCCCTGGTAAGTGACCCCACACATCTTGAGCTGGAAAAAAGGCTTCTTAATTAACAAGAGTGTGATCTAATGACAGGTTTGGGACTTATCCCAGCAGTGTACTGGGAGCAAAGTGGAGGGAGGCAGTTCCTCATCCCACTGCTGTAAAATGCTGGTGCTTTAAGGCCTAATAGCTGCAACTTTAAAAAAAGACCATTCACAAATCCAGTCAGATTGAGTACAACCTGCAGTTACTGTACAGCTCAACTTACACCTGCTGGGAAAACTTGCTAGATCAGACTTAAATGTAAATACATCTATTTTTAACTGAACTAGTTTTTACAGGGGCTGAAGTATTCTTTCACAGGAAGAGGTTTTTAATATTCACACTGCTGCCTACAGTAACTTAATTTGTCCTCCTACTGTTGAGTGTTTTTGGTTCTGTGCACATACCCACCCCCTCAGCCCTGAGAAAGGGCTTGGTGGAGGCTCTGGGGGTGGGTACCCAATGGCTCCTCTTACAATTTGGTCTACATGACATTCTCCATGAACATGCTCTCCATCAACCCTGAGCTGCTTGATTTATCTATTGTGCCTACTATGATGTATATGATGAAATGCTGACTTGTTCAATGTTCCTTTATTTCTTTTACTGTGCACAAACAATACTTATTTAAAGCTCATTGTTGCAGTCCTATGATGCATGATCCGAATTGTAACAAAACTAAATTAATCCAGAAACTGGTGGAGTAAAAACAAATTATTTATTGAGCTTTCTGATTCCCAAGAACCCTACACAAATCCATGTCAGCTTGACCCCCACATGCTGTGCTGAAATTCAGGGGGTTGGGGAGGGCAGGGAGCTCTTGTTATTCCTGTACTGGTTTACTCCAGGGTCCCCAAAAGTGACTGTAACAAAAGCGTCTGCATCTACCTTTAAAAAAATGTGCTCTCCTAGCAACAGCCAAGAATAAACATAACAGCACAGACTGTGAGCTGTGGGTGGGGAATGTAAGTGAGCTAATAAATCCAACTCTTGATCCAGCTTCTGCCTTTGGAGGGATTTGATTCATCCCATAGCAATAAGGGAACACAAAGTGATTAATTCATTCACCTGTCAAGCAGAAAATGACCCAGCAAAAAACCCTAATGCAACACCCCAAAACCCACCCCCCAGCAAAAACCAAACCAACCACCTTTCCTCTTCTTCATCCTGCTGGAGAGAAAGGGCTTTGGGGGGCTGAGGGTGGCAGAGGCTTACCTGAGCAGATCTGTGGCTCCTGGCACTGTCACTTGGGGTGCCAGCTCACCTCTGTCACTGCTGCTTGTGGCTGGGGAGGCCTGGGGACAGCTGGGCTTGGTCCCTGTGGGCAGGGAAGGGTGGAGCAGAGGGAGGGTCCCTCCTGCAGGCCCTCCACAGCCTGGGGCCCACCCTGGGCTCCCAACCTTTGGGGCTGCAAAAGCTGATGGTGCAGTGGTGGCTGCAGTCCCTGTACTGAGCCCTCTGCCAGCTGACACAGGGCCAGGGGTTACAAACAAAAAATCAAAATTAAAAATCCTCAAGCTTTCTATACAGCAATTTTTCCTGTCCTGGGGTTCCACCATAACTGGTGCACTGTTGAAGAAGATGGAATGCTCTGCAGGTACCAGCACTGAGCACACACCCCACAGCCTTGGCATTCCCTGGACACTGCAGGAATGCAAACTGTCACAGATTGTCCCCTCACACAGCTGGACCTGCAGAGTCACCCTGGTGAGGACAAAGGCTTGGGGAAAAAGGTCTGCTTGAAGTGGCTGCTGGAACAAAGAGAAGCTGACAGGAGGCTTAAGAACCATCCCAAGCTTTCCAGCTCTGCTGCTGGAGCTTTTAAATAACTGGATTCTTGTCCTTCCTCTAAACTTTACATCAGAAATAAGCATGAACACCTTGGTCTTGTTCACTGACTGAGTGCAAGAGGAGAAAGTGTTTCAGTCTGCATCATTTAATGAAAAGCTTGTACAACCCACCAAGGCATAAAACTGCAATCAGGAAATCACATGTAATAACAAAATAACTCACTGAGGCGAGGTTACCACAGGAGCGAAGGGTAGTAACAAGACAAGTCACCCACATCTCTTGAAAATGTTTTATTTGTTTCTAAAGAGGTTGAAAACAAGCAATTCTGTAGTTCAGAATACTAAATACTATCCATAGCACAGAATGAAGAAAGAGTTTTCAGAGAAAACCATTGCACTAGACCCAGATCTACTCAGCTACTGAAGATATTGCAACAAGGCTGGTGAACAGACCCCAGGCTGGCAAGGCACCCTCCCACTGTGGCTCACCCCACACTGGCTGCTGCAGCTCTGTCCCCACTCTGAGGCCTCACAGACTTGTGCAAAGTGCTTCCCCCACGCTGGGAGGGGCTGCTTGTCATTGGCACGGGCACGGTGCCCCAGGCACCACAACAAGCACACTGGCAGCAGGTTTGCATTAATGTTGCATTTGTTTTGGGATAAAACAGGCTGTCAGCACCAAGGACAGGCAGCCTGGCATTACTAGAATCACTTAGAAAACAGAAACAGAATAAAAAGTTGCCCGGCTCCAGCCCTGGGCACAGAGGGTGCTGCATCCAGCACTCTGCTGACACTGAGGGGTGAGTTTGGCCACTGGACACAGGAGACTTACAGTCACCCTCAGGCTGTTACTGAGGGACTCATCCCTAAACTGAATCCATCCATCTCCTTCCTCTCTCAGCTTAAGGAAGTCCTCATCAGTGACAGCAAGAGAAACCAGTTTTCCAAAAGCAGATTACTGCAAGACACAGTTATGATTTACAGAAAAATCCAGCCATTAAAAACAATTGTCTTTACCAGAAATTCCACAGGGGAAAAGATGTATTTCAGTTCTCATGAAGAGAAAAAACTACAGAGCTATTCACAGTAGAAACAGTGCACCCCACTCTACCGTAAAATAATAATGAGCTTGTAGTGATGATTATGTTGCTGATTTTGCCCAGAAAAGGCTGCTACAAAATGATCATCAATATTCACACTTACTTCAGCCAGGCAAGTTTGGAACTTGCTACTGAAATAGTGTTTGATGAGCAATGGAAGCAGTAATGAGCCTGCTTTTGCTGAGTGTTATGCTCAAATCAGATTCCCCAAGAATCCTGAACTTTCCAGACTTTGGGCTGGCAGACTCCCAGTCTGCCTTGCTGCTAAAGCTCTTTGATCTCTTGCTGCCCTGACATTATTCAGCCTAATTAAATTGGTGGTTTTTTAACTCAGCTGACAAGGGGCACTGACACCTTGGCCACCTGTCTGGGTGCTGTGAAGCTGCCATTTCCAAGAACTTCCACGGTGAGGCTAACAAAATAAGGCAAATACAGGAGAACCTGGAAGTCTCAGGAAAAATATGAAATCAGAGTTTGTTTGCTACAGCACAGAGCAGAAGTACATTTGGTTAAGTGAAGCATTTTTTTCTGAGACTGCACTGGCCCAGAACAATTGGTCACAAATGACTGTGATGCTCATATTGGCTTGTACAGCAAAGTGGTCACGTATTTCTTCTTGTAACGGTGTGTAGCACTGAGCACCATCACTCCATCCTACAGGGGAGGGAAAACAAGTGAGCAAGTGCCACGGCCAGACACCCAGGCTGCCCCTGGGCACGACATGCCCTGGCTCTCACCTTGATGGAAAGTGCATACAGGTGGTTCAACATGACGTGGTTGGGCTCAGGGAGCAGAGCGGGGTCACACTGCAGAGAACAGGGACAGTGTGACAGTAACAGTGTGACAGACAGCATGACAGTTCACTCCTCACAGCTGAGGGGTGACAAACAGCATCTGTGACCAGCCACTGAGTCCATCACAAACACAGTCACCATTTCAGAACAACCCCAGGGTAAAACCCTCTGCATCCTCACCAGCACCATGAATCAGACTGATTATCCCTCATGTGCTTCTGGTGTCTTAACAGTTACCAAGATTAAGCTTTTGGACATTCTAGTTTTCCATTTTAAAGACAGTCAACGAGAAAAATAGAATTACTTCAGATGAATCCTTGTGGACATATATAATAAGGAACTCACCAGCATAATAACTTCTCCTAAGGTTTTTCCTAAGCTGTCCCATGCCCATATCCAGATTTTTCCCCACCTGTTCCCACCCTCAAGGGCATTATTTAGCGAACCAAAGTGATGCACTCACAGAAATGCCTGTGTCCTTGTTCAGGATGACCTGCAACAGGTGTGGGGGGAGAATGGGGGGAGATTTAAAGCGCTCCTCTGCCTTGCAGACATAGGGCTCCTGGTGGTATGGTCCTGGGGGTGAACTGGACAGCTCTGCCAGAGATCAAATGGTAAATATGGTAAATATTTCATCCTGAATGCTTTGTGAGAACATCTGCTCTTTATAGGTACATGCAGCCTAAAGGAATCAATGGCACTTAAGTACAACTGCAGCAGCTGGTGCAGTGCCAGAGGATCAGTCACTGCCCAAGGGGGATTTAAGGTGCCCAAAGTCTGACTTGGAAGGAGCTGTGAGGTTCTGGGCAGCAGAGTTCTGAGGGCACAACTGCACTTCAGAACTTCTCTGTCACCTCTGCCCAGCACTTCTGCTAGCAGCCCACAATGCAGGCTGCCCTACAAGGGCAAGGACATGGGAAGCACCTGAGAAAGGCAACTGCTCCCCCCTGCAGGCTGGGCTGTGGGAAGGGCCCTTCCAAGTCTGATCAGGGAAAGGAAACACTGCTACAGCCTGTGGGGGAAGGCATCTGCTAGAATCTCCTCCTGGCCTGCCCCACAATCACACAACACTTCCTCCAAAAAGGCTTTGTCCAGGGCAAAGTCACACAGAGCAAACACACCCAAGCACACCTCCTGCCCCAGGCTCAAAGGTCTGCTGAAGGAGGGTGGAAGGTGCTGCCTCAGTCATGGCCTCCATCCCTACAGAGCTCAGCAGCCAACAGGGCAGGGCTGACCTCAGACATGGCTCAAGCTAAACCCCACCTCCCTCCTATTACACTGGAACGTGAAACTGAAGGCATTTTTGTATTATTCTTAGGTAGATAATTTACACTACACTGTGAGGATACTCCCCAGCCTGTGTTATGACTGAGATGCATCTAATTTCTCCCTGCTAAAGTGCAACCCCTGACCCCCTCAGCCACCTCCTCAGCAGAGAAGACTGAATTAGGAGCCGTGCAGGCTGTCAACGTTGGTTTGATGGGGTAAAGCAGAGACTGATGCACCAGTGACTGCCCTAAACCCAGCCATGCACACAGCAGGGGCAAACAAAGTTACTGAGCACCCAGGGCTTCCTCCTCATCAGGTCTGTGCTGCTTTGTCACAGGCTTCCTCCTCTGTGCATTCCACTTTCTTCCTTTGGGCATTTGTGATTCCTGCACACATCCCAGGGCCTGACACAAGTGGAGATTAATCTCTGCTGGAGCTTTAACTCAGATAAAAAGGGAAAATGCAATTTTGAACAGCTCTAAAAAGTGTGATGCAAAGTTACCAGTGAGCTCATACCAGACATGTCTGAACACTTTTGGGAGTCCACCATCAAAGCATCAAACACTTCAAAGTCAGTTTTCTTCACCTGGATGATGTTGTTGACAGTACCCAGCTGGCTGGTTACTACTGGCTGCCAAAAGACAAGACAGAAAAACCAGAATAAAAAAAGCCTGTGGGACTAATAGATTCTCAGAACTGCACAATTAACATTACCAAGAATGAGGTACAATTAATTTTGAAATGTGACAGAACCAGATGTGAGAAGAGCTCAATGAGTGTTAGGTTAAGAGGAAGTGCAGGATTTTCAGGGCTGGGAGGGGAAAATGCCAACTGAACCTGCCAAGCCCACAGGGCTCCAGACAAGGCAGGGGTCAGTCTGGGCTGGAGTCACCTGGAGTGACTCCAGCTCTGGACATTGAGCACGTGGGGAACTACTGGGCAGGCTGGGGTTAAAGCTCTTTTTATAGCAGAGGAGGAAAAACAGGCCTGGTAGATTTTGGCACAATTACTGGACTGTGAAAAGATCTAGAGCAGCAACAGCAACATGCTGGCACAGAGAGCCGGGAAGGCACAGCAAGCTCTGGGCTGCCAGGAGTGCTGCAATGCTCTAAAAGGCAGTTTGGCACTGGGCAAGCAAAGCTTGGCATCACTTATGAACCAGTGGCCAAGAGATCCTGTCCCTCGTTGCATCTCCTGCCCTCTGAGCTCAGGCTGATGCTGCCACCCAGGCCAGCAGAAACCTCTCTGTCACCAGCCTGAACAGCCCCCTTCTCCTCTTCAGATGCCTCAATCAATAAGCAGAGACTCAAAGCAAACTTCACCTCTGCAGGATCGTGTGTCCACTGCCCATCCACGAGGAACTTGTACTGGTGCTCTCCTTCTGGCAGGTCCAGGATTGCCACAAAGTTATTGTGACTGGAATTCAAGACAAACAATCAGCCCTGCAGAATTCTGAGCAGTGCCTTGGTCTCTAAGCTGTGACACACACTGTGACACAGAGCAGAAGCCTCCTCATGCAAAACCTTAAACAGGCAGAGAATCTCTGATGCAATCCAAAGGCAAGGAATCAAATGATGATTAATGCTCATGATAATTTCCTCTGTGACAGTGAGTCCCCCCACACTCCTGACATCCCATAACTGGCACTGAGCTTTTGTAAAGTCACTCTCACATCTTCATGTTACTTGTTAGCACGGGAGACCTCATTTATCTGCTGATGGAATAAGATCAGCTTTCTCATATTTCCCTGCCTTTCAGTATTTGCCATCATAAATTGCATTTCCCAAATGCCCATGAAATAAATGAACAATGAGCAGATAAAAGCAGCAACTCAATACTTCTGGGTTACTTTGGGTCTGCAGAGCTGCTGCTTGGCAATTTCCAAACTCTGTGAGGAATCAGGGCTGTGAAGTCCCTGATTCTTCAGAAGGCTTTAGAAGCATCTCAGAAAAGCTGAGTAACACTTGATGCTGCTCCAACAGGCCTCTGGGCCCTCTGAGCTGGGCAAAAGCCACTGACATGGCAAGGATGTGTCACAGACACTGTGTGTGATGGAACCAGCTCTCCTTTCCCTGCTCCAGGCTCACAGCAGGGACAGTTTGGGGTTATCTGTGTGCTGTGCCCAGTGAACTGACACAGCTCAGCTTCCACCCTGTGCCATCCAAGAATGGAGAAGCCACTCTGTCATCAGGGGCAGAGGAGAGAGGCAGGACAGTGGTAAACCCAGCCCAATCCCATCTCTGAGCTGCCCACCTCCCTCATGGCTCTGAGCACTGCCAGTCCATGGGGAACACGCTGCAGCAGCACTCCCTTACCTCCTTGTCAGAGGAATCTTACTCCAGTTGTTGAAGGACCCTGACAAATAAACCTCCTTCCCCCCTCCAGTCCAGCGGAACACCGTAGGCCGAGCTTGAGTGGGGGTTTTGTCATTCACCTCCAGGTCCTGCTGCCAAGCTAGAAATTCCTCTTTCTCCAATGGAGCCTGCAAGCACAATGTCTCAATCAAAAAAGGTTCTTTCCTGCCAGACTCAGAGAACCTGTGCTGTACTGAAAGCTTTTTTTGCCCTCAGGCAGGATTCTCTAAGTTTACTACAAGCAGGTTTTGTCAGATGCAGAATACAAAATGCATTTCTAGATACTGTTCACAAGTTCATTTGCACAAATTCTGCAAAGGTGTTGAAGCCTTCCAAATCTGCAGGAAGAGTGGAAGGCAAAATAATGCTCTTCCCTCCAATTATACCTGCTTGAACACCAATTCACTCTCTCCTTGGCATGGGAAGGAAGGGGGATGGACAGCTCTGTGTAAACTCAATGACAAATCCCTGCAGGTTCCAAACAGCCCCAGAGCATTCCAAGCAAGCAGTGCTGGGAGAACAAACCAGCAATACCTTCATTTCCTCTGGATGGAACAAGTCTGCATCTTCAGGGCTGTCCATGAGGATTTTGGGTCTGTCTCCCTCCTTGGTGGCTCCTCCTGAGCTGTCCCCTCGGGTGCCTTTGTGCCCATGGCGCTCCAGCCCCGCGCGCTCGCTGCTCGTGTTCCCCATTTCCGTGGATCTAAAGAAGCAGGGAAAGCCGGATCAGCACAGCACTCCCACAGCTGGAACACCAGCAGGCAGGAAAGGAAACTCATCAATAGCCTTGGGCTGTGCTTTTGAGTTGAAGAGCCTCAGAAACGTGATTAACCCATTGTGAAGTGACACCACGCTCTGAACAAAGGCACTGACAGTTTTTAGCCTCTGCTGCTGATGCTCTACATGAGCAGCTCTACCGGAGCCAGCCAGGCAGGGAGCTGACCCAGCAGGTCCCTGGCACACAGCACGGAGCTGCTGTGCCCCCGCAAGCCAAGGGCTCGATCTTTGCCTCCTGCCCCCCGCGCACACAGCGCTGCACCTCGCCAGCTGCAACACCAGGGGAACTTTCTGCTCCAAAAGCAGCCAGCCTGAAATGTGACCGCTCTCGAGTAAGTTATCTCACCCTGTTGAGGATGCTGAGAGCAGCTGAGGGGGGCTCTAAACAAATAATCACAGAATGGATGTCCCGTGCTGAAGGGCCCACAGGGACCACCCGGGCCAGCTCCTGGCCCTGCACAGACACCCAACGCTCCCACCCAGTGCCTGAGAGCGGTGTCCCAGCGCTCCTGGAGCTCTGGCAGCCTGGGGGCTGTGACCGCTCCCTGGGACGGCTCAGTCCCGCTCTGTCCCCGCTCTCCTCCGGGAGCGGCAGCGCCTGCAGAGACCCAGCCCCGCCTGGGTGTGCACGGAGGGGGCCGCGGGCGCACCGGGACCTCCGCGGGGCACGGGGGCCCAGCCCGGCCTGGCAGCCCCGGGAGCGCGACCCCGGGAGCCGCCGCTGCCCTGCCCAGCCCCGCCGGGCCCGCACCCACCGCCCGCCGCGCTCCCGCCGCCGCCGCCGCGCTTCCGCTTCCGCCGGGCCCGGCCCGCGCCCGCCGGGGGGAACCGAGCCCGGCGTTGCCGTTCCGGGCTGGCCCGCGCTCCAGGGCGGGCTCCATGGTCAGCTCCATGGTGAACTCCATGGGGGCTCCATGGGGGGCTCCATGGGGGGCTCCATGGTGGGCTCCATGGGGGACTCCATGGCGGGCTCCATGAGGAGCTCCGTGGCAGGCTCCACGGTGGGCTCCATGGCGGGCTCCATGGCGGGCTCCATGGGGGGCTCCATGGTCAGCTCCATGGGGAGCTCTATGGTGAACTCCATGGTGAGCTCCATGGGGTGCTCCATGGGGGGCTCCATGGGGTGCCCCAGGGCAGGCTCCATGGTCAGCTCCAGGCCAGGCTACCCCCGCGCCTCCTCAGCCCCCAGTGCTGCCGGGCACGGCTCCGTGCCCGCCCCGGGAGCCGCTGTGCCCCGGGCAGTGCCTGAGGGCAGTGTGGGAGCCTCGGGCAATGGTGCGTCCCTGAGGGCGGTCAGAGCACGCAGGAACAGTCAGCTCTGGCGTCTGAGGAGGTACAGATGGAAGGCCAAGTCCTTAAATGATAAATGTTTCCCAACTGAAATGACACTGATACATTTCTCAAAGCATTCCCCACTCACACTGTCTGGTTTTAATCTGGGCTTTCCCCCAGCTGTTACTGGTTTTTTATTCCCCTTTCCTCACTGCTACAGTGCTGCGGCCTGCAGGTGTGTCACCCTTCTCTTTACAGGTAAATTGCTTTTTTGACATTACAAATAGAAGCAACCTGCACAGAGACAGAAGGACTCCTACCAAATGGAAGCATCCACACACTGTACCATTGTGGGATGAGTTCTGCCGGGATGGCTGTGCCAGTGCAGCGCTGGCTCCCGCTGTGTTTCGGGGTACAGCTGCTCCCTTTTTGCCCCTGGGGTCGAACACCCTGCCCAGGACAGGCTGCCAAGGCTGCCAGGGCAGTGTGTGCAGGCAGCTCTTCCCCAGCCCTGCACACAGCCCCTGCTGTAAAATGCAGCTGCTGTTATTTTGACATTTCACACTTTTAGTCCTCCTGAATTCTTGTCTCCAACCCCAATTGTTTTGTTCTCCCCAGTTTTCTTGGCCAGCACTGTTTGCAGCACAGGGTACCTTGTCTTGCCCACCATTTGCCCATCCAGGACCATTGTGATGATCTGCACAGCAGCCACATAGACCCACTACAGGCCACAGTACCTTCATCTGGGGCCTGGCCTTTGCAATGATTTTTGTTTTTCTAGAAACCGCAGAGTGGTAACAAACTGCAGGGTAAGGCCTGCTAGCAGATCATGAGGCTGTGGTAACTACTCTGTGGTAGGTACAAGCATTCATTTTAAAGTCTGGTGTTAAAATGTGATGGTTCCCCCTTCCATGGTGATGAGCCATCCGTGGGTGTGCTCCATGCCAAAAGCTCTGGGAACTGCTGGCCTGTGGACAGGACAGAGGCCATGGACAAGGCATCTCAGCCTCACTGTGCCTTCTCCCTGTTTTCCCTGTGTCTGCTCCCTTTCAGGACTGGTTCTTGTCTCTCCTCACCCTGACATGTGGGTGTAGCACACTCCTGGAGCACTCAGCTGTAACTCACTCTGTCAGGTGCTGCTCCCTGAGAGGGCTGGATGACATCCCACCATGAACACCTAAATCATCCCCCACCTCCTCACACACGCCTGTGTGCAAGTCCTTGCGTTCACTGGAGTGTTGTTTTCTCCCCTCAGCCTGAGTGGGAGCCCCATTCCCTCACAGCTGTTGGTGCAGGAGATGTGGGAAGTGAGGGATTAGCTAAAGACAAGCCACAGGCCCTGGCAGAGCTCAGCCTCCCACTGATTCTCTGGAACCCTGGAGTTCTGCTCCTCCCTTTAACAGCATCTGTGACTTTTGCCTCCTTTTATGCTCTGCAGCCTGAAGGGCATAAAAACTCCCCCTGTTCCACCCCATCTGAACCAGCCTCCACATTCCAAAGGAAGACTACAAAATACCTTTTCTACCTCTGCCCCCGTTGGGGTAAAAGGAGCAGGGGAAAACACAAGTGACTAATTCTGAATAAGAAATTCCCTTAAAAAAACAAACAAAATATCCCCAAAACAAACAAACAAACAAAACCAAATTTCTCTTTCAGACTGTTCACAGCCCATAAAACAAGATAACAGTAATGATGAAATGTTTCATCTGGTGTCATGACTGTGCCACAACACCTCCTAGGACAATGTGAAGTTTTAAAAGCAGAGGCTTGTAAAAGACCTGCAGGATATGAAGAGCTCTGTGGTCTCTGTTAGTTGCCATGTCAGTAGCCACAAGCAAAGCTCAGGTCCTTTTTCCTCCCCTCACACCTACCTTTTTTAGTAAACATGAGCTAGACCTGGCCTGACTATTAAATCTTCTTAGTCAGAAGTTAACTTTAAGGTAGTTTGGTTCTTGGCTCTTAAAATGATGAGACTCAGCAGAGCTGGTCAAAGTTCTGGGAATCATTACAGAGCACTTTGGGTGCTGTACAGGCTGAGGGGTCAAGTGAAGTGACATCTTTGCTACTGAGTCACTCTACCCCCTTGGAGATATCACTTACCATCCCTCTCTATCAGCTGACTCATTTTAAAAGAGAGGAAGGACCAAAGAGGAGAGGTGTGAGGTCAGGACAGACCTGTGTTAGGAGAATGCATGTCTTGGATTAGATGGAGTGAAGAGTGACATTACAAGCTTTTCAGGCCCAGAAGTCAGGGATGGCACTCACCAAACACCATGCTCTAGGCCAGAAGCTCTCATTTTCACTATTTAGATTATCTCTCTTGTTATTTGATTAAAATCAAAAGGCAATTAAGCCTCCACTCAATACTGGTTGAAAAGTGAACACGAGGCTGCCACAGCTCACCATGACCACAGAGCCTGCTTTGGTCTGGATACTTCACTTCCAGTGGAGTTTCCCCTTCTCTTACCTCAGAGTAGGTGTCAAAAAAGAATTGCCTTCAGCCTCATGCTGTGCAGTTCAAAGTCCTGAAGAATCCATTGAAATCTGGCAAAGTTCTTTTCCCTTGATATGATGCAAGCTTATTTAGCCAGAGAGAAGTCACTGCAAGTGGTGTGGAAGCTGACTCAGCCCTCCAGCGAGAGATGACAAACGCAGAGGAGCCATCCTCAGACGTGAGCTGGGAGATCAGATTCACACATGCCATAAATCACATTATAAAGGACACATGAGCAAGTGCTTCTTGCAGCTTGAGTGCTGTGGAGAGTGAGCTGTGTGGGAGCAGAACAGAACTTACCCAGAGTTCCAGACAGGGTAAATTTCTTGCTGTCTTGGAGTCCCAAATTTATTCCTCCATCTTTGCAGTGGCTGATTGATGTTTGCAGGCCCCCTCCTCCTTTTAGGTCCCTTGTGGGTTTAGCCCCCTTAGGCTGGCAGGGAGTGCAGCAGAGGAGGTTGGGCAGCCTCCTCAGAGGCTCAGTCCCCTCTCAGGGACACGTGTCCTGCTGAGCTGCAGAACGTGATGTTGTGCTTGGGAAATGGAAAACTGGGAGTGCACAGAAGAAATCCCTCACACACCACTGCATCCCTCCTCTGCTCCCACACTGCACACCTCCTGAGACCTGCTAAATCAAAATGAGGTTGGAGGGGGGAGGATTGTAAGAGGAAACCAACATTTAGGTAGTTTTTGAGCCTGAAGGTGCTGCCTGTGGAGACTGAGGGCTGTCTCAGAAAGGGGGGGGGGTCAGGCAGCAGCCCTGCAGAGCCCTGAGGGCTCCAGCCTTGCCTGGAGCTATCTCCTACAAAGCCAGGGTAGGTTCCACATCTGTTCAAGGTTTGGTGATATGGACTCCACCTTCCACAAAGGCTCCTGAGCAGCTGTCAGGTAACCAGGATGCTTCTAACCAGCTTGGCCCCCATCAATCCAGTGAATTTTCCTTGTATTTAGATCTTACTGGCCTTTGGGAATTCAACCCTTCAACTCTTCTTGCATGTGTGCACACACAAACACACAAAGTAAAAACTAAGGGGGGAGATGACTCCATCTTCCCCCTTCTGAGGCAATCAGAAATAAATAACTGGCAGATCAAGTTAAGGTGCAGGAGAGGAAATGAGCCTAGAGAGAGATGTTTGCCCACTGTTTCAGCAGAGGCACCTGAACAGATGCTGAGAGTGAGGGACACTGTGGCAGCAAACAGATACAACCTATTTCCAGGCTGAGAGGCAGAACACACTGTGAGCACATATCCAAAGATAGAGGTCCAAAAGCTACAACTTCTGGAACCTCACCACTCCTGGACCCTGGCTGCAACAACATAAATTGAAGAGCCAGTGCTGATCTTCAGGGGAAGGCTGTAAACTCCTGGCTGTGCCTGCAGGAAGGCACCCCAAGAATTTAATTTCATATTATCCCCGAGATAATTTGTTTTTTATGCAATCTGAAGAAACTTACACCACGTTTTGAGTATCTGGCTGACCCCCTTCATACAGCAGCAAAGAACCCCCACTTATATTTAGAAGCCTCTTCTAGGATTACATATCAAGATACGTGCACTGGGCTGTTTTGCAGAATGCAGCTGCCTTGTAAGAAGCCAAAGGTGCCAACATGATCCAGGAGCTGAGGCCAGCAATTTCAAATTGCCATCTGTCTCTGCCTGTAATATGTGCAGGAAAGAAAAGGGAGCTGCACTTGAGGCATTAGTTGGTGCCTTCAGTGTGCGAGGACACTGTGTCCAAAAAATGGAAGCCTGAAGCAGCTTTGCAGAAGGAAGACTCTGTTCATGCACCCAGGACACAGATATTGAGTTGAAATACATCTTACTGCTTCCCATCTCCCTCTGTTTCATCAAATAACATCATTCAGCACATATATAACAGGGGTTTTTTCCTACCAAATAAGGAGGGTCCAATGCAGAATAATGGATCAAATCCAAATCTAGATGTGTGACAATGAATTTCAGAGATAATGGAATTTGTATACATGCCCCTCTAAATATGGAGCAGGCACAAATTCCTCAGTCAGACACCTGCATTCTGCCTTCCACATCCACTGCTGGCACTAGGGCCTTGCTGATTTGGGCACTAAAATGTCATTTATGCTCCCTGTGTTTGCTGCCTGCTTTGGGATGTCTCTGCCATCCTGAACATGCCAGAACAATGTGGTTGTACAAGGACCAGACCTCTTTCCAGCACAAGCTGCACTTCCCAAACATGGTTGAAAATTTATGTAAACATAAATAAATGAAGAGAACCAATACCAATACATTAGTAAAGCAAAAATAAGATTACCTATGACACAGAAGCACTAAGGACATTAGAGGAATTGCTGCATTCTCTCCTCTCTGTCACATTAAGTGGTTTAATATAAAGCCTTTATTTTTATACCAATCAATAGCACTGTAAGGTACCAACATTTATCTTCAGAAGCACTGAAGGTACAATGGCTCAATTCTCAATTGTATTAAGAGTGAGACTTCAAAGATATTTATGAGGAACAAGATGCAAGTTAGATTTCCAGTATGGTTTTCAAAAGCTTCTGAACAAGTTGGGTGCCTAACTCCTATTGATCTCAACCCTTGTCAGGCAGTTTAAAAGATACTTCAAGTTGCCTATCCCTATCCTCTGGTGCCCACACAACTTTGGAAACCTCCTTTTGCTGTGATTCACCTCATTCTGAAACTGTCCAAGGGCTTAGAAAAAGGGATATTACTCTTTCCAATAGAAGAGGCAACAAAACTTAGGAAAAGACACTTCCCACATACCAGAATAGACATGAATTAAAAGTAATTTTATTTCACTTGTCAATGACATTTCTATAATATCTGATAATAAGGCAAGCTACTAAAAGTCCCACAAGACATATCAGACCATTAAAATAGTATTCAAAAACCAAAGAGGAGTTCACAGAACAGCCAATTCTTGGGATCATCAAAATCAGTGGCAAGATTCCCATGTGGACAAATCTGATCAGTGTAAATGTTTAATAAATCAGCTGACTTCACCAGTGTTTGTGAAGTTTAATACTGCAGCAATTAAGGAGAGGTAATGCTTCACTGACTTCAATGAAAAACAGAATTTGGCAGGAAGGAAAGCGAAAAAGCACATTGAAAATATAATATCAAGGCACAAAAAATACATGCTACTTCCAGGCATATGCTTTAACAGGTAAAGGTTTCTGGGAGGATTTTTTTTTTTCGTTTTTAATAGGCTGTTGAACTCCTGACAGATGATTCTTGTCTCACCTGCACCTGCAGAACTCCCTGGATTTCTGGGCAGTCGCTCCAGGTTGATGTTGGTGCAGGGAGAGGGAGTGGAAGTTGGCACAGCTCTCTTGAAGCTGCTCAGAAGCTCTCAGCAGCTGCTGAGGGTGTAGCCACATCTTAATGCTCACCAGAGCTCACTCCTTTTAACGTAGAATATTTGTGTGACAAAACAATTGTATTCTGTGAAACAGCTAATGAAAACAGCTGTCCCATGCTAGATTTTCACAAGGTATCAAGAAACTGCAGTAATTTAGAGGCCATCCATTCTGGAACCTGAGGCTGCTTGCTGAGTAGTGTCTAAGGATCAGGAAGTGTGTCTGTAACTAGGCAGAGGTGCAGAAGTCTGTCCATCTCTAACTGCAGTGATACACAGACCAGTCATAGAGATGAGAGGATGAGCCAAACAAAACCCACATGAACAAAGCAGAACACAATGAAACTATGTGCCTTGCTGGAAGCACAACAACAAAGGGATGAAGGACATCTGTTTAAAAAGAAGATCTTTTGTCAGATAAAAAAATAGGAACTTTTTACATATGTGAGGTTTAAAGAGGAAAATATGATCAGTGCAAATTTAATGCGGGACAGGAGCTAAGTCAAGGGAGTGCAACAATGAAAGACAACAAAACAAAAATAAATTATTAAGAAAAACATGGATGCAATGGAACAAGAGTCTCTCTTAATAATCAAGTGATTGAAATCGGTCCCAGGTGTTTAAAAATCCAAGGTAAAGTTCTAAAAGCTGAGGATGACAAAAGAAAGCAGCTGCTGAGTCAGAGTGCGCCCACAGCATTATAAAATCACAGAGCAGGGTAAAATCACAAACCCATGGGTACAGTTGTGTCATGTTGAGACTATTTTAAAGTAATGGACAAATCCTTAATGGCCTGATCCAAAATCTGCCAGAAGTAACAGGAGTTCTCCTACTAGCTTCAGTGGGCTGTGCATCAGATCTTACACTGTGCACCATAAACAGTCTGGATATGTTGGCTTTGTGTGGCTGGGGTCAGCCAGGGAACATCACAGATCCAGCATACATTCCATGGAAAAGAGAAAGAAAAGGGATTTTGTTTTAGGGCAAGATCTCATTATACATTAGGGTAAAAGAAAAAATGCTGCTTTATACTGAGATGTCTTATAAATAAATAGTTTTGAAAACCTGGTCACGCCATGCTGATTAACTAACTGGGCTATCAGTTCATTCACCAGCAACATGCCTCTGCAGACGTGTAGGGTCAGAGCTAACAGTCTGGAATGGTTTCCATCTCTTCTTTTTCCCCCCTTCAGAGGTTTACATGTTGATATCATCCAAGTGCAGTCCTGGTCTTCAGATAGCATGCTGCAAGGACACAGAAATATGTGTGTTTAAAGGAGGAGAAGACAGAGAGTTTGCCCTGTGAGTTTAAATTATTAATTCTACAGATCTAATGGATACATTATGCCACATTAGTGGTACTTGTTCTCTTAACAAACATCCCTCTAGACTAGCAGCTCAATACAGTTTTGAGTCAAAGAGCTGAGTTTCTAATGGCATTGGTCATCTGTCAATCCAAACTGAATTTTTAAACTGGGTTACCTGAATCAATGCAAATCAGGGCCTTCCATTCCAGGAAATGGGCTCTCACTTGACAAAGATTCATGAGGTCAACAGCATCTCTGCTTCCTTGGAGTGGTACATAAAGCAGTCAGACAAGAACAACCCTCCGGCAGTGGAGAACTTGGTAAATCCCACAGTAACACTCAACATGCTTTAAAAGGACTGGGAAACCTGTCCTGTGCATGTGCACTAGGAGAGCAAAGATCTGAGGAGTTCCCTCAAATTCCTGTGTAGGGGAAAGCTCTCAGTCAATAGCCATGGATGCCCTGAAATCTCCCTGGATTCTGGGTTCTGCTGGAGTCTGAGGGATCTCCTCATCAGGCAGATACACTCTAGCAGCTCCTCAAGGAGGGATTTGGTACTCAAGGCACTGCCCAGTAAATATATCCTGCAGACAGCATTGATGACTTTGCTGACTGTCTCTTGGATGCTACTCATGGCTCCACTGGGTAGAATCCATTGTGGGAACATCTCCTCTGTGCACAGATGAAACAGCTCTTTCTGGACCAGGATTTTTCATGTGGTTTGCTAAGGAAGTCAGGCTGATGTAACCACACTGTCTGTGCACCTGCACACTGTGCCACTACTCAGCCTTCCAGCTGAGGGAGCAAACACTTTGAGAAACAGGTAGAGGACTTTAGGCTCCTATGTTTTCACAAATCCAGTGAAACAAGGTAAGGATCAAGGAAATAACCAGTATGTGCCCTTACCACAGAAAAGCAGCAGTATGAGCTCCCTGGCTGGATGGACACCAAGAATTATAGAGCAGGAATGCCCTGACTTCAGGCTTGGAGCTCTATCCCTTACTGGCAGGCCAGTCCCCGCAGCACAAGACCCTGACTCGTTTATTTTTATGGTAAGGTGCAGAGGACAGGATGGCCAGTGTAAAGATCTGGAGGCTGGCTGAGTAATCCCTGTCCTCGTGCTGGTCTTCATCTTGTCCTGTCTCTGAAAGACAGGCAGTCACTGAGTGGAATGCCTTCAAGGCTTCTGAGAGCTTCAGGAACAGGACAGCACAGATACTAAAAATAAACTTGCACTCCTTTTCCTCCTGAAGAATTATTTCTAAGTCAGTGAGGAAACTGTATGTGTACATCTGTCACAGCTG
This sequence comes from Ammospiza nelsoni, assembly GCF_027579445.1. NCBI lineage: Eukaryota > Metazoa > Chordata > Aves > Passeriformes > Passerellidae > Ammospiza > Ammospiza nelsoni. Next base: position 10,155,540 of record NC_080650.1, on the reverse strand, counting down.
CACAGTCTAAACACTTCTCCTTTTCCTCCTACCTGGAATTACCAATGCTGCATTACTGCACATGAGCTTGATTTAAAACCCTTCTGATTCTGAGCAGTGCAAGCTGGTGCTTTCCTCACAGCCTGGCTGGCTCTGTGTTCCTTGGAAGCCATGCTGACAGGTGGCATTTCTGTGGCTTCCCTGGGGTGAAGTTCTAAATCAAGTGAGATTAAAGAAGGGGTCAGAAGTTCAGGCTCCTCTACGAAAGCACTGAAATACCATAATGGTTTGCATAAAATTCCAAACTCACAGCGTTTTGGCTTCCTTCCTCAGAGCAAAACTGTTGCTGTCTCAGTCTACTGGAGTTTTTACTTCTCTCTAACACCTCTCACTCACCCTCCACATTTCTGCTTGGCTCACTCCTACTTGTCCAGACTGCAGAAGTCCACAAGAGAGGAGCACAGAAGATGTGGGCTGTACATGAAATGCCTCGTGGCTCAGCTGGGTGGCAAAACTCATGTGAGCAAAGTGTCACTCAGACACTAGAGGTGGTCTAGTAATGCGCTGTGGGGAGCTGACTAGTGTTCTGAACTACTCACATGGCAGCATGAAGTAGAACATGACATGTTTAGATACATTTAAGAATAGGGTTTGGGATATCTAGGATCTCCTTCACTTAAGTAAGGAGGATCCAGCCCAGGCTCTTGTTTCCCTGAACCCTGCCAGCAGAACTCAAATGTAATGCAAGGGTGTCTCATGTCAGCAAAACCCAAACCAAAACAGAATTTGGAATCTGCTTCAAAAACGTTGGTGCTGCTCTGAAAACAGATTGTAAATGACTTGAGAGCCCTCACTGACTGACAAGATCACCACCTTTTGCTGAACAAAATGCCCACAGGTGGGAGGGCTGACTGCAAGCCTGTGCAAGTCTGGGGAAAGGTTTCTGAGAGGAGCATGATGATAACAGGGGCACTGGGTGGGAGCAAACAGGGTATGGCACACACAGGCTGTGGCACACAGCCCTGCCCTGCTCCAGGTCACGGTGCTGTCCCCTCAGGGAAGGCAAATACATCCCATTTCTCACTGCAGTCCTTGATGGACAACATGCCTGAGGCACACATGCAGGGCCAGACTGTGGTGACACAAATGCCAGCTAAAGTTACATCTGAGCAAGCCCTGGAAATGTAACTCAGCCCTCGGGACTGGCGAGGCAGGGGCACAGGGGAAGCTGACAGGGGAGGCTAAAAGCAAATGGGGAAGAGTAAGGATAAATTTGGCCCAGTGTGGAATGAGGCCCAGCCCTGATCTCACACACAGCACAGCTCTGCACTCAGAGCCCTCAGCAGGATGAGGGACATGCCACTTCACACTGATCAGGACACACAAGTTCTGTTGCTGGGCTGTCAGCTCCAGTGATGCAAGTGATGGCTTCCCCTTGCCTACATTTGGGGCCATGGCTGCAGATCATAGATGGTTCCCAAGTGTTGGGTGGGCCCTACTCCAGGATATAAATATGTATCACTACATATCTTAATATATGTTAGCTAAAGATAACATGCCAGTGTTTGAGACAAAGGAGGCTCTCTGAGGCAGCAGGAGAAGCCCCAAACTGACTTAGCTCTGAGTAAATCCTCAAAATGAGAAGTCAAGGCTGTTTCTTCCCTGCAGTAGATGTGTAGGTGTTGGCTGCTGTTACTCCTGTGCTACTGCTGCTCTGTGACTGAACCAACCAAGGAAGGCACATGAGGACACTTGCAAGTGGGGGTTTGCTGAAAAGTGAAAGGGTCTTCCTCTTCCCAAGTCTGGCACTATTATTGGGAGTACATTTGGGGGTATTATTGGTGGTATAAAATCATTGTTTGCTCAAAGCAGGAATTTCCTGCTCTTCCTCTCTCTGCAACTTCTACCATTTCTGCCCTCAGCACACCTGACTAGATATTCTTCTCCTGGCTGGGGCATGTGGAGTTGTTTTGAAGGAGGCTTCAGAGCCAGCTGAGCCTGACTCAAGTTCCTGTATCTATAAGAAAAGTTGTGTAACAATTGATGGAGATTCCCCCCTGCCAACCTGACTTGGATGTCTCACTTTTGTTGCCTCTCAGAGGCTGGATGTTGTGGAAGAGAACTTAAGTTCTCAGTACACTTAGCATTTTTGATGCTGGCAGCAGTATCTCCCCAAGGTAATTTGCAGTGAGATTTGTTATCCCTTGAAGACCAAAAGAAGCCACAAGGAATGTCAGCAGAAAGAACTGGGTACGGTGGTATCTGATTAATTTCAAGTGGATAAAGTACAGGAATTAATCTTGGAAGGGTCAAGCTTTTCATACATACTGCTAAAGTCTAACTTCCAGGAAAAATGCATGTGTAGGTCATGGAAACATTAAATCTGTGCTTAATGGTGATCAAATAAATCTGCCATATTATTGTATCAAGGCTATTTTGTGCTACCTTACTAATATTGAAACATATATTAAAGTTAGCATAGAACTAATTTACAATCACTCCAGCAGAGTGGCTGTCAGTAAATAATCATGAGAAAGGCACAAATGGGTGTGAGGTCACTGAATGGAGTGTGAAAAGCCATTCACAGCAGTGGAATGTCAGACTAAGACAATTTAGTATAAAGTAAAAAGGTCCAAGAGTAAGGTAACAGAGGGGACCCAGGTAAGCATGGAGAGTCGAAAGACCAGCTGGATGCTTCTGTTCACTCATTTTCACATCAAAAGATTGTTGTTGCCATCAAATCCTTTCCTAGAAGCAAAGGCTCTTTGGAGGATGACAAGTGAGAGGGAGAAGGGGAGCAGTGAAGAGGTTGGAAGGGTAAGAGAGCAGAGTGAATCCAGTGAACCTGAACTCCTCACAAAAGTCATGGTACCATTTGGCCAAGGAAGCTCTGTGGAAACTATGTACAGAAATTAATATCTCAGCAGTGTTCTGAGGGTTCCCAGGCACCTTCTACCCAATAGAGAGTTTTCTCTTAAAAAAAACCCTCCCAGAACCAAAATCAAATTAAAAAGTCCTCAAAGGAAAAACAAAGTTGTAATATACTGGTTTACTGCTGCCTGGTCACTGTGAATGCTTCTGGCCAGTGCTGTCTGCCACTCCTCACACTGCCCTTCCCTCCCCTACTTTGAAAAAATAACTGAGCTGCTCTCCTTGCCTGAGAAATGATGAGTAAGGAGGTGGAATTTACTGCTGCTGTCAGTTACAAAACTTGGCACCCCCAGCCTGAAGAGCCTTGGGTTTGAATCTGCCAGTGCTGAATGAGCTGAACACAAGCTGAACCAAGACTCCTGCTTGCAAAATGCACAGAAAATTAATGAATGCACAGGACACTTAGAGTCTGAAACAACATCTAATAATGTCCCACAGAGCTGGACCCCCTGTCCAGTAACTTCCCTGCAGCTCAATATGTTGTATTTCAATTTTTGTATGAAAATGCTGTACACGTTTAACCAGTTACTGCATTCCACTCCTCAGAGATGTCTTCATTTCAGTGGTAAATGGGGTGTTCTCTGTTTATAGCTTATGCATAAGTTTGTGCAGTGCACTGAAATGCCCTCCAACCAAACCAGCCAATAATAAATTCATTTAAATTGGTTATTTTAATGGGAAGTGCACAGTACTGTGGAGAAAAGAATACATTGTTGCACAACCTTAAGAAAGATTATCAATACCCTCAATTGCTTTTGTTCTCTTTTCCAGTAATCCATTTGGGTAACCCCAGAGATTAATTTGTTTGTTTCTATTATTGCAGGTGTGGGAGGACAATAACACAGCATAGAGAGTGAAGGGCCTTACCCCACAGAGACACAAGTCAGAATGACATTTTTGATCACTTTTGATATAGTTCTGGTCATCTATTTTACTGTCAAACAGTAGAGGAGTAACTGACTGTTGTCTCCTCCTTGCAGAGCTAAAAGATCTGTTGGCCAGACCATGAGACTGAAAATTAGCACCTGGGGACTCTGTTACCTGAAATTTAAAGATCTCAGGTCACTTGGTATGAAAGATGGTGAAGCTGAGGAGGAGAAAACCCAAAACCAACTGGCCAAAATCGGAAAAATATATTGGAGCTGCAAGAGCTTCTAGAAAACCACCTGCTGCCAAGACAGAGCCGCTTGTGTTTAACCACAGACAACAGAATTTTCTAAGGTGTAGAATACAATAAAATCCTTTTGGAAAGCATACATGCATCCCCAGATAGATAAAGAGAGGTGGCTGTGGCAGCCCTCAGTGCCTGAGGGAGGGCTGTGGGAGCCCTTGCTCACCGTTGTGAAGTGAACCGCGCAGTAGATGCCGATGATGATGAGGCCGATGATGATGGAGGCCACGGCCACCCAGAGCGCGTTGCGACCCAGCCGCTTGGAGCCTTCTATGTCCCCCTGGTTGTAACTGTTCAGAGCCTGCAGGGGGCAAACAGGGAATCACACTCTGCCCTTCAAACACAAACCTGTAGGCAAAGCAGCACGGCAGCGCTGAACCAACAGAACAAATCAATGTCCGCTGTCAGGGTAAGCAGGGAGTCCAATTTTCTGTTCCACTCATTTTCTGTTGGAATGTTGGGGGACACAGGACAGATGATGGACTTTGGACCTGGTAAACATAAGAGATTTGATAACAGGATGCTTTGGCAAAAGCAAACAGGACTTTGAAAATTAGACCTGGATTGCAAGAAGATGAAATCAAACGGTTTACCAGAAAAAGAAAATCCCATTAAACTCTGCAAGCAAGAGATGCTGTTATATGCATAAGTTTGTGTATGTGATTTTAACCTAATCATTGTAGTACACATTACTAGTCTCCCTGAAATAGTATATAAGCATTTGTATCCCACAATAAAATTGAATTCTGATCACCAAGTCAGTCTCCCCATCTCTCTCCATTGCCGACAATTTTCAGTAACTTTCATTGAAGCTACAGCTCTTTTTTGTTTGTTTGTTTGTTTTGTGGTTTGTTTGTTTTTTGTTCAGTGGTGGGCCTTTGTTTATATGATACACACCTGTCACTGTAATATTTTCTGAAAAATTCCCTTGCCCAGGATTCTTCTCCTGGGAAGGTGAGATGCCTCAGAGAAAAAAAGAAAACAATAATTATCTGATTTGCTTCTCCTGTGTTTTGCTGCTTTGGAATGTGGTTGGAGATTGTTTATCCAATATGTGAATTGTTTTAATTGAATGGCTAATCACAGCCAGCTGTGTTGAGGCTCTGGAGAGAGTCACAAGTTTTTCATTAGTATCTTCTAGCCTTCTGTAAATATCCTCTCTATATTCTTTAGTTTAGTTTAGTATAGTATTTTAATATAATATCATAAAATAATAAATTATCCTTCTAAGAACATGAAGTCAGATTCATCTTTCCTCCCAATGACGTGGGACCCAAAAAATACCACACACACCAGCATAAAAGCTGTCAAACCAACATCAACCCACTTGCATAAACCAGTGGCTTTTATTTTTGGAAATAGTTTTGTGGTATATGGGAATTATTATTTGCCACTTCACTAGCAGTGAGATAAATTCTTATGCTTTACAAGATATAAGCATAAAAAAGAGCATAAACAGGCTGCATTTTTAGAGAAAGTCTCAGCAAAACTCTAAAAGGCTTACTAATTACCTATTTTTCCAATATTTTACTTTTCCAAACAAAGTTTGAAGAATTAATGGGTAGTTTGCTAGTGGTGGGAAAAATACAGACTGAAAAAATATAGGGCATCTGAACAAAACATCTGAGTGCCATCATCATGGGCTAGAAGTTGTGTTCCTTTGCATTCTGGAAGACACTGATAATTATGATCATAGACACTGATAATTATGATCATAGACACTGATAATTATGATCATATCCATCCTGAGGTGTTCATCAGCTATCCCTATATTATCTCAAGAGACTCGAGTTTCTCTCTACCCACCCATGGCTTAGCAGATGCTGTACATTCATTACATGCTCAGATTGCAATGTGTGATAGGACCACTCTGACCCTCTACACTTCTGTGAGACAGACTGTAGGATTTTCTGAATTAATTTTTGGTTTAACCAAACCATTTCTAAAGGAAAAGATTCAGTGAACCACACAAAGTGCTGTAGCATAGGAGTCTAAACACAGTTTGTAGAATTTTTTCCCAAGAATGATATGCTATCAAAGCATTAAAAAGGGCATTATTCCTAAGAATTCTTTTGTAAAATCATGAGAGTTTGAGTTCATAAGCCATAACACTGAGTCCAGATTTCTAGATCAGATTTCACTATTGAACTCAGCATACTTCCTCAGGGAATCAGATTAGTCACAACATGGTTTTTAGTATCTTGTATATATTTCAGGAGGTATCAGAGAAATGGGAAGAGTAGGGGGAGAGATATGGGGACCTGATCAAATTAACTGCTCTCTGGACTAGAGAATTCAGATGTCTCTAGAAAACAACTGTATGAGGTATCACCAAGTGCCAAAATGAAAGTGCTTCAGCTATAAATCACTTTTTGCAGCAAACAGAACAACAGAGTGAAGAGCTGAGACTGTGGAGGGCAGGAAAGGGATGAAGTTCAGAGCACACCAAGCACTGCTGTAGAGCCATTTTTCCCAAGCAGGAAAGCAATGAGGGGCATGATGTGTGTGCTGTGTCAATTAGTGAGCACGCAGAGCTAATGGGCTGGGTGCACCCGTGGTGTCAGCACTGCAGGAGCATCAGCCCAGCCCAGACAGTCCCAAAGCAACACAGCCTGCGTTCCTAGAACTGCATCTCAAGGATAAGTGCAGGTACTTATTCTCTGGAGCCTACAAAAGGCTGAGATGCTGATGCACTCATGTCCTTAAAGAGAGCACTGATACATTTCTTCCCTTCCTGGAAGCCCACATGCCTAAACATTTCTCTGGTTTGTGTCCCCAAAGAATATCACTAAAACCTCTGCTCTGCTGTCAGATTTCATTGAGGTTGGAAAGCACGTAATGGGGAAAGAGGGAAGAGATGGAAATGAGAGATGGACACGAGCACATGGTCAGACAGGACAGTGCCAGCCCTGATCGTGCTACAAAGGGGCTGGCACTGTCCTGTCACCAAAGCCACTCCACTGTCCCCAGCAGACCTGGCTGCAGAAGAGCTTTCTCCAAGTACATTTGGAAAGGTCTTTAAAAGGATTATGAGGAGAAACACAGCTCAGCTGGCCTTGAGCAGACTGACCTCCTCCTGTGTGTGCCAACACCCACCAATGCCACTGTGGCTGCAGGGAGAAACAGAGAAGCAGCACAGACACCCTGGCCCTGACTTTGTGCTCGCCTCTTATCAAAGCACTCCCCTGGCACGGCATCTGCAGGGGGGTTCTGCAGACACCATCGACTCAGCTCCCCAGCTTGTGGTCTCAAAAGTGAGACAGAGTTGTAAGCAAGACCTGACAGCATCAGCTTGCAGTTCTGGGTCATTTTACTAATGTATTTAGGAAGTCTGGAAAATGTCCATGTGATTTTTGCAGGTACTGCATAAATAATTCACCATACAAACTTTAATAAATAATGCCATTTTAATATAAATCCACGATGAAGAGGAGGAAAACAACATTAATGATAAAGAATAGGATTTGGGAGAGTCAGGAAGGAGACCAAAGTTTCTCTATGAAGAGGTTTAAATTAAATGAAATAACTTAGAAAGCATTCAATAAAAAAATAAGAGGTTTGAGGGAGTGGTTGGGGTCTGATGTAAAGCTTTCTGAAATTCATTACTTCCATCTGCTTCAAAGGGCTCCTGGTCAAGTTTCCAGTTTTCAATATTAGACAGAGATAACAACAACTGTTAAAGCTTTAACTGTTACATCTATTTATTTCCAAGGGCTTGGCAATATATTGAAAACACAACATCTGTATGAGGTCTGTCCAACTTTTAAAACAAATTTCAGCCTAACACCATATGATTTCTCAGGTTTCTGCTACCTCACTGGCTATGAAGTCATAATGTAAATTAAAGCCACAGTTCTGCAGTTGTTTATTTACTTGAGTAATCTCAGTGACTTCACCAGGTTCACACACATCTATTTATAAAACATTCTCAGTTCAACAATAAAGTGACTTAAACTCATGTGAACAGAAATGGTCTGAATTAGCTATAAAATATTAATCCCTTTTTATGTGTATTTCTTGTTCCACACCCCCAGAGCACTGACCATGGCAAAACCATGAAAGAACACTGAGTTACTTCAGAAATCTTCCTCTACTTTTTTACAGATCTGGGCAGAGCAGACTGAGGTTCTCTGATCAGCATTTTCTAGGCTCTGTAAGGCAGGCTGGGTGAACCTCAATTGGCTGTGCCTGGAAAGGAGACACTCTCTAGTTCAGAGCTAAGGAAGAACCAGACCTGCTGACTCAGGGTGACTCCTCACTGTAGGAACAGCTCCCAGGGAAACACAAAGGAGAGGGGGCGCTTGGGGAGCAGTTCAGAACAGGCAGGTGCTGAGCAGGGGAGTGAAAGGGGAGCTGGCTCTGCAGGGTGCTGCTGAGGAAAAACAAAAACCTTCCAGTTTGCAAAGGCAGGGCCATGCAAAAATGCCTTAACAGCAGCTGCTGAGCCCTGCTGTTTAATATTCCTGAATATTAAATATGCTGTTTAATATTCCTGAAGTGAGTTCAGGCTGTCCCATATGGTGTTAGATATCCAGGTACCTACAAGCTACCTAACAAGGGGTGTATAAATAATAAACTCTGCAAGCAAACTTTCTAAATACAGAAACATTGGTCACTGCTGGTCACTGAGCTGGCCACAGCCAACACACTGCACATGGCTCCTTAGGATCCCAATTAAAAGAGGTGAGAAAGCAAGGTCCATCCTTTCCTGTCCCTAAGGCTTCCACCACCCTCTAATTTGTTGTCTCTGCTTAGGGAAACCCATATAAAGACAAGGCATCTGAATCCCACAGCAACAAATGCAGACAAAGAACTTGTTACTATCAGAGGCAGATGAGCCAAGATTGTCACAGCTTGACCACATATGTTGTTTGAAGCATGGAAATGATTAAACACAAATGTGTCAACAGCAAAAGGGAGTTTGGAGCAAAAATCAGTGAGAAATAGCTTTGGAGAGACTGTTTGGAGGTTGTTACAAATGTAAAGCCCGATGGAATTACAGAACTAGTCTGACATCTCTCAGGTGAGAGATCTCTGAAATGAAGACAGCTGAAGGGGGGCAATGAGAAGGGCCAACAAAACGTGTTCAATTGTCAGACCTCAGTGCTGGCATTGAAAATATCTGATTCATTTCCCAGAGTTATTCCACAGCCCCCCTCTAGCTGTGACCCCATGAGCCAGACACAGCCAGTCCACCCAGCCAGGTCTCAGGCACAGCTGGCAGCTCACTGAGAGCTCTTTGGGCTCACCACTGCAGAGAAGGAGCCAAAGAGCTCAGTGACACAGTGCCCAGCCCCAGCCCCACACCAGAGAAATCTCCTGAGCCACAAGAAGCCTCCTGACCTGGTCCTGCCCCAAAACTCTTGCCTGTGGTTATTACACTTGTATGGGAAAGAAGAGGGCAGAGCTGAGGGAGGTGTCCCTGGGGCTGACTGAGCCAACTGATGGCAGAGCAGTGTGACACAGCTGCTCACAGTGACACAGCTGCTGGAAGCAACAAGGAGCAGAAATGATGGCATCTGGGGCTGCACAAAGCTATTGAGAGCAGTGATCCTACAGCCAGGAGTCTTGGGGAAAACAGAACTCCATTTGCCAGAAATGCTGAGCAGTGCTCACCCTGCAAGTGGCCAGGGGTGCTCTTGTAATGCCAATATGGCAACACAGTGATGGCAATAATGCCCTTTCTACCAGCTGTCCTCTGACCCCTGCCATGAGAAACAGGTAAGGAGCAAGGAAAGTTATTATTGCAATAAGGAGAACTTGCAAAAGGTTTATTCTAAAAATAAAGTAAAGGAGGTAAGATCTGTAACGGTGAGGTTTGAGCCTCCAAAGGTGAGAAAGGAGTGAGGAAACCAGTGCTGGAGTTGTAAATGGGGCAGCAGAAGAGACAGAAGAGACTGAAGACAAATCTGTCACTTATTTTGGGGGTGTGTTAGAGCCCAGACTCTACTTTTAGAGTGAAAACATTGTCTGAATTTAGAACAGTTAAGGAGGGCATGACACAGGTACACAGGGTGCTGAACCATGCCCCCTCTAGAAGCCAGTAGGTCTTTTCCCTTTAGGTCCATTTTATGAAGTGGAAATTTGTAGAAAATCCACTTTTGAGGGTCTTTAAATCTGACCCAGAGTCTCAGGTAAGCTCTGCAGACCGTAAAGGTGTCTTCTGTAAGAAAATAAAATAACCCACCCTTGTATCTCAGTGTTAACCCTTGGCAGCTCCAGCTGAGAAAGGGAGGGAGGTGCAGATCCCAGCAGAAGTGGAAATAAAACCAGCCCAGGCTAAAATGCAGAACCTGCAGCTGAAGATAATGCAGCAGTTACAGGTTGCAGCTTGGAAAGGCAGGGGGGTCAGGCTGTGGAAAAGAAGTTGGACATGCTATTTTTATAGAAAAGGAGAGGTTTTAGGTAGGATGTGTTGAAACAGAAGCTATTCCCAGACAGGGGAGGTCACTGGTCTGTTTTTTGTTTCCCCTGTAAGGGAGTGGGCAGCTGAGACCTGCACAGGCTGTTCAGCATTCAGGAAGTGCTCTTCCCACCCTGGTTCCTTCAAACCCCCTGCTAACAGCTACTGATGCCTGACTCCAGAAGCCTGCATGAACTTCAACCAGGCTGGGGGTGGAGATTTCTCCATATGGGGTGCAAAAATCTTTAGAGGCCAAATTCTGTCCTTGACAGTTAACTTCTGTACAGCCCCAGCACCTTGATGAAAGCAGTGTCACAGGGAACAGACGCTCCCAGCCCCAGATCACCAGCTCTCATTACTTTATATAGCACCCTCTGTGCCCATGGACAGAAAGGATGCTGAGTACCAGCAGAACCAAACCTTCCCAAAATAAGGAAAAAAGCATACTGTATAGTTCAGGTAACAACAAAGGAAATAAACGCAGAAGGAAGAAAATTAAAAAAAAAAAAAAAAAAAGAAGAAGAAAGAAACAAGACAGCTAATACTTAACCACAAAAAAAAAAAAAAAAAAAAAAAAAAAAAAGGCAAAAAAACCCAAAACAAAACAAAAAAACACACAAAACCCCAAAAACTTAAACAATGGCTTTAGAATAGTAGTTTTCAAACTTCAGCAATGTGATTTCTCATCAATCTTTACTCATCACTCTTTACAAGAGTGTGTTTTGGGATATTTTAGACATAGTTAGCTATTCTTATACTTAATTGCAAAAAGAAATAACTACATTTTTACTTACCTTCTCAGCTTGGCTGTCAGAGAAAAGGATGAAAATACACAACATGTTTTAAACCTTTTTCAGCTCCTAAACAACAGAAATACATTGCAGTGTTACTGATAACACCGATCATGTATATGAACGAGAAAACTCTGGATCTGACTCTGCAACTTTTAACCCAGAGAAGGAGATTCTGTTCCAACAATCCTTTGGAAGTTAAGGGGATTGCTGGTTTATTAAGGACAACGTGTATCAATTTCAGATTGTAGGAGTAAGGCTGTTCTCTCAATGTGTTTGATACTCAATTTACACGGGCAATTGCCAATCGTTATCATCATCTGTATTATTCTAACAAATAGTATCAAAGAGCCTGTTTACTGGAAAAAGGCACTCCTATTATATTTGATTAGCTAAAGCAGAAACCAAATCTGATTTCTGTTCTCCAGCTGACACTTTCACACAGATACTCTGTCCAGTTCAGCGTGCGCCTTAGTTGATGTAACAAACCCCGCTAACTGGAATAAACCCGCCACCTGACAGTGCGAACTTGTTGGAAGCTGCCTTTCACTCCACGCTTTCCATCGCTGCTGGGATAGCTCGGCGGTGCCCCTGCCCACGCCTGCGGATGCTCCCAGGCTCGCTGCCTCGCCCGGTGTCCGCAGGCTCCGGGACAAGCGGCTCCAGGGCGGCCGATGCCCCTGTCCCTGCCGGGGCCGCTCGGAGCCCGAGCCGGAGGTGCTACTCACCATGACGGCGAACACGAAGGCGACGATGTTGACGGGATAGGCGGGACAGAAGCAGGAGAGGATGCTGAGGAGCAGGTAGTTCTTGGGCCGCGGCGGCGGCGGCTCGTCGGGCAGCTCATCCTCGATGTTGGTCTCGGGGCTGTTCTCCAGAGCCCGCTTGATGTCGGCGCCGGCGGGGAGCGCGGACATGGGGCTGCGCTGCGGCGGGCGGGCGGCGCGGAAAGCCCAGCGCTCCGGGCAGGCGGGACCGAGCGGCGCCGAGCCAAGGGAGCCGCCCCGGGCCGGGGCCGGGGCCGGGGCCGGGCGGGGCGGGGGGGCTGCCGCGGGGCCCTGCGAGCACGGGCTGCGGTGATGGGAGAGCGCCCAGCCCGACGCCGCCCGCCCGCCCGCCGAGGCTCCCAGCGCCCCGGCCCCGGGAGCGCCCCGGGCAGCGAAACCCGCGCCTGGTCCGGCCCCTGTGGAACGACTCCTGCTGCTGCAGTTAAAGGGCTTGAGCCGAGTTTGCACAGCCCCCGGCAGAACCGCGCTGCGCTCCTAAACTCGCGTTCCCAAGTGCCCGAGCCGCTTCAGCAAGCGGGGGAAAGCCCGCAAAGCCATTTCCTCGCACCTGGACTGAATTTGCCGTCTCAGCCTCTTGCTGAACTTAGCCAAAGCATTGAAGAGCAGCAGAAACTAACGAATTTAAAACATTAGGGTCAATTTTTTAGCAAATTATTCCGTTATTACTGAACATGACATCTGTAAGGTGAAACCTACTGTGGGGAAGCCTGAAAGAGAGCCAGGAAATCAGTATTATCTCTAAAACAACATAGGGGGGAAAAACCCCCAAAATAAATAGATCTTTATTTACCCCAAGTAAACCATTATGGAAATAGATCTTTATTTACCCCAAGTAAATAAAGATCTATTTCCATAATGGTTTTCAATTTACTGAGGAGTGACACGGCAGCCTACACTGAGAAAGGAACAGGCTGTTTATGCTATGTGGTCCTAGAAAAATCTTCACACCTGTATCAGTAAATTAGAGACTTTTGGTCAGATGAAGGCTGAAGTTGAGATTTTGCTCTCACTGGCTTGTCCTGAGAGCATTTCATTAATTAAAGTTTTAAAAAATAGTAAGGTGTGCTTACAGCTTTATGAATGAGAGACTTTTATCCCTGGGAGTTTTGCAATAGACTTGAATGGAGCCACCGTTTCCCTGTTCTGGATGTTATCCTACAACGTGTGACACATTAGAGACTTTTATAAGGAATAAAGGTGCAGTGTTTTCACTTTCATAGGCATTAATCGTCTCTCAGCTGCATACCTGGAATATAACACAGAGTGAGAATCTGCTGATCTATCAAAATGTCAAAAGAAAAGACAGTACATCTTTGGGAAAGAGTAAGAAAGACCAGCTCCCATCTGCTTGCCAACGTAGCCATTAATGTTCAGGCACAAGCTCTGTGCAGCTGTAAACTCTCTGATCTGTTTGTTCTCAGGGGACTTTAAACACAGTCACCAGACAAGTGCAGGAAAAACAATTCACATCACACCACACAATTACTGCTGGGGCTGATTTCAGTAGGGATGGAGTCCACATCCTCTGCCAGGGAGCAGCATCTTCTGAGCCCCTCAAGCCTTTAATCCAGGGGCACACTTTCAGGACCCATTGTAATGGCTTAGAATGGTTTGAGCTTGAGTTTGCCTGCTGGTGGTTGAAACACAGTTAATAAGAATTTGTTATCTCATGACTGTGAAAATCCAGCTGCTTAGGGCAGTTTGAGCCATTCAAGGTGGACATAAACAAGGACAGCAAAAAGCTGTGGCAAATCAATTCTAAGGAGAAGGCAAAGGTGTGTGCAGAGATCAGCCAGAGAAACATGACCCTGGGCTGTGAGGAAAAGATGTAGATTCTTCCTGTTTAACACCAGACATCGAGTTTTAGTGCTTTTCCAGGGGACCTCCAAGAGAGTGATCCAGAGACTGGCAGAGTCACCAGTGACATAACAACCTGTGTTAAATCTTCCTCTGAGGACAATGAAGTGGAGGTGGAATTTGGGCTCCGTTAAGCTGGGCCGTGTGAATCCCTTCCCAGGTCTCTCAAAGTCACAGGTCTAACAGTAGAACCTGGTGTTTCTTGTGTGTTTCTAGAAACCGTAAAGTTTAATTGGTCAAACGAGGCTGCTAACAGATGCTAATGGATTGCAGAGAAAGCAGGAGATAGGAAGTGGTGAGATATTCAGGGCCAATTTGTGCTAATGAGAGCTCATTAAGAGGTTCTTGAGATAAAGGTTCTGTCAGGAGGCAGTTAGTGTGGCTGAATTTAGTGGTTTGTGTAGAAGATGGGTTAAAATCCAAGAACTGTGTCCTGTTAGGACGAGACTGATTAAATTTTAAACGGCACTGACTTGTAGCCACTTACCGAGGTGAGGAGAAGGAAGGAGGTCCTCAGCCAACATTTTGGGTTCTCGGGCTGCAGAGGGAGGGCAGTTCCAGCCCTTGGAGAGGCTGTAACCTCAGAGGAGAGAACCGCTGTGCTGGGATGGCTCGGCAGCTGTGAAAGTGATTTAAGAACGTGGCCTGAGAGTTTTAAGATATAGTTCCATGAACAATCATAAAAATAGCCTTCCAAGGGAATGAGTCAGAGTACCCAATATTGCTGCTTACAGCCTTGCACTTCATGCTGAAACTTGAAAGAGAAACTGATCACTCTGCAATTTTTTCCAGGGATATGAGTAAGGCAAGATCATGGATAAATTGCTTATCACGATGGGCAAAGCAGATGGGCCAGAGACATGACAGTTGCAAAATGGTTTTTTTGTAAAGGTCTCCTGATTTCAGATGCTGTGGCTTCCCAGCAGGATTTATTGTACGGTGGAATATGGTGTCTCCACATTTTGCTGTATTCCTGGCTGGGAGGACTCTTCTCAAAGGCATGTTCACAGCCCAGAGTGGCCCTGCTGAGAAGTTCCAGTGTCTGCACACAAGTCCACATAAACACCAAAAATGGCAGTTTAATGCCCAGGGGTTCTTTGGGGCTAACATGTATGTCCAGACACGAAACAGTAACAGCCAAAGGGCACATCAGGCTCCAAGCTGAGTTCTACTTACCTGAAAAAAAAAGTACTCTCACCAACTTCCAACATTAGCCATGCTTTGTCTTCCTGAGAGAACAGAGAACCTCCCTGCCTTCAAAGGGAAGAAAAAAATATAAACTGGAAATTAAGTAAGTCAGTGCCTAAAATTCTCATACTGCATCCATTGCACAGTAATTTAAAGTTGTTATATACTTCATCACAGTATCTCATGATAGTAAGATCCATTTTGGAGGAAAGCCCATGGGGTTTGAAATATGCATACACAGCAGGGCTGTTCCTTCTGTCACATAGCTCAATATAACTTCCCCTTACCCAAAAGGGGATCACCTGGAGATGGTACACAGGAGGTTGGTTGGATGGAGGCCTCCCATATTCCAAAAAGTAGTATTTTGGCTTGGTTTATTACGTCCTTCTACAGAAATATTCGGCAGGGGAGCAGTGGAAAACTAACCCACCCTTCTCTTTTCAAAGACAAATCTGTATCCAGTCATTCTTGTCTTGCCAGAATGTGGGGGAGTGTGGGAACCTCCCTCCTCTGCTGCCCATCCTCAGGACTGCCAGGCCCCTCAGCAGCACTTCCCAAACTCAGGGACTGTGGCTATCAAGGAGCACAGCCAGAGCTGCAATTTTGGTTCTTAGTGCTGTGAAGTTGGAGGGAAATCTGTGCCACCCCAGGAGCCACTGGAGAGAAATGGCTCCCTGTCTGTCCCCAGGCAGCCACCACTGTCTCCAGCTTTTCCTCTTTGCAGGTCTCCTGCTAAATCAGTCTTTTCCTTGGTACATTTTGGTGCCCAAATTTGCTTTGCACTGATAGGTCTTTGCTTGGAAGCCTCTATTTATAGTGAACTGAGGTGAACTGTCTTTAACTTCTGCCTGAACTTCAGCTGCAGAAAACATTCCATCCCACCCTCCTTTTTCTTCCCCTGAGGTATTAAACACAAATACCTTCACAATTTGGTTTGTTAAAGTTTTGTTTACTGGCAGACTTTGGAAAATAGCCACTATGACTTTGGTTTTAGGTGTTTTAGCTGCTCTTCAGGTGATGATATTGTTTGTAAAGGGAAGCTTGTAGATAGAAGCATTTTGCTCAGACATGTTGAGAGCACTAAACTGAAGCATGAGGAGAAATGAAAAGGAAGAGGTTTGGGAGGCTGCTTAAACTACTTCTCATTTGATAATTCCAAATGAATATATGAATCAAATTGCTTGTCAACACTATGCAAAGGAAACAGCTCCTTGTTCCTGCGCTTAATGTGGACAGAGTTTAATATGTGGCATAATAAGCAGTGGAAACTGTAATGACTGGAAGGATGCACATTCCTTTCCTTAAAAATTATGGATCAGGACTGGTTTTGCTGTTGTATTTCTGTGTTACTGACTCAGCAGTGGCTGTGGGGCTCTACCCTGTACACTGATGCTCTAACAGGTATTGTGAGATAAATGCTTTTCCTAGTTTAAACCAAACTTTGCAATTTTACCCTCGCAGCTGCAGATTCCCCTTTTTCATTGTGGGCCACAGCTGAGGGCTGTGGCTTTGGAAACACCAAAGATTTGTCATGAGCTGTTAACTATGCTAAATTATTCATGGCAAATAAATATGCGACCAGTGAAATGTTCAGATAAAAATGAAATTTACCTTCACGGTCTGAGATTGCTTTTTCATCCTGTGATAACCTTCTGGAATTCTATCACAATTTGAAGTCAATAAATAAGTTGACAGTGCAAGAGCTCAAACACATGTGAAGAGGTCTTTGGGTGTTTTCCATGATCTGTCCTTTTCCATGCTGTCTCCTGGTTTCTGACCTGTGTGATGAAGTCAGATATCAACATTAGAGGATCAGTTCCAGCAGCTCAGGCAGTGTGGGCATCTGCTCAGTGCTGTGGGTGACCTGTGCTGTGCTGGGAGGATCCCTGGTTTCACCTCACTGCTCCACTTCCCTGCAAACCAGTTCATGTTCTTCAAAGTTTTTTCTCCTTGTGACTGCCAAGACAGTCTGTCGTAGTACTGAAAGGGCAGGAGTTTATCTTACCTCACTTTAATGCTCTGAAAACAGAGCATCAAAGCCCAGCTCAGTCAAATTTCCTTCAGAATCTATGTGGAAAGTTACTACAAGGGAGTTTAATAGCAGATACCTTCTCATTTATATGCTTTTTTTACACTGGACACCTAATTTTCCAGATTTCCTGCTATGAGGATTAATTTCAGATGTGGCTGTGCAATGCAGTGCTGTGAATTCAGCCTTTTTGGAAATATTACTGACCATTAATTGTCTATGAGTTAATAAAAACCATTCATAACAAACTTGTTAGTTTAAGAATTTGAACAATTATGCCAACTTGAGTGGTATTTCTATCATTAAAGAAATTACAAACTGATTTGTAGAGGCAAATATTGAAACATTACTCTTTTTAATGTTTTTCAAAAATTCAAGTGTTTATGGAAATATTTTGGGGTTATTTAATATTATCTCATATTCCATTAATAAAGGTATTTGACACAGACAATTAATTTAATTAGTTCCCACTCCACAGTCAGCCTGGAATCTTCTCATGAACTTCTCTGGGTCAGCTCCAGCTTCACACAACACAAGCAACAGGAACACACAGGCAGGGCAGTGCATAGCTATGTTACAAGCAGGATAAATCTTGAACAAAAGGCTAAATACACCCATTAGGGAAAGTCTGGATCTGGACTCACATCTGAACCTGTGGGAGGAGCTGAATACTAATTGTTCTATAAATATTTAATATACCTAGCACTTTCCCATTGTGTGGCATCCCAAAGGAGGCATCTTTCCTTCTCTCTCACACACACCAGTACTCTTCTTTCATTAAGGGTTCCCAAATACAGTAATTAGAGCAGTCATCAAATTTGCATCTGGCTGATCAGTGCCACTCCAGCTCTATTTCAATGTAATTGCAGTGGCCTCGGCTGCACTGGTGAACATGGCCCAGGGCTCAGGTAATTATTGTGCCAGAGATCATTTAATGAGGAAAAAGCAAGTGAGACATTTTGTGGGATAGGAACCCACCAGGAAATAACCTGCCTGTAAACATAACGGGACCTTGATTATTTTCCTCATTTATACATTTATCACAATTTTAAAAAGTTCAAATGCATGAATTCAGTGTGTTTGCCCTCTGATACCAAGACAAGCTGTGGTACAGACATCAGCAAATCAAATTTATAAATAACATGCCAAAACATTCTGGTTTGGGACAGAATTGCCATGCTGTGCTGCATGACTGTCAAAAATACAGGTGCAGTTGTCATAGGGTAAAAGCTCCTTGGAGCTTTTAGAATTTGTAAGAATTTGAGGGCGAGGGGCAGTTGCTCCCCTTTGGATATAGAAACTGCAATTGTAGGGGAAGATTAACAGCTCCTTGTCCATGACTGAGGAGTCTGACTGCCCACTGCTCATCCCCACAGAGCTTCCATGCTCAATGGTTGTCTTGTTTAATAATTCCAGTATTTTCCTTTGACACTTCATGTGCGAGAAAATCTGATAACTCTGTGGAATTTGTAGAGGGCTTCCAAAAAGTTGAACAACTTTCAGTCCTTGCTCAAGCCCTGGATTCAAAAAGAAGCCTGTGCTAATCAAGTCTGTTTTTTTACAGGAGCAAAAGCTTGGTTTTCTGCCATTTTTCTCTCAGCCACTTAGGTTATGTGTGTCACAGCTCTTCCTCTTTTCCTACAAGAAATGGGAACAGCTGGACATTGTTTTAATGCAAAGTTTTCATTACAAAATGTGTGTGTTTCCCTTAGCTTCAACCTGCCCTCCTCTGTAAGCATGGTTTGAAGGGCCACAGGTAAGGAACAGCAGCCTTTGAAAGGCAAGGATTTGCTGGAATATTCTGAGAAATGTCCTAATGAACTCTCTGTGTTCAATGTTTTGATGACTGTTACAGCAATCTGGAAATACATTAGATGCTGGAGTGGTCAACTTCTTTTAAAAATCTGCTAAAATAATGGCACAATGACCAAATCTATCATGTAATGGTAGGGTGTAATTTACAATGTAATGTACTAAAATACAGCCACCCTAATAACAAGCCATATAATTTACATGGGAAAGAAACAACCATTTGCCAGGGGGGGAAAAAAATTAGGATGTCAACAATGAGAAAAGGATTTCTTTTCAGCCTTCCCCTACTTCAGGTCTGATCTTGCCCCTGTGAAGTGCACTGCAGAAATCTGCATCAACAATGGAAAATCAGAATCTTGAAAATGGGCATTGTTAATCAGGACTGACACCACTAAAAATAATGTTGTAGAGTGGGATTGTTGCAGCCATCAGCCCAAAGGCTGCAGGAGGTTTGTGTAGCTGGAGCATTCCAGCTCCTTGGGGAGGCACCTTCTGAGGGGAAAGAGTTTCAAGGTTGCTGTACTTTGTGCAAAAGTGAGTTTTTCCCTTCGGGTGGAATTGACCCTTTATTTCCCTTTTTGACTGCAGAATAATCAATGAGTTATACTACATCAGGTAGATCAAAATGCATCTACAGCCCCTTTTTGATGTACAGATGATTAAGAAGAGTACAAAACCAGGGCAATTTCAGGGTATTTCAGGCCCTGGTACCTCCTCCCAGCTTCTCATGATCAGCTGGTTTTGATTCAAAATAAGAAAATTAAGCTTGGGGCAGCTGAGAATTCTTCCCAGCTGCATTTGGTCCCATCTTTGTCTGTCTTTGATAATTTTCTTCATGTGGTGGGTCAGTTTTCCTACTGGGAAATGTATTCTGTGTGTAGGATTGTGCCCACACAGACCCAGTTATCAGATCAAGCTGCTGGTTACAAGATCAGCCATGGCACTTGTGATAATAATCTATTCTGATTTTACAGTCATCAACACTCATCAGGGTAAACAAGAATCTTTCCACTGACCTTAACAGGAGCTGGAGCAGATCCCAAATATCCTGGAGGTGGTAAGCCTGAGTTTTCCATCTTCTGCAATGCTACAGCAGTGATATTGATTGAAACTTAGCAGAGAGAATTGTTGTTATTAGTATGCCAGGCTAAATATAATTCCATCTCTTTAATGTGCTGGTGTGGTACCATTAACTTACAAGACAGCAGAACAGAGGGGTGATATATAAACTTGAAATTCTGATTACTTGCACCCCAGTTTGTGAATACCCCTCCAGTGACATTTCTTTCCCATAAAACAGCTTATCTCCAAGACAGAGATGTTTCTTTTATAATCCCTGTTTATAAGATGCTGCTTTTTATGTTTATAAAACACAGAGGGACTATTGTTGATGGAATAGGATGGTTGGCTTATTTTCTACCATGGTGAAATCTTTCCTAGGAAAAGAGAATAGAGATGACAATTTCAGAACCCTTGTGAAGCAGAAGGGAAGGGTGAGTGCTGAAAGAAGCATTATTTACTCTTTGAATTGATGAGTTTTCCTGTAGCAGTTGCCAGCCTAAAACCCAGGAAATTCTCATGGAACCAGAGCTTTCTGCCCAGTGCCACCCAGGTAAATCTTATTTCAGTGTCACAGGAGGAACCTGAGGAGGGAAGGGTTTGGGTGACACTGGGAATGGACAGCAGGAAAGAGTTCATTGTCTGAATCCCCTCCAAGCAAGTGACCAACCCAGGTTTTCATGGCTTGTTTTGGCTAATGGAATTTGTTAGTGACTGCTCCATCAGCTGAAATTGCAGAGGGTCAGAGCAGGATGGGACAGAACTCTGATCTGAGCAGCTCCACCACACACTCTGGTGACCTTTAGCAAGCTGCTTGGGCTCCTGGTGCATCTCCAGGTGTTAAATGGGTTACTCTGAACCTCCCTTGCAAGGGGCTGCTGAAATTGAGAGTCTAAGGCTGTGAGATTGTTCATGGAAGTATTTGGGAGAATCCAAGATATCTGCAGGGAAAAGCCCTCTGAAGTTTAAAGAGCTCAGATCCTCTTTTATCTGGGTATGGCCCTCTCAGTGTTCTGTTTCAGTCCTTTAAATTGGCAGATGAAGACTTCACTAGAGCTGAGGATCTTGCCTGAGGAAATCAAGCTTTTCAGGAAGCAGGGAAAGGAAAGCTGCATTTTTGCTCCAGAGGAGCTCTTTGTCACATCAGAGTGAAAGAAGCAGAAAATTTTTCATTATGCTGATGCTGGAGAAACAAAAAAGACAATCTGCTTTCTTTTTAGAGAAAAACCTGGTGGCAATAGGAGAGAGAAGAGCCATCATCAAGCAAAAGCATACATAAGAGAAAACCATTAGAAACTCCTAACATTCACACTGGCATCCTGTTCTGGGAGCTCACAGGGCTGCTCAGACTTTAGCTAATTACATTTGGCACAATCCTCTCATCTTACATGCAGGCAGACACATTAGGTTGCCTCCTTAGCTGGTGTAAAGTTTGGATTTTGGCAGCATGGCTCGTGCCTTCTAGCTGAGGACAAGCCCCTTTGTTTCCATTATTTTTATATGTGATATATAAATAAATCTCATTTATTAATGAAATTTCACAAACTCTGCCTGCACACAGTGAGGAAGGACTGAGATGAAGGTTTCACCCTCTGTAACCACAGTTTAACCTGGAGCTTCCAAGCTGCTAAATTAAGATTTCTTTTTGTTGGCCACAGGGTAACACAACAGCCCTGTCAATGAAACTTGACCCAGACCATGGTGAAACAATCCCAGAAGAACAACAGAACTGGGGGCTCTCAAAACCTGCTGAGGGCTGCAAGAAAGTTTAAAGAAATAGAAACAAATGCTGGAATTGGGGTTTCAGAGATCAGGAGACCTGGTCATGCTTATCTGCCAGAATCACTGCAGTTGATTTCTCTGAGCACCAGATCAGGCCCACAGAGTTTGTGGAGGGAAGCTTTTCCACTGGATTTTGAGATGGAGGAAAAGCATGGACAGGGGAAAATATGATTTCTTTACCTGTACAAGTGCTAATTTATCACTGCCATATACAAAAGAGGAAAGCAGGAGCTGTACAGAACTTTAAGAACTTACTTGTCTTTAATGTCTGTAAGTCAAAGAAATCTGTGCTCTTGGTTCTTTTCCCTGAGAAACAATTACCTCTTGATAATGAGGAAGGACAAAATAAGGCCATTAATCAGTAAAATATTACACATCAGTGGTCACTGTGCTCACCTGGCCTTGTTTCCCCTTATTGTGGCTGAAGGATAAGCAGCATTTCTTCCCAGTGTGCCCTCAGGAAGCTTTGACAGGCAGGGAAGCAGTTCATTAAAATTATCAGCTAAGAAAATCACTAGGTCACCAATTCCATCATCCAGCAACTGTGACCCACCAGGAAATACACATTTGAGCCCAGACAGGTTCATAAGTATCACATATTTATCACTGTCTACAAGTTCAGGTGCGTCATTCTACTGCCTTTCCCTGCACAGTGATGGCAAACATATGCTGAGGTAATCAGGGGAAAATGTAAAATGTACCTTCAGCTGGAAACCCGGGAGATGCATCTAATGATGCTTGGTGTTTCAATACTGATGTAAGGCAAGAATTAATCCATAATCAGGAAATAACTCCAGAATAAACTCAATGCCAACTGCCCCCTCCATCTGAATAACAAAAATAAAATAATTAATGCAGAAAAAAAATTGCCTTAAATCTTACAGCTACCCTGTGTTTGTATAAAGGAGAGCAAAACTGAAGAGCAGATAGAGTCACTGCTGTTTAGAGATGGAAATCGTGATATCTGTACTGAGCAGATGCTTCCTATACTGTAGGTATTGTTACAGGAACGTTGTAAAACATCAAGACAATGCAGAGAAACTGATCTGGATGTGTTGGGTGCTAACAGTTTGCCTTTGTAAGGCACGATGACACTCGGTATGTGTAAAATGCAGAATAAACTGCTGCCGGTGAGAGATTTCTCTCGGTCCCGCAGCCAGGGGAACAGAACAGCTGTGATGAGAACAGCAAACACGAGGTGGCATCGTTGCCATTTGGTCAGAGGTGCCTGGGTACATCTCACTGTCGGTGCGCTCTCCTCCCTTCCCTATGTCCTTCCTCGCCGGACAATAACTTCCACAAAAAGAATTGAGCCCAACTTAAGGTCTTGAGAAGGAGCTGTTGTTGTTTTCAGCGTTGCTGAAGCAAAAGGTGTCTGGACAATTTGCAGAACCTGACTAGCTCATGGATGACTGGGAACAGCTCCCCTTCTCAGAGCTCAAGTTAATGTTTCTCCTCGAGTGTCCTAACACTTTATGACAGATGTCACTTACACTGAGGTGGTAAATAAATCAACAATGACATAACAACCAAATGATACTGATTATTAAGCCAGTGGTTGTCATAACGTCTTTCCTCTGAAGAGTTCAAGATGTACTGTAAAAATTTATTTTTCATTTAATGAGATCCTAAATTATTTAATCTGGTGACTTTTCAGTGCAGGGATTTCACCCACAGGTGCCTGCTCTCCCCACCCTCATATCACAGGGAATCAAGAACTGGGCTCCTCTCACCTCCACAGCTGCAGGAGATCTGGAGAACACACCTGCAAGGCAGCCAGAGCCTTAAAAAAGGTGTCTGGGTGAATTTTCAAGTCAGAATTCTTCCAGTCAGGAACCTTAAAAAAGGCGTCTGGGTGAATTTTCAAATCAGGATTATTCCATATTTTTCCAGTCTTTCTGTACATATTTGTCACCCTTCACACGCTCTGGGAGTCAGGCAAGCAATGCAAGAAACCTTTAACAGAAAGAGCAGCAATAAAAGAGAAGATTTGGGGAACAAATGCATGTCTGATTAATAACTCAGAGTTTGCCTGGCATTTCTGCCACTTCACAGCCTCCATAAGTTCCACAGAAAAAATGGCTCTTTGGGGAATGCAGCACTCTGTAATTCTGAATGAATCATAGAATGTTTTGGGTTGGAAGGCACCTCTAAAGCAAGTAATGCCAAAGAGCTTTACTTTATTGGACTTGAGCACCAATTCCCTTTGCTGAGCATTGAAATCAGGGCTTCTTCATTGTTCATCAAATTCTGGATGACAAACTTGGGTATGAAAGGAAATAATAAAATCCCAACAAATGCTTTCATTTTACTACAGATTTGTCCTCTTCATTTTTCTCTATTTATTTTGTTTGGCCTCTATGGATTTCCCAGTGCAATCAGTGCCTGTTCTGCCACACTTTCTGATTGTCTTTACTATCCCTTTTCCCTGTGCTATCATCATTCTCCTCTCTCCATGTGCTGAGATAAATCTCACTGATGTAAGGGCTCTGCAATACGCAGCCTTTACCATTTCACTCTGAATGCAGAGATACAGGAGGAGAATTACAGCTTACAATAAAAATAAAACTCTTGTGAAAAGACTGCCATTTTTAAACGTTCTGTCTAAATTCTGCAGTGCTGCTTTGACAGTCCTGAAGACTAATGTTCCAAACCTTTCTAGTCTGTGCATGACTGGGCTGTGGCTTCCATTGCACAGGCACAGGATTTGGCAGCACATCATGAGGAAGAGCTGCCTCCCACCAGTTTAGGATACATGTTACTGGGATAGGAGGAAAGGGGTGAGAAATTTCCTCATTAAAGCAGTAGAAAAGGAAACTCATGGTTCTCAGCTTCAGCTGGGCCAGTTCTACACTTAGTAGTGTCCTGCTGGTGTGGATGTACAGCAAAATCCTTATTATCCCTGGCTGGATTATCCAGGTAACTGGAATCATGTCACACACAGCCCTTTTATAGCCCCTCCATGCACTATTTTGAGAAGGGAAGTTCTGCTCTGTGCATTCTTACACTGCACTGCTCATATTTGTTTGTTTTTCTCACTTCACGAGAGAGCCAAGACAAGCAGCACGCAGCAGTCAAGTGTTCCTCTGTGATTCAGCTTCCTTGGCAGGCAGAGCATGGAAAAACCAGCCCCATTGTAAACGAGACAAGTGCCTGGGGAAAGCAGCGCCTCTGTCATGGCTTTGTGTCTCCACGAGAGGGGTGACCAGCCTTGTCGGAGCAGGAACAGGATTCCAGCCCTCACAGGCAGCCCTCGGCAGGGCAGGGCTGCGCAGGGAGCTGAGCACGTCTGTGCTCTGCTGCAAAGTCAAAGCTACCCGGGGGTTCTGCGCCTCCTTATCAGTTCTGTCCATCTTCATCACGTTCTCTTTCAGTTCTCATGCCCAGCTGTCTTAATCTTTCCGTGTCACTTCCAAAAACCTTCATTTGTTTCAGAGCCTGTTATTCCTGTCAATATCACCCTTCCTGCCTGCTGCAAAAAACCGAACCAGCCCGACCAACCAAAAACAAGCTGTGTTTTAAACATGCTCATACTTCTGCAGAGTTAACTGGGAAGACACTAAGGAAGGCAGAAAACAATGAAGAACATATTTTATGTTCTGCCTGTGGGCATTACTACCAGATTTTGCAGTATCCTGTACACATCCCCATTTTACAAATATATTAAAAGTGTTTACATTTTATATCTGTAGGTAAGGAAATCTTCAGAGTCAAACTGCAGACTGTGTGTGGGCTGAATTTATTACTCAGGTTTTGTGTGAAAAGGATTACAGTGTCCAGAGTAAATATATCCACTGTATATGCCCAAAAAATCATTCAAAAATAACCCTAAACCACTGCCGTAATACATTACAGTTAACCTGTAATGTATTTTGTACAGTCATAAAACTGTCCATCATCATTCCTGTATTTTTATTTTAATGTCAAATCACATAACTTCATCTTTAAAAGGCATGAAAACAAAATCTGGTGAAAAGGAAGCTGAGTTGTGTTACAAGAGTTACAAAAACAATCTCTTCCTACCTCCCAAGGCTCACTGGGGTGTCATGTAAGGATCCAGCTGCTTCTTCATGATCTTCTGCCTCATATTGGCAATGAGATGGATTTGCTTTTAATGGAAGAGCTTTCAGGACAGCTAAAGCAAGAAATCGACATCCTGTAGTAACCATTTTGTGGCAAGCACCAGTGTTGGTCAGAGCATACAGCAAGACCTCTTATTCTCACTAAAAATTGAAATTTAATATAATGTACAGGTGGGGCTTTTAAACTCAAATTTATGAAATAATTTGAGGTATTAAAAAAAAGGCAAATTATATTGAATTTGGATTGCTATCATCTTTCACCCCAATCACATCCTGGCAGGGAAGTGCCCTCACATTGCACTGGGATGTACTAAAAGTGCTGCAAGGTTTCCGTGGCCTGTGCTGCTCTCGTGTCAGAAAATGCTCCCTGACATTTGCATGCCAAGTGCTTTGCATGGAGAGGGCTGAGTTTGTAGAGCACATGATGTGCTTCAGAACCAGTTCTGTGCCCTCACCCTCCTTTCTGGGCCTCTGCTTCCCTGGTGCTACACTCTCATGGTCCTTAATGAATGGAAAGTTCACCCTGCAGTTCTTCTGGCAGCAGACCCTAGGACATAACCACCTTTAAAATAATGCACACTGTGCCTTCTCCAGGAGTGAGACATTCTGGTAAAACCCTATTAATATTGCACACTTGATGGGGGCTATCCAGGTGTAAAATTTATTTCTCTTGACCTCAAGGGGGAAAAAAAACCTCCAGCAAAGTCTGTTTGTAAGAATGGTTTGTCATGTTGATTTTATAGCAATGGAAACCAACACAGAGCTGAGTGATGAGGGAACACACCTCATGTTAGCTGGAAATGTTATAGAGAGACTACAGAGAAAAAGCACTGGTGGAAATAGAAACAATTCCACAGGAATAAGATAGAACATTGCTTTTTCTACAAAGCTGCTGGAGCACAGGATTTCTTCCATTTGCAAATGCAAGATTTATGGAGTATTTTCCAGAAAGCACATCCTGCTTGCACAGCAGCAAAATGGTTATTCTGCTACCCGTGCAAAAAAAATTGCACATATTATCTGAATTTACTGAATGCTGAATTAGGTTATTTGGGGGGAGAAAGAAAAGAAAAGAAAAGAAAAGAAAAGAAAAGAAAAGAAAAGAAAAGAAAAGAAAAGAAAAGAAAAGAAAAGAAAAGAAAAGAAAAGAAAAGAAAAGAAAAGAAAAGAAAGACATAAACTGTTCTGATTAGTTGTTTTCCCTTGTCCTGCAGAAACCCATCAGGTAACATACCTGCAGTCCAACCTTCTTAACCAACTTTTTGTTTATGGACACCTTTTGACACCTCTTCATGTTTTACCTGTAGGGATGACAAAAACTATTCTGTAAAACCTTGCCAACTCAGTAGTGATTGCTCTCTCCCTTCCAGAGAGGATGCCACTTATGCTGCCCTGAATGAGACATCCTAAATAAACTGCTACTTAGTATTCCTGAAAATTAAAGTTTCTTCAAAGAAAAGCAGATTTTTAGAGAGGTTTCAAGATAGGTACCCAAATACAAATACACCCAATTCATTAA
Source organism: Ammospiza nelsoni (assembly GCF_027579445.1). Lineage (NCBI taxonomy): Eukaryota > Metazoa > Chordata > Aves > Passeriformes > Passerellidae > Ammospiza > Ammospiza nelsoni. The sequence goes on along the minus strand of NC_080650.1, from coordinate 10,128,149 downwards.
TCACTGTTGAAAAGATAAGCTTTGTTCTTTCAGCTGTGAAAAGACCCAGCCATTAAGCAGAAGACACTACATATTTTTTACATTAGATGCTTATAAAAATAGTGTATCAGAAAATAAGGTAGATTTGAACAAATTATGAAGAAAGTCTGTTTTCAGTGCCATGCTGTGATAGTGGCATAACTGTCAAGCCTGGTGAATTCCTAAACCCACTGTATCACTTTGCCATTCTTCTTTTAAATGTCATGTGGAATTTAATGCATTTAACACCATCAGGTATCTAATTACATCTCTGTGTCTCCTTATCAGCTTCCACCACCACTCCAGACACCCTCAAGCAGTCCTTCACTGGCTGCAGTTTCCAGACTCCCCCTCTTTGAGCAGATCTCTCTCCAAAAATACCCTTTACTGCTTTTGCCTCCCACTGTAAGGTGAATGCTTTTCTTCTCCATCCCCGGAACACTTGCAAAGTTAATTTAACTCACTGCTTTCCTTCAAATTAACATCTTTGTTGTCCTTCCCACTGCTGTTTCATTGCTGCTTTGGTGCCAATCCCCTGGAGAGACAGACACACCCATTTTCTCTGTTTTATCCCCTCCAATCACTAGTGCAGTAAAACACCTGTCAGGCTCCTTGGCAGAAATCCCAGTGTCAGCTGTCAAATCCTAAATCATCCTCCGAGGTGCCTGGTGTGTCCCACATGGCAATAAGTGACTGAGCACACAACGCCTTGAAGTTGTAATCCCCAAATTCAAAAGGTCTTTTTCCTCTCTTTTTGGGAAGGACTGCATACAGAAGGGGAATGGTGGCTGTGTTAAATAGCAGCCCAAGCTATTTCTACATGGGAAAAGTCAGGACCTTGCTGGGAAGACCCCAGTCCCTTCATTCATCTCCACCTGGAGAAACTAAATGCAAATAATCAAGCTTGTCTGTATTAATAATAATATTTTTGAAATATTAACTTCCATAGCTGTGAGCTAGTCAGACATTAATTAGAAAAGAGAAAAAAGCAAAGAAGGATTCAGTAATTTCACCTGCCTTTGATTTCTGTGCCTTAGTTAATCATCTGTGAAATGGGGTACTATATTTACCTGTTCTGCAGAGATCTAACAGTGATAAATCAGTTCAAAAGGCATTGATCAACCCCAAAGAAAAGCCCCAAGTTCAGGAATAAGTTTTAGAAGGAAGATCCTTTGCACAATACTTATATCCTCCTTTTAAAAATACATGTTTTACAGAGAAGGCGAAGCTAAACTGCTGTCTAGAAAGCTTTGGGGAAAATATATCCAGTTAGTGTTTAATCTCTCATACAAGTCCCACATTTTCCTTTGCATTGTGAAGGAAATGTGTGTCATCTGAACTGGTCTGCACACACACATTGCTTATTACACAGGAGCCATGAAAAATTAGGCTTGCATTTTGTACATTTGGATCACATACTCCCTGTCTATGGAAAATGAGATTTTTAATTTTTCTTAAAATGGGGTGAAGAAAGCAAGCTCAGAACTCTAATCTGCTCTGTAAAACCTGTGACTGATTGGGTGGGGGCTGAGTGATAAATGATACTTCCCCAGCAGTGACCTGTTGTTCTAGCACAGCTGCCACCACTGCAGCTTCAACATTTACCTCTGTCAGCATGATGTAACATTTTACCCTTTGCACTAATGCAGCTCCTCACTCAGCCACCAAGCACTGAAAAATCCAATTTGTATAAGCAAAGGTTCCACTGGACAAAAGGCTTTGTATTGAGTCATGAATTCTTAAAAGAAATCTTTCTGTTGGAGTCACGCTCAGCTGTATCTACAGATTATCTGCCTGCTGCAGAATCTCTTTCCCAGCTTTGAAATATAAATATGTGCCCATGTGGGTTAGGGTTGTGTGTGCTCTCAAAATTATGAGCTACATGAAGATCTGTGAATTTGGGGTATGAGGCTACAAGGCAGCTGTACTTGTAATCCATTAATTGTTTTCCCTTCTATTCTGTTAAACTGTGTTTGCACTTGAATGTACTTTGAGCAATATATTGTAGCAATGAGTTCCTAAATTTAATCATGCTTGAAAACACTTCCCATTGCTTTAAATTTTCTGCCAGATAATTTAATTTGGTGTGCAATAAATCTGGTGTCAAGGGAACTTGTGAATAACCACTCTAATCACTTTTTTTCCATGCACTCCACGACATTAGAGAGATCTGTCATAACCTTGTCTCCAGCCATTTCTCTCCTGCCCTGAAGAGCCTCAGAATAAGTGCTTCTCATGTTGAAGTCATTTCAAATCTGTAACATCTCACCACTTTTTTTTCAATCAAACTTTACTACTTGTGAAACCAGCCTGGGTGAATGGGAAGGATGGGAACTGATAAAGCACTTAAAAATATTTCTCTTTTTGCTATAAATACTTTCTTTTTTTGCCTCCTCTTTGTTCTTAGTGTTCTTCTTGCCTTTTTGACAGCTCCTGAACAGTCCCAGAACTCTCCCCAAATGGCTCCAAGAGCTCCTTCCTGAGTGGTAATTTAGAGCGTAGTAGAGCATGCTGTCAGCCTAATAATGATAATATAAATATCAATTAAAAAGGAATTAGTAGTACTAAATGGTAAACGTGCCTTTCTGGTCCAGTTTGACTTGGAAGGAAACAAAAAGATTTAAGATTATCTGGTTTTGTAGTGAGCTGCATTGAGAGCCAACAGATAAAGACTCTGTCAGGTCTCTCAAGTGGTCAGAGGCAAAAGGAATTTTGCAAGCAGAAGCTGCAGAACTGGAAAACCTGGGGAAAATCCAGGGCTCTGTGCATTTATACCCTGCTGCCAGCCTGTACCTGGGAGTCTTGCTGACAAACTCTCCTTTCTCCCAGTCTATTGGTTGGTCCCCATATGTAAAGGGGTCAAAAAGCCATTCACCACACACACCAGGATTGCCTCTGTCCTCCAATTTATCAGGCTAATTCTGCATAATGCTGCTCTTATGCCTCTCTTATACACAGACACATTTTGTCTTGGCTGAGAACACAGACAGAAAACACAACAGCTTTGGAGAGCTTTACCCTGCAAGTCAGAGCATAAACTGTTCACTGTTCTTACCAACCACTCATGAATAATTTAAATACATGTTATGTCAACACTATTGTATTGACTAAAAAAATGTTGAAAATCTAAATTACTATTTACTTTTGGCAGTATAAAAGTTCAGAAGCAAGAGATCTTTTACAAAATACCCATCACTGTCATACATAATTGATAGAATAAAATCAGCTACTAAATATCACCTAATAGCTGGCTTTGTTCTGTAATGATAATGTATATGGAATTCCTGTTGAGTTCAGTGGGATAACCCTTCAAGGGAAGGCTGTGGGAATATACATACATCTATTACTAAATGTATTTAATTTGCATATTTATTAGCCAAAAGAGAAAAAGGGAAGAAAACACAGATTTGGCAGGGATCTCAGTGTTTTCTCCTGGTTCTGCAAGCTGCAATAAGAGAGGAGGATGCTGTGCTGCAGGTCTGACTGTACCACTCCCTGCTGACTGCACAGGGACAGAGCCAATCCAGGATTTGTTTCTGGTGCATAGTACTGAATTAATAACACTCCACTGAAATGGTTATTATTTCTTGGAAGGAGAGAAACAACAACATACAAAGGACAAAAGATCCCCAGTACCTCATTCCTTCCCCTTGGATTCCAGTAGGTCAGTATGGAATGGGTCAAAGTGTTGGATTTGAGAGCCAAAGCTTCCAAAAGCCAGCATGTGGCACAGAGCTGCTGGAGAAGGTGTTCAGTGGAAAGAGGAGAAACCAACATGTTACATTCTAGGCAGGGAAAAAGCCCAGCTGGCACCATGTGGGCTTAAACAGACACATCCAATTATTTCTGTAGCAGGAGCTTTAATTGTCCCAGTGGGTTCTAGGCACCTCTCAAGGTTTTTTCTAGTCCTGATACATAACTCTGTGTCCTCAAAGAATATTTTGGGATGTGAAATTTCCAATGGGCTTATGATGACACGCCCAGTGCTTTCAAACTTAGGAGAATTCTGACATTTATCCCATTATGCTGTGGATTTTTGGGGGTTTGGATGCTACAGGAGCTTCTAAGGTTTGCATTTAAGTAATAACAGTGTGCAAATTTAAAACGTTGAGCTCATCTTTTTCCAAACCAAGATTATCTTTGGCATTCAGCTTGTTCCATGTAAATATGTAAAGACACATTTGCTGAGCAATTGGGTTAATGAACTTAGAACAGACCAGATTGTGTGTTAGTGACTAATCCAAAGTACAGAGAAACAAACATGGTACAAGCACTTTCCTCTCTCTCTTTCATAGGCCCACTTTTACCTTGGCTGATTAAATTTTAATTTTCACAGCCTTTGCTCAAAATGAGCCCAATCCTGAAAGCTGTACCACATAAAACACCTTATGCAGTTTAGAACTTGCTGAGTGAGTGGCAGCAAGGCAAATGATGTGATTGTGCTTCTGCACATGTGCACACACAAGGTGCTCTTCAGGATTCAATCATTTAATGTTAAAATTTGACAGTTGCTGCCAGTAAAGACAAACTGTATCCCCACCAAGTCCTGAAATTCTAAGAATACAATTTCAGCAGCTGAGCAGCAGCTCTGGGTGTACCTGTGATGGGTTTGTGTCACTGTGGGTTTCACTCATGTCATACCATGGAGGGCAGGACACAAATCTTCCTTCAAACTTACCTTTATGCTCCAGGGTGGTTTGGAGTCCAGACATTGGCATAAACAGTAATAAACCATTGTAAAGTCATTTTTTGTCTTCTTTCCTGACTTCCTCGTGGCTGTCTCCTGTGGGAAAGAAGAAAAACTGAAGTTAAAAAAGTGGTATGTGAAATGAAGGCAGAGCCAATAAAACTGTGTATTGTTTTCATCACACCTCCTCCCCTTCTTAGCTTTTCAAAGAATACTTAGATGCATTTCTAAATTGTTAATGACTGCACTTATTAGCATTTATTAATATTGAGAGTTGGATAGTTCTATGTTTATCACAATATATAATTTTAATTTATTTCTAATATGCTTACAGTACTTTATAAATTATAATACAGTATTATTTGTATCCACAAATTTATACTACTGCTTATTATTTGCAATTAAGCATTTATGTGAAATCACATTTGGAGGCAGAGGAAATAATGTGACTGATTTGTTTGAGAACAAATGCTGACACACTGCTGGCATTCCATTTTTGTTTTCACTTGTTTTCTGTTGGAATCATGCCACTGGAGGTGGTAGGATTATATACCTGAGGCCAGGGTTTCAAGATGTGCTTCAAATTCTGTTCAGTTTTTCCTGGGTTACCATATTGTCAGCACAGAAATAGTAAATATTAAGTTGAAAAGATTCACCCCAGTGAGAAGAGTCTTGGCCAAAGGAGTGTAACAGAAAGCTGAGATTTTTACAGGCTGTGGGTGCTGCTCATTCACTGCATGAGGCTCTTTGACCTGTTTTCTCCTTCCATCACACTGTCTCTCAGGAACACTTTGTTCCTTTCCCACCTTTTCTAACTGTTCAATTAGGGACCAATTTGGCACACTGGATACTCAGTGTCACTCTAGTAAATATCATACTTTTCTGCTGAGAAGTATTCAGCCTGTCTGTACTGCTAGACTGGTTTTTTGAGCTGGTTTTTGTCAGGTTTTTTGTTTGTTTGTTTTGTTTTGGGTTGTTTTATTTTTTTTTGTACTCTCAGGAGATATTTTATTTCTTATTTTTTATTAATGGCTACATATTGTTGTCTCAGTTCATGACTAGAGCATAATGGCATCTCTGATGACTGTGGAGAGTGAGTTTTCCAAGTTGAGAGTGAGTTTTCCAAGGTGAGAGTCAGTTCATGAGAGGAAGGTGGTACTTGGGCGTGACAAAAGCCACAGCAAAGTGATGAGCAAAGACTGCTGGAGATGGATGAGCTTTTGAGGCACCAAAGCCCCAAAGGTCTATAACCTCCAGAAGAGTCCCCCTGTGCTGCTGAGCAAGGATTTAATCATCACCCAGTGAGGGCTGGCAGGTGGAGGACAACTCCAGTGTTACAGTGGGCATTAGAGGTGCAGTGGGAGCCAAAGGACTGAAGACAATTCAGTGATCAAATGGAGAGAAAACTGAAGAAGGTTGTAAGCAAAAGGTGTGGTGTCATGAAGAAACCCAGTTACTTCTGCTGAGTATAATTCTATTTTATTCTTAGTGCTGTGGGGTCCCACACTGGGGAAACAAAAGCATGGCACAAGCTCACCAGGTTTTTCTTCATTTCTGAGGTAGCTATGAAACCTCTCCAGAGTTCACTCATCTTCCTCCTGCCTTCTAAAGGTCTTTTTAAAACCACTTCAAGCACTTTCCCCCCACGCTTGCCAAGTTTACAGCTGCTCACTTACCCAGACTTTAAGCATTATCCCTTTCAAGTCCATCCAGGGGAACTGCCTCAATAGCAAGGAATGACAGAAACTGGAAACTTGCTTTTGAAAACCACTGCCCTCAGATCACCCAAAGGCCTCTGAGCTGACTTACATGTTTATTTGTTCCTTTGACTCCTCCACATCAGAGGAATATTTGGGTGGCTGGACTTCAGTTCTTTCTCACGTGCCCCAAGCCTGCTGGGTGCTTTCTGTGTGCTCTTCCTCCTCAGTGATTCCTGACCAAGGATATGAAAGTATTCTCCACCTTGCTTCACAGAACTGAGGTGGAGCCTGCCAAAATTCATCACAGCTTGGGCAGGGCTCTGATCACACACTATTAAATTAATTGGTTTCTCTGTTGCCCACCAACCTAATTTTTAAAGGGGATTTCACATTCTTCTATATTCAAGAGTTCAACATTAGTTTCTCCCTCTGCACTATGATAACAAAGGACAACAATGCCCCAGATGAACTGGGAGAACTTTCCCTTATCTCTTTCAGCATCACACAGGAGAACTATTGGATATCTTGAGCTTGGCATCACTTTGTCCAGTCCTTGGTCCAAAACCACCCTGCCTAATTCTAATTTCTGGCAGTACTGGCCTCACTGTGTGAGCTCAGCTGTCACTGCCCTGCAGCTGCCTGCTCACTGCTGAATTCCACATGCTCTTGGAAGGCTGCAGTGTTGAGGAAAAGGGAAGGTGCCAGTGCAGCCTGTCAGTGAGCTGGAGGGAACAGGCAGGGCATTTCTGCTGGAGAAGGAAATAAAGAAATGACCATGCTGTGCTGCCTGTGGGATAACAACCCAGGTTACAAAAATAACAGAAGTAGAACAAGCAATAGATGATGGCAGTGAAAGGGATTTGGCACACAGGTACTCTGCAGCCTCAGAGTAAAATAGTAGTAAGGATGTAGCAGCAGATCCGAGTCCAAGGAGCATCTTACCCCACACTACAGGACACATCCCCGGCAGACACTGTGCTGCTGACTTTTGAATCAGATGCCATCAGACTGTATTGATTATTTTAAACACAATCCAGGCTCGAAAGTTGGGCCTCATTTGTTTTACTGACAAGTAATAACTCTCTTTTCTTACCAGAGGAGTTAGAGCACCCAAAGGCCACAAGGTGCTCATCACTCCTGGGCACAGGATATGATGATGGTCTGTTGCTGATGCTCCTGTGCAGGGCCAGGAGTTGGACTCTGTGATCCCTGTGGGTCCCTTCCAACTCAGCACGTTCTGTGATTCTGCAATTTCAGGCACTAAATTCCCCAGTTCTCAAAGGAAGCAGTTTACTCCCTCCTTCCGTCTCAACTATAGCAAAAGAAATAAAAACCAGAACATTTAACAGCAATGCAGCATATAAAAGAGCTGTAATAACCATCTGGATTAAATACACCAAAATACCTACCAATAATTTCATCTTTTTGGGGTATTTATGAATTATCCTAAAGGTTCATGGGCTGTTTAAAAACCCCAGTAAAATAAACTCAAAATTAAAATACAGAGATAACCAATGCACTCTTCTACACTGTAGATTTACCACATATTGCTGGAACATGACATCAAATATTTCTCCATTTAAATTTGGGCATCACAATAACCTGTTTATACAATAACTTAATAAATTTAGCTGGGCTGCCTATTTGACAAGTAGGCGAGAATCCTTCATTAAAATGCAAATGTAATCAAGGTGAAATTTGGAATACATTTATTAAAGTAATTGAGCTTCAGTCAACTGTAGTCACAACACAGATTTTCAAGTGCCGTTCAGACAAAAGGATATGTCTAATTCTTCCACATTAATATCTTTATCAGCATGAACATTAAAAGAGTTTTCTGAGCACTAATAATGTACTGTGGAATAACTCCAGTTTTCTCTGCAGGAATACATTATTACAGATAAGGGTCAAAGATATGCACAAAGGAGTGACCCAGCAGTGTACTGCACATACAGAAAATTGGTTGCAAGTATTTTCAGAGCTTGGTATAACTATGCACTTCCCAAATTACTCTGTAAATCCTTTAGAGACTCAAGGTCATCAGTTAATTGACCATTAAAGTGTTGGGGAATTGAACTTTTACTGCTAAGATTTCAGATTCTTGGTGCTTTTGATTAAGAAATTACTCATAAAAATAAAAGGAAATACTAAATTTGTCTTCGTTATCATTTAAATGCTGGTAAAATATTAGGAAGCTGTGATAGCAATGTCAGAAACTTTTTCATTAGGGTAAGGACAAGCTAGATATTTACCTTTTATTTTTTACATAGTTTCCACTTGTTTAAGTACCCTGGGTCATCTTCAGTGCCTTCACAGGAATCACAGTAAGGTTGTATTTGTTGCAAAAGATCAAATTTTATAGTTGATAATGTCAGATCTACGGCGTGCCGAAACAAATGCAGAGATAGTTATTAAAGGACTGATGTGATGCCAACCCCTTGCTCGGCTGGTTTGGCTCCAGCCTGAACAGATTAGCCAGGAAAATGGGAAGAAAATTGCAAAGCCCTTAGCTGCTCCACTGTTTGATGCAATCCTGGTGTCACCAGGTGCTTCAGCCTCTCACTCTTCCTGCTCATCTCCCTCTGCCCCATTCCCCAAGGCTGGAGTTGCAGACAATTTACACCAGCTTGATTCTCTCTCTAAGGCTGAAGATTCCTGGTGAACAAATATTTTAAGCAGTAAATAAAGTCATTAGGTAGCTATCAAGCAACGCATACATAGGTATTTCTCTGATCATGGAAATTTTTAGCCACCATTTCATAAAATGTCTTATTCAATTTTCTTTCTTTAATGGAATCAGCCTTTATATCAACAAAGCTAATGATACAACATCTCCTGCTCCAGACACTGTTAGAAAGAATCCAGCCTTTTCCAGAGGCTTACAGCCAATTGTAAATATAAATGAAACCTGTGTGTCACTGCTCTGAAAGCCACTGGGAGCACAGGCTAAGGCCATTTCCTTTATTTTCATAAAAGCATTTCAGTGTGCATCTGCAGCCATTCCCTGCTGGAGCCATAAAAGCTCCTCTTTGGGCACCAGGCCAGGCCCTGCTGGGCACTGTCTGGCTTGCTGAAGGAGTGGCAAACTGGAGAGGAGCTTCCCAGGTGAACAACAAGTGCAATTTAATCCACACTGCAACTTCCACCATTGCCCGTAAGTGTTTTCTGTGGCAGAAAATGTAGTACAACAATCCATTTTGTTATAAACCAGAAAGGGCAGGAGGCAGCAACTTTGAAACTACAGCAAATACAGCTGAACTGTTTCCTGAGCAGACTAAAACTGTATTAAAACCCACTACAAATCTTCTAAATGAGCACTTTGCATCATTTGCAGCCGTGCCATCATGAGCTGTGATCCCATCACAAATCTCAAATGAGGACAGTGAGCATCTGGACTCTGAAGATTTCAAAGCGATATCCAGGGAAGGAAGCAGGGAGAGCAGAAAGCTGACTTCATTTGGATTAAACTTGAAATCTACACACCCTTCTGTAGTTTTGGGGCAGCATGGTACTGGAGGGCCTGGTTTTTTTGAACATATATTAAAATGGAAGTTCTGACAAGCTGAAGGATTCAGGATGTCATGGCTATTCTCTGCAGGAGCACAAGTGTTAACACTGCATTAATCAGATTTCAATTCATTACACACCACTGCCCTCACTGCTGTTTCACTTTTAATAGGACACTTTTTATTTTTAATCCTTTCAGTCCCCAAAATATGTGTTGAATGTATCTGCTTTAGAACACATCAGACTCCAGTGGAGCTGTTGCTGCATTCCAATGGCTAAAACAATTCTTCCAGGTCCCTTAACTTTCTGACAAGGTGCTGTAACAGCTAAATAGCAAATAATTATGAAACTGCAGGAATTGCCAAGGTAAAAGAAAATCCATATGTACATAGTGCTTTTCTTATTTACAGAGCATGCACAGAACAATGGGAGAGCAAACCCTGCATTTCTTGTAAACTGTCAACAGTGATACTGATTTACACCAGTTCCATTCTCTTATCAGCAAATACTGGAGCTGCTGACCATTTCACTCAGTACTGCAGGGCCTTACATTCAGCATTGTAATTTATATCCATGCCAGTATGTCCCAAATTTATTTATATTAGGGCTGTTCTATCACCTTTCCTGAGCAGTGTAAGGCAGTCTCATTGTAAAGGAGAATTAGGGCATTGCTCACTTTAAAATTATTCAGTGAGTTATTACAGGGCACACACATTATCCTGAAATTTATTTCTGAAATTACCAAAAGCCCTGAAGTTGAATTTACGTGGCAGTGAGCCTGAGCCAGCAAGTCCTACTACTGAGCTCTGCATTTGGGTCATGCTCAAAGCTCAGCATGTGGACAGAAAAAGCTTGCAACTACTCCCAGTTCAAATGTAGACACTAAGGCAAATTAATTTAAAATTCTGGTTTGGTAGTGTTCACAGCCAAGTTAGAGATGCCCACACAAGGAATCAGGAACACAGTGGGGACTGCACCCAATCAGTGCTTGAAGAATTACACGCTAAGAACCAAATGGGTAAACATTCATCCTCCCACTTTTCTTTAATTTGGTGAAGACCAGATGATAACAACATTAAAACTCTATTAAATGCAGGTACCAGCCCCCAGAAACTCAGACATCTGTGATCATTTACCAGGCTGAACCACTGATGATTCTGCCAAGGAACTCAAGTAGCAGCACATCAACATCTGTGTGGAATAGTTGAAGACAGACAAACAATCTGGAATACCCACATTGTTTCAGATGTTGACTCCCATTTTATTCTCCTGCAGATAAGTACAATATTCTGTACTCAGGTGTCTGTTTAAAAAATAAAACCAGGATTTGCATAATGGGAAAGATGCACATTATCCATGGAAATCTGACTGGGAAATAAGTCAAGAAACAAGTTCAAATAAGACATGAGCAAATTTGTGGTACAGTCACAGAAGGTTGTGTGGCAGGAAATAAAGATCTTCAATAGTCAAAACACCACCCACACTGTGACAGGAGATGTCACAGGTAGATGCATTCACGTAGTGCTGCATATTTAAAGTGTCTCAGAGTGGTTTTCAATTAACTACAAAGATGTTAAAACATAGATGCTGCTTCCATTGTGAAATGAGACAGAACCTCTCACTGGAAAATGAGGAGGTTCTCTTAACACTGAGAAGACATTTGGTTTCTAGGAGTTATACAAAACCTGTCTCAGGAGGAGTACATAAACAAAGGTGAGTGGGTGAAGTGCTTCCAGAGGAGCACCAAAAAGTCAGTTTTGTATTGATGAGGGGCATAAAAATAATAAACCTGTGATATTTCAGAGCTTTAATTTTTTCTCAATAAAGCTGTGGGTAAGCTATTACCAAAACTTCAAAAGAAATAAAAAATCACGAGGCAATTTCTGGGGTTTCCATTTTCTAGCTGTAATAATGTACAATAGTGACCTTATGTTCATATTATCAATAAAAACTCACTTCTTGTTAAGCAGAATTTCAGTGAGAACCCTGATCCTCCACCAGGAAATAATGCTGCTTCAAGATTTTCATATGAAAGTAGAAAACAATTCTCATGACTTAATGTCTTGCTTTACTACATTAAGGTATTTACAGAGCAATGACATTTTACTGCTAAATAATGGAAACCTCATTTTACATGTCAGCAGTGTTCTAGCATCCAGTGACAATGTGTCATTGGGGTACCAGAAATGTGGAATTACACTGTTGTGTTTAGATAAGTAGTGAAATCTAATAAGGATGAACTATTTCCACTCAAGAAATCTCAAACATAAACAAGTATTTTTGCCTAAAAGGAAAGGAATTGAGACTCAAAGGAACAGCCTCTGGAAAGGCAGAAATGCTGATAGGAATAGCAGTCTTTCCCAGTGATTGATGATAGAGATAATGGTTCATACATCCATACACTTAAATGGCTTTCTTTCCCCATGACTGCTGTCTAATTAATGTGAGCCATCATTCATGTAAAAGAAAAATTTTGCTTCTGGAGAAAAAAAAAATGCTGCAAACTGCTAGCAGTGACAGTGCTAGAAACATGCCAATTAGAGTGATTTCTGCCAAGCAGCAAAAGGGCACAAAACACTGGTTTCCAAGCAACTGACATTATAAAGTATTAAATACACTGGAAACTAAAATTGGCAGATAAACACTTCACCTTCTCAGCACTGCCTCGCTCTCCCTTTTGCTTTCCTGCCTGCTCCTATAGACTCCACTGTACCTTCCAGTAAATATATGCACTAAGGGATGCCAGCTTATCACACTCCTAAACATTAAACATCTTCTGTCTGCATATATTAGAGTAGCACTGGGACAGATTCACAGGTAAGGACAGACAAGGTCGTAACTAGAACTCCAAAAATAACACATTAAAGTCTGTCAGTACAGGCTGCCATTTCAATCCCATTGAAATGGTTTTGTACTAAAGGGAGATCCACAGCCACTATCAGGAAAGGAAATAGGAGAAACTGCTCTTCAGGTTGCAGTCAGTCTGTTGTTCCAGGCAGAAAGGAAGGATTAGGAGAGGCTGGGCTTTCTGCATGCAGAGTGACTTTTAGAGATCTGCCTTCAGGAAACTTAAACCATTTTAAACAGCAATCCAGTTCCTAATTTAAACCAGAAAAAGCAGCTGGTTGAACACTGTTGAACTTCCAGCAGTTTGACATTTCACTTTATCTAACCAGCACAGCCCAGGGAAACAGGAGCACAGGAGGCATTTCCCTGACTCTGGCTAATTCCATTCAGAGGTTCTGTGTGCCCTTTGCAGGGCTTGGCTGGCTCATGGAATAGCACAGACACTTCCCCTTTGGGCTTGCAGCTTAAAAGGGTCAATTCTTAGACACTGAGGATGACCACAATTTGTCGTTTTTACATGGCACCTGTGCTTAGATGACTGTCCTTGCAAAGTTTCCAGTTACACACACAAAAAAGGTGTTTTCAGCCAGTCTCATTTGAAGCAATATGCTTCATTTTAAATACTAGTTTTTGTGAACAGGAGTATGTCCAATACACTTGCACAGTCTTAGTGGGCTGAGTTGGTCTCAGAAGTGGTTTATGGCAACCTGCTTTTATTTATGGATTAACCACTACAAGTTTCCAATAGTTTTGTAGTCTCTCTTGTTGTGTAGCAGTTCTTAATGCTTCTGCAATTTGTTAATTAGAAAAATTTTTATTTTCTTGGTTCTCATACAGTACATCCTCATGCAAGCAGGGATTACTTAACATTATTTCTGGATCCATTTACAGGTGTCACTGGAACAAAGCAATAAGACAGGATCTCCCTCAGAGCTCAATGGCATTTTGAAGGGGCTGTGCTGTTTGAGTTGACTCAATTCTAGTAAAAATAGAAATGAAAACATAATTCTTAGCTCAAAGCCACAGATATTTGAATGCTCAAGGACAAAGGTGGTGTCTTTCCTGCCACACTGTATTCAACCCACTGAATCCAACACTGGGAAGTACTTAGCAAATTCCTTCCCATATTTCCATGCTGTGTGGGGGTAGAAGGATACCCAAGAGGGAACAGGGGTCTCCTGGAGTGACTGTGCCCATCATCAGGGAATGCTTCATACCTGGGAATAGTGACTGATAGTTTTGAAAGATGAGTAGCTTGCATCCTGTCTCATCATCCTCTTGTATATCATCATGAGGACTCAAGAAACTGGAAGAGAATATTACTGACAGGAGGTATGAGGTCATAATTATAAGGTTTATCTTTAGTTTAATTATGTTTTTAATGTGTAAGGCAGAATATTAAAGCTGCGCGAATGCAGCTAAGTCTGTTCCGGTAATGACTCCTCAAACATTTCTGAGATAATTTAAAAATAATTCCTACTACTCTGCTATGTCACTGTGATCATTTAAAAAACTTCCTCACACTTCGTTCCATTATACTCTTTCATACAAACAAGCTGCAAGATCACAGACTCTACTTCCTGTGAATATGTATCAATTAACATCCAATTAAGACAACTGCTGGGTGTCCTTTTCAATCAGGAGGAAAAGCAGCAAAAACCAAATCCACGAAGGTCATTTGTATTCACTGACTCTCTGTAGTAAGTATTAGCATGCTGCTCTGCTAGCCTGACTGCTTTAATTGAGATTAAAAGTTGCTGCCCTGGAGAAGAAAACTCCAGTTTTCTTCTTTATTTCTTGCACTTTCCATTCTCCTTTTTAATGTCTGAAATTATTACAAGAAGCATTGCTGACATGGCCTTTGATCCAAACCAGCAGCATAGTCATTCTTATTTGAAATTACCTTCTTCTGCAACTTCCTATTTCAATATTTGGTTAAAATGTCTGTGGGGTTTGATTTCTTTGCCATTCTTACTCTTTCTTTTTTTTTCTAGATTTAGCCAAAGTAACAAACCCTTAAGATGAATGGCTAACATGACTTCACTGTGAAATGTTTCCACCCAGGCATGTGGACTTAGTTTTAAATGCAGCTGCAAGTTAAATTTGTGGGACTAGAAGAAGATGGCCAAGGGATGTTTAACAGGTAGGGGGTTTCTTACTTACCAGCCTTGCAAACTCTGCTTGGGATGTTAAAATTAAATTGGGCTCTTTCCATCTTCTGCATCAGGAATAAAAGGGATTCTGCAACCCAAATTTTATAGCCAAGAACAGCTTCACAAAACCCATGGTCTTCTGTGGGTTGGAGGACAGGTCTGGTCAGGACTGAACAGACAATTCTGCTGATAATGTACATAAAGGACCACAGTCCTTTAAATATGTCCTAAAAGATGACATCAAAACACATTAAGATCAAATCTATTCACATCATTAAAAAATATACGTTTAACATAATTTTGCAGATTGCATTACCATTAAAAATTCAGTGGAAGGTGGGCCTGCATTTATTATAATGTGGCCTAGGAAACAAATGTCCTCAGTAAAACCAGGCTAAACAGTCCAGCTGTTAGAGAGAACAACAGCACTCCTCCAGAGTAATGGGCTGCAGCTCACAAAAAGTCTTTCCCTGGAGATTCTAATTTAGCAGGTCAACTTTGAAATTAGAAATAAAATCAGAGAAGCTGAGGCAGCACTGAAGTATAGAGGAATTAGTAAGGTGAGTTGGGTATTTACTTCCCTGAGACACCCAAAGTTCCAATTGCAGCTGTAAAAGTGACAATTAATCTCACATCCCCAATTTGACTTCCTTAATTTAGCCATAAGATTAATAATATTTATCCACCTAATACCTATCAGTGCTGCAGAGGTGAACAGGACAATGCCTGCACATAGTTGAATACTAGGCATTATAAGATTTATCAGATTAGCACTCATAAAGTTTAAGATTTTAAAAAGAGAAATAATTCAATTAAAATAGTGATAACAAGTATTACCTATGTGTAAAAACCCTGTAACTTGCATTCAAATGAGGGGTCCATCTTGCTGCATGTAAATGCCTACAAATCAATGTGTTACTATTTAAGCTGAGCAGGTCTTTTAATACCAATTAAATGAGGGGAATTTGCATCCTCCAGAACACTTGCAGCTATTTCTCTTCCTACTAATTTGAAAATAAAGAATGCAAAGCAACCAAAAGCAAGCTCCAAGCACCTGCAACTCGTAGATCAAGAAGTAAAGTGATCTTTGGCAGGTTATCATCAAAAGAACTTTAACTTGTCCTCAAGGAGACAATCCCTCTGAAACTTAGCAGAGAATAATGACTGAAGGCAAACATAACTAACAGTGCATTTATGGCAAAACCAAGTCATGCTTTACTAAAATGGCTTATCCAGCCTTCAAAATACATAGGATTTATTATTTTGTTTACAGTTTATTACTATTTTCAGTTATGTTTATCAAGGGAAAATCCACTAAAACTGATTCAGTTGACTAAGTGAATAATAAAAATAATTGGGGGCAGAGAAGGGAAAGGGAAGTATGTGAAATCTAATGTTACCACAAGTAAACATTATGAAAATTAGAAATTGTTCTCACATAAAAATTTTAGAACAATTAAACCACCTAAATTTCACTTTATTGTGAAATGTAAAGCTCTGGTTTCTCTACAGTAGTACATGCAAAGAAACTGGTTTAACTTTCCTGACTTTTATTCAGTTAATCTCAAACAATGCAAGAGCTTAATTTTTCTCCAACTTATGCTGCTACAATATCCCACGTTGTCTCGACTGCCACATTTGCTTAGATTTAACCTAATTATTAAGCCTTTATATAGATGTCTGTCTTATTGCTGCTTGCTTTAATTCAAATTTTTCACCCTAGTGAATGCTCTTCAAAGACTTAAAGTCTCAGAAGCTTGTAAACACTCATGTAATTTGTACCCTGCTGGGGCTGGCAGGGGTAATTTGTCAGTTTTATTTGCAGCAGGCTGTAAGTAAACCCTGCCAGATGTAAATCATCTTTTTGTACTCTTTGCTGTTCAATTGCAATTGAATCTCTTTCCCTAGATTAACACTCCCATCCATTGATGGGAGTCAGAAGTTTCTAGAAAAATTTCAAAAACCCTGGAGTCACCTACTCTAAGGCTTATTATGCAGTTTAGCAAGTGTTTAAGGTAATTCTGAGAAAACACGGTGAGTGGTCTCTGTAGGGAAGTTTGGAGTGCAAGCAGAACTTATGAGTGCCACAGAAAAGCAGAATGAAACCTCAGCTTAAGCCCCACCTGTAGTGACGATGGTGACACCTGGGTGACAACACATTTTTATATATTAAGAGTACCAGTGCCTAAATGGGAGTTTACTCTGCCAAAGCCTCTCTCAACAGATCCCCCTGCTTGTGGGTGTTTTGTTTTGTTTCATTTGCTTGGTTTCTAATGCTTATTTATTTATTGAAATGAGATGACAAGAAATGTCCTGCTGGACCAGAGGTTTCTTGTGTCTAGTGGCAATAGAAGATGGTTTCTAGGAAAAGAATGTAAACCTTGTACAGCCCTGGCTGACTAAAGTTTCTGTGTGCTTTGGGTTCCTTCCCTTGACTCAGATCCATTCCCAATTCTCTATGGGAAGAGCATCTTCCCTGGTTCCTGTGGATCAGACTGAAAGTCACCAAACTGAAAATAAACATGACAGCATTAATTAAGGACAGCTCAGCACAGAGAAGGTATGTGCAGTCTCAGGGTTCCAAATATTTTCTGAGCTGGTCATCACCTGTGACAGCATTGTGTCATCTCACCAGCATGGGAACAAGTCTGAGCTCAAGTTTGACAGAGACTTTGCAGGAAGTTGAGCAACCACGACCTTCATTAAAATACCAGGCAGGGAGAAGAGCTTGTTCAATGCCCTGGACTTAAAGAATGGCTGCTCTGAGCGCTCATGGATTAACAAACTACAAAAGTTACACATAATTTTCAAAACTAAGTGGTGCAAATAAATTTTTCTACCGAGATGCAAACTAGAGCAAAAGTGTCTCCACAAGTCTGGTGTAGGAAACTTTGTATGCCAGGAAGTGTCTTTGGTGCACAAATAGATTCACATAGGAAGTAGCTGTGCAAAATGCATGTATGCTTTATAAATTTTTATGCTTAAATGCTTAAGAAATGTAACTTTTCTCTTGAGAGTCTATTATATAGACTACTCTGTCTGACATAAAAAGAATATCCAATTTCCAAACCTGGGAATAGAAAATTACTTACTTGTAGCTGCTTTTCCCTGAAGGTGCACTCTGTCATAAACCTCTACTCTGGGTCTGTGCTTCACCCCCAAGAAAGGCACAGACCCATAAAAAGCCCTCAAGTCAGACACAAGCACAATTTTGGAACTCCCTCAACCATCAGTTTCTTCAAGTGGAAAAAAAAAAAGACACATTTCTGCCTATTAAAAAAATTTATATAGGTAGATTAATAAAAAAAGACTTCAGATCACTCAGCTGTGCCTGGAGTTCAGGCTAAAAAGAGCATGAAAACAGTAATTCCTTCCTGCACTAGTTTTAGATCAAAGGGCTCATTCACTGATTTTAAGCAATCCAAAGCTCCTGGCCCTCAGAACTTTCATCCATGTACTCCAGGTAGAGTAAATGCACAAAAAAGGGCCCAGCAGACTCAGAGCTGTGGCTGGAACATTTGCTCTGCTGTGTAGCTTTTGCACAACAGAGCAAAACTTAAGAACATTCAGGTACTTTAAAAAAAAATGAAGGAGAACATTTTGCTTTTTGGAATCTTGGCTTAAGAAGGCACAAAACTTTTAAAAATCGTGTTCCTATCTAAGATTTCAGCAGAACAAATGTTAAAAATGTAAGGAGCAGTGGCTTGGGTACCCAGCCTTCACCTGCTGGAAATGCCAATCAGAGATTACTGGACACATTCAGCATGGAAAATCTCTTACACTGAACTGTAAGAAAAAAAATTTAAGTATTTGTCATTACATAAATTTAATAATCACAATTTGACTTTTTTTTCCCCCAAGGATCAAAGATATTTATTGTAACAATTTGTAATAAAAAGCAGGTTTTGAATATTAAATGTCCTAATCTGTGGAAATAGGCTTTCAAAAGTAGACTGGATTTTAGAAATTAGTTACTAGACAAAGCACTTAAAAAAATTATTTCCAGCATAAAAACATAAATGTTTGTAACTTCATTCCTGTACACTCACGAACACAACTGATCTACCCATAAATAATGCTAAAAGACAAATAATTATTTCCTCTGATAAGCCCTCCTAAATTTCACAGCACTTTTGAAGGTAGAAAGGTGCCAGATGGATGGAACAGACTTTGCAGG
Organism: Ammospiza nelsoni; assembly: GCF_027579445.1. Classification (NCBI taxonomy): domain Eukaryota; kingdom Metazoa; phylum Chordata; class Aves; order Passeriformes; family Passerellidae; genus Ammospiza; species Ammospiza nelsoni. The sequence continues at coordinate 10,109,060 of NC_080650.1, read as the reverse complement.
TGGAACACCTTCAGAGAAGTTGCTTCAGAAGCAAATTGGTTTTAAAAACGGAAGTTTCCATATTTTGAGTAATATTCAACTTTTATCAGGGGACATGGCTTTTGAGAGTTCAGTCAAAAATCCAATAAATTCTAAGTATTTGAACACCCTTTGATCTTTTTTCTCCTTTTCAGTTACCATTTCCTTAAGGCTGTCTTCCCTAGCATGTCTGTAATCAGGAACAGCACCTCCTCAGCCCCATCCCACAGCACAAAATGTAACAACACCCCCAAAAATCCATGAGCTTGTGCCAACTTTTTCATCACCTCTGCTCCAGGAACAGCATGGAAGAGAGTGACACTCACAGCACTGGTTATTTTGTTGTGTTCTTTTTGAGTTTTGTGGGGGTTTTTTAACCACACACCTTGTATTTAAAGAAAATATTAGAAGAAACCTGACTTGGATACTCACGAACAGGAAATTTCCAGTCTGCTCTGTTCATGACACCTACTTTGGGTTTTTTTCCCCATTTTTCTGTTTTGTTTTCCAGAAGCAGCTAAGTGTTGCCAGCAGCCAGGTACCATTAGTTCTCCCTGATGACACAATTAATACAAATTAAGAATCTGTCAGGCTCGCTCCCCACTGAGGGGCTGAGGGTGGGTCGCAACGGAGCCCTCAGTTTTCAATGGCGGGAAAGTACCGGTGACCACAGGCACGGGCTGGAGATGTTTAATTGCAATCATTTAAAGTGTTTAATGCCACAAAAATCGAAATTTTGTTCTCTCAGGCTCAATATTTCCTTTTCTCCTGCCTCTGGCCAGCGAGATCTGCTAGGCCTTGGGTAAGGGGAGAGAGCTGTGACCGCCCCGGCCTCCCTCAGAGAGGGTCCCTCGCTCCGTGCCCCCCCTCAGGCCCTGAGGGGGCGATTCCATCGCCTTCCTCTGAGGAAACAGAAGGGAAAAAACTTATTTTCCTCAATAATATCTGTCATTACAGTGGCATGAATTGGAAAGGTGCAATCCCAGCTTAAAATGGGACATAATTATAGAACAGTAGAACTCTCTCTTTTTAATTTGCCGTGCAGTTATAAAGCCAGAGAACGCTGCTGGAGTGTCTCGTTTGTTAAACTCAACAATACATTATTGTGACAATCTGAGCAGTCTTTGCAGCTTGGGTATTGGTGGGGTTCTTTTTAGTGTCTTCAACTTAAAGTGTCTTCAGCTTAAGAAGACTTTCATTATAGCTCATCTAATTTCCTTCAAGCCTGTTGCAGTGATCATTTCCTGATATATATATTAAAAAAGCTTGTACAGCTCCATATGTGAGAAACAATAAATTTAAAAAAAAATCATAAAGTAATACAGGAGACATTATCATAAAGAGAGATTAGATAAGGAAATGACCTGAAAGTTTTCTGTGGGAATGATGATGGTGATGTTTGAGCATTGGGATAGAGCAGGTGCAGGTGGGAGGAAGGAAGGCAGCCAGGCTGCAGTGCTGCTGCTGCAGCAGGTGGAGCTCCGTGCCCTCCCAAGGACCTGCAGGCAACCGGAGCTCACAGAAACCCCTGGCATTCCTGCTCCCTGCCTCAAATAATTCCTCCCCTGACCTCCTCACCTCTAGAAAGAAAATTGCAGCCTCCCGCAATTTTTTTTTTGGATCAAAAAAAATTATTTCTTTCAGTCAAACCCCTCTTCTGTAGACTCTAGATTTCACCCTAACAACTCCCAAATACTTCCACTTTCTCATCTAGATAATTCTGGAGGTTAAAAATTGCTCAATTCTGACAAATCCATCCTTTTGTTAACATTATCCCCGTGTCACACACCTGTCATCTTTGCAGATGTCATTCTGTAAGTTTTGAGATTTTTCCAATTTTTTTGTTTGTTTGTTTAAGCTGGTGAAAGAACCTCTTTCCTCTGAATTAATGATGTTTTTTTTCATTCTGGGTAACTCATTAAGTTTATATGTACTGTCAAAACTAGCAGATTGACACACCTATTGCACTCTCCTTCCTGACAATATATCACTCAACCAGGAATATTATGATAACATTTGCAAACTGAATGTGTTTTTGTTGAAAATGAATCAGCACAGCCTCATCACGAGACAACATTTAGTCACCCAAATGCAAGATTGACCTCAAAAAATGTGTTTTTTGATTTTATGAAAATGTTTAGGCAGCTTTTGTAAAGCAACACATACAGAGATGGCTGCTGCAGTTCTGCAGGCAGGATTCTAAATGTTGAATTTTAAAGACAGTGATCTAACCAAGCACTCAGGATTGTTTTTCTTCTATTTCCTCTTTTCTTGCTGCTGCTCAATACTGACCCATCCTGCCCTCTCACCAGAAAGTGGGAACACAGAACAGACATCAGGACCAAAAGAGAATTTTCAATTAAACACAAGAGGCTCCAAGACAAAGGACGTGACAAGGAATAGACTGTAGAAAATTTAGATTTCTTTCAGAGCAACACTATTCTAGTGCTTAGGAAAAAAGGGAGAAAAGCCATAGCTAAATCTGCACAAAGACAAAACAACTGATTTGTTAAGGCTGTGCTGTGCCATATCAATAATGCAAAGCACTTTGCAGTTGAGGATCTCAGTTGCCAAGGGGAGCACTTGGTAAGAGCTGCTGCAGCAGCTCCCACGTTGCTGCTCTGGTCAGAATGGTGCCAGCACCCACGGAAAGGAGCCTCATCCCACTGCTTTTCCATGGCAGTTTTAATGAGTAAAGCAGTTCCAGTCCTGTTGGGTGTCCCTCTGCACTCCAATGAACATGTTACTGTCAGTGGAGACACATCAGCCAAATGGAAGGAGACAGCCCAGGAGTCAGACAAAGGTTGCCTGCTAGCGAGAGCATGAGGACCAAACTCGGAATAAATAGATTCAATTTCATCTGTGTCAGGAATTTCCTCTGACACCCTAAATAAAACATTTAGCACCTTATTCCAGCTAGCAGAGGCCTTTTCTTGACTGTGATGAATTCCACAGCTCATCGTGCCTCCACTTCCTGTGCCTGATATGGGAATTAAAACACTTCTCTTCCATGGACATCCACAACGGATTCTGATATAATGGATATCAGAAAAAACATTCTGATATGGATATCATGGAAAGCATCTGTCCAAAAAAACCTGTTTTCATAATAAAACCATCTTGAATATCTTGGTATTGTTTATTCTATCCATTTGCTTCTATTTCTCATACTCCTGTGAGAAATCTTTTTATTTTCTTGTCTCCAAGGATTATCTACTAGTTCTGGCAAGGTTGGTAAGTTTTGTAAAATAACTGGATCAAATGAATCACAGTTGCAATATTGTTGCTATCAGCACATTTACCCTACAGTAACTTTGAACTCTTTAAACAACTACATAATTTGATCTGCCATCCTTATAGTCTTTGTAAACTCTTTTCATTCAGATGATTTAAAAATCTTAAAATGTGTCCTTGGAAGTCAATACAAATAAGGAAGGAAAAAAAAAGTTTCCTTCGGTTTTTAGATATGACATCTCTCTGTACTACCTATCTTTGTCTTCTGTTTCTTTTTTGTGGTCTTAGGACATTGTGCATTTGTGTGGACAAATTAGATATTTGCAACTCTCCCAAAGCCCTTTATGCACATTTTTGGTTGCTTACTGGCAATGACAATGTTGCTCAGCATTAGCTAATGTTTTCTAGATATTTTCCCCCCAGTTAAGTCAAAATTACAAATGTTCTTGCCAAATCTCCCAGAACACCAAATGCCCCAAAGCCATTTTCAATTGCCAAAAATCCATTCTACTAGAAATTAATGCAATCACTTTTAAACAGAAAAGAAGAAAACCTCATCTGCACCATAATACTGCTCACTTGCCCCTTGCTATTAGAGTTCAAAATAGATTACAGAAGTGCTGAAAAGAACCCTTCAGGCACAAAGGACACTCAGAAAGCAGAAACATCCATAAACATCTTGAAAAAAAATTGGTTTCTTACTTCTGCTAGTCTAACACAGGACTTCTTATTGCAATGTTATGCTAAAAACATGAGAGTTCGTGAACCAAGGCAGGAGTACCTAATAAAATTATCAGATCGATATCTGCTACAGCACAGACTCTCTATTCAATCCAAAAGCAGCAAACAAAAAAAGAACATGTTATTCTGTTTTATTTCAGAGTGAGAGCAAAGTTAATTTGAGAAAGAACTGGGGGAAGACACAGCTGGAGAGCAGAGTTTCCAGCCTCAGGAAATTCAAGGAAATGTAATTGAGAACAAATTATCTCTTTAATTACTTTTGACCAAATCAATAAGAAGCATGGAATAAAGAGCATGATGGCTGCCACCTGGTAGAGGACTGAGAACACCAAAGTTGAAAAGTAACACAAAACTAACACACAGCTGTGATAAGGACAATCAGAGCAATTCTTTTACCAAATTTAAAAAAAAAAAAAAAAAAGTAAAAAGGGAAAGAAGAGTGTGAAGGGTATTAGCTCAATAAACAAACAATGTGTGCAGAATTTAATGGTTGTTTTTGGCTGCTTCTCACCGTTCTCAGCTGTGAAGACTGTTAACACTTCACTATTTTGTCCATTCCCAAAATATCCCATCATGACTCGGGAATCAGATAGAAAAATCCCCAAGACCTTTTGTTTCCTCCTGAATCTCCGTTACTTCTCCCATGCTGGCTTTTATTTACCAAACACCAATGTAGGAATTCTTTACTGTTAGAGTTCGAGGCAAGCACTTATTCTTGTCAGTGTGTTAATAAACCAGAGCAAGATCTCACCTCTCCCTTGGCTTGGTTCCCAGGTCTGGGCAGGAACACTCACACCCAGAGGTGATGTGTGTGTGGCTAACCAGGGCTGGATGGGACAGAGCCCTCTGGCAAGGCACAGATGGGGGGGCTGTACTGGCATCCAGCAGCAGTGAAGGCTCCCAAACTATCTTTAATAATTAATTAATAATACATGGTCCCCGTTCCCACATTAGTTCACACCTTTAAGACATTAATCCTCTCAGCAGCAGCGTGGCATTTTCCTCTGACTCACTGAAGAATGAGGGTGGAACAGGACATGTATCTTGTCCTGGCAATTCCAAGCAGGGCAGTGAACCCACAACCTCCATCTCGGCATGGAAGCCCCGGATCCCCTCACACAGCCTGGCTGAATGCTCCAGCATTTGTCACTGTCACTGAGGAACCTGTGAGGAGGCAAATTGCTGAACCTCCTCCCCTCTCCTCAACTGTGCTTTAGTTTAACATTCCATAACTGTTCTTCCTGTGGCTGCCGGGCACTGGGGTTAAAGCACATTTCAGATGTGCTGTCGACACCTCGCCCTCTGCCTTTTTCTCTTTCTTATCACAACTCCTTGGGGACCTTAAGATCTTCAGTGTTTCAAACAGTTTCTTTAAAAGTCTTGGCACCTATATGTGAGCAGGAAAATGTGTTCATTTTATGGGCTGAGTAAATGAAATTTCGCTCTGATGTGACCTTTGCTTGCGTTTTTTTTTCTTGAAGGGAAGCAGAGTGGTCATTTTCCATCTCCAGAACCCTGCATCTACATTCACAGCACACATGCTGGCATGGCTGGCTCAGCTGATCTGTTCACCAACTCCTCACGAGGTGTCTGACAGTGATCATCTGCTTTATCCTCTTCACAGTATAGCTGCGAGATGAAATTCTAGCAGAAACTGAATTTTACAGCACCATAAGCTGGCCTAAAACTGAGCACCAACTTTTATAGGTCCTTCACACAGGGATCAAACCTGCAAATGGAGCATCTTTGTTGTCCAAAACCACAGTCACAGTTGTCAGAATTTTAAAACAATTGAAAATTTGATATTACAAGACAATTTTTTCCCCTAGGAGTATGCATCTTACAGTTTTTGTATAGGTCTTACCAAAGTGCAGACATGCCTAAAACGTTACTAATTTTTCAGTGAAACAGAGTTGACTTCTACTACAAGTACTATCCTTGGCCCAGAAAAAAAAAACCCTCAGAAAGATGAACTACTTTCTATTTCACTGTCAGACATATAATGGGAAAAAAAATATCCAAGTGCCAACACAATGCAGACAATGCAGCGAGACTTGCTATGTAGCCTGAGGTGAAAGAAAGGAGCTTTGGAGTCCTTTTTCCTGTAAGCTGCTGTATCCCACTTAGCGAGTAAATGGATTTCTGGCCAAAGCCATTGTCATCACTGAGCCCATTCCCACAGAAAAGCATTCCCTGAGAGGTCCTGGGAGCAACCATGAACCACCCTACTGGTTTTGTCCATAAATAGAAAAACTCATTCTGCAAACAGAAATGAACATTTTTCAGAAGAACTAAAAATCATTTTAACCCCCAACAACAAAGAAAAACATATTAAAAAGATGAAATGACAGGCTTCCTGGAATAACTGTCTCAAACAACAGCTGGCCAAGTATGACAGATTCACACAGAAGAAAGAGCTGGCTGTGCTTTGTAACAGACATAATTTCAAACCCAGATCTCAGAACTCCCTTGATCCAAAGAAAAGTTCCTTTAGTTGGCTTAGGGGCACAAAAGCCCCTAAGTCATTGATAGAATGAACAACTAATTATGGTTAAATTCGCCTCTGGAAGGAGCTGGGGGTGCAAAACAAGTCCTGTAAGCAGAACACACATCCTTTTAAAAGGATGCAGTTTTTTAATCACATCCAGAGAGATAATATCCTCATGCACAAATTACAGATTGTCTCCTTGAAGAGCACAGGCAGATGAATCAGAATCTCTCAGCAGATCAGCAAATACACAATTTGTTTGGTGTTACTCTGCATGCAGTGATATACCTAAGGTTAGACTGGAACCCTCCATATGGAGGAGTTAGACAACAGGAATAAACTTCCGTAGGATCATTATGGAATTTATCAAATTATGCTTTGTCTATCAAAACTTCAACTTCTACATTTATTTTTCACACTGTCTAATCTTTTTGAGATTCTAAACCTATTTCAAAAACGTAGATGATTGAGTTTGTATAATGAGAAATTTAATGACCTGTAAAGTGAGTGCATCTGCCAGCCCTAAAAAAGTCATCTTTTCACCACATGCACATCCCAATACGGGTCTGATGGTTCCACTGTTACTTTTCCAGGCATCCACTCCTGTTGCCTCCTTAAATGTACACTTTGGGAGGTAAGTTGAAGACTAAGAATTTTAAAATGCTTAAATATTTCTTACAATATTTTTCCAATAACACTTTGTAGAGAAATATTTACATTCTCTAAGTAAACTGAAAATAGAGAGTTTGCAAACAAAAAGATAAGCAAATTCTGAGCCACTGTTTAGTTTCACTCAAGCGTATTTTTGTCAAGGGGTCAAGTTCTGTGCTGGAATAAAAATCCTGATTGAATATGTATTTTGACAGGGATGAATATGATCCATATTGCAACAGCAGAATGAGTGTGCATCCAAAGACTGGCTGGCACTAGCTCCATCCACAGTAAACATGAGACAGATGAATGTGTCAAGAAAAAGATCTTAGTGGCTACATTTTATGCAAGATTACAGAGCATCCTTTAATCCTGATACAAACTCCAAATCACCCTTTACAGCTCTGCATACAGAATGTGCTTTAACTGTAACACGCAGAACACAATTTAAATGTAACATACAAACCTCAAACTGACCTCTCTTTATTATGTGTTTGTAATTTACATTAAAACTAGCATTCAGGCACACACATCCAGGCTGGGCATTGGTTTATATTTGTTAACATTCTGGCCTAGATTTGTTTGGTTTACTGCAAACAAAGCCCTACCTGTGACTTTAAAAAATATTAGTATTTAGGTTGCACCCTACACCCCTCACAAGTGACTCTCATTCTGAACTGCTAAAGGTCTGACATGTAAATAAGGGAATAAGCCCCAGCCAAGCCTGCCTTTCTGAAGGACAGCTATTTTGAGCAGCAGTTTGTGATGGCCCTGCCAGCTGCACACACAGCCTGCCTTGCATCTGTGGCCCATTCTCTGTGAGCATTGCCTTTGTTTTGATTTCCCAGTTTGTGTCCCATTAGTTTCCAGGCTGGATGTCACAGCGCCGTTAAATCGCCGTTTTTGAGCAGCGGTGTCTCCCAGCTGACCTCAGAGCAAAGGCACCAAGATTTGATTTCTCTCACTTTCTCTGACAAGCCAGGGGTGCTGAGAGCCTCCAGCTCACACAGCAAACATGCTCTGACTCACCACACACCAGCCCAGATCTCACACAGATAATCAAAATGAACATTAATTTACGAGAACAGCTCAAAGTGGAAATACCTGAAGGGAAAAAATTACAAGCACAGTATTTCACTCAGAGCAGCTTCTCAAAAGGGAAGGATTTGAACATTACTGGTGAGCTAATGGAAACAAAGTGACTGTTTGGAAAAGGTTTTTAGGGGGTTGGTTTGGGGGGTTTTTAAAAATGTTTTTATCTGCTTTCCCTAACAGATGAAGCAAGCTCACTATCAGCAAGAGTCATTTCTGACTATCAGACAACAAAGCTCAATGAATTTTGTGCTTCTGAGCTTTTAGAAAAAGCCAGAAAAAAAAAAATAAAACTAGAGCTTTCATCTGATGAACCTGGACAGGGATCACTAGAATCCTGCCAAGGTTTAATTTCTCATTTTTCATGGATTAACATCATTGTTTATGTAGTTCAGGCTGTTGCATAGTGACACAGGCTCTAAATAGGGTGACAAGAAACAAACCCAACCAAACAAATAACAATTCCAAGATGCAGCAATGCCTCTGACGGGTGCTTAGAATGAGCTTATTTTACAGAAATCCACCAATGATCTTCCCCAGCACTGGCAGCATTTGTGGAGCAGAGCCTGGGGGGGATGAGGAGCCTCCAGTGATGTACAGCTGCCTGCACAGAGGAGTCAGCTCCCTGAACTGTGATGAGCAATTTGTCTCACAGCTTTGATCCACTGTCACTTTAGCTGGCACTGACTCCAGGAATTAATTTCTAACATTTCAGGGTAACCTAGTAAAAAAAATAAATGGAAGCAGTGCACGGTAGATATCTGTAGATAACCTATCACCTACTGCAGGTGCTGACAGCAAAGTTAAATATCTCCTGTTACAGCACAAAAGCTCTCAATTTCTTGAGCACATAAACGCATTACCCTACCTAAGGCAAAGTATCAAAAAGTAAAGCAGCAGAAAGGACAAAATATTTTAGCCATATGATCTAAGCTAATACTGTGTTGGTCCTATGTGTGTGAGAGGCTTCTTGAGTGGAAGAACAGATCCTTTATTTCAACTCTGCCCACTGGAAAAGGACATCAGTTCCATCACAATGGAATCAGACTAGAGTATGTTTGGGGTTTAATTACAAGACAGTTGCTATAGAGCTTTAATTATCTTGCTAATGTGATAAGTGCACTGCATGAAAGCCAAAAATATTTCTCACTCTGGCTGAACTGATCAGCACCAAATAGAGCAGCAAATAGTGGCTTCAGAAGTCGTTTAGGAAGGGAATATAAACCCTCGTTAAATTCAGCCCTACTGTTATGCTGTCATCATGCTGCAGACGGATCACAAACCCTCGATTTCAGCATGTTTTGGGCAAAAATCTTTGTCATTAACAAACTGGCACTGAGCTGTGGCCTCAGGTTGTCATGCTTGGCCATCATGAACCAAAGGCAGTCACACCATTCCTCACCAGCCCATGAACCTGCCAAGGTTGTGACACCTGCAGAAGGTGCTGATCCCAAGAGCTCTCAGTGAGCAACCTCTGCTTCTTTCCTGGTTCCTGTTCCTCTGTATCCAGGCAGGAGGTGACAGGAGAGGAAGACTGCTGGCCCACAAATGAATTTGTCCACAATTCAACCAACAGTAACAGGTAAAAGTCTTACTCTGACAGTGTCAGACAGGACAGGTTTGACTTCCTTCCATTAACTCCCCCAGCATGAAGTAAAAGTTTGTTCTTTAGTTTTAGGCCCTAATTGTAAGATAACTTCATTTTTTCTTCAATTAAATAGCTCCCCAATAAGCAATGAGGATCAAGTGTTACCTAATAAAGCTGTAAGTCTTCCTCTATCTGAACTGGGAACTATCAGGTTCAAGGGGTACAAGCACTACCAACTGAGAGCAGAAGTCAGAAGCACTGGATTCCTGAAGCACTGGGATGGAAATGTTGACAAACACTGGGATTAAACGATGCCACCTGGACAGATGAGGATCCTCAGCATGGCAGACAAATGAGGATCCTCAGCATGGCAGACAAATGAGGCTCTCTGATCACTGCTGCACCTGCAGAGGAGAAATGAACCACCAAGGCCAAAACTATTGAAGTAAATACACTTCAGGCTGAAGGACTGCAGTCCAAGGGCTGCTCTAACAGATGAAGAATGATATGATTTCACCCTCCCAGCAGTACCACAGGCCTTAGCTCAAGGCCAAAGACACAGCAGAGAGCACACAGTGACCAGCATTGGCTTCGGTGGGTTCTGGAACCTACTGCAACCTGACTTGAATTGTAGAAGAGAAAATATTACAAATAACCCTAACAGCCTTGCAATCTCTGTTTCAAACACATGGGTTGTTATCTGCAGCCTGATGTAACACAGCTAAAATGTGCCTTTTATGAGTAAGGAAACTTAGGGAAAAGTCAGAGTCATTCTTCAAAAGGGAAGATTTGTAATGGATGCAGTGTATGAGTGAGCCCTTATGAATTTACACATGTCATACCAGCTTTATGAAGCATCTTTTAACCCTTAAATGAAATTGAGTTGGTGTGAATGAAGTGAAATGCTCACAGATCAAAATCCAACAGTGTTTCTCTTGGAAAACTGTGCCCTACTGCACGATTACTGCTCTGAGGTTGATAGACAGGCACATAAAATATCTCATTCCACTACGCCAAGAAGGATTGTGGAATCTGTCCTTTCTGCCCATTAGATTAGCAGAGAGGATGCCTAAACCTTTTAGCAGCAAGTCATTGAGGAATTATAGTTAAAACCTTCCTCTTAATACACCGGAAAAAACAGGTCCGGGCTACAGTACTTGGAACCACGTCACAGCCCAGATTTCACAGTCAGCACAAAGCAACTCCTTAAAAATGGATGGAATGCAAAGCAACACTAAACCCCCACTCCCCATACCCTGCTTTTGAGCTCCTAACATACAGAATAAGTTACAGCTGCCTAATTAATTTGACTATTGCCCCCTAAAAATACTTTCTATCTTAGCTCTCCTTCTGTGCAAACAGTATAATGTTAATTTAATGGAAAGGTCACATTATACTACAAGGAAGGGAGTGACATTCCATTGTGTCCTTCTCTCCCTGCTCACAATCCTCCCCCTGCTGCTGCTGTGCATGCAAGGCATTTCCTATAAACATTTCATGAATAATGAGAAACCATCTATCCAGGGAAAGTGCTGCCTTCCACCACTTGCTGTTGTGCATCACTCTGCAGTCTCAAGGAAACCAAAACACCACCCACTTGATTGTACACAAATGGATTTTCCTCTTCAAGCCAAGCTCAAGATTTAATTATTATGCTTTCCCTGTCACTCCTGAATGCCTTCATTCACTTTGCCCACACAAGGCAATATTCCAATCCAGGAACAGGTTTCAAAGTTCTTGCATGTGGAGCAAGTTACCCTGAAACTCATTTTCTTTACTGGGGGAATGATTCCTTCTCTGCCATGCAGTGTTTGGGGGGAATTAGCAAGGTGTCCTGGCTGAACTTCAGCTTGCTTCAGCTGCTGTCTGCCCACTGAATCTCACCTCTCCTTTTCAGCTGGATCCATCATTCTTCATCATTTTCCACCCTGCTCTCTCAGGTAGCTTTGCTCTGCTCTGTTGGCCACAGTAAACCAGGGATGGCTGATGTGACCTCTACATCCAGCCTGCAAGGTCCTTTTGGCATCATTTGGGGCAAAACCGAGCTATGAATATATGATTCTTCCTAGAAACTATCACAACCCAGCCTCTATCTACAAATCTAGTCCTGCATTTCTCTATCAGTTCTGATTATTTTTCTTGGAATATAAAAGTCTCCACATTGATCATGTTCCTCTGCCCCTAATTAAACAATTAGCATTTCCTGCTAGTGATCACAGAGCTGTTCCTAAGTTCTGTATATGCAAAAGAGCTCAGCTTTCCCTCTTGAAACATTTTCTTAACATTTCAGCTATGCACACATTCATTCCAGACATCATTCCACTGAACATGACACTAGAGAAATCCACCAGTGTCTAGTAAGATCAGCATTAGCATTCCTTTGTGCTGAGTGACACAAAGGAACCAGAAGCTCATCCATAAATTACCAAGTGTTAACCTTACTGTCCAGTACAAGCCCTAAACTGAGCCTACCCAGGAACAGGAACCACCATTTATTCCTTACGTTGAACTTCTGGTCAAATATGAAAGGGGTTTTTTTTTTCCTATTCTCACTCAAAAATAGCCATTTCATGCAGTGTTTACAGTTACCAAAAGTAATTTTTAGCAGCTGGGGGAGCAGCAGATTCTCCAAATAAAGGAAATAGTTTACTGCCTTCATTATCTGAACTACAGAGCACTTGTATGCTCCATTTCAGAGAAAGAGGCACTAAACCTGTTACAAATCCACTATTTTGAATATTCACAGCTCGGTGTAACCTTTGCAGTGCACTTCACTGCTGCCCCAGGCAGGATATTGCAGCTCCATTCCCAAAGCCAGGTGAGCTCTGAGGACAGCTCAGCTTTAATCACAGCAGTTAATGCACCATGACTGGACCAGCAGCCTGACATTTGGCAAGTTTACTGAAACCTTCATAACAATGCATTATTACATTTGATATGCCTCCCTTAATTCATTATGGAAGCAGCCTTTAGGAACAGAAATTGAACTTTTGGAATTGATTAGACTGTTTTGAGCTTTAATAGCACGGATATTGTGTGGTCCTTCCTGGGTAGCTGCTGTTTCACAGATATGCCAAACTAATTTGGTGATCATAAACCCTTTACTTTTACAGGACATAACATTTTCACCTCATTAGGCTCAGGTCAGGAGTACCACCTTGCATTTTATATTCATGTTAGATAGTAAAACTAACACTTAACCAAATAAAAAAGGCCCATTCTTAAAACCATAGCTCCATAAGCATGAGCCCCATCTCCAGTCTGATTTTTATCTCCATTTTTGTTTCACACTCTAAAAGACAAATCAAAACACTTGCAGGAAAAGCCAGGAGCTCAGGATCACAAAGCTTTTTGCTATAATACCAGTTTTGCCCTTTCCATAGGCAATTACCAAAAGATAATTCACTTTTCTAAGTCATTTTGTGTGCAAGTACAAGAGAGTCAATGACTGTCAGTCTCACAAGGCCATGAAAAAAAACATTTCCACAAAACTCTCAGTACATGAGAGCTTAAATGTTATTGTTAACAGTAATAGAACCAACTACTTCAGCACTGAAGGAGTGCTGCTCTTCTAAAACAGTCAAGAATTTCTAATCCAAGTTGACTGCAGTGGCAGAGTAGACCACAGTTCAGAATAAAAGATAAAATTCAGAAATTCTGCACCACCAGCTTCACTATGCCTGCTAAGTAATCTCAGATACTTGGCTGTCAGTGTTGTTATTCTCCTGTTAGAATTACTGCAGTATGATGTCATATTTCCCCATTTTGTCCATGCACGTGTGCAAATAAGAATTTTAGTTCCTCAGATATGGCTTTACTGACACTTTCCAGCTTTTTATTAAGGCTTTTTGAAAATTAGGCCCAAGTTAGAAGAAATAGGTGAATGGTTCAGGTTATCAAATGAGCTTAATTACTAAAACCAGTATTGGCCAGTGTGCAGTCTAACAGCCTAATGTATTATTTGCTGAAAGAGACAGAAAGCTCTCTGCCATTGAATCTTAAACATGTATCCAAGTTTTATGACATATATCTAAAATTGAACTTTTCTTCTTGCATCATTTGATCTCTTCCAGTTCTACGACCACCTCACTTCACAGCTTCTGTTTATCCTTCATTCCACTCCTCCTTTTGCCAACTCTCACAAACCAAACTGCTGCAGATCACCAGGTCTCTCAGCTAAACACAGAACCATTTATTTTATTGCACAGCCCCATTATTCACATCTGCTTTGTCACCACTTCCTCACACACCCTCACACCTCATGCAGTCAGGTTTACTGACATCAATAACAGAAACACAACAGCACTTGATGGTTACAGTGCAAATGTCTGGCGGGTCAATGCCTCCTTGGATGGGGGAGAAGGAAGTCATGCAGGAGAGGGAGCCCAGGCCATTAGGATGTTTATTTAAAAAAACCCAAACCCTCCTAGTTCATCTTCTTCAACAAGAAACATTTTTGCTATTTAAAAAAGGAAAAGCACTGTAGTGTTACCTTTGCTAACACAGTTAAAGGCGACAGGAGACAGTTAAAAATAACACTGAGCAACTCATTCTGTTTGCTGGAAACCACATTCCCCATCAGACACGTCCAGCCAGGGTTGCACTGGCTCGCTGAGAGCTGCAAGAGCACATCAGTTCTCATTGTGAGAAGTGGAGCAAAGACATCACCTCAAATGGAGATGGGGGGTGAATCCTGCCCTGCCTGTGGTTACCAGCTGGCACCGCATGGATGGAGCTTGTAGGAAAAGCCATTGCTGCAGCACCACAGCTCATTCTGCCCACAAACACTGAGCAGAGCAGCTGCTTCCCTCTCCCTCCAGAAAGGAAAAAAAAAACCAAACAGCTCACAACTTGTTAACACCAAAAGGAAAAAAAAAACAAACCCAAAGAAACAAACCCCAAACAATAGGAAAAACCACAGCATCCTTTTGCCCCCTCCCTAAACAAAACCAAACAAAACAGAAAAGGAAACTAGAGAAGGTTAGGCAAAGAAAAACTCTCTGCAAAATCCACCTATGGTAATGAGGGACAAGAAATCTCCATGGAAACCTAAGTCAGGCATACCTGTGTCCCCTCTGCAGGCAGAGCTTTCAGAGGGAGGCATCACACACCGTGACAAAGTCTTCCTGACATCCCAGGCCCCTCAGAGGCACCAACACGTGCACCCTTTCACTGCTGTGCAAGCAGTGAGAGCTTTCCTTCACTGTGACGCCTCCAATCTGAATTTGTAACCACACACGGTACCAGTGTGCTCACAGCTGCTTTTTTATTTTTACATACTCAAACTCACCATCACTGACAGGCTTAGGCAACAGCAAGGTGAGAAACTGCAGACAATTGACAAAGGGCAGTTTTCCAAATACTGACTTTTCTTGCACTCAGGAAATTTATTTTGTTCACGCTCTGCAAGATTGTGCAAGCCATGACACAATCGTGGGCTAAAAACAAACCTGTTTTGCAGATGCTTTTAGCTTTCACACTGGTCCATGTGGAGGGCACATGCAGCAGTCAGAGCTCCGAAGAAAAAACAGAACAACCCACACAATTATGCTCAAGTTTTCTTTCTTCATTCCCAATTCTTCATCAGAAATGCACAAGGACAAACAAGATAAACTTGGATGGCTGGGGAAGCAGAAAGTGTGACTCTCACTGCTACAATCTCTTCTGTACACTCCCTGTTTTGTCTTGTTCCCTTCACTGTGGCCAAAAGACCAGCCCATACTAACACTGGAATTCTTGAGCTGACAGGTTGTCACATGAGGAGCCTGGCAAAATAGCACAGCAGAAAAAAACACCCCAAACCAAACAGCCTTCAGTCAAATATAAATTAACCCCTGCAAACAAAGCACACCTCAAAATTGTCACTTCCATGCTGCTAATATGCATTTTTTAATTGCTGAAAGGATACTCAAGTGTCACCAATGAAGACTTTGAGACTGGCTCTAGTAAGCAGAGGAAAGATGTGGAATCTGTGCCCAGTTTTACCTATCAGGAAGCCACCAAAATACCCCAAAGAGCTACTTGAAACTGAACATCTCACCATAATTGTATCTACTTCATATAGCTAACACAGAAAAATACTTTATAAAGTATTTTGTGCCTTTTCTCTTCCAAGGACAGTTGAGTAGTCTATGGAGAGAAATACTGGCTTATACTTTCTCAGAAGCATTTTGTTGAAATTTCATATTCTTTAAATTGGAAGTTTCAGGGAATGTCTAAAGTTGGGGTGGTTTTTATTTGTTTTTTTTTTAAAATTACTTAGGTAATTTTTAAAAATTTAAGAGCTAAAATACAGGGAGGACACCTGTGCTGATCAGTGACCACGTACTGGTTCTCAATTCAGAAAGGATCAGGAATGTCACCACACCAGCGCAGTCTGGCCAGACCAGTTTCTCCATTTTGGAGAACATAGGAAGCCCATCCACCACCAATGTTTTCCTGCTGCTCCCAGAGCAATAAGAAATTATGACTAACCTTCATATAAAAGAGATGGCAGGGGAAAAAAAGGTCTTTGCATTAAAAGTTCTGCCTTGAAATACATGTTTTTAGTCTTCTAGAAAACAAGGTTTTAAATTGGAAACACTGACAGATCTCTAACTGCAGCAATAACAAATAACATCAGTGTAATTTCTCTTGAAAGAAATTGCTCTGCTTTCTCATCCAGTTTCCAGCTTAAAACCTTTCATTGCTGAGGCTGTTGTCAATCTTATCTAGTGACCCATTTACCCAAAGCACAGAATTACAGAACACAATATTATGACAAGTACACAGCTAGCTCTGACATTAATAACACTCAAGATTTTGTGGACTAGGATTGCTTTTAGTGCTTGGTCAGAAAGGCCACCTTCCTTCCAATGCAAAAAGTCAACAATCCACCTCAGAGGTTTTGCAAATGAATTTGTCATGGCAATTAAGGGGAAGAATTTATCTAGCCATGATAAAAGGTGACTGACAACACCATGCACCGCTACATTACAGAATAAGAGAGAGACCTTTAACACATTGTTCTGAACACTTAGGAAATCAAAAATACAGTCTGGAGAGCTACATTCTGTGACTTTCAATGAACCAGTGGTGTCTGCAATGCACACCCGACCTCTGAGGTAGAGGGGAGCAAACCTCATGAGCCAAGTCTCCTCCAGTGATCTGCAGCAGGGCTTGAAGGGCTCTGTCTCACGAGAACTGACATCAGCTGATTTCAACCCAACACAGAACCAGACAGCCCTGCAGAAATCCCCTCCCCAACAAGGTTTGGAGAGTACAGGAACCCAAAATCCTCTTGGAAGATGCCTGGGGTATTCTCGTTAGAAACCATGGTCTGTCCCACTCCCCAGGGTTCTCCTGGAGAGCAGAGTGGCAGGGAGCAGATGGAGAAGAGCCACCACAGGGCAATCTAAAGCCACAAGGGTCACAAAGTCCACATCACTGTGACAAATGGCCACTCCATTCTGCCTGGGTACTGCTGCACAGGGTGACCAAAAGACATCTTGTTGTGGGGTTGGAGGATTTTTTTTTTTTTTTTTTTGTGGGTTTTG
This sequence comes from Ammospiza nelsoni, assembly GCF_027579445.1. NCBI lineage: Eukaryota > Metazoa > Chordata > Aves > Passeriformes > Passerellidae > Ammospiza > Ammospiza nelsoni. The sequence continues at coordinate 10,091,713 of NC_080650.1, read as the reverse complement.
GGCGAGGTTTTGTTGTTTGGTTGGTTTTACAAACACAACTGCCACACACCCTGAGCTCCCCCTGTCCTTCACTGGTTCTGCCAGTGGGTTGGACAGGGCTTGTTTTGTTCCAGTGTGTTGCAGTGGAATGCAATTCTTCCACTGTGCTGGCCCAGCTTGGTGTTTTCCCTGCAAGATCCACCACATTCCCAAGAGGCTAAAAACCAACAGCTTCCAGTGAGGATATTCAAATATCAGCTCTGTTTTTCCTGACACCACATTTACTTAACAAAGATACAAAAAGCATCCATGAATGTACAGCTTGTCTGAACATATTTGTTGCCATCAAGTATATTAAAAAATGTCCTAAACATGCAATTATTCCATATAGTGCCCTATGGCCACGTTATATTGTGAAACCATCCACAGTCCCTCAAGTGGTTTTAGCTCTTAAAATCTATTTTTTAAAGAATACCAGTTTAGAAAGCAGCATTTGCCAGCAGATATTACCATACTCAAGCCCTGTTGAATTCACATTTTATCATCATCTTGTTGTTTACAAATTTTCTTGTCATTCATCATTGCAAATCATCAGCTGCACTTGTGGCTGAAGAAAACACTAACTCAGAAGGCAGAGATGAGTGCAAATGCATTAATCAGAGATCATGATTTTTCTACCAGGAATGTTATGCTCTCAGACACCTATAATTAGACATATCCAGTACCTATAATCTTCTCAGATATTCAAAATATAATGGGGACTGCTCAGTGTAGGTAGGAATGGAGTGAATTACCAACATAAAGCAAAAATACAGGTGAAGCAAAGTATTTTTAGACTTGGACTATAAAAACACATTTCTGTTCTAGAATTTCTAAAAGAAAAAAAACCAAACCTACAAACAAATATTTGTGCAGAGAACACTGACAGCCTAAATAGTGAGACCTGATGTGTGAGCAGCATGAAAACCCTGGGCCTTCCTCAGACTGGGGGGATGGAAGGAAGCAGAGGACAGGTCAGATTCCTTTTTTTTTTTCCCCTTTTCTTTTTTTCCCCCAACTCAATAACTTTTTATTAAAAGGGAAAAGAATCATCAGTCTGAGATTTCCAGCACTCTGTAGTGCTTTCAGCCATGCTCTGCACAAAAAGGAGCAGCAGGTGAGACCATTCATCTCTGATTGCTTCATGAAGCTCAAGTATAAGCCACAACTACACATTTAGTAATCTACATAGTTTATTTTCTATTTTAATTGTGTACTTTTAATTTGGTCAAGTTAAACAGCCAAGTTCCAAGTGGGTTTCAGAGCAGGAAAGGATTAAACTCTGACACCATTTTTCAATACCAAAACAACAATCATTACCTTGAATTAACCAGTATTTTCAGAATTGCCAGAATTTAAAAGGGCATATTTGCAGTTCTAAATTCTTGAAAGCCACCTATATTATTCAGCAGAAAAGATGTTTTAGAATTGAAGGGGCAAGAACACTGGCAACACGTGCTGGAGGAGCACAGGCAGGCAGATGCTGCTTCAGGTGGAATATAAAAATGAAGTGAATGCAGACATTGTCTGGAGCTGGGCCTGATGGCACAGGGGGGCTGCAGTGACTCCATTCTGCTTTTCCATGGAAAATTGCTCAGTACAAACCAGCTCAGACACCTCAGAATTATGCCTCAGGTTTTAGCTTTTTTGGCTTCTGTGCTGCTTTAGGGTAGTTCTGAGTTTCATATTAGGGGATGGTGAGCTCTCTTCACAGAGCAGGGAGACAAAACAATTCCTTCTCCAGCTGGGGACCAAGGACAAATGATCCAAATCTCAAGTTCAAGAGAACAAACAATGACAGAACGAAAAGAGAAAAACAAGAAGGATTGGACTTCATAACCTAAAGCTGTAATTGGACAATTAGTTCCAATATGCAAATGGACCAGAGCTTATAAAAGTGAGAGACCCCCATGACCCATTGTGCATTTTGTGACCACTTTGGTTCATCCTGGCTGCAGCCCTGGCTGGGCTCTTGTGTTGCCCAAGGTGGATCCATGGAGGTTTTTAATAAGTCCCTGCTTTATTCTTTAACTCTATCCAGCCTCTGTTCTAGGTCAGCCTTCCCAAGGCATCAGGAGAGCCTCAGCTTTCCCTACATGAGCCAAGAGCACTGAGGAGAAGAGAAAAGGCAGCAGAACACTGCAAGGCAGTGACAGAGATCAGTGACACTGCTCTTGTCCCTGTGGTTTGGGAATCAAGCTTGGAAGTGACTTGGGACAGTGCAAGATTCACAAAGTCAGTGACTGTTGTGGGACTGAGGAGAGCAGGAGATAATCAGTTTGTTGTTTGTGTGGGTTTTATCAGAGAGAGTCCTGGCTCACCCCAACACCCAAACAAAGAGGTGAAGTGAAATGTAAAACAGTTAATGCACCATCTCTGAAGCTATCCCTACTTATCTAAGCTGCATTGCAAAAATTCCACTTTTTATACCATTCTTGTGCTCATCCTTTGAGCTGTTTACCCATCCCTCACCTACCAGCATTTATCATTCCTGCTTCTCAATCCATTCTTTACCCTCAAACTCTCACCACAATTCTTTCCCTTCCACTTTCAAGACTTGCTTCCTTTCCTGAATATTTTCCCTTAAGTGCATCCTCATCTCACATTTTCCTTTTCACTCAGCCTGCCACTGTCCCTGCTCCATTTTAAGTGCTCCCATTAAGAACTTCAAAGATCAGTTTCAAAAAGCCCCAATGTACCCATCAAAACAGTCCTGCTTTACTTACAAACACTCTGTACCACCATCAGATATTGTAGCCTGTGATACATTTCCTGTGATTATCCACAGGAAGGCATGGAAGAATGTTCCAAGCATTTATTTAAACAGAAATAATGATTTCTTTTCCCTGGAAACAAGAGGTTACTTCAATAAAAGTCTCACCTGCTTTAAAAGGGAGCCAGGAAAACTTGGATCTTAGTGGAGAATCTCTCCCGGCTCCTGGTAAGGCTCCTCAAGTGGCTGAAGCACCTCATGAAAATGAATTATTTTTCCCTCCTAATGATCATTTTCCCAGAACTTGCTGCCTTGGAAGTTTGCTGCTCCAGGCCAAGACCTTTTCTTCCTCCTGAGCAGAGCCAAGCAAACCCTAAATGGGCACAAAAGCCCAAGAATTCAGCACTTGAGTGGCTGCTGGCACTGTTATCCTGCTGTTCCCAGGTGGATCTGGGACCACAGGTGCCTCGAGTTTGCTGTTCCCACCTGCATTTGCTATCTCAGGTCCCTTGAGTCTACAGTTTTTAAATGCATCTGCTACTGGCATTGTTCCAGAACAGGAGTCTTGGTGTTTTTAATTCCCTACGTTATTAAAGCCAGTTGTTCCTCAGTTATGAAAACACACACAGCTGCCCAAACTCTGAAGCAAGAGTTTTTAATTTTCTAAAGGGTAGCCCAGCAGAAGGATCTGCAGCTAATTAACACTACATGAGGTCTCATTCCCCTCAAAAATAGAAACAAATCCTGAGGGGCCAGGACACCTTACACCTAACCAGCCTCCTGGGGACCACCCAGAACTCCTCCTTTGTATTTATATGCCAAATAAAACATTTTTATATCTATTTCTAGCTGCAGCACCACCTCCCCTGCCTGCAGCTCTCATGCCAAGGGCCTCCCACCACCCAGATTCCAGGGACTGGGATGAAGTTTCCTCATCCCCTCCTGGGGCCAAGGGGGCCATGCATGAGCACAAGTGGCCACAGACCTGCCAAGGGTCTTGAGGCTGTGGCAAAATGTGGAATAGTTAAAAATTTCCTTGGGAAAGGATGCTTTTGATGTTTGATAATTATATATTTTCAAGTCTAATCAACAGATACGAGCTAGTAACCAAGCTCATGCATTAGGAAAAAATAACCAAATTAGCAGTTGGTGGAATTGCCTTGTTAAATTTAGGGCTTGACATGTTTCAGTGATCTCAGGTTTAGTGGGAGGTCAGCAAGGCTTGGGGGAAATGGATGCCCACTGATAGTGGACATAAAGAATGTAAAATTCATGGGTTATCTGGCAGAGCTCCCAATATAAGGAATAAACCAATAAACCCAACTCAGCAACTGTGCTGGAATCAGCTCTGGTGTCTCCCTGTGCCCCACAGGGCAGAGCTGCAAGGGGGTTCCTCCTGCCAAACCCACACAGGGGACACCTGCTTCTTTCTCCAAGCATGAAGGTCACCTCTGGAGAAGGATTTTCTCACCTTTCCTTCAGCTGAGGGCCAAGCTGGGCTGTCCCCTGCCTCAAGCTGAGGCACACCAGAGCTGTGGCCAAGGGACGTGGCCATAAATGTGTTTTGCCTTTAGATCAAGAGAATTTCATTGCTCCACAACACTGATGGAGAGCCCAGCAGTTAAAGCACTGAGAAGACCTGAATGTCATGATAATAGTAAGGGAAATATTAATCAGTATTTCAATTAATTAAATATAATGCTTGGCTACTCTCCCATGTGGCAGCTTGGGGTACAGGACAGAGCAACCCCAACCCCCTGGTGCTGCTCAGCCCTCAAGAAAACCCATCAAACCTCACTCCTCCCACGACTGTTTTCAGTAAAAACCTTTTAAATCCCACTCAAACCTTGTCAAACAGGCTGTAACTGGTGCAAATGAAAACTCAAGATGAATTTAATACTGTACCTATTCAGCCCTAAAATACAGGGCCGATCAGCAGCAATAGCACATTATTTGAGGTATATGATTTCCAGCAGATTGGGCTTTTAGCCTGTCAAGATCACTCCAACCATCTGAATCCTGTGAGTTCTCTAAAGGGACAAGGTATCTGAAAACATCTCCTCCCTCCCCCCTCCCTGGCTTTCCTCTCAGCTCTGAGAAAAAACACCCTTGCTATCATTGCCCTGCATTTTAATCTGTCCAACTCGTCTTTGCTATTATAACTTTTGGTTTAGAGGGATGTGAGCAGACAGGAGAAGCAGGGAGCCACAGTGGGGCTGTGGGGCTCCAGAGGCTGCAGGAGAAAGCAGGGGGCATTTGCAGCTGGGCATGTTCCCCTCACCTCATTTTCTTCCCTGGCTTTATATTGTCTACAGGCTGATTTTTATCCTCAAACCTCATGCATTGCTCAGCTTTTCTTTTCAGGAAAAAAATCCTCAGGCACGTGGGGGTGAAGGCCAGAGGTGCTCACCCACTGACCTGCTAAACTGAGGAGCTGGAAATGCAATTTCTGCTACTTTCCTCATTGGAAGCAGTTTAATCATAGATGTTTCCAGCTGGAAGGGAATAATCTGACACCCAGTGTTTGAGACAGCCACAACTTGGTAACAATGAGCCTCTGAGCACCTGCTGGTGTTGGACATGGGCGCACAGGAATGATTTCCACTGAAACAGTGGAGAAAGGAACAGTTTCAATGAATCCCCAGATGCAAATGATGACATCTCATCTGGAACTGGGATTTCAGCTCGAGCAGCCTTTGTCTGCAGCAGGGTGGAACCTGCTGGGGCTCTGGCTGCTGGAGAGGGGGAAGCCAGCTGGGACAATCCTCCCTGCATCCCCTGGAGCTGTGAGTGCATGCAGGAGCTGCACAGGGGCAGGTGGGCACACAGGAGCCACCCCACAGCCCTGCAGGCACCAAGGCTGGCACCCTGGAGCTGCGAGTGCATGCAGGAGCTGCACAGGGGCAGGTGGGCACACAGGAGCCACCCCACAGCCCTGCAGGCACCAAGGCTGGCACCCTGGAGCTGCGAGTGCATGCAGGAGCTGCACAGGGGCAGCTGGGCACACAGGAGCCACCCCACAGCCCTGCCCTGCAGGCACCAAGGCTGGCACCCTGGAGCTGTGCCCCAGACTCACTCTGCTCCCCTGGCAGCTCTGTTCCAATGGCTTTGAAACAACCAAAATGTCATTTGGCTTAGGATGGTCAGGAGCCTGGGAGGGCCCAGAGGGATGGAGGGATGTGTCCTCCTGAGGCTGGACACTCCCCGTCCCTCCTGCTCTCCCTTCTGCAGTTTGTCCCCCACCCCAGTGGCAATCTGCAATCCCCGGGGCAAGGCTCCTGCACAGATCACTCTCTCTGTCTCCAGGCTCTTTGCAATTCGTTTCTCCCACAATTTTTCCATGGGGAGCCCACCTTGCAAACTTCTTCCTGGCAAGGCGTTCCCTCTGGAGCTCACATGCCTGTGCCTGGCTCCTTAGTGCCACATCCACAGAAATGAGCTCCCTCCAAGACACAGGGGGATGCATTATTCAGAAACAAAAATACCCCCAAAGATGGTCGATAAGTTTATGGTTTTGGAGACTCTTCCCCTATTTTTCTCCCACAGCCCACAGAAGTTCACAGAGCTGGGGGGGATCTCCCAGCTCTTCCCTTCCTCAGCTCCATTTCTCCTCCACCCTGTTCATCTCTAGTCCCATTTTCAAGCAATACTCCAATAACAACAGGTTTGCATTTGTTTCTTTTTTCCTTCTGTGTCATTTCTCCATCCAGCTTACAATTTTGGCGGCAATTTAACAGCCTTTACAAATTACATTCCTATCTTTTTCACTGTTATTGTTAGAGGAGAAAGTCCCATTTTTCACTGTGATCTTTCAGGTTTCTGCTGTCACTGTATTTAAGAACTTTTTTTTTTTTTTTTTTTTTTTTTTGTCCTTAGCTTTTATTTTCTTATCCCTGAAGGGCAGCCTTGGAAATTCAAAGCTGTTCCCTGCCCATCAGTGGATCTGGTATTCTCTTTTGGCAGTTCCACAGTGACTGTCTCTCTTCCTTCCAACCTTCCACCTCAATGACACCTTTTCTCAATAAATTACCCTTTGTCTCTTGGAGCGATGGTTCCATTTGTGACAGTTTGGATGTGTAATAGTTGCATCCCAGTGGATACCTCCAGGACTGTCAACTAACAGGCCAATACAAACCCACTGGTGCAGAAAATAAAGAGATTTATGTATTTTGGACTTTATTTCCTCCCTGGTAGTCGAGCTGCACTCTGCATTTTCAAAGTTTCAGTTTAAAAGGTGTGGTTGCTCCTTGTCAAAAAAAAAACCAAAAACCCTCTCCTGGATTGGAGGGGTGACTGAATTCATGGCAGAATTCCCTTTTTTGCAACACGACATCCCTTGGGATCCCTGGAAAATGCCTGGGAGCAGCCAAACCCACCCAGCCGTGCCTCCCCACACCAGTGCAGGGCTTCATGGATTGTTTATGCTAGAGAGGAAACATTGATTTTTGCAAACATTTCCTAACAATAACAACAGGGATCGATTTGTGCTGCTGTTGCTCATGGTTTTGCTAACGGGGGAGAAACGTGTGGAGCAGCAGCTTTGAGGTGTCCCTGGGCTCCCTGTGGGAAAGGAGGGATCCTGGGGGACACACTCACACCCAGCACTGCTGGAGGAGGTGCAACAGATAAATCCTGAGAAATCTGGATGCTCACACCCTGCTCCCATCACATAACAATTGAGATATCCAAGCTCACAGCTGGCAGCAACACCATCCTCCCTGGCTCCTGCAAGCTGCCCGAAAGCAACAGATTGAACATTTTTATAGGAGTTGTCAAGATCCAGCCCTTGGCTTTAGCAGCCTGGGACTTTCTTCTCGCAGCCCTGCACCTTCTGTCTCCTTTCCAAACACCAGACAAGCCAAACATTATTTTCCAATCCCAGCATCTGGCACAGAGCTCTGGGCAAGGCTCTCAGCCTGTCGCCGGTGAGATAAATGAGCCCGTTTCAGCGGCCGACTTCATAAAAGTATATGAAAAGTAGTTAACAAAAGGGTACTTCACAAAGAGGGGAATGCAAATGCAACCTCCTAGATAACTAATTAACTGAAGGAGGCAGACAAAGGGGAAGCAGCTTCCCATCTGTGGAAAGAGATGTCATTTTGTGGAGGCTTTAATTAGTTCTGCCCCGTCCCGCAGCCATTCGCTTGCGGCGCTCACAGGCTGCTCCTGCTCTGAGCTCCCTGGGCTCTCCAGGTACACAGGGGAGAGCAAAGCTGGGGGAAAAGCTGCTTCACCTTGCTAAAGTCCCCATGAGGGTTGTGTTTTCAGCAGGGGCCCAAGCAGCAAACAAAGCTGGGGTTTTTTTTGGAGGGGGTTTGTGCAGCCATCCAGAGCCACCCAGGGCTGGAGATCACAGAATCACAGAACAGCTCAGGCTGGAAAAGACCTCAAAGATCATCGAGTCCAACAATAAATCCAGCACTGCCAGGCCCACCACTAAACCCAGATTTTCCATGGAGAGGGGTTTCTTTCATGGGGGCTGTGGATGCCCCATCCCTGGAAGTGCCCCAAGGTTGGTTTGGACGGAGCTTGAAGCAATCCTGCCCAAGGTGTCCCTGCCCATGGAACTCAATAATCTTTATATTCCCTTCCAACCCAAACCATTGTCTGATTTCTCCCCTGCCCCCATCAAAGCTTTCCAGCCAGTTTTGGGCACTAGCATTAGATTTTGCTACCCCCCAAGCTTTGGGCTGTACCTGAGCTTTGGACTAAGGCACAGCTCACATGGATGGGCTCTCCAGGGAACGTGGCACCTGGAGGGAGCACTCTGGGTCCATCCCCACTGTGCCACTGCCTCTTTCAAGCTGTTCTCTTGCTTTTCCTTTGCTCCTCTGCCTGGGAGGGTCCCTTTGCACCCCCAGGCTGCAGGAGCTCAGCAGGGTTAAGGCTGAGCAGGGCATACCATGGGAATTAGTCACCACCGGGACCTCAGTCAAGTGTTCCATTTCATGCCCTTTTCCAAAGACATTTGTGCTTGAAAAATCCTGAAGAATTATGAGCTCCCTGCTAACAGACGTGACTCAGAGGGGTAGTGGGCACACGCCACTTAAGTGAGAAGTGTCTTGTGCAGTGTGGGTGAGGAGGAGAGAGGGGCTGCTGACAAAGTGGGTTCTGCAGGGAAAAACACCCAAATGGCTTCAGTTTGTGCTGCCAACAGCTTTGTTACAGCAGCGGTGGCTCAGATTACTGATGGGGAGAGACCACCAGTGAAACAGCTCCCAGGGGCTTGGCCAAGGTCTGATGTACACCAGGGCAGCTCTGGCATTCAGTGCATGGAGCAAATCCGTGCCCAAAACACAGAGCAGGACAATGCTCTGCTACCAAAGGCCACTCTGTCCCTCATGGTGCTGTCCTTGCCCCTGTAAACACCAGGAACTCGCTCAGCAAGAAGTTCATGGGACACTGCCGATCCCCTGGAGCTGGCTTTGGGCATCATGTGCCTTTGCCAGGCATTACCTGTGACCTGCCTGGTTTGTGCAAGGAGCACCAGGAGCACAGATATGTGGGGGATGCCCAAGTCCCTGTGCCAACCTTGGCAGGTCACTGTGGGGACATCATACGAGCTGAGAAATTTACAGGAAAAAAATGACAATTGAGTCATCCCTTCTCAAGACATCGTTTCCCACCTGCATCCAACACTGGCATCACCGGAAATTACCAGACTGGGCATTGTCAGCAGCAGGAGATGCTGTGCAGAGTGAGGGGGACCAGAAATGAAGTTTATAGGGATACAGCCTTGAACTTTCTCCAGCCTGACTTCCAGTGCATTACCGGAATGGCGGGGATTGGCTGCCAAGCAGAGGCATTTGGAAACCCTCCCAGCTCTTTCCCAAAGTGGACGAGGAGGAGTTGCCTGAGCTGAGCTGGGTTCCTCCAGCCCCTGTGAGGCCCCCGAGGGACTGGCTGGGAGAGGGGACCTGTGGGACCCGGATGGCTGGGACAGGAACGGTGACTTTGCACAACACTGTGCCTCGGTGACTCGTGACACTGCAGAGCCTCTCTGGGGCTGGCTGCACCCGGGTATTATTAGACCTGATGGTTTTATTTCTGCTCCAGCCAAAGTTCAGCCGGTGCAGTTTGAGCTCTGATGCTGTGATGGGCGCTGGATGCATCCTGTCCCTCCAGAAACACTTGGTGCTGACAGTCACCATGTCTGTCCCCCACGTGCCACCACCCAGCCATGCAGCCTCCCACAGCAGGGGATTTCCTAATCCTCCTTTTGTTATGGCTGAAAAATAAGAAAAGCAATGACCATAAGTGATACTAAGCCAGGGCACACAGGGCACAGATTATATAATGCTCCTTACTTACATTCCCTAGGGAAATTTCCCTCCCCACTTTGCAGAGTTTGAGCTCAGAAATCCCTTTGCTACTCTGCTGTCAGGGAGGTTGGGGGGAATGAAATAAGAGCCTGGAGATCATCTGTGCGAGCTGCAGCACATCCCTGTACCCCTCTGGGGTCAAGCACCACCTCCCCCCGAGACTGGCCCAGCCTGGGCTTGCAAAGGAGGGAAGAAGCAGGGCCAGGAATGGGCAAGGGAAAGCAGCTGGGCAAAGTGGGCACTGCTGGGAGCCCAGAGAGACAGGGATCCCTCTGTGCCATCCCAAAATCTGCTGGGATGGGGGGTTTCTCTGAGGCACTGAGCTCCTGGCAGGCACAGAGCCTGCTCCTCAGAGCTGCTCAGAACTTCCCCCAGAGCTGAGCCTGGGCCCAGCTTGTGAGCAGACATGGAAACAGAGAGGGACAGCCATGAGCAGCTCTTCCATTATCACCATTGCTGCCAGGCCCAGGGAGGCTGGGCTGCTGTCAGATCCTGCTGTCACCATGACTTTCCTGTTTCCGAACCTTGAAGGGATTCTTCCCAAAGGAGCAACCGCCCCCTCACCCGCTTCCCTTTCTATCCCCAGCTATTTTTATTTCCCTCCTTGAGATAAAGCTACATGTGTGGGGGAGGTATTTACACACACATGAGAAAGTATTGATGCACATAAATATAACCTGATGATTTGAGAAAGACATTTCACTTCCACAGAGCTCTCTATTCCCCGTTCCATTATAAACAGAAAACGCTGGAGTTATTGAGGCTTGTGGGAAGTTCAGCATTGTTCTCAGTGTGTTTGCACAGAACATTCTCTCTGCTCACACACAGGGTCTGCAGCTGGGGGAAACAGGCACTGGGTATGTGCTCAAGAGGAAAAGAAAGTGAGATTTTTATGTTCTTAGGAAGTTTATGGCTCGCTGTGAAGCAGGTACAGCAGAGGTGAATTCCTACAGAATCCCTCCCATATCCTCATTTCATCCATGACACATTTCCAGATGTGTAAGTGCCTGTCTTCACAATGCTTTCATGTTTGAAATACCTTTTTTAAGGGAACAAGGGAGGAGAAAGGTAAGCACCCAGTGCCTCCAGCCACAAGCTGATGCTGCCTGCTCTCAGCTGTGCCCAGCTGTGGGGGCGATGCAGCATCTGCCCATCCCACGGGGTGTGCAGGGGGAGCAGCAGGGTGTGAGCCCCTGGGCTGCCCACCCCATGGGATGCATTCAGCACCCACTGATCCCAAACTGGGGAGCCACTGGGCAAGGCCACCCTCTGAGCAGCACATGGATCGAGGAGGGAGTGAGCTCACACAGCAAGGCAGGCCCAGCCTGGCTCAGGGAAGCATCTCTGCCAAGACAAGTCACTCCTGAGCCCCGGGGCCATGCTCTCGGTGTTCCTACAAGCCCCAGCATGCCAGGACATCACTGTATGGGGCTGCAGCAGCCAGGGAACAGAGCTGAGCAGCACAGAACATCCCTGAGCTTGGGCTGGCTGCTGCCAGCCTTGTTGTGGCTCTTTTGAGCAGGCTGCTACACGCAGCATTCCTGGGGACAAGAGACAGCCTCATTACATTAACAGCAATCCACCACACGGTATCACTATTATTATCTGGGTTTGTGGGTATAATAGATAACACAGCAGCTCCCCCTCTCAAAAATTACCTGGTGTTGGGAGCAATTTGGAGGGAAGATTGGGATATTTGCAGAGCATCCCATGCTGAGATAAAGGAGGCAGTGCTGTGGCTGCACACCCTCAGCTGCAGGAGCTGAGCTGCAGGATGGCTCCCTCCAAATCACTCCAGAATTGCAGGGAGAGAGAACAGCAAAAGGCAGAGCCTGCCCGGCCAAGGTTGTTTAAAAATACCCAGTCCCAGCCCCCGTGGGCTCTGCAGATCTGCTGGGAGTCGGGAAGCCCACGCTGGTGATGAGCAGGTGCTCCTTGCAGGCTCAGCCCTTTAAAAAAGCTCCTGGGATCTTGCCCAGGGTCTCTTCTCCCAAAATCTAAGCCAGATCCCAGCTGGGAAGCGCTCTATAAAAACACAACCACGTGCCCTGGCAGTGACCTCCCCTTGGTGTTAAGCACAAAGCCACCTCACCACCCATGGGGAGCACCACCCTGCCTGCTGATGCACCCATCTGCTGGGGTTAAATCCCACAACGCTGGAAAGAATTTTAAAAGGAGTCTGTAAAAATAGCTTGTCCAGAGATGGGCTGGAGGCAGAACTGCCCCGGGGGGGACCAGCCTGGATGGGGATGGAAGCAGCAGCTCCTGAGGGGTGCAGGTGCTCCCCATCACTGAGGCTGCCCTCCAGCACAAGCAGGGATGGACAGGGAAGAGGCTTCCCGGGAATGCCAGCCCTGCTCCCCTGCATCCTCCCCAGCAGGAGCACAACCAAGGCTGGAATTTTTGCTGCCATTGCTCACGGTGTCCCCTGAGCCCATCCCCGGGAAGTGGGACCCGTCCGAGGGGACAAACCTGCCCGCACACGCTTCCAGGGCTGTGACTCAGCCCGCCTGGGTAAACAGCCGGGTAAACAGGCTCGTTTTACTTTCAAAACAAACCCAAGGAGCCGCAAAGGCCAGTTCCTCCTCCCCGAGCGAGCACGGTGTGTAATCCTTGGCATTTGTCTCCTGGGTGCTTCCGAGAGGTGCCAGCACGTTAAAGCCTGGCAGCCGCTGGAGACAAAGCGACAGATTTAGCTCGGGAGCGAAAATGCTGCTTGCTGCGAATGCCAAGGAGCAGGAAAACAAAAAGCACCTGCGAGGGAAATGCCTGCTGCTGGGGAGGCTCTGAAACATCACCTCCAAGAGGCACGGAGAGCCTGTCCCTAAGGCAGAACAGCTTTGGGCATGGCTGCAATTAGGGGGATTTACAGCCAAACGCTCTGTTCGTGCACGCGAGGGTCTCTGCATCTTGCAGGAGGTGGCTTTCCAAGGAGAAATACAGCTCCAGACATGGCATTGCACTCCCACTGCAACCCCTGACAGCCAAGGTTTGCTTATGGCTCCTTTGTTGGAAAAGGCTTTGGGCAGCCCCTGCAGAAACTCCAGTCCCAAAAGGCTCCTTCTTCCCAGGGAGCCCTGACCTGACCCTGCTGGGTTTGGGATCTCTGGGTGTTAAACACCCCCAGATGAAGCCATTTCCCATAAGGATCTCACTGTTTGATGGCTCCTCTTATGTCATTTCAGTAGCAGGTGGTGGAAGTGTGGGGGGGAGGAAAAACCTATAAAATGTTTAACATCCCTTTAGCTTCGATTTATCTGAAGAGAATTCGAACGGCACAATTTCCTCCCGCCATCTGGGTTCCACTTTAAAAGATGTTTTCTCATATCACTGCAATTTCAGAAAATCTTGTTGTACATCTATGGAAATGCAAGATGCTTCCCCTAAACTGTGCATCAGCGTGAAGCTTTTTAAACCTCAACAGCAGCTATGATATATTTTGACAGCTCCCAGACAGCTCCTGAGAGAATTTCCCTGTTCCAACACTACCCGTGCAGGGGGGCCCAGCTTTGGGAGCTGCAGTCCTACAAGGCAAAGCTCTCTGCTTGGTTTTGTACCAATTCCTGCTTGGCTTTGTCTTGTGTTGCTTCAGCACTGGGAAGAAGTTTCCCTTGCAGATCTGGCCTGAACACTTGGAGCTGCAGGCGGTGGCACACGTGTTCATCATGTGTATTTCCCACTCAGGCACCCCAAAATAGCTTAGAAACACACTGAACTGCTCCAAAACCTTCAAGACTTCTCAAAGGTCCTGACAAACATCCTGCAAGTGGGGAGTCTGGAGGAGGAGAAAGGTTCCAGTGATGTCCCTGCTGCTCTCAGCCTTTCCTAGGCACCCCAAACAACTGCAGGGAGAGCTGCTCTGAGCAGACAGCCCCCAAAATCCAGCTCCAGAGAAGAGGGAAGGCATTTCCTTCAGCATCCCGCTCCCAGCCCTTAAGCCAGGTGAGAAAGCCACCCCAGAACCCAGCTCTGAGCCTTGGCTTTGCTGAGCTCCCTGAGCCTGTGAAAGCATCCCAACTCAAACACTGACTGCCAGCCAGAGGAATGGGTTAACACAGCTCAGCACAGGCCAGGGGTGTTTGGTGTCAGAGTTTAGAGCTCAATAATCCCATAAACACAGCAGAGAACCCCTGGAGCAGCCAGTTCGTGCAGGGGATGAGCCGTGCCAGGGGGTGGCTGCATGGGGAGACACACGGGGTTCAGAAATGGGGAGAAACCAGAACAGGGGGTCCAAGGAGCCCCCACCATGGAGCTACCACAGCACTGCCCACCCCAGCACATCCCCATGCTGCCTGTGTCCCACAGCCCCAGCTCAGCAATGGGACAGCCCCAGGATGGATGGAGGAGTCACTCCTTCCCACTGGGACACTCAGGGAAGGGACACACAGGCATTTGACCAGCAGAGATTTTGGTCTATAGCCAGGAGGTTTGCTTATTTTTGAAGATATCAGTGATTGTTCCCACATGGCTCCTGCATGGCAAAGAAGGGTCCCATAGGAAAAGCTGGAGCTGACACTGAGCCAGACCCCTGCCACAGACAGACAAAGGTTTTGTCATCAAAAACCCCCCAGATTTTGGAGGGGTCTGGTAGCCCACCTAGGGCATGGACTGAACTTGGGTTTGGTAAACTTGGCAGATCAAACCTGGATGGATCTAAACCATGATCCTGCCTCATCTTAGAGCAAGAAGCCCTGTCTTGAGCAATTTCTGCCACATACAGTCCAGGGAAACCAGGGAGATTTCCAGTGGAGAAAGGGGTTGTCCCTGTGGGACCTACAGCACATCACAAGAGCCTCAGTTTCAACAACACCTTGAAACCAGGATGCATCTCTCAGGACTGCCCCAATGCCATCAGAAACCAGCTCTGGGGATCAGGTGGATGCTGGTTCTGTGGTGCTGTTCCCAAATCTGGCTCCAGCAGGATGGAGCCCCTTGCAGTGTGCTGGGAGGAGTTGGAATGCTGAGCACGCCTTCCCGACGCTCACCCTGATTTTCAGAAATTGCATTAAATCAGTATTGCTGCAAATTGCCCTCTTTTTTTGGCTCCAGCTTGATGTAAAAAGGAAAACAAATGGAGTTTTAAAATGCAGCTAATCAAGGAGTTAAAGAGAGGTTAATCCTAATGGATTAATCAGCTCACAGGAGGATGGGAAGGAGGCTCGGGTGAGAAGGAGCAGGGAAGCAGCCAAGCCTGATTCCTCCTCCCAGGGGTGAGGGAAAGGTTCAGGGGGAGCATGCAGACATTGGTGATAGTCCTTCTTCCACCTGGCTGCACCCAGCATGGGGACCACAGAGTGTGGTGGACTGGACTCAGGGATATCTTCCCTGAGGAAACAGAGCCCTCGATGCATCTGTCATCATCCCCTGAGGAAAAGGCTGAGGAGGGTTTGCCATCACCACCCTCAGCTACAGAAACCAAGAGGTGACAAAACCCAGGGCGTGGGGAGGCCCTGAGTGGCGTTAACCCCCCTGCAGAACTCTGGATGGGATTGGGAAATGGGTTTTGAGCAGAGCAAACCCATCCCAAGGCTTTCAACCACCAGGGCTGCCCTGACCCCCCTGCAGGGTCCAGCCACCAAACCCAACCATCAGCATCCTCCTCCCAGCACAGCCAGGCATCCTCCAGGGGACAAAGCCCCTTTCTTGGTAGCTAATTGGGCTTAGACATAAGAAGGGTTTGAGCATCATTAGTGGCAGTGCAAGCAAGGAGGTTTAAAGAAGGTTATTAACGATAACTGTATACAGCAGCATCATCACCCCCAAAAATATTAGATCCATTAAGTATCATTATCAAGGCCTGGAGCTAATCATTTAAGCTTAATGAAACCAATACATTTCTGCAGCAGTGCTGATCCCTCAGAGGGAGGCTGCAGCCAGGGAAGGCTCGAGGAGCAGTGGTTTCACTGCCCTGCTGGCTCTGGGCTCTGCGCTCCCCAGAGCTGAGCCCCCTTCCAGGTGCTCTCAGCAGTGATTCTCTCTCTTCAGCATCAACCTTCTGCTTTGGCAGCTCACAGATCTGCTCAATGACCACAGAATGGTTTGGAAGGGAAAGGACCTTGAAGCCCTTCTGATTCCATGAGCAGGAATACCTTCCAGCAGGCTGCTGAGAGCCCTAACCAGCCTGACCCTGGCAGGGGACTCAGCCCGCACCTCCCTCCCCTCCTTGTTTTGAGCAGTTTTCTCTTTGGAGGCCGGAGCAGAAATGATTTGGAGCCAAGGCGGCTGCGATGAGCTCACTGCTAATTATGCAGAGAAGTCATTTTGCTGTGGCTGTGGTGATGAAGTGATAGGAGAGGAGCAGAACCCCACAGCCACTCTGTGCATCACAAATTGAACAGAAATAAACCCCAAAGTGAGCAAACCAAACCCCCTGACCTCTGTGAGCCTCTGTGGGTGCTGTGCTGACCCCAAACCCACTGCAATCAGGGACAGGCAGCTCAGGCTGGGACACAAAAATGCCATCAGCTCCCCTTCCCTCTTTGTCCCTGTGTGTTTTCCAGCTCCACTTCCCTCCTTGTCCATCTGTGTTTTCCAGCTCCCCTTCCCTCTTTGTCCCTGTGTGTTTTCCACCCTGGTCCCAGCAGCAGGATCACTGCTGCAGCAGGACTCACCATCATTTTAAAGGGGAGCTGGGGATTGGCACCATCCTTATTAAAACCACTCACTCACACCTCATTTTACCTTCCCACTGGAGATGATTTAGCTTGATTTATTCTAATTAGTTGTAATTTATTGTTTTAATGAGCTCTTCTGCAGGCTTTTTGTGCTTCATAACCACCCTCCTTGGCTGCTACAATGCATTTCAAGGAGGTCTTTTAATAAGGAAAGGTTTCCAAGGCTGCTTCGGATAGGGAGGTTTTTGTTGGAGTATGAAAGGATCAAAATTAAGGCAGAATTTCCCTCTCCTCCAGGATGGGTTTGCTGGGGAGCATCTGGCTGGGAGCAGGAGGCTGCCCCTCAGCACTTCACCCACATGGCAAGAGTCTCCTTAATTATCAGCAGCATTTGCAACTGGGTTTAAAGACTGACAAAAGAAAACAAATAGGAGAAAACTCTCCTTCCTCTGGCTGCAGCTCTGGAGCAGGGAATTGGGGCCTGGAAGGTGCAGCTGCAATTCTAAGGATTGGTCAGGGATGCTCAACACCAGGGTCACCCACACTGCCCACCCAGGAGGGTCTGTGCTGCTGGAGGGGGCCAGGACACGATGCCATAATCAGAATTAATTCACCCACAGAGATCTCTCCTCCCCTCCCCTCTGCTGGGATGGGTGAAGCTGCAGGAACTTCCTGAGCTGCTCCCAGGGGTGGCTGGGCCATTTCGTGGCTTTCCAGCCTTTAATTTGGAAGGGAGAGAAAGGCCATCTGGTCAGGTGGGTTATTTCTGTGACATTGGGTTCGACCATTAGAAGAAAAAGTAAGTTTTCCCTTCTCTGTCCCCACAGCCACCACGTGGCCAAATTCCCTTTGGAGACATCCAAAATGAAGCAGATGAGATTTGCTTTGCAAGTAGAGACAAAAAGCTTCGTGAAAGCAAAACCTCCAAAGGGGGAGAAACTCCCAAAAAGAGAAACATGAAAACCCCCAAATGGCTTCAGCTCCAGCACAGAAACACATGGGTGCTTACAGGATATTTTCTCTGGCTTGAACAGAAGCAGCTGAGATTTGTGTGAGAAATAGTGAGAAACCCTTGGGGAGCCAGGGATGCTCCAGAGGGCCCTGGGAAGGGAAAATCTCCTGGAAGTGTCACAGCAAATCCCCCGTGCAAACCCAGATGGAGCCGCTGCAGGAGCGGGAACGGAGCCAGGGGAGAGCCTGGAGAGCTGCACATGGCCTGGGGGCTCTGCAGCCCCAGGGACTGAGGAGGAGGAGGATGGAGGAAGCCAGGCTGGGCTCCTGCGTGTGCAGAGGCTCCCAGAGGGGCTGGAAAGCACAAACAGCCCCATGAAACAACAAAGGGCCTCTGTGGGCACCCCAGGACACCACAGCAAGATCCAACAGGGAGCAATGAGAGACATCAAGGGTGAGCCAGTCCATGGGCACAGGAGTTAGTGATGGTGATGCTCCCCAGAGCAGGAATGGCCACAGCTCTGCCCAGCCACCTCCTGCTCCTGCCACAGGGGCTGGGCAGCGGGAAAATCAGATGAACCCTGTTCTTGGAGAAGGGACCGGGTCTCTGGAGCTTCTTGTGGATTATTTACCCAGCTCCACACGCTGCCAACCAAAATAAATCAATTCAGCTTTTGCTTCCATTTTAGGAAAATGAATCCTCTGGGACAGGCTGGGAGCTGGTGCCCTGCTGGGAGCCACGTGCTCCCCATCCCAGCCCTGGTGGGGTGCAAGCAGGACTCAGAGCCCCTCGGGCCCACTGCCCCATGTCCCTGCCTTGCTGGGGACAGACAGCAGGACACAGGCAGGAGCTTTCCTGAGCCTCCTGCCACCCTGCAGAGTCCTCCCACGGCTTGGGTGACCTTTTCCTTATCTCCTCATGTCCTCCAGCCCCTCACAGCAGCAGGTCCTGCAAGGGCAGGTTCCCATGATGTAGCCCCTTATCTCATGGTGCTGAGCCCTCCCCACCAGCCCATTCCAGCCCTGTGCTGGCAGCACTGGGGATCACCCGCTTGTGCTGCAAGGGGGATCACCAAAAATTTAACCCAAACCACAAAAGCTGCATGGACCACCCACATCTCCCTTCAGCTGCCCAGGAGAGCTTTGCTGGCACTCCTCAGAGGGAACCTTGCAAGCTCATGGTCCTGAGATGCTGCTGGGTTTCCTCCTCAGCCCCAACCCCAGAACTGCTTTTCTGGAACAGGCACTCTCCTTCCTCCTGCCCCACCAGTTACAAATTGCCCAGCATTCAAACTACTTAATCCCAGCAGCTCTTTCAGATCTGTTTGCATATTTGACCAGAACCGGCTTCTAAGAAAGAAAATAAAATAACAAAATCTTCCAAGCGCCTGCTCCTGTCTCCTCCCCATGCAGGATGCTGTGTTGGCAGCATTGGTGCTGTTCCAAGAGCAGCCTGGGAAAGGCCACATTAGGATGGCTCCTCTGTCTCCTTCAGCAGTGAAAATCATTTGGATGATGTGGATATCGGGGAGTCTGAAAAAGGGAGCACTGTCCCCCTGGAATGAGGGACAGGGCTGGCAGGGAGGTGCTGCTGTGGCTGGGCTGCCCCATGCAGTGTGAATTGCTGATAATCACAGCCCTGCCCTTTCTGCCTCGAGTGAGAGAGGTCCCAAAATGCAGAACCAGGATCTCAGCCCCTCCTGGGCCCCCTCAGGCAGCCCCAGGTTCAGACCCACCCATGGGATGCCCTCAGTCACAGGCTGTCCCTTAGAGCTGTTCTAAGCCACGAGCCACGATGTGTTCTGACACACCTGACGGGCTGGAGCTGCTCCAAACCCACAGATGTGATATCCCTGCACAGAGGCCTCCACTGCTCAGTGCTGTGGGGCTGGAGGCTCCAAACCCACACCTCACACACGAGGGAGGGTGAGCAAACTGCTCCCAGTGCCCACAGCCCCAGCTCTGCTCCCCTGGAGCCCCAGCAAGGCACAGATCCCATCCCTCTCCTCAGACACAGGGGAGAGGCTGCTGCAGGAGTGCCCCGGTGTTTCCAAACCAATTTTTGCATTTTGCCCCAGTGTTTCCAAACCAATTTTTGCATTTGCAGAAATGCCACCAGGGATTACTTGTTTAAAACCTCCTTTGCAGGGGTAATCAGATCATACTTGAAAAGAGCCTCAGGATCTGCAGTTACAATTATTTCATTAGGATGTGATACTCCAGACCATCCAGGAGCTTGGGAAGCTGCTGTTTGCACAGGCCCGAGCACGCTGCCCAGGGAAGAGGTCCTTAGTGCTAATTGCCAATGCCAACCCCGGCCATTAGGAAATTATTGCTAATGCAGCTGACAACAGCTTTTATAAGACTCTATTAAGGAATTCATCAGAAAGCAGAACCAAATAAAGCAAAAAGCTATTAAAGAAAAACAAAACTCACCCCCAAAGTGCGGGATCAGCAGGAACAAGAAGCAGGAGCTGTTGTGTGAGTGCAACAGCCCCAGAGCTGAGCCCAGGGCTCCCTTTGTCCCAGCACTGGTGTTGCATCAGCCTGGGGCCCTCCCCAAATACCCTGGGATGGGAGAGTGGCTCAGCTGTGGCTCATTCCCCCCTGGCAGCTCCCTGTGGAGTCACAGCTGGTCCCCTGCACCTGCAGCCCTGCTCAGGGAACCATCCTGTGCCAGACAGGGTGCAGGGCCAGGATATGGGTGCAGGGACCTCCAGCCCAGTGCTGGGCCTGAGCGTGTCCCCAGGAACCCCCGGGGTCCTTCTGGGAAAGGGGAAAACACCGAGGTTGGTCCTGGGGATATTTTTTCAAAAGCCTGATAAAAATAACTCTCTGAAGGGGTGAGGAAGAGGAAGGACAATTTGTGCTGGAGAGGAGGTGTCACCCACAGGGCCTGACAGCTCCAAGTGGCACAAGGACACAGGGCTGGAGCAGTGACTCATGACTTTTTGGCGTTCCATGCCGCTGTGGGTATCGCATTTCGGGGATTATATTTTATTCATAAAAATTGCTGTGCTCACAGCCCTGCCTGGCAGAGCCACAGAGGCTGAGCTTGGGGCTGGCTCTGCTCTGCACCATCAGGGGGTCCCAGCTCTGGAGCAGCTGCTGGGTGTTAAATACATTCTGCACAGCTGGGTGAGAGTGCCCAGGTTCCCCTGCTCGACCTGGCCCGTGGGTGCCTTGGTGGCACGAGGTGCTGGGCCAGGGTTTGCAGCACGTGGTGGGTGTTGTTGGTAACCACCTCCCAGAGGAGCCACAGCAAACATGTGAGGCTGTATTTTTAACTCTGAGGTCCTGCTGACATGGAAAACTGGGTGCCTGGCCCAGGTGCTGCAGAGATTGATGGAAAATTTCCTGCCTCCCGTCAGCAGCTGGGCTTTGCTAAACCAGGCACTGCAGTGGGTGACCAAATGGGGCTTTGCCCCAGGAATGATTTTAGGGCTGTGCCCAGAGCCCAGCAGACACCATTTGGGAAGTGCTTTCTCTGCAGGTGGGAAGCTGGCATGGTGGGATGGATGTGGGGATGGGGCAAATCCAACTTTCCCAACTCACAGCCTGGTTTAGCATCCCCAAGCAGGAAGAACATTTTCAACCCCCTGAGGCCACGATGAGCCCATGGTCCTTGCCAGGCCCTCGTTGGTGCAGGCATCCCACATATCTCTCTTGTCCTTGCCTTCATGGGGATAACCTGTGACAAGCTGGAAGGTGGCAGTGACAGTGACATTCCCCTTGTCCCCACCACCCTCCCACAGCCCCACCGGCTCAGCTGAGACAAGCAGAGGCTAAGAACATCAACTGGGTTTTATTCCTCAGGTCTGACAAGTAAAAGCACAAATTCTCTTTGGAAATAAGGAAAAAAAAAAAAAAACAACACCAAAACCCCAAACCAACGTTCAAAGCACGCAGATCGTTTCTCAGGATGGAGGCCACGCCGCCAGACGCGTGTCCTTCGCAGAGATGTAGTTTAAAAAAAAACAAAAAACCAACTCATGGAGGAGAAAAGACACAGAGCTACAGGTTTCCATGTCAATTTTAAAGAAAAAAACAAAAAAAACCAGGCCCTTTTTTTGCTATTGTATTATAAATATCCCATCCGAGCGACTCGGAACAAACAATAACCATAAGGAGGAGCATCCTTTCTGCTTGGCCCCGTGGGCACAACATCTCTAGCGGCACTCAGGGCGCCAGAAGCCCTCGGGGGCGGTGGGCTGGCACCCGGTGCGTGCCCCGGCTCTCGGCGGGGGTGGCGGGTGCTGCCATCATCCCTGCGAGCCAGCGGCACCCGTCACCCTTGCCCGAGGCTGTCAGGATGCCGCAGGGACCGGGGGAAGGGGAAGGGGACGAAGGGACGGGGATGCCGGGGGTGCCGGCTCAGGTGCAGGTCGCCTCCTGGCTCTCGACGGGGATCTCGCTGCCGCCGCTGCCCTCGCCGTACTGCTGGTAGGGGGGGATCTGGGGCGCCTCGATGATCAGCAGCCCCTCCGGGGACAAGGAGGCGAACACCGTGATGGGATCCACCTCGTAGGGCAGCCTGCAGGGGGGCAGGAGAGACGGGATGGGTTAGGATGCTGCGTTCCCGGTGCATCCCGACCCTCGGAGCCCAGGGGATGGCAAGGGTGTTTTAAGGGGGTGGCAGCAGCCCCGGCGCCCCGGCAAAGCCTCTGTTATTGCTGGAGCGCCTGGGAATGTGCGGGGGATATTTGGAGCGGGCTCCTGGCCCCGCGGGAGCTCTGTTTAATCTCCCCGGCAGATGTGTTTGACGGGATGTCAGCGCCGCGCGGGGCAGGAGAAAATCCCGGCCAGCCTTGCCCGTAAAAGGAGCCCGAGCGCCCGGCAGCAGCGAGCCCCAGCCTCCCCGTGGGAGCTCGGGACGCACAGCGCTCCTCCAGGCTGGAAAAGCAAAGCGGAGCCGCTGCCAGCCGAGGAAACCCTTCCCATGCCCTGGGCTCCGATGCTTTTCGCTGTTCACCCCGTGCGAGCCCCGCGGGTGGGACCTGCCCCCCGCGTGGGTCGGGGCTCGCCTTCGCGGTGCTGTTGCCAAAGCGAGCCGCGGGTGAGTCACGGCGATAGCGATCGCTCGGACATCACGGGGATGCGGGGATGTGCCGGCATGGAGCCCGCCCGCCGTGCCCGCTGCTCCCGGGCTCGCCTCCTCCCCGCTCCCCCGGGCATGGAGAACACTGACACAGCCTCAAAAAAGGCCTCCTCCTCCTCTCTTTCCCTTGGGAAATCACCCCGTGGCCCGGGGAGGCCAGGCAGGTGCTGCAGAGGAGCAGATTTTGGGATGGAACAGTCCCTGCGTGTGTGAGCTGGGGCACGGGGACTGGCAGAGCTCGGCCGGACCAGCCGGTACCTACTGGATTTTCTTGGTGAAGTTCTTGGAGACGATCCCTCCTTCCACCTGCTGCTCCTCGTGTTTGCCTGCAGGGAAGGCCAACACCCCACATCAGCACCTTATTATTTTTTCCCCAACAAACAACAACAACTAAACCCAACAGGAGAGTTTTCCGAGCAGCTGTTTCCCTGTCCCAGTGCAAACTCTTTCTCTGGGGAGGGCTCAGGAAGCCTCTCCATGTGGGGAAGGAGATGCTAGACACAGCACAGCCACATTTCCAGTGGAAAACTGGGGTCTCACAGGCTGCCAAGAACTGGGGCTTAAGAAAATAAACAAATAATAAAACCATTGTTGGTGGCAGCATCCCCCTTGGCCTCGCCCCCAAGGATGGGCTCTTTTCTGCCCCTCTGTCAAGTTGGGTGTTCCTGTACCTGGAGCATCAGCCAGAGGCTGCCTGGACCCCCCTGAGCTGTGGCTGTCCCCCTATGCTGCAGTGAGCTCCAAACAAACACTCAGAGCTGTGTTAGGTGGCAGCCCCCAGCCCTCCCGGGTGATCCCAGCCCGGGGGACCCAGGGACAATGGGAATGTCACTGCCAGGCTGATGGGACACTGAGGGCAGTCGTGGGCACCCCAGAAGTGCCGGACCCTATACCCACTGCTCCCGACATTAATTTACATTTCAGGGATGTGTTTGTGGCTGACTCAGCCAGGCTGGGCTGGGGGCTGCGAGCAGCTGCTCCTTTCCTCCCAGCCTCTCCCTCGGCCCCTTTAAAGGGAATCTCCCTCCGTGCCGACCTCACCCTGGCTATAATTAACCGAGCAGAGCTGGGGCCCCTCTTGGCTGCTGGCTCCGGGTGCTGCCAGCCAGGGCACAAAGCAGGGAGATCTACCCCAAAGGACACGTGTCCTTCCTCATTTTGGCAGCAAACCACCATGGCTTGTGAGCCAGATCCCCCTCGTGACACCCAAACTGCCTCTGGAGATGCCCCAAAGCCCTTCTGCAGCCCTCCCCTGCTCCCAAACAGGGGGTTCTGCCGCCCCCTTAAAACAAAGGCGATTTTGGCACTTTGCAGCAATCCCTTGAGCTGGCAGTGCCACCTCCCCGCTGCCCTGGCTCTCACCTGACACCTCGACGTAGCCATCCTTGGTTTTGACGGTGAGCTCCTCGGGTTTGAAGCTGTGCACGTTGACACACACCTTCCAGGGCTCGCGGGGGAAGGGCGCGGGGCTGCGGCTCTCGGGGTACCCCCCGAAGTGGGCGCCGTACGCGGGGGCCATGGGGGGCGTGCGGCCCAGCCCGGCGCGCAGCGGGCCCGGCCAGGTGGTGGTGAGCCGGGGCCGAGCCCAGTCGGGCCAGTCCGCCGTCAGGTCCCCGGGGAAGGGCGACAAGCCGAAGTCATCGTCCAGCAGGCGCGAGGTCAGGCCGGGCTCCCGGAAAGGGTCGCGGAGGCTGCGCCTGCCGGGGTAGTGGCAGGAGAAGGGCATCTGGCTGTCGGCCATGGCTGCCTTCCGAGGGGTCTGAGCGTGTCCCCGCGGCTCTCACGCGGAGCCTCAGCCTCTGTGCGGCTGCTCCTGGCTGCAAACTTCCCCCGGGAGCCTGTCCCGGAGGAGGCGCATCCACGCCGGGTGGGACGCGGGTGCGCGGGGACGGTGCCTCCTTCCCGGCACCAGGTGAAGGACGAGGAGAAAATCAATTCGGGCTGAATCACCGGGAGCCGGAGGAGCGCAGGAAGGACGGAGGGAGCTCTCTGGCCGCGAGAAAACGCTTCCTGTCTGGCTGCGATCCCAGGACTGGGGAGAGGAAAATAAAACTTCTTGTCAGGAGAGAGAAAAAAAAAATAATAAACCCAAATATCCTGAGATTAAAAAGCTTCTCTCTCACTTCTCACTCTCCAGCACTTTATGTGCAACTTTCCCTGCTGCTCCTGGGTGAGAGCTGCAATAAATGCCTGAGCCTGGAGCCCAGAAACTTCTCTAACCTTCCAGCCGTTGGGCGAGAACTATTTATATGGATTTCGGAGGAGGGGGGTGTGTGTTTTGCAAGTCCTGCCCTGTCAGCCGAGTATTTTGGAGAGGATGAAACAGCCGAGGAGAATTTGGGCAGTGGCAGCTGACCTCTGCTGAGGATCCCGGCTGCCACGGGGCCGCGGCGCTTCGGCAGCTGCCCCAGCCCCTGTCGCCCCCTCCTGCTGCTCTGCCCGCCCAAAATAGCCCCCAAGCTCAGCCGGGGCTGGCTGCTTTCACCCCGCTGTCACCTGTTAAAAATACCGCGGTGGGGCTGAGCGAGCTGCTCCCCTCACTGTACAGCCGCGTGTCCCCAGGGCACCGCCGTGCCGGGAAATGGGTCACCCACTGCTGGCACCCCCGGCAGTGGCACCCCACGGGGGTGGGTGGGCAGTGTTTGGGGCAGGGGCACAGGGTGAGCCTCTCCGGGATGCCTCTCTGGCCATCTTCACCAGCTGGGCCCGCAGAAGCATCCCCTGACTGCGGGAAGGAGATGGACCCTGGGCAGCAGCAGCGCTGCTCAGCACCTGCCTCATCCTCATCCTCCTCATCCTCCTGGCCCCGCCGCATGCCCCGGCCCTGCCGCAATCGCGGTGCGGGCAGGGCGAGGCGTTAATCACAGCCGCGGCCGGGCCCGTAATTACAGGGCAGCGGCGGGAGCGGGCTGCGAGCTGTGGGAAGGGGCGCGGCAGCAGCGCTGGAGGGGCAGCTCCGAGCCAGCATCACCGGGGACACGGCCCGAGCCCGGCCACGGGCGGGGGAACGGCTGGCACGGATGGGGTCCCCATGGAGGCGGTCCGGGCACGGCTCCGGTGGGCAGCGCTGGAGGATGGGATGTGATCGATGAGGGTGACGTTGGCACTTCCTCATGCCGCATCCTGGCTCTGCATCATGCTCCTTCTCTCCAGCATCTGCAATTTTTCTAATGGACTCTGTGGAAGTAATTGCAGCTTTAATGCAGCACAGGCCGCTCAGGGATGGAGCCGCTGGTGGCTCCGTGGCATTAATCACGCTGGGGACGGGGAGCTGCCTCTCCTTGGCTAGGGCAGGGCTGCCCCCCGAGCATGGGGACACACAGGGGTCTCCCTGGGGTCCGGAGGGATGCCTGGAGGTGCCAGCTGAGTACTCCTGGTGTGGGGAGGCAGCTGCTGCTGGAGGGACTGAGCATCCCCGTCCATTCCCTTGTCCTGCTCGGCTGCCTCTGCCTGCCTGGGGACTCCTGGTGCCCGTGGGTGACAGTACAGGGGCAGTCCTGGCGGTCACTGACACACAGCATGAGCTCAGCTGGGCACAGCTTGGCTGGGGAGCAGGATCGCCCCAGCACCCAGCCCTGCCACCCCCTTGGGCAAACAGCAGCGCACGGGGTGAGAGGGACAAGCCCCGAGGAGGTTTCAGGCAGTCCCACGATCCTGCCGCGTTTCCAGGAGCCTCACAACATCCCCCATCCCACATTGCCCACATAGCTCCAGGCCATCCTCCCTCCCCGGCCAGGAATTCTTTCTGTCGCCTTGTTCACCCCCATTAGTCACACGTCCCCTCCTCCCGCCTGCTCTCACCCTCTCTGGGCCATCCCAATTTAGCTCCTGTTGTCATTCCAATCCTCCCGGCTGCCTCCCACCCCGAGCCACCCCACATCAGCTCTGGGAAGCATGGAGTGCCCTTGCAGCCCCCCTTCTCCTCTGGGTTGACACACACCTGGGGATGCTGCCCCGTGTCCCCACCTGTGCCCTGCCCAGACCTTTCCTGGGTGCCCATTTGAGGAGCATGGGGACATGGGGACATGGCCCAGTGCTGCTGCTCCTCTGGGGGACTTCAGGGTGCTGGAGAGTCCCCACTGCCCCTGGCTGCTGCCCAGAAGGTGCCAATGGCAGGACCCTGTGGCATGGGAACTCTGTGCAGGAAGGGAAGGGCACAGCCCCGAGGAGAGCACTGGTGAGCCCAGTGTGACCTCCAGGGACAGATGGGCACATTTCTGGCTTGGGCTCCCGGTGCCTGAACAGGGTGGGGGGATCCAAGGGCCTGGCAAAGGGCAGCAGGAGCCTGGCCAAGCAGGAAAGCAGAGCTGCCAGAAATACTAGCCCACAACTTTTTTTTGCTTCAGCCAGTGCCCTGAGGAGCCAGTCCTCAGCAGCTGGGAGTGGAGGCACATGCCCTTCCCTGCAGAGCAGCTGAAACAACCCGAAATATCCCACCACACGCACTTGTATGCAAAAGGAACATGATGCAAAGGAAATACTGTCCAAACCTTTATTGGAACCTTTTTCTAACCAGGCTAACAACTCAAACACCCAGGAAGACTAAAGGATACAGAACACAAGTGGATGGAGAGCAAGGGGAGCTTTACAGTGAACTCAAACAAACAGATGTGCCGGTGTCGGTGGAATCAACCAACAGGCAGAGAACAGAGGCACCATTTCCCTCCTGGCTTTTCTCACATCTGGGCTTTTGTTCTACATCTTTTGCTCATTCCCCGAGTTTCAAAGGTGGAGAGCTGCCCTGGGTTGGTGAGGGTGTTGTTCTCTAGGCAACAGCCCAAAAGCTGGGGTGCTTGACACTGTTGCTTTGGAGACCCTCCCAGTCATGTGCAAACTGCCAGGTTGCAGCAAAGTGATGAGAATGATTTATTCTCTGGTGAAGAGGTAATAAAACCCCACTGGACACTAAAGGGCAAAGTCTTCCTTTAGGCACCTGAACCTGCCCCTTTCTCAAATACCCCAGGAGCCCGAGGCTGGGCACCCAGCAGCCCAGCACTGGCACTCACTGGCTGGCACTGGAGCTGTGTCCACACTCAGCAGCACAGGCAGCTCTGCCCCAGGAGCACAAACACCTCCCTGAGTGAGCAGAGCAGTGGCTGCAGCCTTGGTGGAGCGATGCTGGGGCAGGGTGGGACTTTTAGCACATCTCATTTTAGCTCTTCCCAAAGCTGGGGGAGGATGCCTGCAGCAAGTTGGACACAGCAGGGGAGGCCTCCCAGCCCTGCTAGCTACTGAGCTCACATCAGGGAAAAGCTACTGGCACAAAGCCTGGGGAAGGGGGCAAAGCAGGGCACAGCACGAGGGTCTCAGGATGGGGCAGGGTGGGCATCCTTCCTTCCTGGTGGAGACCACGGCCAGTCACTTCCATCCTATTCCCTTCCTCATCACTGATCCAAAGGGTGACAAGTGTCCCCAACCTCCAGAGGGAAGAGGGGACCAGCAGTGGGAGATCAGAGAACTCCAGGGATTTTTGGTGATGGCAGCCCTGTGCCACATGGCAGAGGAAGAGGAGCAGGGTTATTCCTCCACCAGAGCTGGCTGTCACCTCTGAAGTCCCCACTCATTTCCAGGGGGATCTGATTTGTCAACAGAAGCTGCTTCAAGGAAATGGAGAGTTTTCCCCTGCCTTGCCCATCTCCATCACAATGAGGTTCCTCTCTAAGTACTGGTGGTGAGGTCCAAATGAACCAAATTTACCTTCCTCTCTCCAACATATCTGGCACCACTTCAAAGGCTCCTGCCTTCATGGACCCAACAGCATCACCCAAATAGCTTTTTTAAAGTAATGCTCAATAAATAGAAGAAATAAATATTAAATAGAGGCCAAGTCCCCTCAGCCTGTTCAATATATGTACAATGCATAGCAAAGTAACAGTGATTGGCTGTTGCAGACAAGTTTGGTACAAATTCAGTCCCCAAAACAACAAAAACATTGAGAAAATTGCAGTTAACATAAAGCAAAGCTCAGCCAAGTGCTGCAACCAAAGAAGAAAGAACAGAAGAACAGTGATTTGAAACATCCCTTGTCTTTGCTTCCCAGCAAACCTGCAGAAATGGTGTTGGATTTTCTGGAACATGGGGTTGGGACAGGGGGGACAAACCCAGAGCCAAGGCAGGTCCAGTGAATGGGGAGAGTTGATGGCTCCAGGGTCAAAGGGACATTTGGGAGTGAGTGCTGTGACATGGGCTCTGCCAGGGAAAGGCAGCAGGGGTGCTTGTGGGATGATTCAAAATCATGGCTGGGAAAGAGCCTTTGAGTTTGAGACTCCCAAAAACCAGCCCAGATATTATCCTGATGTTGTGGCCAGCCCTGAACACCCCTTGTGTGCCTGACCACAACAGCAATTCACCAACACCAAAGTGACCCAGCTGCTTTTCCTCCAGGTGAACCTGCCCTTTGCAGACAGCACCTGCAGCAATCTCAGATGTTGGATGCAGAGCAAAAATCCATAAAAGCAGTGAATGAGAGAAACAACTTAAAAAAAAAATTTAAAAAGCACTGGCAAAAGGCACAGAGACAGAAAAACTCACAGCTTCACACAAACCCACAGAAACCCCATCTGTCCACTAACAGGAAGGGTGTACTAAAGCTTGTACTAAAAATATTAAATAAGTTAAAAAATAAATAACACCGAGGGAAACTCACATGTATATGCACATGTGCACACACACACATACACACAGAGCCTTGATCAGATCCGTCACCAGAGGCTGGATTTTGCAAGGACCTTCCGCGGGGATCGCTTTCTCACAGTCTCATCTCCTTTGTTTTCCCATGGGTGGGTCAGCGCGCAGGGATGAACACGGCAGGGCAGTCCTGGCATCCTCGCCGGGAGCGCGGCGGTGGCGGCGGGAGCGGGCGGGTTTCGGGCTGGGCGCTGCCGGCGCAGCCAAGGCAAACAGCGCGGGGCCAGCTGGCTCCCGGCCGGGCCCGCGCAGGCGACACTCCGCTGGTGGCACCGCCACGCAGACCCTCGCTGTCACCTCCGACGCGTCCCAGACCCGATTCTGCGCTCACACCCATCGCATTCCTGCACGAATCTAATGAGAAACCCGAGATTCCAAGGTGAAAGCGCGCAGATCTGCCCTGCGTCCCTTCGTGTGTCCCGTGAGAGAGCACAGGGACACGGTGGCAGCAGGAGTGACTGTCACTCCTCCGGCCACCTCACTGAGAGGGGCCACAGCTGTAAACCTTTACACGAGACCGGCGGCATGGATACATTTGAACAAACAAACAGATCCAAAAATAACTTAACGTTAGAAAAAAGAAATCAGAATAAATAAATACTGGTCCGTTCTGACATACAATTAAAAATAGAATAATAATAATATTAAATAAATAAATAAATAAATAATTTAGAGAGGTTTACTCCAATGCAAGTCTGCTTGGGAAAACCCCAGGAGCGTTTAGCTGCCACGGACTGTACAGGCAGAGGCAGTCCTTGATGGAGGGATCAGCTGGATGAGTGCAGGAGCTGCCCCACACAACCCCTGGGGTCATCTCCTGACCCACACGGGGTGGGTGCTGCCAACCCTGCCGTGGTGCTTCCATCATCTGTCCCCAGCCACGAGGATTCCAGTCAGTGTGAGTTTGGTATTTACACCAGTTGCACAAAGCCCCTCTTCTTTCCTTTCCTTCCGTGGTTTTGGATCTCCGGGCTTGCTGCTTCCTGCTGCAGCTCCGCGTGTGCATTACGGGGTGCCAAGGGGCAGGGGGTGCTCCTGAAACACTGGGAGAGCTGGGGAGCTCTGGGATCCCATCACTGCCTTTGGATCTTCCCAGGGAGCAGAAGGATGGGGCATTTCAGCATCAGACTGGGAGAGACTCTTTGGGGAAGAAGCATGAGGTTTTCAGCCCTTTTGAGAGGGAGTTTGCTGCAGAGAGTGGCCAAGGGGCCGCTGCTGGGGCCAGCACAGGAGGGAGGGCAGTGGCATCCTGTCTTTGATCCCTGGAGCATTTGCTCAGCCCTGCCAGGAGCACTTCTCTCTGTATCCTAGAAAGGGCCTTTCCAGAGGTTGGACCCATCCCCACTAAGCCACCAACCATACCAGTGCCCAGCTCTCTGCCTCAGCCCCCTCATCCTCACATTGCCTGCAGCAAGCAGGGTGAGGCATGAGGGTCTGGGAAAAGGGGGAGCTTTGGCCATTGAAGGCACAGGACAAGGGGAACCAGCATCAGGAAAGATCCTGGGAAAGAGGCCCTGACATAAAACTTCCTCCTGTACCACCCAGATGCAATCCCTGCCTGTGCTGCTGTACTTTCCAACAGATAACAGATTTATAGGCTTGCTGAGGCAATCACCCAGTTCCACCACAGCAGCTCATGGCACTCAGCCTTCCTCCCCTTGATGCTTTGTCCCTTTTCCAGCTGCCAGGGGCCTGTAGGTAATTCTGTAGATGGGGGGTGGGTTGCATTCCTTTTGAGCCCCTCTCCTCCTGCAGATGGTGGCTGCACTCAGCCCTTTTCTGTAACACTTAAACAACACACACCTCCTTGACTCATTAAGCCCAAACTCGTTAATAATCATGCAGGATGGAAGGGGAGGGGATGGAAAAAGGGAGGGAGGGAAGTCTTAAGCCCAAATTAGCGTCTCTAAGCACCCAGGTGTTGTAAGAGAAATAAACTCCTCGGCACCAGCTCAGCCTGTGCTGGGAGAAGCCTTTGTTACCCGGCAAAACACAGTAATTGCGCAGGCAGCTGGGCTGGCACGGAGACAAAACCCCAGGGCCCAGGGCAGCCTGTGGCTCCCTGGCAAAACAGGCAATTAGTGGGGGCCCTTCCTGTCCCCCTGCCCTGCTCCAGCCTCCCAGTAACAAACTGGGGCACCAGTGCATCCTGCTGCAGCCTGGCACTGGCCTTGCAGCTGTGCTGCTGATGCTGCCCCGGGACAGCCAGAGGGGCTCAAGGAGGAATTCCAGGATCGCCTGGAATCCTGCTGTGTGTTTTGAGGAAGGGGAATGGGGGTCCCCTGGCTCTTGCAATGCCCTTTTAACCCTGTGTGTTCTGACTGCACCCCACAACTGCCATCTCTGCACCTCCCTCTGGTCCCACCAGCAATGCACTCCAAGGGCAATGCTCCCTGAAGAAGAACCTCAACCCAACCTGTCTGAGGCTCCTCCAAGAGGGGAAGCCCACAGCCCCTGTCTCCCCTGCGTGGCCTGGCCCTTGGAGCACAGCACGGCACCACCTCCTCTCTGCCTTGTACCCCACGAGCCCCAGGCCTGCTTCAGACCTCAGCAGGTGGTTTGCAAGCAATTCAGTGCTGGGGGGATAAAACAACCCTGCAAAAGGTGCTGCTGCCTGGTAGGAAAGGGCAGGAGAAAGAGCAAACAGGCTTTTTTTTCCCCCCAGGAAGTACATTGGGAGGGATTTCTAGCCTTCTATTTATAGCAGGGACTGGCTGACTGGCAAAAAATAAATATTTTCTCTGCAGAGCGGGCAGCAGCTCTGGAGGAGAGACCCAAAGGACCTAGTATTTGCCTTGGTGGGGACAGCCATTCCCCCACCCATCACCGAAGTTTTCCAGCAAACTCCTCCCCATCTGGGTCTGTCTCTCCAGCAGAAGTAAATTTGTTGGTTCCTGGTTTGTCAGAAGAGCAAGGAGCAGAGTTCTTTCCTTTGGACCGCTGGTAGTGCTTTGGAGAGCAGTAGCAATGGGGAGATGGGAGCATCGGGGAGGATGGAGCAGGTCTGAGCTGACAGACCCTCTCTAAAGCACCGACCCTTCTTCCAGCCTGGCCTGGGGAGCTGGCACGGAGCCACCCGCTCCGCTGGGGAGGAGGGGCTGCACCAGGCGCTCCAGGGCTCTCACTCCCAGCCGGGGAAGGGGGACCCGGCAATGCCACCGCGTCAGTATCGGGGATGATTGCTATCGATGGCCAGGTAGGTGGGAAGGAAGCGGAGAATGCCAGGAATGTGGCGGTGACGCCGGCACCCGGTGTCAGCCAGCAGTGGCACTCCCTAACGACGCAGGCTGTCGGAGCTGGCTCCTGAGTCATAGCTCCTGCTCCTGCTGCGGCTGCTCCTGGGGCCCGAGCTCCGGCTGCTGCTCCAGCTTCGGCTGCGGCTCGTCCGGTAGCTGGAGTAGCTGCGGCTGCGGCTCGGGGAGCGGCTGAAGCTGCTGTACCAGGAGGAATAGCTGCCGGCGCTGCTGGACGAGGAGGGGCTGGGACGGTAGTAGGGGATGGGGCGTTTGCGGGCACTGTGGGGACACAGAGATGCGGGTTACCAGCAGCACAAGGACACACTTACTGCCAAATCTCCAAAAAGCACTGTTCGCTCTGGGCAATACTCCCAAAAATGTGATTGTGTTTGTTTAAAAGGAAAAAGAGATCAGGTAGCTGACGGGCTTTGGGATTCAAACCACCCACCCCCACAGCCCTGGGGAAATCCCAGCCACTCAGTCTACTTGATGTTGTCCCAAAGAGCCCTCTGCATAAAGGGTAGAGTCAATAGTTGACTCTTTCCATTATGGGACACCTACCACAGGGCAGGGTGAAATAAAAACCTGTGAGGGAATGCTCTTGGCACCTGAGTCCCTGCTCTTAGTCTTACTTAATCTTCTTTTTTCCCTTCAGCTATTGTAAATTGAGACCCTCTCCATCCTCCCTCTGCCTCCAGCTGGAAATGCCCAAGCTCTAGAGGAGGGGTGGAAGGGCCTGCTGATCAGGCTCAGGGAACCCGGTCTCCTGGAGAAACCTCCTCTGGCAAGGGCTGGGACCCAAGGACAGCCCTCACCCCCCGGGGAGTGCCAGCTGAGCCTGTCTCCGCAGGACGGGACAGCATCCCCTTGCCTTGTGATGCGCCGGGCTTCCAGGTGGCTGGGAGAGTCTCTCCGGCGTTTCCTCAGGGGGGAGTAGGAGCGGCGCCGCCGCTGCCGCTGCCGCTCCCGGTGCGACTCCTTCTCGCTGGAGCTGTATTTGTGCTCCCGCTCGCGGTCCCTGCGGAGGCACAGCAGGGGATTGTCACTGCAGGGGCTTGGGGGGTCAGGGATGAACAGACAACGACCTATGGAGGCACAGATGGGCAGAGGACACTCAGCTCCCAAAGGGACAACTCTAAGCGCTGTGGTGGTGTCACCTCTGAGTGCTCACACAGCTGGACAAAGAGACTGGGTAACACTAATGGCATCCAGCAGTGTCTTCCAGTGGCTTTGCACTGCCAAGCCAAGATGGCTTCCAGGGCCCTGTGTCAGTGGGTGCAGTGTGTATTTAGCTCTTGCTGGAGCTGGCAGGAGCAGCCCTGCCAGCAGGCCCCACGTGAGCTGAGGGCCTGGTAGCCCTGCAGGGCTCTGTAAGCCTCGCCAGAAGGAGTGCCGGTGTTGCTATGGTTTTCTCTTTTGTTAAATTCCCACACACGTCAGCACAGGCCCTTCTGTGCAGTGTGGCTGATTTCATACACCCTGCTCAGTGCCATCTGCAAAGCAACATATTACAGGTCAAGGGCCTGCCTGATCCCTGCATGCTGCAAGTGTTCTCCTCACCAGCACGGGGATTGTGAAAGCCTGCAAGAATCGACCCTGGCAATGTACGATCTTGAGGCTGCAAAATGTTCACAGCAGCACAGGTGCTACCAGGAAAACCTGCCAAAGGCATCTCTAGGGTTGAACTGGGAGGCTGTTTCCTATGGTGTGTGGAGGGAGTAGAGGTGCCTGGACTGTGTTTCTCTCTGCAAAGCTGTGAGCACCAGCCTCAGGGTATCTGACATCTGCCCTCACAGCAGGGGCCCTTCCATGAGCCTGACAACTCTTTGTGAGAGCTGTGACTTTCAAAAGCAGAGTGTATTTCCCTGCTGCAATCAGATCCATGTCTGACAGGCCTGCTGGCTGTGTGGGCAGACCCAGCTGGAGCCTCGGGCTCTGCCCACCACCCATAGCAGCACGACAGTGATGGAGGCAGGGAAAGTGTGGGGCGGCAGGTACCACATGGGTGGGCAGCAGATGCCACAAGCAGACAGCTGTACCTGCTACGGCTGTAGCGGGAGTAACTGGGGCTCCGGCGAGGCCTCGAACTTCTACTCCCAGGACTTTTTTTGCAGGATTTGGAGGAATAGCTGGGGGAACGTGAGGAAGACCTGGAGACAGGAAGGAAACATAAAAGAGTTAAAGATGCTGGAGGGTGAGGCTGTACCAGACTACTCCAAATGACGAGCGGGTAAAGATGTCCCATTCCCCAGGGTCTCAGCCCAGCTCTGCATGGCCAGTTGTGGATCCCACACTCTTACACCTCCCCCTGCAAGGAGCCTGCTGGCTGCCAAGAGCGAGCCACTGCCCTGGGTCACAGAGACACCGTTCCAGCTGGCCCTACCTCCTTGCCGAGGAGCAGGACCTGCTTCGGGAAGAGCTGGGCGAGGCCCGGCGGTGCGAGGAGCGGCTGGAGGCGGGGGAGGAGCGGCCCGCGCTGCTGCAGGAGGCGCTGCGGGAGCCGGGCCTGCGCGGGGAGCTGCGCGCCGCTGAGGGCAGCGGCATTCGCTTCTTGTCCTCTGAGGAGCCCAGACATGACGGTAGGCACGCTCTGTGAACAGACATTTGGGCACTTCTTGAAGCTGTGGCTGAACCCCCTGGCTGAGGGGAGCAGCATGCTCCAGCAAATAAATATTCCCATCCTTCCATTCCCTAACTGGAGGTGAAAAGGACCTCTCAGCTCCCCAGGCTCTGTTGCAGAGGACCCCATGTGTGCGTGCTGGAATCCAAGAGCTCACCCTCTGGGCTCTGCCAGGGAGAAGAGGTCTGGAAGAGCACTGTGGCAGCAGCTCATGTGCCCCATGCCCAGCAGAGCTGTCAGGCTGGCAGAGCCTGGTGGGGCCAGCGAGCAGTGCTGGTGCTGGGCAGGGAGTGAAGTCAAAAGTGCTGGAGCAGGGGAAAGGCAGAGCATGGCAGGGCAAGGGCTGTGCTCCAGCCTGGCTGGGGAGCAGCGTGAGTGGGCACTGAGCAGGCCTGTCCTGTTGCCTTTGGACAGCTGCATGAATTCCTCCTCTTCCAGAAGTGCTCTGGAATGAACTGGGGTCAGAGCCCAGCAGCCAGGGCCAGCTGCAATCCCAGCTCCACCCATGTGAAGGCAGAGTTACCCCACTGGAGTCACCGTGTAAAAAGTGCAGACAGACCTAAAATTTTACCCTCTGACTGAAAAATGAGGCTTATTCTTACTAAACCCCATTACCCTGGCTCCCTCCTGTCACATTCAGTGCTCCAAACCATGTCCTGGCTCTTTCAGCCTTTAGGACCCAAGGGCTTGAGCTGGAAGAGCTCCCTACAACCACAGCCTGAGCACAGCCCTGGGTACCAGCCACCACGCTTCAGTGCCCTCATTCCCAACATGCCCTGGCAAAAACCCAGGAATGGGAGCCGGTCATGGAGGCTGGCAGCTGCTCCCGTCTCCTGAAGATGACCTGTGGCACTGGGTGGTGGTTGGTGGCCCCAGTGCAGAGCTGCTGCTGTGTTATCCTGCAGCCAGCCAAGTCCTTGCCCCTCCCTGTGCTCCCCACTAGCAGGAGATGCTATCTTGTCACCCTGGAGCTGTGCTGGATGAGCTGGGAAGAGGACGGGGCATGCTGGGTTTGGCTCTCTGGACAGGTGAAAGAACAGGCCATAATGATGTTAGTGGAAACAAGTCCCTCTTCCCTTCCCCACATTAGGCAGAGAGGGAGAATTAGCATGGCACCCCCCAGATGCTCCTTTCACACTGTGCCCAGAAGGACCAGAGACTTTTCTGACATGGCCATGCCCAGGGGAGCAGGGATGTGCTGTGACCATAGCCTGACCCAGGCCCAAACCCTGCATGAGCCACAGCAATGCCAAAACACTGCCACAAGCAATGTCCAGGGATGTGATGGCTGGGTTTTATCTTTCTCCTCAGGCTACAGAACTGGTCCTTGCTGAGTTCTGGACTCCAGACTGGCAAGACCGTGGGTCTGGTTGGTACCTGCCTGCCTCCAGAGCACACAAAGCTCCCTGCCAGCTCACCTGGGCAGCTGGAGCAGGCAGGAGACACAGAGCAACAACGTACCAGCAGCTACTGGTAATCACTGACCTTCGGTCTTGTCCCTGGGCATCTGGAGACAGATTTTCCAAAGCTGTTCCCTTGGTGTGGGAAAAGCAACTGGTGAAGGAATTTCCTGAATCAGAGCTGTTATCGCTGTTGGCCAGTTTGGGCTTCCCGGACGAGAAGGCATGGCCAAAGCCATCATGGACTAGACTTCTTTTCTCCTGGCTGTCCTTTGACCTGGATGAGCTCGTTTGAGTGGAGGGAGGGGAGGAAGTATCGTTTCCTGAGTCATATTCATGATACTCTCCATTCTGGCTGGCTAGGTTGCCAGGCGGGCTGTCTGTTTTGGTAAAGAGGTCAGCAGAAGACCCTGACTGAGAGATCTGAAAGCAAAAAAGCCATTTGGCATTGTTTGAATGGTTTTTGGGGGGGTTGGTTTTGGTTTTACTTTGCTTTTTTTTTTTTTCAAATAAACCCAGAAATTTTACCATCATGATGCACTGAAACAAAAGGAAAGGAAAGAAACAAAGTAAGAAAGAAAGAAAAAAAAGAAGAAAGGAGAAGAAAACAAAAGCACATATCCCTAAAAGAAATCCACAGTAAGAAGAAACTTATTTTCCCCCTGCTATAATAACGGGAAGATTTAGAGATCATGCAAAGAGTATCAGCATGCGGTTCATGTTAAACAAAAGAGTTCAACAAAGTAAGTGGGCAACCAAAGAATTAAAATAACTAACTAAATAAAAAATGTAACAGAGGACAAAGCCCTTATTTAACCTTAAAAAGGGGAGGAAAATAAAGGGGGTATATACATATAAAAAACCTGCATAATCCTTGCAAAGAAAACAAAAATGAAACAAAAACTTAGATGAGTGAATTTTTTTTAAGCTTCCTTAATAAAGTGGCTGAACCAATGTCACTAAAATAAGCAACAAAAAAACAAATCAAATCAAATTAAGGGCTTCTGTACAAAGCAAAAACTGGCAAATAAACAAGCTTATCACTTTGAAATAAAAAAAAATTTAAAAATAAAAAGAAAAAAGAGGGTGAGGGGAAAAAAGAAAAATCCCTTTGGAAATAAAAGGTATACAGATATTTCTTTGTGTGCTTTTTACCCCCTGAAGAAGATATAGCTAATGCGCTCAAGTGACCTCTAATAAATTCCCTGGTGTCTTGCGGATAGCATCCACTTACCCATCAAGAACTCCTCCTTTAGTAGGTAAGGTGTAAGAAAAAAGGAAGAGCGGGCAACATAAGTCCATCATTAGAGTCTCAAATTACATGAAAAAAACATAAACCCTCTCTTCAATCCACACTGCCAACTGTTTGCTGCCTCCTCTATGCAAATGTCATGACTGCTTTTTGTCTGCTCGACTGTCTCCCTTATTATTCATTTTTGTTTCCTTCTGCTTGGAATTAGCCTGTCCAGCCCGTTCCTGGAGGCTGATGGCTTGTGCTGAAAGCTGCAGCTTGCACTGAATCCCCCTGAGCTGTATGGAAATGACAAAGGGAACTCAGCGAGGGAAGAAGCAAAAGAATGGAGGAGGAAAAGTGTGTCCCCACTGTGAGGAAGGGGACAGCAGCCCTGCTCCTGCCAGCCTCTGCAAGGGGGTCCAGACACACCCTGGCTGGGCTGCTGAGCACAACAAGGCAAGCAAGGACCCCAAACTCACACAGACTGACCTGGGCAGGGCTATTCTCTGGGACCCTGAGCACCACCAAGGGAATTTGCATCATTCCAGTATTTTATAGTTCAGTTTTAACTGCACTGGCATTTACCTGAGCCAGCTCAGGCATGTGGCAGCACTGGGAGTGAGGCTGTGCTAGTGCTAACATCTGCCCTTGCAATGGGGTGAGAATTAGGGCCCAGTGCACACATCTGGACTCTCATGTGGCCTCCTCCTCTTTCACTCAGAGCCTCCACTCTCCTCAAACCCACTCGTGAGGTTTGGTGCAGGGTTCTTAGAGTGTGGACACACAGGTTTGGCTCCCCCCACTCAGGACAGTCCTCCAAACACGTTCCCAGCAAGCCGTGCTCCCTCAAACTCGTGCACATGCCCTCATGCCACGCTCTGGGGCACACAATGCCCCATCTATGCCATGCTCTCCACACCAGGGACCTGGGCCATGCCCTCACCAGTCTGGGACCTTCTGAGCCAAAAAACCACATTGCAATGTTGGTGCTATCTCAGGCAGCAGAGGAGACCTGGATCAGCTGTCACACAGCAGGCACAGGGCCAGTCCCTTTGGAAAGTTTAGCTCTGGATTGGATGACTTTTTCATCCCCAGAGGGGCTGCAGACTCAGCCTGTGTCATGTTTCACATGGATCTCCTTCATCCTATCAGATGGTGCCTGCACATCCACGCTGCTGCCTGTGGCATTCAGTCTGTGTCCCCAGGGAGGGCTGCTCCAACCCAGTTCAAGGTGCTAACTGGGACAGGGACAGCTGACTGGGACACAGGTGCTGAACCAGCAGGGACTGAAACCAGAGCAGAGCTACCAACACCCACAGCAGCTCTCAGCACAGTCTGCACAAGGATGGCTGCCCACAACACTCTGCTGCTCTGAAAACACCTGGAGCTGGAGGATCTCCAAGTACTTTCTGTGTTGCCAGGGAGAGAAGCGTTACTGCTTCTGGGATAAGGGATTGGTTCATCCAAGCAAATCCATAATGGAGTTCCCCATCTCCACCCCACACTAACTTCTAACTGATGCTCAGTCCCAGCTCAGAGGAATCAGAAGCCCCAGCAGCAAACATGGGAAATTAAGTGATCCTTCTTCATTAGCCAACTTGCACCTTCAAAGCAGAAGCCCTGGACAGAGCAGAAATATCTCCCAAATGCTCCCAGCTAGGAATGAGTGGAGACACACATTGCAAATCCTCATTTCAGCATCTGGAACTGCTCCTTGCTTCTTCTCAGCTCTAGCAATTCTCTACAGGTTCTTCCTTACTCCAGCAGAAACTGGAATGTCACAGGAGCCCAAGGGAGCCAAATAGCCAGCTCTGCTTTTCACCAGCTCTTGCTGAAACCCTGATGCCACATCCAGAGCCCCAAGAGATCTGACCTCTGTGCTATGGACCGCTGCACTCTCCCCAGCCACATTCCAGAATATACAGGATTGCACTTTCAAATATATTACCAGGAATTTTTCTTAAAAGATGGGTTTTGGTTTGCATTTAAGCTGAATCCTAACCCAGAGACAACCAGTTTTATATCACCTTTAAGTTACAGGCAAAAAATCAGCATGTGAGGTACTCCCTGGCTGCAGGAGTAGGATGAGCATGGAGTGGGCACAGGGTTGTTCCAAGTGTCACTGACCCCAGCATCACACACAGAAATACCTTCCTTCTGTTCCTTCCCAGTTTAAACTGAAAGGCTATTACTGCTGCCAAGAAATACAGCAGTTTCTTGGCATTTCTAAACCAGCTTTTCAGACTGACTGCAGGACCTGGCATCCTTGCTTCTGCTCTGCCTTGGCTGACATCTACCTTCAAAGCAGCAACTGTTGTCAGCATATCACAAAATCTGTCAAATGACCGGGAGGATCAACAAGCTCCTCTGTAGTTCAACATCTGTGGCAGGAACTGGGAAGAGGCAGTGTGGGTATCAGTGAAATATGGAGCTGACAGTCTGCGTGAGGGCTGGAGGGTCTGCGTGGGGCCAGGGGGGACACAGCAACTTTTCAGCCCCACCACCCTGGGGCACCAGGCTGTAACCAGTGGCTTCCTGCAGGCTCTGGGGGAGGTTCTGCCCTGCAGCAGGAGCCAGGACAAGTCTCAGGGTGCTCAGCTTGCCTGCCTGCTCAGACCAATTCCCCGTATTCCCCTCTGGATGATCTTGGCTTTGCTCGTGGTCCCATTTTACTGTGTCTGAAAATCTTGCCAGTCACCCAGGATGGAAACAGAGTACCACATCTAAAAACATTGCACAAAGCTCAATTGAATCACACCATTCTGTGTGATTCTGAATTCTAATGCCTTTTTACTTTTCTCGGGTGGCTTAAAAGAGCCTGCTCTTTCACAAATATAATTCTCTCTATGTGAACATTTGGATTTCCCCCCACACACAACACCTAATAAGTAATCAAATAATCTCAGTGAACTTTGTTTCATCCAGCTTTCAGCAGAGAACACACTGCTGCCCTCAAGGGAACCCAGGATATGTATTTATTGGATTTTTTTTTTTTTTGTTTCAAATCATTATTTAATCAAGATGAGGGGGGAGCAGAAATGAAGCACTCACTCATATTCCAGACTGTAATTCCAAGTGCAATCCCAGACCAAGAGGCAGCGCAGACTAATAGATTACAAAAATACAATCACTGCTCTTCTTCCAATTAAACTGCACAGCTCCATTTACTGTGCCACAAACAGCCCCGGGGCGAGAGACGACAATGCTCAAAGTTGTCTCAGCCATGCGGGGACAGCAGAGTGGCACAGCCTCACTCAGAGCTGCAGGATTTCATCCGTGGGCCTTTTTTCTCCTGTTTTGCAACTCACTTCAAAGCAGAGTTAATTTCTCTTTCAGAGGGGCATAACGTCTGCTTTTCTCTCTTTTTCCAGGCACTGTGCTAATGAAAGGAGTGAAACACTTGTGTCGGTGACCCGGGCCGGCATCTGCCAGCGCGGGGCCAGCACCTGCTGGGGCTGCTGGGGCTGCCCTGGGGCTCCTCCACCTGCCAGCGCTGGGGGACACGGCCTCACCTCTGAAAGCCTACCCCAGCTGAAAAGCCAACTTTGACTGAGTACAAAAACCAGAAGTTCTGTAGGAATCCAGTATTTTGGCACACTTATGAGTCCCTGACTCAAGGAACGCTGAGTGGGAAGATCCCCCTTTTTTTGGCTGGATGGGGAGTTCAGGGTGAGGCTTTCTGTGCCACAGAGCAGGGAGGCAATGGCACAGCTGTCCCTGCAAGCCCTGAGCTTGGGTTATTTGGGACTGGATGGTGACACTGCTGAGCAGCCTGGCTCACTAATACACTGCTGGGGTAAACTCCAGACAATGCCAAGCAAAGGTTTGTTTCTTTTCAAGGATCTTTTTAGCCTGCTGGGGTGCTGGCATTGTATCCCCACCTCGGCTTGAGCCAGGCTGGCACTGCTTTGGAGCAAGGGTTTGTCCTCCATCACCTCTTTTTGGTACCTGGTGCACAGCCCAGCCCTTCAATGGATACAGGCAATGATCCTTTCCCTCCAGCTGCTGCTCCCAGCACTGAGCTGTGGATTTGTCACACAATAACCAGGGGTAACCTCAGTCCCTCGGCTGGGAGGGAAAAACAGGAAAAGGGAAAAAAGAGTACAACTTCCATATTTATAGGTTTTGCCTTTCTGCTCTTGAAGGGCCCTGTCTGCTGTCAAAAATATACTGCCTAGCACTCAAAAGAATAGTTTTTCCTATGTAAGCCAAAACCCAGGCTAGAAAACAGCAACAGCAAGCTACCATAAGGTTTCCTCAGCCTTCCAGCACACTCTATCCCAGTCCCTGCACAGCATTTCCCCATTCTACCTTCCTGCAGACACGAGCACAAAGACAAACAG
This sequence comes from Ammospiza nelsoni, assembly GCF_027579445.1. NCBI lineage: Eukaryota > Metazoa > Chordata > Aves > Passeriformes > Passerellidae > Ammospiza > Ammospiza nelsoni. The sequence continues at coordinate 10,049,477 of NC_080650.1, read as the reverse complement.
CATCATTTGGGCCAGCTGTACCCCACTGAGCTTCACTGGAAATCTGGCTCAAGCCTGTGATAATTTGTGGCATCACAAATGAGTTACAGTGAAAGCAAAGGAGCTGGCAAGGAAAGTGTGTGCACGGTGCAGTTATCTTCATCAGCAACAACAAAGGCAATTAGATCCGTGCCCTGCAGGTATTTATATTGCACTGCTAAAGGAAAGCAGGGTGGCACAGTCATCCATCTGTGTCGGTGTGGAATAAAGTGCCTGCAGCTGGGCAGGGGTATTCTGCACAGAAATAAATGCTGCACATTACCCACAGCCTCTCTGTGCCTGCTGAGGCACAGGCCCACAATCCTGCTCTCCACAGGTGCCTCTTGCTGCTGCACGGGATTAAAGGAGGAGGAGAGGGAGAAGCTTGGAAATTCACTGCCATAAAGAAAAGTAGCAGGGAACTTCGAGGTGTTTCTGCATGTGTACATGCATGTGTGGGTGCATCAGCTTTTGCATAAAGAGGGAAAGAAGCAGCAAGGTAGATGCACAGGCAGGGCATTGTTTTGTGTGCTTTATTCCCCAGCAGTTCCAAGCAGACCTAGTTAGAAATTGTGGCTGTTTCACTACAAAGGAATGAAGACAAATAGGGTGGGGAGGATAGCAGAATTTACCACAAAGCACTTCAAATTTTCAGAAGCAAAATAATGTAGAATAAAAAACATCTTGAAAAGCAAAACCTTTGTTTTGGAAGTGCTACAGCATTATCTCATATTTCCCTGTATCTCTGTGTATTTTTCCTTGATCCTCCTTGGACAGCCCCTTTTCTATGGAGATATGACAGTGCATCTCCCTAGGTAAGGTGGTTTGGTTTGGAAGCCTGTGCCAGATGGAAGGATAGGGAGTGTAGCATACCAACTCTCACAGAGGACTGAAACATGGCATTTTTGAATCATAAATCTGATTTTTTTTCACAAAATCCTTTTTCTCCAGCTTTTTTTTTTTTTTTTTTTAATATATGATCAACATATTCTGCAAGAGCACATTTTCATTTCAGGCTGCTCTCAAAGTCTGACAGAATGAAGCTTATTCATAGAACAACCATTTAACTCATGAAAAGGAAAGGCTTCAAAGGGTTGTGTATAGTCATTAATAAATGAGACTAAAGGTTCCCATTCCATTTTTCTCTTGCCAGTTTTGAGTACATGATATTTAATGACCTTATTCAGCAAAATTTCAGGGGCAGCTCTTAACCAGGGGCTTCAATTTGAACAAGTGCTTAAATGTGCTCTTGAATGGTGTCCCAAGAGAATGTACTTCTTTTGGGGACAGGAGGACAGTAGTGGCTTTCATGAGTCATTATGCCTTTTAGTCATTAAAATATTTGCCTAAGTTATTAACCCTTACTAGAAAGAATACAGAAGTATCCTGATGACTTCTACTTTGCACCCACCCCCTGCATCTGGAACTATCAAGCTCTTGTCTTTCCTTCCCTCCAGCTTTTCCATTTGCTTCACTCATTTACCTCGAGTGAAGCAAAATGGAAAAACAAGTGCAGGATGCTTGAGTTTAGCTCATTTTAAAGCCTTTAAAATTTTAAATGAGAGTTTACTCTTTCTCAGGAAACAGAACAGCTGGCAGTTGGCCTCACAGGACTTAGGAAGCCTGGCTTCCGAGAGAGGAAACCTAGCACTAATTAAAAACTAGGCTTAGGCTCAAAAGCATTTATGAAAAATACACTGCTTGAACTCAACAACACCCTGGTGACATGATGCAGTCTTTGGCTCACTGTTTTTTTTTGGGGGGGAGGAGCTCTGAGCTCAGCAACACCCTCAGTTCATGACAATGAGCTCCATACCTTGTTTTTCTTCCCGTGCACACACCAGCGTGTGGTGTGAGGTTCTGCTCTCCAGGCTGCCTTATAAGGCTTTACAAGCAGTGACTCACATGGCCCCACACGCTCTATAACGAGAGCAAATATGCATATCTATAATGTTGAGAGACAGCTTGTGCCTGTCTGTACCCACGTACAATCCCTGGGTATTTTGATCAGCACGCTGTCTGTGTGGGTGAGTGGGTAGAGTCTCTCCTCTTGCTGGCACCACCTCTCTCCTATCTGATGTAGCTCCTGCGTGTGGCTGAGCTATTTCCAACTGATGACTGGGCCTAAAGGAGAAAACAACTTTGGGGCTTGGAGGACTCTAGTCAAAACACCTCTAGCATTACACATCCACACGTGTGACTATCAGATCCTGCACTACCTCCAGTCCTATGCAGCAATTTCTCTCTCCAGAGTGCCTATCTGATACCAACACCACAGTCAGGGCATCACACCTCTGCTTTACTGCTGCCAGGAACAAAGGGGAAGCATGCCACAGAAAAGGAAGACTGATATCAATCTCTATCTAATATTTCTCTCCATCTCTTGCTCCCTTAATTCATGTATTATATCATCTCTTTCTGTGTATATGGAAAAACATCCCAAGGCACTGAGCCTGATTTTACCCTCAGATGCACATGCAGTTCCCATTAGCATCAACGAGGGCTGCTCATAACTTCCAAATTTGGCCCCTGGGCTTGTCAGTCCAGAGAAACAGTCATCTTAGAAGGATCCTGATAGTCAGAAAACATCCCATGCCAATAATCACCAGCTCATTAAATGTAAATGTTCCTTCTGTATATGTTTGATACCCTTTTTCAGCCTGAAGGACTAAACTTTTGGACGTAAAGACCAGTGAAATAAGTTCACATCCAGCTGAGCAAAGACTGCATAACAAACTCTTCCCTTTAAAATATCGTTTCTGGAGGCCACTTTTTTCTTTTTCTTTTTCTTTTTTTTTTTTTTTTTTGTTAAATGTCCTCAATTCATTATTCATAGGCTAAAGACTTTTCAAGTTTTCCCCCTCTCCAGCCCCACCCTTGGTGTGAAAGTGCTGAAGGAAGGAATGACTTTACATACATTGGAAAACAGCACCATGAATTAATAATACAGTTTAACCAAGTTCGTCTAACATCACTATAATTGAGTTATAAAAATTTCATATCAGAGTTCTTGCCCAGATTCCTCTGGCTACTTCAAGCAAAGAAGGACAGTGTGTAATACTTACTACTTCCTTAGAAGACAGGAAGCTGTAGAGTGGGAGGGTTTGGCTGGCTTTTTGACTGGCCTGAACCTCTGCAGAGGAGCTTCTCCTTGCTGTGATCTTTGAGTGGTGCCAGGAGCGCCTTTGCCGTGTTTTACGCCCTTCCTCCCGAGACCTGGCCCTGTGCCTCCAGGAGACAGGAACACCAAAATGTTATTCCTTAGGATTGCACTAGTGCCCTTTCCCAGCTCCACACCAACCCTTTGCAGGTCTGTGCCAGGACTCTGCGTATGGGAGACTGTCCTTCCACATGACTGCTCTGTGGAGTCATGAGGGAGAGGAAAGGGATGTTTTGCTTTTCTACTTTAAAAGAAAAATAATAATTTTGCATCCAGGCTTTGGACCTTAACCTCAAATTTCAGCTCCAGTGCATGATTTTATGGTGGCTCGAGGCAAGCCATGACCTTCCTGCACCATAGAATGTTCCTATGGTGACACACCTCCAAGAGAAAACACACTCTGCTCTTGCATGAGCACCCCTCCAATTACTGATTGCATTCCTCCCCCCACTGATCCTCAGCTTTTCATAAGAAAATTCCCAGTACTTAGGAGGAGTGAAGTAGGAGAGTGGGGGTGGGCTGTTTAAGTGCTTTCAGAGAACATGAAAAATGAAATTATTATGTGTATAAATGACTTGCTATTGCAGCAATGCTGGGTCTAGCACCAGCATCCACTTAGCCGGCCCCAGGATGCATCTGTCATCCAGAGGAGAGATTTTAATCAGGTCAAAGACAATGACTACAGATTGCCATGGGCAAGTATATTTCCATTGCTAAGACCATGTTTAAGGGTTTCCTGGGACATCAGCAGTACAAAACCCTTGGGCTGGGGAAGGGACACTGGACTGGAATCAGCTGTCATGGGCTGAGCATCAGCCATGGGGATTAGAAGTGACTGTCAGATCAAAAAGCTGTAGCCACTGCTTCCTGAGGCAAAACCCTTCCATGGCTGAGACCACAAACAGCTCAGCCCCCAGCGTGGCACTGCTGCTGCCAGAATGGGAAGTGGCTGTGCACAGAGAGCCTGGGGGTCACACAGGCTGTGGCAGCCACATCCTTGAGCCCAGCGGGCAGTGCTGAGGACCCTGAGCTCGGGAGCAGTGCTGTTACCTGCTCCGGCAGCTGGGGGAGTGGGAGTCGGAGCTCTCTGAGCGAGAGTGGCAGCGCCGATGCCGATGGGATTTCCGGGTGCGCCCACGAGAGCTTTAAGAAGCAGAGAAAGAAAACCAGCATTAGGTTAGCAAGTGGGGGATGCAAGAGCCAGCAGCTGAAGGCTGAGGTCGATAATGTTCAAATCAGAAGGGAGGTATGCCTTTTAAACCAAAGAGATTGGTGTGTGAAACGTGGCACAGAACATCAAGGCATGAGAAATTCTCCATCCTTTCATTGCTGCAGTGACATCTTCCTGAGATCTCTGCTAGCATTTTACACACAAGCTATTAAAGGTTGGCTCTGTAGCATGCTGGGGGAAGATTTGTGGACAAGCATGTGGGAGTGCAGCAGCCAGCACCAAGACTTTAAAGAGCCATGTGCTTGTCTTTCATCCTGCAGCCTACCCTGTAACAGCCAGGCAACTGCCCAAGACCTTCCTGTTGCTGAGCCTTGGGGGAAGCACCATCTCTGTGTGCAACCCATCACAAAACTCAGCCCTCTCCCTAGTCCTTGTTAAAAAGCAGGTGCAGAAGGACAAGGTGCAAGTGATAGAGTTCACTCAGCAGCAGCCAGCCTTCCCCACCCTCTCCAGGTGGGAGCATTTAGCCAGTCCTGTGGGCAGTTCTCGTGGATGTTGCACAAAGTACAGCTCTCCTAAGCACAGCCTGCCTTGTGCACAGTTCCTGCTTGAGAGACAGGACCATTTCCCTGGCTTCTGAAACGTGCCCAGTCACTGCTGCTGCCTTTTCTGGCAGGGCCTGAGGACAGTCCTCAGCAAACTGTGTGCAGGGGACAGAGGGCTTGCTGCAGTTCCTTTGCACCACCAGGCTATTTCTCATGGATTACCTGGCCCTGTTACCTAAGGGCTGTAGTTGTCCATGCCAACAGCTGAAGTCCTGGGTGCAGAGAGCAGGGTGACATGGATGACAGGCTAGCTGCCACCTTCTGTGCCCCACCCCTCCCATCTTTGTTCACCACAGCAGTTAATTTAGGTCTGGAAGCGTTTCCATCTGCTCAGGCTGGCATGGCTGTGCCAGCAGGCAAAGCTAACTGTGGGTGAGCTGGTGGGAACAGACTGACTTCATGGCCACACAACACAGGCTCTGACAGCACAAATACAACCTGCTTGGACAGCATTTAGCAACTTGCTGGTAGAAAAACTCAGCAAATAATTGCTTGAGAACAGCATCTCCCTTAAGACAAAAGGGCAACCTCCAGGGCAATTCCTTCAACTCTGCTTGGCTGTTTTCTTTGATGCCTTTCACACACAATGATTCTGTTTTTCTTAAACTTTGCATTTTGGGATCCTCCTTTCTTATTTCCATACAGCTAAAATCAGCAGCACTGAACATCTTTCACTCATATGGTGGATTTGTGTGAAAATCCCTGTGTTTGCCCTTCACCCCCTGCAGAAAGGAAAGCTGGTCCTGTGTGTTTTAGATAGCCAGTTGCTTGATGCAAAGATAAGTCAAAGCAGTGTGATTATAAAAAATCCTCATGGGATCCATCTGATCCACGCCTGGGAGCAAAAGATTTGCAGAAACTGGGAGTGGCTGAGCTCTGATTTGCCAGCAGAAAAATGAAGCTAAAATGCCTTGGGGCTGGTTTATCCCCCAAGAGCAATTCCAGCAGCTCTGGTTCCCTGAGGTCAGGGCACACCAGCAGGACATGGATCTGAGCTTTAACTGCATGGTTAGGCTGGGGAGATGCCTCCTTTTACAGATAACCTAGGGAGCCTCTCTTTTACCACTGAGGTTTCTAGGTGCAGGGCAGCCCAGCTTGGGGGGAAACTGAGCTGAAATTGTGCCATTTAATGTGCAGAATTCTCAGTGAAAAGGAGACTGGCTTTCTGCATGCAATGGAGATGGCCTGTGAGGCAGTATCACAAGGCCCAGCAAAGCTAATCAGGGGGTCAGTGACCAAGGTTCAGCCCCAAGACTGTTACCTTGCTCTGAAAGCAGGTCAGAAGCCACAAGTTGCAGTTCCCAGAAGACAGAGAATGAAGGGAAAACCAGAAGCAGCTTACAGTCCTGAGGAACAGTTCTTCCTTCCAGTCCTGAGGAACCCCACTTCATACCATGCTCCTCGATCATGTGCCCCACAGGATTGTGCTCTGCTAACACTCCAGGGCTGAACCTCAAGTCCAGATTTTCACAAACTCCATCCCCTCCAAGCAATCCCTTCTCTTCTCTTTGACCCCATTCAGACCCTTGGCTGTATTGTATCTCATGGGTAGGTCCTAATGCAACCTCCTAGAGCAGCAAACCAGGAGTTGCTGAGGCCCTTCCCACAAGGGTGTGCCAGCCTGCCCTTTTGGCAGGACAGTGTTCAGCCTCTCATGCTGCCCCCACCAGAAAAGCTGGAGCCTTTTCTCTGGACTGGGTGGACAAGACTCTGCACATCCGTGCAAGATACACAAAGTACACAAAGAGGTGTCACAAAAGAAAGGCAGAGGAAAGATCTCCAGCCTCTACAAGCCCTTTTCCATTCCAGCAAAACCAGAATTGCTGGTTTTAGCTTCAAAATAATAGTGAGAAATCATTAGAGTTGTGCCACACGTGTTAGCTCCAGGGGCCCCACCACATCAAGCACTTCCTAGCCCCACACTGTGCAGGCAGGGCAGAGAACTCCATGAACCACTACTTACTGTTTTTTGTGTTTTCTTTCTTCCTTTCTCTTACTTTTGGGGCTTGAAGAACTAAATAAGAAATGGCTAATTAATTCGGAGATTTCTGTTCCGATAAAAAGCTGCACAATCACACAATCAATGTTACAGCTCAGTTGCCCAAGAGCATGCAGTAAAAATGAAAGGCATTCATGGTTGTCACAGCACAGGGGGTCTGAGTGCCTGCTGACAAAACTGCTTCATGGGCTTGGCCAAAGCCCTCAAAGGGATCAGCCAACTTGGTGACTTTGCCTTTTTCCATAGAGAAAATGAGTATTTCTTGATAATGTATACACAGATACTGGAATCAGAACTCTTCCAGTCCACACCTGGGGAGTCACTGACCCCAAAACCACATGGAATGGGGGAGACCCAAGGGGATTCCACAAGGAAAAACAGAAGAAATGTCCTCTGCTCCCAATCAGTGAACATCAACCTTGAAAAGACCATTAAACTCTTATTTCTAAGGGACCACCCACACTTGCTCAACTCTTACCTGTGCCTTCTCTTCTTTGATGACAACCTGCAAGACACAAATATGTACACTGAATACAGGGTCTCACAAAATTGGAAATTTGAGTCCAAGTCAATGTGTCAGGCTCAGACTGAGCACTGAGAGAAGACCTCAGGCAGCACCTGGGCAGAATGGTTCTGCCTCTCCTTTAGGAAGCTGGTGAGGGAGCAGCTAAAAAATACTGGTTTGCAGTATTTCCCTAAAAGTAACTGAGAACATGGTCCTCAGGATAACAAGTCTTTAGAGAGATCAGATACATCCCCTGTCTCTGGTGGGTCCTTCTTCTCTGCTACTGCCTCCAGTTTTGCACTGCATGTAGAGGTGGGCCCATTCCCTGGTTTTCTGTATGAAAGACCAAATAGCAGGCAAGGGAAAAATCCTCTCTGTGTAACTCCAGAGCAGCCTCACAGCCAAACCAGCATCATGGCTCTGTCTTGCCTCCTGGAGCACCATTGGGATGACATAGGAGACACCTAAATGGCTACCAAGGGTTCAAAGCCACAGTCTCTGACCCCGGACTTCCATCAGAAGATGGCATCCACAAAAGAGCATAAGAATTCCTCCTTGGGAAGAAAGTCTTTTAGAGAAGTTCCTATATCTTTGTCTCTCCTTTTCCCTTGCTCTGTGGAGGTTCAAGCTCAACTTTTCACCCTGTTATTCACTTTTGGTAGCTTCTCTCTTTCATTCAATATATTATAAATACATGAACCTTCTTAGGGAGATGGAATCCACTGTTCTCGTCAAATATTGGTTTAACAGCTGAGAGAAAACAGTGAAATATTTGCAATTTTAAAATTTAATCATGCTCTTTGAATTAAAAATGGACTTCAGAAGGGGAAGGTGGAAACAGTCACTGGGGCTGGGAGAGGAGATTGGGATGTGGGTGTGGGGAGTTGGTCTGAGCCGTTTTCTGGTCCTGACACTCTCTGTAGGCTGGGGAGGGCTGGGGAGGAAGGGGTGGGGACCAGCACAAGCCCTGAGCACTGATCCCACTGGCATTCCAGAGCACGGACACATGTGAATAGGACAGCAAGGACAGTAGGCTGAGGCTCCACAGACCTCTCAGTGATTTGGCTTGTCCACCTCTGTGCGTCCACACCCCAACAGTTCACGTTTCTCTGTTTGCACTGGGTGGACACCCAATTCCATGCCCTCCTAGCCCAGAGGGACTCAGGCTACGCCTCCTCTTGGCAGTGGTCAGAGACTCGTACCTCTCTGCCCACTGGGACCAACAGCTGCCCAGGCAGCAGTGCCTTCCACCCCTTCTCCAAACCGCCAAAAGCCATTGCATCTTCAAGGAAAAAAATACCTGGTTTTTTTTCGCTTCTTGGAGCTTTTCTTCTTCTTCTTCTTCACAGGTGAAGGGCTGTAGGAGGGAGACCTGAGAGAGGACAGAGAGGCATTAGGGACTACAGGGCTGCTCACAGCCATGCTGGCCACCCCAACACTCACCCCACTACCAGTGGCATCTCCAGGGCAGAGAGTGGCTGGGGGTCCTGGTAGGAGCAGGATGGGCCGAGGGATGGACCCAGGGATGAGCCTCAACCCAGCTCTGCTGCCCTGAGGGGAGGGCAAGAAGATGGCTGCTCCTCCCTGGGCTGTGGAACCCCCAGGCCTCATTCCTCCATCTTACACTGACCCTTTTCCCTCATACCCAGCCAAGGGCTGCCCTTCCTGTCCCTCGCACTGCCATGGCTCCCTCACACCCAGCCAAGGGCTGCCCTGCCCATCCCCTCACACCGCCATGGCTCCCTCATGATGCTCTTCCCTCACACCCAGCTAAGGGCTGCCCTGCCTGCCTCTCATGCTGCCATGGCTCCCTTGTGACCCTCCTCCTTCACACCCAGCCAAGGGCTGCCCTTCCTGTCCCCTACCACCACCATGGCTCCCTCATGACCCTCTCTCCTCACATCCAGCTAAGGGCTGCCCTGTCTGACCCTCACACTGCCATGGCTCTCTCATGATCCTCTTCCCTCACATCCAGCCAATAGCTGGCCTGCGTGTCCCTCACGCCACCATGGCTCCCTCATGCCACCATGGCTCCCTCACACCCAGCCAAGGGCTGCCCTGTCTGTCCCCTCATACCGCCATGGCTCCCTCATGATCCCCCTCTCTCACACCCAGCCAAGGGCTGCCCTGTCTGTCCCCTCACATCGCCATGGCTCCCTCACCTCCTTCTCTTCTTGCGGCCAGATTTCTTTTTCTTCTTCTTCCCCCGAGCCGGCAGCGGCCGCTCCCCATCGCACGAAGGGCTGAGGATGGGGGACAAGACCCAATAAACATTAAAAATAATAAAAATAAACCCTGAATGGGCTCACACGGGACTCTCTGGCATCGCCACCTCAGGGACATGGGGCAGCAAGGTCAGTGTTCATGGTGGGTGTGGGTGCTGCCTCATTACCCTCTAACAAATTATTTAGTCACAGTTTAAACAAACTGTCTAATAAAGATATAACAAGACAGCTCCACCACAGCAATGCTGATTATCTAAAACATGTTTGCTGAGGTTAACGACTCCAAAACAGATTTATAGGTTTTGTTGCTCTTTGTAAATATGCTTTAAATAATTAATTGGCATTTAATTTGCATACAGTAATTATTGCAACCAGATGCATCTAACTATAATAAAGACTTGACATGTGTTAAGTAGCAATTGATTAGAAATATATATATATTTATTGAGACACTATGGTAATTGAAGGAGATATGCATCTCTTATACAGTTGTTAAACCTTGAAAATAAACCCTCCTGCAAATTAATTTCTTCTTTAAACATATGATGCTGAATCGTGTTATGTTTCAATGAAAAGCAAATACCGTGGTTAATTAATTCAGAGCATTGGGCTGAAAAAATGACAGACACTCTGTGGCTACTCATTAACTAAAGCAAATGCTTGTAAAGACAGAGGCAGCTGGTGGCATCCCTAAATCAGCCCAAATCAGCCATGTGCATCTCCAAACAGATCCACAGGTCCCTCTGAATCCCCAAATGGATCCAGGACCAAGATTTGTGGGGGCACAGCGAGATCCCCAGGGCCTCTGAAAAATTACTGAGAGTGCTGGGTTTGTGCCTCAGTTTCCCCACTTCTCATCCTGCCCCTGGGAATAGCCAGGAGCAAGGGATGGGTGGAAGCAGCCCCACGGCTGGAGAATGCTGTGAGATCTTCACTACGAAACAGGCTAGAAATTGAGCAGTTTTCTGCAGCAAGAACAAACATTATTGCTAATGAAAGTACTAATGCAGAGCAAACGACACTTTGGGGGGGACACTCAGACTCCACCACCCCCCAACACTTGATCATCCAGGGCTTGAATTACCACTGAAATTACATGTCATAAAAACTCAATTGCTTAGTGCTTTTAATACACTTTGGGAAAAAAAAATAAAAGCTCTGCAAAATGAAACTGCAGGCTAATGCTTCAGTTGTGAGCTGTGAATAATGAGTGCTTCTGGTGCAGTAAATTCAGTGTGCAAGCACGGCATGGCCCCATGGAGCACGCACATCCTCCTCCTCACTGCTCCTCCCGAGGATTTCACGGATCAGCAGCAGGATGTGGCACACCTTGGTGGCCTTTCCACCTCAATGCAGACAGAAATCTGCATTTTCCAGGATGTCTCATTGTCACTGAGCTCGGACACCTGCCCAGAGACACCCAGGGACACGGCTGGGCACTGCCACAGCCACAGGAGCAACATCTGGCCATGCAGCCCCAGGCACTTTCTGCAGAGCCCTTCTCCCTCTCCCCAGATAAAGTCTTTTGTCTTTGATGTGGCAGCTTTCTCCCGTGCACTGATCTGACTTCAATTGTTCCTCCGTGATAATAATCAAAGTCTAATTAAAAGTGTGCTTTAGATTATTGTTCTGGTTGGCCTGAAATCTGAAGATATGAAATGTGCTTTCCTGCTCTTTCTTTCCAGCATCTTTAACTGAGCAGAGAGGCTTTAATCCCAGAGACGGTTGAGCAGGCAGGGCTCTGAGACCCCAGCTGCTTCATTTACAACGTTTCATTCATTTTTCTCCTCTCAAGTGGTCAGGTACTAACGACAAGCTGATAACGAGGCTGTGTCCTAATGAAGGCAGTGCTGCTGCGCTGATCTAGCATGGGGAGAGGGGAATTGCTCAGGGTGATTCCCAGCAGACCTGGCAGGCAGAGGAGTGCTGGCAGGCCTTGGAAGACTCTGAAGGAGGCTGTAGGAGCACGCCTTGGAGTAGAAACAAACTGCATGTTTGTCCCTGCAAACTCACACAGGGATTTCATGTGATTGCACACATTTTCTGTGCACACACACAGAGCCACTGAAGCCACTCCCAGCTCTCACAGACCCCAGAGGGGCTGAGAAAACATCCAGAGACACCTCCCCTGCCACCCCCATGTGTCCCAGGGTGGCCCTGCTGATGGCCCTGGCTCGTACCTGCATGATCTGTGGTGGCCATGGTCCCGTCTGTCCCTCCCCTGCCACCCCCCATGTCCCAGGGTGGCCCTGCTGACAGCCCTGGCTTGTACCTGTCGTGGCTATGATCCCCTCTGTCCCTCCCCTGCCACCCCCCATGTCCCAGGGTGACCCCGCTGATGGCCCTGGCTCATACCTGCGTGACCTGCGGTGGCCATGGTCCCGTCTGTCCCTCCCCTTGGCACAGCCATTGGTGCTGGCAGGCTCCCTGACCACGCAGCTGCTCAGCTTCTCGGGCCGTCTGTCCTCCGCAGGGTACGGCAGGCAGCTGAGCGTCCCACTGCCGAGGCAAGAGGTGACAAAGAGCCATCAGGAGCTGTGCCCTCAGCTGGGGCCATTCCCCATGTCCTGGGGAATCTCCTTTTGCAGGCAGGAGCTGTGCAGCTGGGAAGGAGAGCTGCGGGTTGCTCTCAGTGCTCCCACAGGGCTCTGGAATGCCCCGTTCCCAAGCCAAGCTGCACCCCAGCCCAGGCATGCTGTGCTCATTCTCCAGGCAGAGATGCCATGAGCATCGTGCAGCTGGACAGCACAGGGCCAGATCCAATCCAATGGGAACAAAAACCACAAGCCAGTCAGGACATCTTTGTCTTCACTGTGGAGTTTAGATCACCAGCTCTGCAGAGACAGCACAGATTTTGCACTCCGATAGGAAAAAAAATCCAAAATCCTTTCCCATTTCAAATGTGGTTTTCTCAACCTGCTAATGCCTCCAAAACACCTTGCATCTCATCCTCAACTGGTAGCAAACTTCCTACAAATAAAGTGCTGGGCTTGTGAACACACCTGGTCCTGCTGACAGCTCCACCTTGAGAACCTGGGACAGCCCAGCAGAGTTAAGGGGAACCACCTGGGCCAGGTCAGTGCCTGCAAGAGCCCTGGGAGCTGGCAAGGAGCAGAGCAAAGGCAGGGAAAGCCTGGAGAGAGTGGTTTCTAAGAAACATTGGGGTTTGTGCAAGCTGAAATGGAAAAAAGAAGCTGCTGAATGGAGAAAACAAACCCAAACAAGTCTGCGTGCAGACACTCAGGAGGAAACTAAATAGGTTTCTAGGCCCCGCAGATATTTATTTCAAAGAACGAAAAGATTAATGAAAAGCCATAAACCATCCCCAGCAGGGGTGCTGAAAACACTGGGGTTTAGTGTCATCCAGAGCATTATGGAAGAGATAAAGCAAACGTGGGCATGTCCAGGCCCAGCCAGGCTGTGGGGTGATACCCAGGGGAGGCTGGGTTCAGCTGGCACTAAAAGTGTCCCCATTTCTTCCCATTACCACTTTAAAGCCAATCCCAGGACTGGGTGTGGGTGCCACTTTAGGGTCAGCTCTGCAAAGTCCCGTGCCTGTGTCTGTCACCAGGCCTGCCTCCTCTCCTTGGACAGCAGCACTCTGGAGCCCTCAGGCCATGTGGATCCCAGCAGAGCAGGGGGAGGCTGCTGGGATGTCCCCCTGCCAGCCCTGCAGCCACACTGAAAGAAGCTTTGGCTGCAGGACCACCACAGCCATCACACAGGGCTGTGGAGACAGAAACGAGGGCCATGAGTGTGCTGGCAGGAGGGTGGTTAAAGAGCAATGGCACGTAAAAAAAGCCCCAGTTAGGCATGGCCAGATCCTTGCATGCCCCAGGGAACATCCTGCTGCCTGCCTCAGCCATGAATAACACTCCTTGGGGTTGGAATTGGCACAGGAGCGCCTGCAGAAGGGTCACCCCTCTCTTCCCACCTGTTTTTTGTCTCTCTACAAGCATCCACTTTCTCTAACAGCCAGCTCCTCCTTGAAGCTCATTTTGTAATGCCTTAACATTCAAGGATATGCACAGCCAAATAAAAGGGACAGGGATCAGTGGGGGGAAGCTGGGTGAAATGTTTCTGTTTCATGCAGGAGGTGAATAATCCCTCTTGCTTTAAAAAGTCTGTAATAAACCCCCCAGTCGCTTCCCAACGTCTCCATTATTTTTAACCATCCAGGAAGCTACATGGTTAATCATTTTCTGTGTACCAGCTAATTGGCTTGAGGCCTTTCCAAACCCCTTTTAAGAACAGCCTTCTGAGGCTCAATCATTAGGATCCATTAAAAACGTCCCCAAATTAATGACCTGTGCAAAGCCTGAGCTGGATGCACTCCAGCAGCAGAGGCAGGGGGATCCTCCCCAGGCTGGCAGCAGGCTGGAACACCACTGCCAGGACCCGGGCACAGCAGGTGACATCCTTGTCACCCAGCCTCTAATGGGATTTCCAGGTCCTGGGGTCAAAACATATTGGCCTCAAGGCAATCAAGGACTCCTGTCCTGCAACGTGCCAGGAGCCATTTCTTCTGGGCTTGGAAGTAATTATTGATGGAAATAATTATTTTCCAATTCCATCAAAGGCTGGCTTCCATTCAACCAAATGTTCTCCTCTGATGGATGCTGAGAGTCACTAATGCTTTAAACTGGCTGGTAATCCCCTGGCGTGGAGCTCCATAGACATTGATTGAAAATATATATATATTTTAAAAAAAACATTTTCTTTTCTTATTGTCTTTCGTGTCTTTCATGACTGATATAAAAGTGATGCAGTTTGGTGTGAATGATCTCTGTGGCCTCAAAGGAGGGATTATCACACCCTCCCTGCTGTTTGTGCCTGCAGCAGAAAAGAAGAAGCCTCTGTGGGTGTTTTTGCTGGAGCTGGCCCAGGGAGAGCAGCGGGGATGCTCGGCAGGATGCTGCTGGGAGCACGGGACTCACTCAGCCCAGGGGCTGTGCCAGGGGAGGCAGGAGGGTGCCCTGCTGGGGGGCAGCATGCCCCAGCACTCCTGGTGAGGCACACAGCCTCTCTCCCCACTGTTTGGTTGCATGTTTGTCCCTAAGGATGCATCAGTCCTGGCCACGGGCAGGCAGACCAGGACAAGGCAGCTGCCCACCCATCCCACCTGCCCTCCAAGCTTCTCCATTTCCATTTGGCAATTTGATCACTTGCACTTGTTTTTCTCTTCCCTTTCTTTCTCCTGTGCAGAAACTCAGCCTGTCCATCAGACCTGTGCAGAAGCAACACAGCTGCTCCTGATGGGAGATGCCCACAGCAGGGCACGTGTGGGCTGCCTGCCCCCCACTCAGTGCAGAACATGCCCTGTGCAACCACCCACCATAGCTGGCTCATCCTGTCCCTCCCCATCCAGCATTCTCTGGTCCAGGAGGGGTTTTTGGGCTCATGGCAAATTTTGCCAATGCTGCAGTGGCTGGAAGAGAAGCAGCAGGCACACAGTGCCCTCAGCACAAGCCTCTCCCAGCCCAGCTTGCCCACCTCCACACTGTGGTGTCAGATTTGGGCTCTCACATGTATTTCCTCTCTGTGTTGGCAGCAGAGGGTCATGATCTATTGCCTACCCCAATACAAGTGATGCAGGAAAGGTCACTGCTGGGAAGGAACCCAAACATCCCTTATTTGGAGGTGGATGAAACCACCATAGACCACTGTGGCCACATGGAGGAGAAGGGATGGGCGGCTCTTTGCTGCTGGCAGTGCCCTGAGGCCAGCTCACTCTGCCTCCTTTGCCTGGGGAGGGGATGTCACACCCAGTGTGTGGGGATGCCATGGAGAGCAGCTAATGCCTGCCCTTGCCCACGGACAGATCCTGGCACTGCCCACAGAGGACAGGACAAAGGCACAAAGCATTTGCTGCCTCAGGGAGCAAACTCCCAAACCATGCCCATCCCTCCATCCTGGGCTGCCATGCTGCCTGCCACAGCCAAATGCCATCTCATCAGGCCATGGCATGTGGCGCTTGGTGACGCAGGCTGCTCGGGGAGCTGAGCCCAGTGACACCCATGCCCCCCAGCCCGCAGTGACAGCACTCAGGGGGCTTTGCTGTGCCCTTGACATTCCCTGGGTGCTGCCATCCCCTGCCCACAGGCTCCCGTGTCCCAGCCCAGCTCCCCTGGCCCTGCAGCTGCCTCCTGCCACAAACCTTCCATCAATCAGCCTTTCCCTCCAGTAACTCATCTCAAGAGGAGACAAAAGCAGGAAAATTGTCTCCCTGTGACCTTTCAGCTGCCAGACTGTGGCACCAGACCATCTCCCCACTCAGTTGTGTTGTCCCTCACCCCCACAGGATGGACCCCAGCAGTTCCAGCTGTCAGTGGCCTTGTGCAGTCCTTGTGTCCTTCCCAGCTGCCCTGCAAGCAGCAGTGTAAGCAAACTGGGGCTGGACTATGCTAACCAAGCAGTTTTTGGGGATTTTTTTATCCTTTATTTTCCTTTGCACATGCAGCTAGGTTGGGTGCTGGATGCAGAAGCACTTCAGAGACCCTGGACACTGAGTGCACTTGGCAGACCTGCACTGGCAGCACTTCCAAGGTCACAGGATTTGGGATAGCCAATACAGAAACTTTGCTACATTCCCTGCTTCAGCCCTAGCTGCCTTCATGTTCTTATCATCTCTACACCCCTCAGTGAAAAGGCAGGAGCAGCTTCAGCCAACCAAACCCCCCAAATAAAAAAGGCTAAAACATCTCCAATGAGCCTAAAAGCTGTGAATGTTTCACTGGTATTGAATGATGAAGGATGGACACCTTGCCTGGAACTGGGAATATCAGGATATGGCATCCTGAGGGGAGGCTGGAGAAACTCCTGTGCCTGCAGCTGCTTGCACCAGGGAGGTTCTTGCCAGTTCTCCTGAGTTACATGCAAAAAGTGCATGGACAGGTGACGGAATATCCCATCTTTCCTCTCCTTTCCTCACCTGGAGGTTTTGGCTGTGCAAGAGCGGGCAGTGGTGGGTCAGGATCCCTGCTCTCCCACATACCTGCACTCTCTGCCACAGCCACACCATGTGTTCTTCTGCCCTGGGCTCTAGTGAGGGTGATCTGAGCAGCTCAAAGTGTTTCTAAAATCCACCCTTTGGGCTGAGAAGCTTTTTGGCACCGGCAGAATGAGCCTGTGATTTTCTCTCTTGCTCTCTGGCTTTGCTTATCTGATTGAAAAAGAAAATGCTCAGACCATTCCCTTGTCCTCCCAGAGGGAGGGGACAGAAAAGACTGTCATAAAGACATTTCCCAGCAAAAACTCCAGCAGATGTGTTTATGTAAAGCCCTTTGAAATAAGCACTAAAAATACCTCTTCAAAATTAGGAGATGGGGAATATCGTGAGTGCTTCCCACAAGCACTCACACACACACACACAAACACCCGAGGCAGGTTCTTTGCCCACCTCATTCAACCCATTATTATTAGTGCAGCAGGAGCCCTGCAGTTTGTTATTGAAAATTATAATAGCAAATCACCAAGATATTTTCCTTGATTACACAGACTCCAAGCCAGTTCAATTTTAATCTTCTCCCTGCTATTTTTTTCCCGTGTATCAGCAGAGGCACCAGCTGCAGAAAGACACGTGGGTTTCTTGAGGCAGTTCAAACGCACAAGAGAAACACAATTCTGTACTATACATTTTTCATAAGATTTTTGCCAGTTGTGACTCTCCTCCCCCTCCTGCTCCTGGGAACCCTGTGTCCTGGCACAAGCCTGGATGCGGCTCCTTTTCCTTCTCGCACTCCAGAAAGGTTTAACGACCGCTCTCGGCACATCCCGGGCCAAAAAAGCAGCTTGGCTCTTTCTTTTCCAGCAGTTGATTTACTATGCATGGCTGGATCAGAACAGAGGAGCTTCCCCGCTGGAGGAGGCCCCGCTGGCGGCGCAGGATCAGTGCCAGATGCTCCGGGGATGCTGAGAGGGGGCAGCCCGCGGGGAGGGCTCTGTGCCGGGCACCACCTGCCAGCGGCCCCCGGGGATGGACAGTCCCTGCACAGGGAAAGCTCCACGGGGAAAGCCAGGCCTCTGGGAATCGCCTCCTTAGGCATTCTCGGTGAGCACAGCCTCTCCCTGCTCCCCACGGCTCGGTCTCCTCCTCCCCAAGGAGCCCCATCTCTGTCCCCCTTCCTTGCAGCGCTCCGTGTCCCTTTCCCTCGCTTCCAGCGACCCAGGATGGCTCTGCTGACTGCCTGCCAGAGATAACAGCGAGGAACCTGAGGAATATGGCACATGGTCACATTGTTTCTAAAGAAAACCTGGCCTGCTGCCCCATCTCGAAGGGTTCCTGCGGCATCCTGTGCCTCCCACGCTGCCGGCTCGGCTCGGGGTCCCTGCGGAGCTTCCTGCCCGTCTGCACCTGCACACTGCCCGGCTCTCGGGGGGACAATCCTGTGCCTTTCCTGTCCTCAGAGCCTCCTCCTTACACAAGGGCTCCCATGCCTGTACAGCAGCCAGTTTTCTCCTCCATCAGGAAACACGACAAGAGCTTTGGTTGTTCCAGGTGCCCACAAATGCACATGGAAGTGCTTATGTGCTGCCCCATGGCACAGCGATCTGGCACATCCCTGATCCATGGCATAACCCTAATCCATGTTTTGGGGGACACTAGGCTCCTGGGTGACCCAGAGGTCTGGGGCTGAGAGATTATGCTAAACCACACCGTAACCCCACAGCCACTCTCCTCCCGGCACTCCCGGCTCCTCTCCTTGCCATCACCCCCAGGCAGCCTGCAGCAGAGGTGAGCTGACAGCCAGGCATGGGGGCAACCTGGAACAGCCCTTGCAGAGCTTGGGATAAGGAAAAGTCTGGACCTGAGCTTGTTTCCCTTGAAACATTTGCCCACAAGCAGCACAGGGCAAAACCAAGCTGGGCAAAGGTCAGGACCAAGGGGCTGGGAGGGAGCCCAGAGGCTGTGCTTGGGCATTTCTCAACACAGCTCGGGGAGCCAGAAGCTGAGGATGATGCTTAATGCTTTAGGAAGGGTTTAACAAAAAAAAAAAAAAAAAAAAAAAAAAGAACACATGGATGTCCTAGAAAATAAGGGCTTTGGCACTCCCTGCAATATGGTCAGGCTGGAGAGCACCTTCACACCCAAGGGACTGCACAGTGCCAGCCTCTGCTCCCGGGACCATCAGATGTGCCTGCATTGTCCAGACCCTGTGCTACTTGGCATGGCAAACAGCAGTGAAATAGTGAATTTGCCAATAACAACTCGTTAAATTTTAATCAAATAGGGAATGGTAAGCACACAGTTACACACAGCTCCTGGGAGCACTGAGATCACTTTAAAAATAAATTAGTAATTAGGCACTTAGAAAGCAGCAAGGAGGTGGCTGGAGAAGATCCACTTGGAGCAGCAATGCTTTCTTTGCCACTCACATAAAGTTTTTCCTCCTCTCCCTTAATCTTCTGTTGAATTGTCACTGGAAAAGGGGAGAACACACTGGAGGTCCCAACACTCAGGTAACTCCAAGAACAAAACCTGTTCATGCAGCTGCCACATGCCTGGAGAGCTGTCCTGGAAATGCCTGGCTGAGCCTCTCTACTGCCCCATCCATCCACCCAGGCTGGGGACAGGGACACCCAGGTCACCTCATGCTGTTCATAAACCCTGAGCCACCCCATGTGCCACAACACAGGCATGGTGCTCCCTAGGGAGCAGCGATTCCCAAGGGCTCAGCTTGAAATGACTCCAACATTAAAAATTGCTCAAATCCCCCAGGACAGACTCAGGAGTGCAGCCAAATGGGTGTCCCCAACTTGGGTGCCAAATGGGTGTCCCCAGCCAGGGCATCACCTGGGCAGGGTCTGGTGAGGAAGGGTTCCTTGGCCATCCCTATCTTTGGGACTTGTCTCCTGAACATGCAGCCCCCTGTGATGTACAGGGCTGCACTGCCACGGCCACCCTGGGGCCAGGAGGGCTCCGTGACACCGTGAGGTGCAGATGTCCCCACCCAGAGAGGCGTGGGCAGAAATTAGCTCCCGTGGAAAGGAATTAACAAACACATTTCTGCTGCTGAGCAATGAGCCTATACGATCCCAGCCCAGCAGGGGATGTGGAAAGTGGACTCTAAACTCCCACTCTCATTTACTCACAGGGGTTTTTAATGGCCAAAAAGGGCCTTTTCCTCCCTGTGTGTGCAGGGACAGCTGAGCTGGAAAGCTCCTGAACTGCAGCTTCATGGGTGGGAGTGTTTGGTTTGACTCCAATTCTCTTTCCCTGTAACACCCCCTGGTCCTGTGGGAAACACCCCAGTGGTCAGGCTGCCTGCCCAGGAGGGACTGGTGAGGAGGTTTTGAATAAAGGAGAGTTTCTGGAAGGGAAGACAAGTCCTTTTCTCCTCTCACTGTGCTCCAGGATGGAAAAGGGTGGTATAGCTGTGCCATCCCTGCCACACACAGGGCTATGAGGTGCTCAGTGCTGTGTGGGAGTCAGAGCCAGAAAGAAACCTCCTGTCTGCTCTCAGGTCCCCAACCATCCACACCACCCTGCAACTCTGGCCACTGTTTTAAATCATCCCAAAAAAGAAAAAAGAGGATATTTGTCCACTTGCTGCTTCCTAGGGGGATGATTTGGAAGAGGCAGGTGAATCCCTGTGGCAGACCCTGCCAGGACAGGCTTCAGAGAATCATTTCAGTTTCCATCCCATCCATCTTTAATTGGGTGTAATAATAATTTTATTGCTCGCTGGGATTTGTGAGGCTGAACTAATATTTGTAAAATGCTTTGCTATCCTCAGCTGAAAGGCAATCTAGAGTGGCAAAGCCCTGGTGTTATTCACATTTGGATAATCCAGAATTATTCATAAACAAAATCAAGATTATGCAAATATATTCATTAGTTCTCAGAATACCTCCAGGAAAATAGGGGAATTAGTTTTGTTAACAATTATGTATTATGTAAGTGTGTGTCTAAGCACGCACAGCCCCGGTGCTGGGGCACGTTCACCTGGGACTCATCCTGGGATCCCAGAGGGCTGGAGAACAAAGGTTTGGCCTGCACAAAGCCACCACCTCAATTTTGGGATATCCTGATGCAAATCACAGCACAAAGCACAGAGCCCTGTGCCCTGCCCCACTGACACCCCCAGTGTCCCCTCTGTGCCCCCACGTGTGAGCACCATCACCTTACCCCCAAACCAGCCTCCCCTACCCAAATGAGGCCTTCCACAGTACATGCAGGGCCAAGGGGCTGTGGATTTGGGATCTGGGGCATCCCCCTCACCCAGGGCCTGCCCTTTGTGCCCTGACACGATGCCAGCTTGTGCCCAGCCTGGCTTTCCACAGCGTGTCACCGTCTGTTTGGGATGTGCTGGGAAATGGGAGATAAAGGTGCAGTGAAAATACTGCATGGTTTAATTAATGCCACATGCCTTTCACTCTATAGGTTGTGTGCATGGTTAATTATTTTTATAAAGAAAATAATTAGTCCCAATCAAGGCAGAAGCTCTCCAGAATTACAGCTCATTAACCACTCTCACATTTTTCTGTTCTATAAAAAGTCATGTGGTGCTGATGAAGATTATAGACCCTTGGAATCAGCATTAAATACGAATTCAGACAGTGTTACCATCCTATTACCATCAACTGCATCGACTTGGCTTCGGTAATTGCAGCTGGAGATGAAGGGCAGGGATTTCTGCTCCACCCAATCTCTGCAAACAAGCACCCTGCCCATCAGTTTGCTGCAAACAATGTGACCCAAGCCCTGCCTTGGCTGAATGCGGCCCTGAGGAGATGCCAGCCCCCAAGGAGAGAGGGAAAAGCTTTGGTGAAGATGAGGAGTGCTCAGGGTGGGTTCAGCTCCCATTTGCAGTGGGGCTGCTCCTGCACACAGCAGGAATCACCCTGAACCTGCCCTTTGGCAAAGCCACCAGCCCAGTGGGTGCAAAGGCCAGGAAATGCAGAGGGGACAAGGAGCAACCTTGAGGCAGTGGGAATATCCTCATGGGACATGGGGAAAATAGGGCATGGGGGGATGCTCCTGCCAGGGATGGGGGAGCATCTGCAAGCATCTCCCTCTGGGCTGTGCTAGTCCAGGCACAGGTCCAGTTCTATTGAACGTGGCACAGGCCTCGCTCAAAGCCTAATTGAAAGAAATCACAGCACATTAAAGGGAGTTCAGGTCAAATCAATACCAAAGTGCTGGGGAGGGTGAGCAGGGGGAGCAGGGCAGTGCCAGCTCTGCAGGGAGGGCACAGGCTGTGTCCAGGGGCTCCATTGCCTGCTCTTCCACCATGGGCAGGCAAGGTGAGACCCCGTCCTCTGCTCTGTGCAGGACAAACCCGGCAGCAACACAGGCTGAGGGCTGGCTGTGGCAGCCAGCAGTGGGGAGGGAGCCACAGGTCCCTAGGATCCTGCTTTTTAGTTTCCATTAATCAGGGATGGATGTGCCCTGGGTGGCATTCACAGCCCAGAGAGCAGGCAGCCAGCACTTTGGACCACTGCAAAATTAACCCACTCATCCCCATGGCACAGCTCCTGTGCCCAGAGCCCTTGGGGGGACGGGGAAATTGGGGCTCTGGGTGGAAAAAAAGCACTTGTGGTGAACTCCTGAGGCAATGGGGGAGTAGCTACTGCCACAAGGCAGCACAGAGCAGGAGCTAAACCTTCCACTGGCACGTGCTGCCAGCGTTGTGCCTCTGGCTCTGGCCCTGCAGCTGCAGAGATGCTCCACACTCACAGGGAGGGCAGGGATAGAGACAGGGACCCTGGAATCACCAAAACATTCAAAACCCTCCAAAAGGTAAAGGTGAGGGATAACCATGGAGGCTGCCCCACACACAGGGAAGGGCAGGTGACACATGACAAGTTTTGTTGCTTTGGGGTCTTATTGTCTGTAAGTTGCCAGTCTTGGAATTTTCTGGAGAATAAAAACCCCATCCCTTCAAAGAAGTGCTGAAGCCAGTTGTCTTGCTTGTCCCCATCATAACAATCCTGACCAGGCTCTGACCAGAGCAGGGGGGTTTGAAGAGGGCAAATGCTTTAAGGTAAATAAGTTCTCTGAGTTAAAGCACCAGCCTCAGGAGTAGATCTGCCCAAATCCCAAACTGCCTCTCACACCCTCTGGGCCCCAGCCATCCATCCATGTCCATGCCTTGGCAGAGCAGGATTCCTCTGCTGGCTGCAGCTGATGGAGCAGTGGAGAATGACTTCTGTTATATTTACATGCTCTTACAGATTGGTGTTACACTTGCCCAGCTTTGGTGGGCAGGGGATTGTAGGGCAGCTCCAGCTGACCCACAGATTAATGCAGCAGGAGCTCTTTAACTGTGAAATCTCTCTTAATGCAAAAATATTTCTCTTGCTGGGCAGTAGCTAATTCTTCATCCTGATGGTAATGTAGCTCAAATCCCAGCCTCCTGCCCCACTCTTTTCCTGTCACCCTCCAACACACGTGGGCACAGAGATAAATCCAATACAACCAGCCCATTGCCAAAGTGCCACCAAGTTCCTGCTGGAATTTGATGTCTGTCTGTGGCAGTGCAAAGGCACAGAGGTTGTGATGCCTGAAATGTGCTGGTGTTTGACGCGGGCTGATGGGTTTCATTTTGTCATTGTTGCCTGTGGGTCTCAGAGCATTTCAGCCACCCTGTGGGCTGTGAGATGGGCACCTGGAACCCAGCAGCAGAAAGCCCCCACAGCCCATTCCAGCAAGTGACAGAGAGAAGAGCAGCCCAACAGGCAGCAGGACCCTGCCCACACTGTCCCCTCTGCCCAGCCAGGGGTGAACAAGGAGATGCCCCAGCTGGGGCTGGGCAGCAGCTGCTTCTTCTCCCACTAATGACAATTCATAAATTAAACACGCAGAGCTTAACGGGTCATCAGTGGAGCCCCAGCCTCGCTGCCTCCAGACCAGAGACTCATTTCAGCCCGCCTCAAACACCAGCACAGTTTTTAATAGAGTTTATTTTGCCACTTGCATTATTTTTTGTCAGTCCTTCCTGCGGTCCCTGCTGCGTTGGCAGGGAGCGCGTTCCCGCCGCGTGCAAAAGAAACGGCTATTTTTAAACTGCCCGTGTTTGTCAGCGCTTCCAGCTCAAGTGCCTGCTGGAGAAGCCAGTTCTGCAGCACCCGGTGTCCCACTGAGGGTCGAGTGCCCTTTGCCAGGAGATGGTGGCACAGACGTGGGCACTGTGCCCGGCCACGCTGCCGGGGGTGATGGCCCAGCCCGCGTATCCCTGGCACACACCAAAGCCTGTTGGGGATGCTGTGCTGCTGGGACCCACCACTGCCACCAGATTTCAGGCATCACAACCTCTGTGCCTCTGCAGACACCTCTGAAATCATCAAGCAAGGCTGCAAACACAAGCTGGCTCCCTTTCTCCCTGCCCAATCCAGGCATCAAACCCTGGCCTGTTTTCCAGGTGATGGCACCACCAGGGATTTGGGCCCAAGGGAGTGAGAGCTGTGTGTGGGTCACAGGAAAGAGCTGTGGGTCACAGACCCAGTCCCGGAGAGCCTCTGAGGGCTCATGCCAGAGCAGAGGCTGTGGCAAAAGCCCTGGCACCCTCTGCACTGAAACACTGGTGGGATTTTCTGGCCCGGGCCAGGCTTTGCAGTGATGAAGAGGTTTCAGTGCCCACAGGTAGAAAATGAAAAAATAAATGAAAAAAAAAAAAAGGAGAGAAAAGGAGAGGGTGGTCATGCATGAAATTATTTCACTTCAGTGATGTGGGGGTGCATTTGATAAGTCCAGCTTATAGAGAAATGGAGGTGTGGAAAGGTACAGCCACCAGCCATGGAGATGTGGGAAGGGGTACAAATGCCAGGGAAATCTCCCAAGCCCAGGGAGCCTGGTGAGAGAAGGGATGCCTGATCACACAGAAACTCTTTCTGGGGTCAAGCTGCAGCAGCACAGGCTGTCCCAGATGATGGGGACAGGATGGTGACAGCAAGGAGACACGAGCAGCCACAGGACCTGGCGCTGGGCAGAAGCTCCTTAGCAATCCCTGTCATCAAGGTCATCACTGCTATTTATTATTTAGGGCCTCACAGCCCTAAATATTCATTAGCAGGACTTGGTGGGAGGGGTGTGAACACGTGCATGGGGTTCAAGTATCCTGCTCTCCTGCCTCTCCAGGGATGGGATAAAAGCAGGGATGGGGACTGGCTGGAGATGGTGCTGCTACCTGAGCCAGGCAAGGATGAACCCCAGCCCTGCAAGACCCTAAACTGTCATACTTCACCCTGGCCTGGTTCTCCACACTCCATGAAACAGCCTCACATGAGTGCTGGGATGCTGCTGAGGCGGGGAGGGACCCCATGGTCAGCACAGACCCCACCAGTGCCCCCCTCACAGCATCTGCAGACAGGGAGCTGCCTGGCAGCCAGGCCAGTGTCTCCAGTGGGTTTGATCAAGGGTGAAATCAAATATTTCTACAAAACCATCCTCCAGCCAGCCAGTGGAATTGTCCTCCCTTTTGCTGCCTTCCACCTGATTTCATCCCTCATCTAAAGAGATTGGATACGGTGCTTCCCTGGCACAGCAGGGACACCGCAGGGTCGCTTTTGGCCAGAGGTGGGGCAGCAGCAAATCCTGGATTTAGGGAGACCCTCATCCTGTGTTTCCTCAGCAGCTGCTGTGGCCCCTCACTCAGCAGCTGGGCCAGGTTGTGCGTGTTCTTACTGGTGAGTGTGGGAGCAGGAGCCATGGTTTGGGCCCCAAGCAAAGCCCAGCAAAGCTCTCAAGTGGACTTTTAGAGGTCAGAAATTACCTGTCCCCAAAATCACAGCACTTCCCAGCAGGGTCACGGTGCCCAGCACCAGCGCAGAGCAGAGGCAGATGGAAAGGAGGAGGATGAGGATGACGAAGGCTCTGCGAGCAGCAGGGAGTGGGTCCTGCGGGCATTCCCAGCTCTTCCCCTCGCTGAGCCGCCCCCAGCCCCCCGGCAGTGCCGAGCTGCCTAATTAGCTCTGCCTGCTCCCAGCGCCGTCCAGCTGGAGCCGGAGGGCAGGGGCACACAAAAGCCTCGCTATTGACAGCCCCTCCGAGGAAGGGGCTTTTCTTCTCCCCCTCGCTTTTCTTTTCAAGCCCCTCTCCCCCCTCCTTGGGCCGGGGCCACGGGCTCATTAGCACCGGGGCTCGCAGGATGGAGCAGCAGATGGCAGCCAGGCGGCCCCGCGGAACAGATGCCCGGCCAGCCAGGGGAGATTAGCGGGGCTGGGGGGCAGCGGCACGGCAGGGCTGCCAGCGGGGCTCCCTCCCCGCCGGCACACCCCACACATCCCTGCCGAGGATGGGGGGGCACGCTGGGGAATCGCGGCAGCCAAAGGGAGCCAGAGGTTGGCATGGCCAAAAGTCGCTGCAGAGGCCACAGGAGATCCGCAGCTGCTTTGTGCACCCTCGGAGGATACCGAGACCTCCGGCACTGCCGTGCCCTGGCTGCTCCTGCCGTGTCCCAGGGCAGCGGGCAGGACACGGCACCCAGGACACGGCACCCTTGTCCCAGACTCCTCTCCAAGATCACCCGCGACGGCAAACTACGGCTTAATCCCACCCCAGCAGCGCATCCCTCCCCCTCCGCGCACGGCGCATCCCGGGGGATTAAGGGTTAAAGCACAAATCCCCAGCGCTGCCCTGATGTGACCCACTTAGACCATCTGGCACGGAGGGATGCAGGAGCCTCCTCTGTCTCAGAGGCTGCCCCGGGAGCTGACACCAGCACCCACAGGCCCAAAAGTGGATTTTGGCTGAGTTTCTGGAGACACGGCAGTTCATGCCAACAGTACCGTGGCTGGCGGTGAGGCAGCAGGGAACTAAACCACCCCTGAATCATCCCTCAAGCCCCCACACTCCCACCAGCTCCAGTTCCTGGGACACTTGGAGCATCTCCCACCTGGGGACCCGATGCTGATGGAATTCTCAGCAGTGCTGGAGAAGTCAGGCTTCCAGGTGGGACAGGGCTCCCAGCCCCGTGCTGTGCCCGAGGTCACGGCCAGAGAAGAGATGCAGACAAAAGCCCAGCCCAGAGGGAGGGAAGCTGATCCTGCTCTGGGGCTGGGGCCACAGCATGGTGCTCATACTCATCCCCAGAGGCCAGTGGCACCTTAACACAGCAGATTTTGAAAGCATTTTCAGTTCATCAGAGCCAAAGCCCCATCCTCATGGCCCAGTGAGAGACACTGAGGGCACCCCGGTTTGGCAGAGGGGCTCAGGGCAGGGTAGGTGGTCTCTGTCCCTGATCCCATCCCTCCCCAGCACACTGGGCACAAAACCCTCTCAAATCATACTGGGATTTTGCACATGCTGGAGCAATTCCCCTGCAAAGGCAAGCTCTGGGTCAACCTCAGCCTCCCCTCATCATGCAGCCCCTCACCCTCAGCTGCACAGCAAAGCCCCACCAGGCCCTGTGTGGGGAAAGGTTAATTGGAAAAGCCCCTTTCCCCATCACCTCAGTTTTCCCTTTCACTCTGCAAACTGGTCAATAATCCATTTACTTTGGCAGAGCTCTGCTCTGGGCACAAAGCTGTCTGGGGGGCTGGATTTCGTGCCCCCCCCCCCCCAGCCCCAGCAGGAGGGAAGGTATTAATGCACTCTTTTGTTCCAGGATGAACCGTGGGTTTAGCAAAGCTTTAACCCTCCCAACCTCCAAGACAGCTAGATGGGAATTTAGATGGAAGATGCTTTATCTGCAGAAGCAGCAGGAAGGGAGTGGTGAGGGTTGAGGCAAGGGGGAAAAGCATCACTTTCTGTGCAGGTAACCCCGTTGCTGCCCCACAAGGATGCAGGATTGGGCCCTCAGCCATTCCCAGGGCACCCTGCAGGATGCTTTGGGCTATGGACACTGTGGGGGAATCCCTGGCAGGACCCCCATGGTGTAGCTGAGCCCCTTGACACTCCACAAGGGCACAGGACCAGCCAGGAGAACTGATGGGAGGTGGGCAGTGCTGGCCTAGAAACCATGGCAGCATCTCCACTGCTGTGGGAAGCACGGGGCCGGATCCAGGGCAGGGTGTTTGCAGGGGACCAGCTGTCAAGTGTGGGAGAAAACAGCAATCCAGATGGTCATCTTAATATTTCATTTGGCTAACTGGTTTCCCCATCTCCTCTCTGGCACCACAGTCATTTGCTCTTAAATTAGTCGGGAGTATCGTCAGGGAAGGGAGGCTGGTCCAAGCAGTGGCGCAGCGAAACCTTCCGGAAAAACAAACCCAGAGCGGAGCCAGGCACAGAGACCACTACAACAGGAGCTGCTGTGAGCCCTGGATCTGTTCTCTCCATGGATGGAGAGCAGGAGCCTGGCTCTGGGTACTGCTGGACCAGGAGCCTAGGGCCAGCTTGGGGACATCACCGTGCAGCCAAAGGAGCCGCTGCAAAGCCCCTGGGGGTGTGAGATGTGGCACTCAGAGGTGTGATCCTGCCCAGACGGCAGCTCCAGCTCCTGGCAGAGCCCCGTGGGATGCGAGCCGAGCCGGCAGCACCGATGAGAAGAGCTGCGAACTGCAGCATCTCTGTCCCCGCAGCTTTGGTGGCAGCCCCTGGAGCAGCACAGCCCCTCCGTGCCCGGGCAGGGCGAGCACAGCGAGTGCCCCGCGGACCCCGGCAGGGCTGGCCCCGCTCTGTGCGGCTGTCACACCCCTGGAACAGCCCAGGGCCGGCAGGACACACTGCCAGGGGACAAAAGGAGCCGGGCTGCACTGACCCAGCAGCGGAGCACAGCCCAGAGTGGGCACCTGGGTCTGCTGGTGCCCACCACAAACCACAGCAAAGCCGGGCTGGCTCTGCTCTGTGCCAAGAGCTCTGCACTGTTTCACTGCCACCGGAGCTGTCACTACCAACAGCACGGAGCGGTGCTCACATTTGGGAACTTTTTAATGGATCTGCAAACACCCCGAGCCACGGTGCTCAGCCCCACCACGATGTCTGTGCCATCCAAACTGCTGGCTAGATAGAGCCAGGCAGCATTCCTGGCACCCAGGCTGGCTGTATTTCCACAAAATCTGAATTTGTTGCCTTATTACATCTCCAACGTCAAGATATTTAAGCTCACTGAGGAACCTCCAGGCAGGAGTGCGAGTGTGAGCCAGCCCTCAGCCCAGGTGCCGACCCTACCCGATGCACAGATGGAGAAAAACAGAGGTTCCCCTCTGCCACAAAAGCTGAAGCCCTGCAAACACTGCCTGTGGAAACAAGAATTGTTCTTCTCAACTGGAGGCTGAACCCATGCTTTTCCCATTTTCCTACCTAGATTAATGGAAATCAGAGAGGTTGGAAACATTCACGCTCAGCAGCTGGGCTGCAGGGCAGAAGGGACCCCCATCCCCACTGCGCTGTGGCTCACAGCCTCCACTGGCACGGGGAGCATCTGAAAAGGCTCATTTCAAAGGATCCCTCTCTTCCCTAGGACAGGCTGAGCCCCCAGGACCCAGCCTCCTGCAGACTGAGCCCCTCTCCTCTACAGACACAGCACCTCCACGAACTTTGGCTGGTTCCCCACAGCAGCTGGGCAGGACCCGGCAGAGGAAAAACAGAGCAAAGAGAGAGGAGAGCCAGCAAAAGAGTCCTTTGTTTATAAAAGCAGCACAAATAGGATATTATTAACAAATACTGAGACAATCAGCAAAATAAAGGTGGTCTAAATTAGAGTGTGCATGGCTGTGAGGAAGCCACACAGACCTTTGCCTGTGTGACAGCCTGGCAGAGGGGCTCAAGGGGTACCTGCAGCCCCCTCGCCTCTTTTCACAGGTTTCTCTGTTGCTCAGCCTCTGTCAAACACGGGGGCATTGACTTTGCTGGAGCAGGAGGGCAGAACAGGTGCTGGGTGAGCAAAGTCAAAGCTGCTTGGCTATGGGACATGGGGGACACCATCCCCAGAGCTGTCCCTGGCCGTGGCACTGACCAGGCTGCTTGCACTGTGTGTCCCTAGGGGTCACCAGCCTCCCCTCGGTGACAAGGCAGGGTCCAGCCCCAGGGGCTGTTTCCCTCCCCAGGCTTCACCTTCCCAAGGGTCCGAGGTGAAGGGCTGACACAGAGACAAGGCCACCAGCAGGACACACACCCCAGGGCTCTGCACAACGGGGATGGAGCTGGTCACACTTTCCAGCTAATGCCCTCCACCACTCCGTAGCCCAGCTAGAGCTTTGCAGACCCGCACCCTGCTCCCAGGCTCCAAAGTTTCCCAAACCTGCCCAGCTCTGGAGCACAGCACCTGCCCAGGGAGGGGGCTCAGCCAGCCAGCACCCTCAGGCATGGGGAGGGTGCCCCGGCTTCTCCAGCCACGAACAGCTGCTGGTGGCAGGGAGACACGCTCAGGACTCTCCTTATGGTGGGAAGAGAACTAGAGATGGAGAAGGACGCAGGATCTCCCAAACCCCCCTCCCCTGCCCCGGTAGCCCTTACCTGGGCAGCGGCTTGCGGGCGGTGATACTGGCCACGATGATGCTCTCGGGTCGCGGCGTGGCCACGGCTTTGAAGGTGCCTCTCCAGAACTTCTCGAAGAGCTGCTTCTCTCCCTGCTGCACGCCGGCCATGGCCCCGGGACCCACGGGCAGCCCCGCCGCTGTCCGCGGTGCTGAGCGCTACATCCCCCGCTCCGCCCGGCCCGGCGAGCCCGCAGCCCGGCCCGCTGCGGGGAGTGCGGCCCCGGCCGCCCCCGCCTCCCGTTTTGTGCCGGCGGGGCGGGCAGAGGGGCCGGGCCCGCCGCCGTCCCCTCCCCGGCACCGCCCCCGCCGCGGCTGCGCCCGGAGCGGCGGAGCCCAGCGCGGGGAGGGGGCGGCTCCGGGGCACCCGCGACCCCCTCCGGCCGTGTCCGCTCCCCGCATGGGTGAAGCCTGGGGGGTTTCCACCCCCTCGCAGCCCCCAGGACCGTCCGTGCGTCCTCCCCATCATTTCCTTCCCCAGCCGAGAGGCCGCTGCCAGCTCGCTGCGGGATCACCGCTGCGCTTTGCCCTTTGCGGAGCACGGAGCCTCCCGGGCACAGAGAGTCCCCGGACCCCGCAGAGGCTCCCAGGAGCCTCCGTGTTTGCCCAGTCCCGACCAGACACAAGGAAAGAAAGGGAAAGCCTGGAGCCACAGCTGAGGGAGAAAGCGGCAGGAGGCCGTAGAGACGGCTCTGTAACTCGTCTATACTGAGACCCAAATGGGACAGAGAATTCGAAATACAACCCCTTTTCCACCTCCCTTCCCATTTAACTGGGCAGGGGCAGGGAGGGAGCATGCAGTTCCTCGGCTCCAGCGCTGTGCCGGGCTGGGAATCCCACAGTGGGGTCCCAACCAGCGCAGAAAACAATTCCTCTCCTTCCAGGCAGGATTTGACCCGCCAGGACCGGACGCGTGGGGAGGGAAGAAGAGCTGGGGCGGTGCAAGTGCAGCGCTGCGATCTCGCTCAGCCTCTGCGCTGAGTACAATAAAAACGTCTTTAGGAGAGAACGCTTCTTCTACCACATGCTTTGAAGCGCAAGTAAGAGCTGGTGACCTTGGATGAACGAGACAGTCTCTATTGTGCCTCAGAAACCCGCACGATGCGCTTATGTAAGCGGCGGGGGGATAATGGAGCCGGGAACAATGGGCGGTGGGAGCCGGAGAAGAAGGAAAATCATGGGGAAACTTAATCGCTTCTTGCAACACCAGCAGAAGGCTCGTTCTGGCGGCGTGGTTTGCCGGCTCCTCGTTGCCTGTCCCGCCTGTCAGCAGCCGGGGTCAGCAGCGCTGGCACACGCGGGCCGGGCTTTGTGCCGCGGCTGGACGGGGATGCTGGGGAAGGGCAGCAGCGAGAGCGGGCACGCATCCAGCAGGGCTTGGAGAAACACTGTCAGCGCTGCCAAACAATGCCTGAAAACCCCACGGGGAAGGACAGCGCTCAGGCACGGCGCAGAGATGCTCGCTGGGAGAGTGTTATCCCCCGGGAAGCCGCCCAAGGGAAAGGCGGCTCGGAGCTGTGCTCCAGCCCAGGGCACGATGCGCATGCCGGGGGCAGGTGTCAGAGCGGGGATCCTCCAGGGACAGTCACAGCAAAGGGCAGAAGGAGCAGGAGAAAGGGTTTGAGAGGCTAGAGCTGCCAGGCTGTGAAAGCACGGCTGGGGAGGGCACACACAGCAGCCCCTGCACAGCCACCAGAGGCCAAAGCTCGTCTCCTGCAGCTGGGCACGGACAGGGACTCCCCACCCGAGCAAATCCAACCTCGGCTTTCCTCTGGCCCTGCCAGTCATTCCCACAGAACATAGGCTGCTCATTAGGAACCTGTTTCCCCTTCAGAGCACATTAAACTCAATAAAGAGAGATCAGGTGTTAAGTACACCCACTCCCCAGTCTTGCTCTGATTTGTTGGCGAGTGACCCAAACGTGGGGTGAGGATCAGGCAGGAGCCCCAGCGGCACTGTCAGCCCCAACCCTCCTCTGGTGCCTCATTACCACACAACCTGCCAGGCATCACCATCCCCTGGGCTTTGCAGGATGAGCCCAACCACCTCCAGCTGCACTCCGGGGCATTTCACCCCTTCCACCAGCGCTCTCTCCAATCACCCTAACATTTAATCCCAAATAAAAAGAATAATAAATGTTTGCACTATTAAATTAGCAGCACGGGTGGTGTGTGGGCAGGAGGAAGGCTGCCATCACTACAAGAGCCTCTCTCCTGGCACACCTTGTGGAGACATCAGTGAGCCAATTAAGCAATTGGCTCGGTTAACGGAGGCTCCCAGGAACAGACTCCCCTGCTATAGAATAACTGCGCAGTAATAAATTGTCTCATAAATAAACAGCCTGAGAAAGCATTATAAGATAGCCACGAAAAGCACTATATCACAAGCAGAAAGGATGCTGTGTGCATCTGGTGTGTCTGTTAACCCATGGAACCAGGGCTGGTGTCCCTCTGGGGCTCTGGGACTGCTCCCATGGGGTGGGCATGGCCACAGCATCCCTGGAGCCCCTGCAGGTGCTGCCTGTCCTATGGGAGCACCGTGTGCCAGCAGCACAGAGCCCTCAGTTAGTCACCCCTGGGAGTGCCATAAATGCCAGCCTGGGTTATTTACAGCTGCAGCAGTAACGTGGGGCTCTGCCAGGTTCAAATGCTTGCTATAAACTGTAGCAGAGCGAGTGAGTCTTGGAATGGGAACAGGGAAACTGCATAATTGCACATTTTCCTCTTAATCAGGACCTATTAATAAAATATAATATATAAACTTCTTTAAAGAGCTCTTCTCTCATTATTTGGGGGTTTTTTGAGTGACACAAAGGGCCTCCCTCCAGTGCACGGGGTGCTGCAGACCAGGCTCTCCCCAAGGCTGCTGGCCCCCAGCCCTGCTTGCCACACCTGGCTCTGCAGCCCTACAACCCCCTGTACCCTACAATTAAACACCCAGAACCCTCCTGACCTCCCAAACCTCCCCTCAGCATCCAAATCCCCCTGGGAAATGTGAGAGGGACCCACCTGGCTCAGGGACAGAGGAACTCCAGCCATGCCTTCTCCTGCTTTTCCCTCTTCCACATTTAAAGGGCCCTGTGCCCTCATCCCCTCCCACACAGAGGCTTTGATTTTGAGGATGTGGAGAGAAGAGGGGGGTCCCTGCTCTGGTGAACACCCCCTGGGCTGCTGCTGAGGAGGACAAGCCCGAGGGAAGCAGGGATCAGCAGGAAGAAGCTGTGTGTGTGCAGGAGGCACCCCAAGGGAGGGAAAGGAGAAAATGTGTTTAGCAAGGATTAAGTTTTAATCTGTTCCCCCTAGTAGGGAGAAGAAAGCTGGGCTTGTCCTGGAGCTACATAAATATTTTTCTATAAATGTTGAGCGTTGTTTTGGTTTGGGTTTTTTTCTTATTTGGCTTGTACCCAGTGGGAAGAGCCAGAACCTGGTTTTGCTCAATCCACTCCATTCCCACCTCCCCGTGCCATTGGCATGGCACCACTCCAGCCATTCCCCAAACAGATTTACTGGGAGGGCAGAAAGTCAGTAATTATCTCTGGAAGTATTCATTACATCAAGAGTCAATAAACAAAGGCTGTGAGTGCCCTCTGCTCGTGGCACTCCAGAAGCACCTACCAATTATTCCCTTGGCTCTGCCCTGCCTGCCAGGAGGGGGGTCCTGCAACTGAACTGGTTTGGCCATGGAGCTGTGCAGAGGATGCCCAGTGGGGCTGGATCCAAGCTGGTTTTCCCAATGAAAGAGTGAGTGAGGAGTGGCCTGCAGGGTGAAGAAGCAGCAACAACCACAGGACAATGTGCACTGTGTGCCAAGCTGGGAACAACCCTCAGATGGCGGCAGGACGCAGCTGCTGGAGCACCTTTAGCCTGGTAAATGCATTTAGGAGGATCAAACTGTTGCAAGAGGGAATTCACCACCTTTCTAGGGGTAAATACCTGGTTTATGGCCTTTTACCCTGCAAGGCTCCTGGCTGACCCCTCAGGGCAGAGCCCAGCACCCAAATGTCCCACTCTGCCCATCCCTATATTCAGGTGCATCCAAGGTCAAGGTACTCGCTAAAGGTGTCTTATTTTTCTTTTCTTTTTTTTTTTTTTTCTTTTTTTTTTGGCCTTCCACCCACAGAAAACCCAGGGGAGTCCATGCAAGGCTGTGCTGGCCCCTTGGGCACAGGATGGTGGCAGTGACCACCCTGTCCCCTGCCTCCATCACCCTGCCCAAGTTTCTCCAGGCAGTAAATAAGGGCAGTGGGAAGTGGAGCTGCAGCTTTCCCTGCAGAGGGCCAAGGCTGTGGCTGCACCCACTGCCCACAAGGGCCATCAGTGCCCAGCTCAGGAGCTCCAGGATGCTGGGTCTGGTGTGAGGGGGCTGCTGGGGCTGACATTGGGGTGAAGACCCTTGTTTGGGTTGATAAACAACAGGGATGCCCATGTCCCCTCCATCAGCACTGGCTCCACTGTGCCTGGCAGGGAAGAGGGAAACCTGTGGGGTTTGAGTGTGAAAAACCACGATGGGAGTGGGACCAGCACAGGGTGGGACATCCCCATCCAGCCCCTGGATCTCAGGATACCTCCCCATCATCTCCAGACGGACACTGGATGCTTCTCCATCATCTCCAGACGGACACTGGATGCCTCTCCATCATCTCCAGACGGACACTGGATGCCTCTCCATCATCTCCAGGTAGACACTGGATGCCTCTCCATCATCTCCAGGGGGACATCAGGGACCTGCCAAGCCTGTGTCCCCCTCCCCAGGACCAGGTGTGTCCCAGCCTGCTTTCAGTGCTGGCCTCTGTGGAAGCAGCCGGCTTCTCTGTGGGCAGGAGGGGGCTCTGCAGCTCACCTGCCCACGCATCTGCTCCAACAAAAGCCTTTTCCCCTCGCTGCTTACCCAGTGAAGCCGCACGGCCCAGATATTTAGGCAGAAGGAGAAAAAAGGGCGCAGGGACAGGAGCTGTGAGCAAAGCCGCCGGGAAGAGCAGAATGAGAGAGCAGGAGCAGAGGGAGGCAGGGAAGCCAGGCAGCCAGGCCATGTCCTTTTCTTCCCTGTGGCTCTAAAAAAGCTCCAGACTGGAAAAGGGGACGGAGGCTTGAAGTTGAAAATATGATTTTTCCCCTGTGAGCAGCAGTGGCTGTGGAGGCGAGCCGGCCCCAGGGACCCTGCGGCAAAGCTGCGCAGCCGCTGCTCCCCGAGCGCCACTGCTGAGAGGTCAGACAGGGCTGGCACAGGGGGACAGAGGGGACAGAGGGGACAGAGCCCGCAGCCACACGTGTCCGAGCAGAAGAGACAGAGCCTGGCTTGCCAAGCTCCTCGCTGGGCTGTGGGGGGCACAGAGAGCCCCCAAGTGTGGGCAGAGGGTCCCAGAGCCCCAAGGATGATCCCCCCGGAGCTGGGGAGGCTGCTGGGCTCTCTGTGCCCTCCCTGCTGGCAATTGGCAGCCTCCAATCACACGGACAGCACTGATGGATGTTGCAGGAATCACTGACAGCTCGGCTCTGGCTGCAGGGGGCAGGTTGGGGATGCTCAGCACAAGTTTGGGATGCAGAGAGGGAAGGCAGCGGGCTTTGGCCTCCGGACTGGGAATGCTGGAAGGGGTCAGACAGGATGTGCACCCTCGTCCAAGCCAGCACTGAGATTTTCCATTCCTGGCTCAGTCCTGCTTCCCTTCCTCCAGCACCTCCCTGCACTGAACCAAGTCAGGGGCAGGAGAAGGTCTGAATTCCCCAAACTGCTCGAGCTCACCCTTCCTTGGCCACCCCTTGCACAAAAACCCATCTCCCTGGGGAAGATGAGATCTGGGTAAGGTGGGACAGAGACAAGGAGCAAAATCCTCACCCTGTCACTTGGGATTCAGATCTTAAAACTCATTTCATGAGCCCCCAGGAAGATGCTGCCCAGGACCAAAGGTATTTAACCAAATCTGCCTGGGGAACACTGATGGGACAAGCGGTTTGACCCCATGCAATCACCTCTCACTGAGCTTTTTCTTTCCCTGGATTTTTTCCCCCTCTGGATTACTGGGGGCAGGGGGAGCAGTGGACAGAGGAGCCTCCTCAGCCCCTGCCACGCTGGGCTGCCCACACCACAGGGGGATGGAGCAGGAGGGAGCAAAGTGCTGCCTTTTGGCTTTTATAGACTATTACTGATAATGGAGAAGAACAAAAAGGCTTTAAAATAAAGCACTCGAGGGCGTCAGCCTAAGCGTTAAATAGGCTTCTGCTAAAATGCTGCTTCCACTGAAAAAGCTCCCTGATTTGGATTGCAGGCATTACCCTGCTTGGGAGAAAGCTCTGATAAAACCAAGGAGACAGGCAGCCCCATCCCGGGAAAGAGGCTCTGGTGCTTCTCCTGAGGGTGGCATTGCTCCCAGCTGCCATTCAGGGTGCTCCTTGCTCAGATCACTGCCACCCATGCAGAGGTGCCCCAGGAGAACCCGAAATTTCAGCCTTCCCACCCGTGTGGGGAGCAGCACTGCCCCTGTAAAACACACAGAGCATTTTGCAGTGTTAATGGGCAGCACAACTGCTAATGTGTAAACTTTTACTGCTCTGGAGGGTAAACAGAGAGTTTGGGGAGCAGACACTTCCCATTAAGATGCACTAATGAAACGTGAAAATGTTTTAGCGTGCTGTAATTTTATATATTTTTTGAGAGCAGCTGCAGTGCTGTTCCATTTGTGGCTAATTTAAGCACAATTAAACCAGGCTAAATTACAGCCAAGTAACTGCAGGAACTGATGTGACAAGGGACGTGTCCAGGGGCCCCAAATCTTGCTGACCTTGCTGTCACTGTTCAGGCTGCTCTGCAGGCTGGGTCAAGAGCTGACAGCTCCTGGAGCTCGCCCAAAGGTCACAGCAGATCCCTGAGGACAGTGGGGTCTTCAGCCAGGGTGGGAAGTGCTCCAGGGCTGTTGTGGGGGTATCTGGGTGTGCCTGGATCTTGGAAAGGTCCTCTTCTTTCTTGCTGGGAGCTTGGATGAGCCCAGGGCTGTAGCAAACCCTTCCTGCTTGGCCAGAGAGCCCCAATCCCCCTTGCAGCAGCCCTGATGTCCTTCCTGGGACATCTCCTCAGACCACAATTACCTGGGGGATGCTGAGGCTGCATCCCACACCTCAGCCCAGCTGCCTCCTGGGGAGGCTGATTCACCTCAGGAAAAAAAAAAAAAAAAAAAAAAAAAAGCCAAAAATCTGATTTTTCTGGAGAATGAAAATAGCATTTCCTTTTGGGTAAAGGGAGGAATAGAATACCTAGAGGCTGTGTTGTGCCTGCTGGTATCATCCTGAGCTGCTGGCTGCACTGCTGGCTGCAGGCTCCCCTCAGCAGGGATGGAGTCCCACAGCCTCGTGTCCTGCATGGTTTGGGGTGCAGAGCCTGTTCCCAGCAGTTTGGGGGTGCTTTGTACTGCTCTGCTTAGCTGAGGGTGGCCCTGCCAGTGAGGATTGCTCTGAGGGTTTCAAAAGCACCAGCAGCCAGCTCAGGGCTCCTGCAGCCCCCAGCACAGGAACTGCTGCTCCCAAGGGCTTTTCCAGTTGATTCAGGCAATTGCTGTAAATCCCCTGTGGCCACTGCTTTCCAGCTGAGCCAGGTTAGACCCAATTCAGCTCAGGGAGAGCAGGGCTGACGTCCTCCCACAGCCTTTAGGGATGCTCCTGGTGCCTAGGGGCACTGTGTCCCTGCAGATCTGTCCCCCACCTCCTCTCCCCATGGCACATGGGCAGGCTTGGCACAGGAGCAGCAGACCAGCATGGCAGGGCCCAGCATGGCCAGGATTGTCCTACCCAGCCTCGCTGCAGGACTCACACTCCCCTTTCATCTCCTCGGTGCCTCTCCCCAACCCCTGGGGCAGAGGGAATGCCAACCTCTGCCCCTCACACAGCCAGGGATGCTGGGGAAGGTTATGCCCCCATGCCATAACGCCCAGCCGGGGTGGTGACAGCAGAGCCACCCACAGCCCCCTCTGCTCTGCTGCCTCTAACAAGCCCCGTTAAGCAGGCCATGCCTCATCAGCTCCAATTAGCGTCGTTCCTGAGCCTCAGGCAGCTCCATCACCCGCGGCCGGTGAGCCTCAGCATCCCCCGGTGCTGCTGGTCCAGTGCCCAGCAGGAACAGACCCCATAGATCCCATAGATCCCATGATGGATCCCAAGATCCCATGGATGGATCCCATGGATGGATCCCAAGATCCCATGGATGGATCCCACAGATCCCATGGATGGATCCCACAGATCCCATTGATAGATCCCATGGATGGATCCCACAGATCTCATGGATGGATCCCATGGATGGATCCCAAGATCCCATGGATGGATCCCATGGATGGATCCCATGGATGGATCTCACAGATCCCAGCTCTGGATGAGGCTGCAGCCAGGCCAAACCTCCCCAGCGCGGCCTCCAGCTCCGCTCTAATTAATCCAATTACAACACTGCGTTGGCGGCGCAACCGGTGGATTAATTGCGGTTCGTTCCAGGTAGAGGGAGGCGGAAACGCTCAAAGTGGCTTCTTGTTTGCTGTTAACTGTGCCAAGCCCGGCCTCCAAGAGCTGGAGAGGAAGGAGTCCTGGCGCCAGCATCATCCTCGGTGGGACAGCGAGGAGCTGGGTGCCTGCAGAGCCCCTGCCCTGATCCCACAAACAAATCCTTGCCTAAAAAAACAAAGATTAGGGGGTTGAAGGTGGGAGCAGGAGTGTGAAGTAAAAGGCTGCTTGCTCTCAGACCTGTGTGTATACATATATATGTATATTTAATGGAATAAAAAGGAGATTATTGGAAACAACTGATTGTTCAGACTGTCAAAGAGATGAAAGTGTCAGGAGTAAACAGATGCCGGTCACGATTCAGCGCTCATTAAGGTAGGAGAAGGATTCATTTCATATGCATGATTAACTCCTGGCCACTGATGATTTACACAGCAGATGATCAAAGGAGAATTAATTATTGCACAAATCGGGCTGCTGCCAGCCCGGCCCCTGTCCCTGACGGCGCTGCCGGTGGCACAGCCCGTGGCCCCCAAACCCAGGACAGCCCTGGCCACTGCTGCCCCAGGCCATGCCTGGCCCGGCTGGGAGCTGTTTGTCCCCACAGCTCTCAGCTCTCCCCCCCATTTCACTGCCCAGCACCCCGAGGATCCTGGGCTGCACCCCCAGGCACCGTGAGCATCACTGGGGATGTCCAGCACGCAGCCCAACCATCCCCTCCCCGCTATCAGTAATTAACCCAGGGAAGGTGCCTCTCCACTTGACACCTTTCCTTTCCTTTGTGATTGAGTCTCTCTCCGTTACAAACCCACGCTGTAATTAAAGGAAGGAACTCCACTCCCTTCACCTGATTTATTTTTTAACACCGTCCCCTTTTAATCTCGTTCCTCCCTTAATTAAATTACGAGCCGTGAATCAACACCACTGCCAAAGCTGCTCTGCCTCACTCACTTCCCTGCTCCGAGAAGAATCGCCAGGAGTGACAGGCGAAGAGCAGCTCTGCTCGTGCTGGGATTCCATGAGAGCACAGGGGCTGCATCCTGCAGGGCTCACAGAGAGGAAACATGAACCCCGGGCCCAGGTGTGGAGCAGGAGCGATGCTGTGGGATGATTTCACAGCCAGTTTGGGCCCTGGCAGGTGATGGAGGACACGGGGCAGCTGGAGAGGCATCACCCTTCTGCCTGTGCCCGCTCTCAGGGATGAGAAACCTGCTGGAAACAGGGCCCTGCTGGGATGGTCCATCTTTGGGAACGGCGGGCTGTGAGCCACAGATGCCCTGCAGCCCCCAGGGTCCAGGATCTCAGCATCCCTGGCAAGTGTGGTGCTAAGGATCCCTCGATCCCGCATCCCTCCCGCACCACGGCACCCCGTGCCCTACCGGCCTGCTCCCCGCGCCTCCCCTCCCAGCTCTGCAGCCAGCACTAAAGGACAATCAGATGTCACCGCCTGACCCGGAGAGCCCCCCAGCACCCATCCCTGCGGTGCGGGAGAGCCGGGAATGCCGCTTGTCCCCCTAGGGTGGCACCGTGACCCCCTCCGTGCAGGCTGGGGCTGACAGAGCTTTTAATGAGGGATAATGGTGGTCTGCACCTAAACGCATCGTTCTATTGGCTCATGACTGCAGCAGCACCGGGACAGCAGGGATAAATCAGAGAGGGCTCCCAGGGGCTTTATCCCTGCGGACAGCCCAGAGGGAGGGCAGGGGAGGCGGCAGAGCCACCTCTGCCTCATCCCCTCATTGAGTGCAAATGAGCCTGATGCCAATTTAATGAACTGCTGATGACTATCGCCTTTATTTTTAAATCTGAATTCCCGCAGGAGTCACCTTCAGCAGGGAAGCAGCCCCTCCCCAGCGGCGGCAGCGGGGATTGATTGCCTGCAGCTGATTAGCAATTACACTTCAGGGTAAATAGCATCACCCTGGGCTGGGCACGGGGTGATGATGGCACATTCTGGGGTTCCTGCAGGGATGGGACCCTCGGGGGTCACAGGCAGCTCCCGGCTGGAGGGGACAGTCCCTCACATCATTTTCTTCCCAAAGACTGTGGTGGCTCTGTGTGATGGGCTGAGCTCGCCACCTTTCCCTCCCCAGGATGAGTCTCTCCTGCTGCCGCCGAGCTGGTACTTAGAGGCATTTATGAATTGTGTCTTTAATACGGCGCTGGAATATTTGCCCCATAAATTCTTAAAATCAGATTTATGGATGAGCTATTACTGACATCACAGACTATTAATAAATCGGTTAAACCTACAGAGAAGATTGTCTTCCCCCCCCCGGCACAATAAGCACATAAAAAGGGCCGTGAGGCAGCACAGCAGCTGCGGGCGGTGCTGCCTGGCCAGGGGCACACGGGCCATGTGCTGTGTGTCCCCAGGGCCACCTGCCCTGCCCCGGAGGCCACCAGCCATCCCTCCCCGTGGGCTGTGGGATGCCCGGGGCTGATCCCGCTCCTCAAAGGCAGGATCCAGCACATCCCCGTTTCCCCAGGCAGCGGGGCCGCAGGGAGCTGCAGGCAGAGTCGGGCACTCCGGAGGGTGCCAGGGACACAGAGGGCGCCGCTCCGAGCGCGCTGCCTCCCTGCTCAGGAGAGGAGCTATTTGCAGAGCGAGCGCGCAGCTATTTCGGGGAGAGGCTTCATTGAGAAAAGCCATCTGGAGAGAGGCGGCAGCGGAGCCGCGGCGCCGGGAGCAGCTGGCCCCGCAGCTCCGCTGCGTTCCCGGGGCTCTGATGCACAGGGAAAATGCGGAGTCTTTCCTCATTCCCAGCCGCGTCAACTGCCTGGATATTGGGATGTTTTGTACCCAATTCAGAGCCAGAGAAACCTGGTGGTTTTATCCTCACTCCCACCCTTGGCAGGGCTGTTCCCACCCTGGGGAGATGCTCAACCTTCCCATGCGATCCCCAAGATTTAGGCAGACAAGACCGGGAGACACCCTAAGACCGGCTCCTGGTGCCATCGTGGGTGACAGGAAACGTGGGATGGAGGGTTTGAGCCCCACACCAACTCCTGGAATGGGGGTATACCCTCTTCCTGAAGAGAAAGGGGCTGTGGAGGGCAGTGATAGGAGGAAATCCCACTGCTGGGAGCGGGTGGCTGGCACTGACCCCACTGCAGTGGCCCCACATCCAGCCTGTGCCCCCGGTGCCACCAAGCACGAGGAGCTCTCCACCAGAGTCAGGACACGGCCCCGGGAGCACAGGGGGAGATAAACAAACACAAATGCAATATTTTCTTCCGCCACCAAGTTTCCATCAGTGCTGGCTGGCTGGGTTTGATTAAACCTCTCATTTATTACATTTTTGCAATATAGTTTCACTACCAGATTAAACGCACATCAAACCCACGGGAAGGGTCCCAGCACACCCATGAGCAGCACAAGCCATGGCAGAGTGGGCTGACAGGGGGGACAGTGGGACACGAGCTGGGCCTCCAGCAGCTTTTGTGCAGCTGCGAGTGCAGCTCTGTGTGGGTGGGTTCCCTGGGGATGGCAGGCAGGGGGATCTGTGCAGCTGGGAAAGGGCCAGAGAGCCGTGCAGACCCTCCTACAGCAGTGGGCTCACCGAGACATGTCACCTGCTGAAGGGACACCCATGGGTCACTGAGCTGCGCTGTCCCTGTGCAGCAGCTCTCCACGGGTGCCAGGGTGATGCAGTCCCATCCTGATCCAGCTCTGAGGAAGAGCTGCTGCAGTCCAGAGCCATCTCCACGGGGCAGTTTCACCATTCGGGCTCTCAGCTCTCTGCCTGCTGCCCCCGGAGGGGCTGGCTGCTCAAATCCCCTCCAGCACCGCAGCTGCCGGGCTGTGCAGCCTCTCCTGACACCAGCCCCGCTGCCGGGCACTTGAAAAGCCTCTGTGTAAAAGAAATTAATAGCAAAGTGAATTGCACTCGAATGCAGCTTCTGCAGAGATAAAGCAGTGGCAGGGGAGCGGTGGAGTGTGAGGGAGGAGTTTAACCTCCCCTCCCCACAAGCGCAGGCAGTGATGGATGATGACATTATCACAAAACCAGGTCAGATTAAGACCAAAACAAGCCGAGATCCACGAGGCTTCCTGCCGGGGTCCTCACCGGCGGGGCTGGGTGTCAGCAGGCTGACAGCAGATGTCAAATGATTGATTCCTGAGCAGGCTGGCTTTCCTTCCCAGCCCTGTGATTGGGAGCTGGGAGGGCTGGGGCTGCCTCCTGACACCGGTGGGGTTCTGGTGGGTCTCACCCAGC
Source organism: Ammospiza nelsoni (assembly GCF_027579445.1). Lineage (NCBI taxonomy): Eukaryota > Metazoa > Chordata > Aves > Passeriformes > Passerellidae > Ammospiza > Ammospiza nelsoni. Next base: position 10,006,742 of record NC_080650.1, on the reverse strand, counting down.
AGCCAGCGATCGATGCTCACCCCCGAGCCAGCTGCCTCCAGGTTGGGGGTGTTTGTTTGCTGTGTGATGGACAGATTCGGGAAAAGTGCATCCTGAAAGCTCTATGGCCTCGTCTGGAGGCTGTGGGGCTTTCACCCCCAGCCTTTGCCAGATCAGTGCAGCAGCAGATCAGCCCACCACGGAGCTGCCCTCGATCCGGACAAGCACGAAGAATGGAAAAATGTATTGTAAAAAAATGCAGGTTTGCAAGGGCTCAACTCACTGTGTGCCCCATGGGCAGGAATGAGAGGCTGGAACAGAGTAGGAGCATCTTCCACAAGCTACAGCTCCGAGGGGGAGGACAGTTTTCCCCCAGTTTTCAGGTGGAGTTTTCAGGGAGCAGCACTGGCAAAGCATCCCTGGCTGGGAAAGCAGCAGCCAGCAGGACCTGAGCGCCACAGCTCCGTCATCAGCGGTGATTAACGAGGCGTCTGAGCTGTCCTTCAGCACCAAGAGACAGCAGGAAAATGCCTGTGGGACAAGAAATGGGCTGGTAACCGAGAGGCTCCTGCTGGTGACTGACTCTTTGGACAGGGAGTGTCCCATCCCCAGGCAGTGTCACCCCGGCTGCCATCCCTCCCCAGACACCTTTGTGCTCCCGATTCCCAAGGGGATTTGTCTTGCAGGGCCCCTGCAGGTGCTGGCAGGAGGGAGTCAGGAGCTGTTCCCACCTGTCAGGGCACAGCAACTTAATGTCATTCAGAGCTGGGATCTCACCTCCAAATCCCTCCTTCCTTGACGAGAGCAAAAACCATCCACTCAAATCTTCAAACAGCAGTTCAAAGCCTTTACATGGCTCTCAAGATTAATTAGCAGCTAAATAATAATCCAGGATAAGTCTTACCAGGGCATAAGAACCACGAAATGGTCAGCAGTGATGTGCAGGATCCAAGGCAGGAGAAAGTTTCATGTTCCTGGTTAAATCCAACATCTCCCAGGAAAATGCAGCCTCTTCCCATAACAAACAGCCGTGTCAAGAGTCAATCCTCACCCGAGGAACATTTCAAAGCGAACTCACCTGGGCCAGAGGGGCTGTTTGCTTCACCTGTGTTAACCTTGGGCAGGGCAGCAGCAGAGCTCTGGTCACTGAGGGCCACCCCAAATTCCCACCAGTGGGTTGGAGAAAGCTTCTGGTGGGTCAGAGCTGCTGCAGGGGCAGGAGGCTCAGCAGAGGCATGGCCATGGCCTGAGGATGGGCATTAAATACAGGGACACTGTGTCAGCTCTGGGACATGCTCACATGCAAGCAGTGCCAAGAGGAGAAAGGACTGCCTTTGCCTCATCCTGATGTGGGTACTGTGCCCAGCGCCTCTGCCACAGCTCAGAACGATGCTTTTCCTGCTCTGAGCTCCCACCTGAGGCTCACATCCCACTCCAGAGGCCACCACTGCAGGCTCCAGCCCAAACCACAACTGGAAACCCAATCCCCACCAGCCTGGGAGTGCCATTGCTCTGGGAGTGCCATTCCTTTCCTACCAAACCCCCTTTTTCCCAGGCACATCTGAACTCTAGGAAGAAAAACTAACTAACTAACTAACTAACTAACTAACTAACTAACTAACTAACTAACTAACTAAACAAACAAACAAACAAACAAACAAATGCATACCCCTCTGCAGCGAGCTGGCTTTACCAGGACATTTCTCTCATAGAATGCATCATTTATTTTCAATTATCGTGGTGCTCTCCCCCCCCTCCCTGCACCTCTCGCCGGTGGAAAGTTTGCAGAGTTACAGAAGAGCCGTGGCAGGAGCGGCAGCTCCAGGGAAGGGACAGATGGGGACAGCAGTGGCACCTGTCCCGCGGGAGGAGGCTGGCAGCCCGGCCGGGGCAGGGAGGAGGGAGGGACACCCCGGGCTGGGGTCAGGCGAGGAGAGGTGTCCCGGCTGTCAGCTCATCTCAGGATTAACGGGGAGGAGGTGACGGCAGCGAGCGGAGCAGAGGCAGCGACAGGGACACAAAGAGCGGTGAGAGCAGTGCTAGGGGCGTCTCCTCCCTCCAGTGCCACCCTCCCAGCCCCTTCTCTCCTTTCCCCACTGCTCTCAGTGCCTGGGTGAGCCAGAGCTTGGGGTTGCAGCCAAGTCGAGCTTTGGGTGACAGGTGACCTCTGGGACACAGCTGGACACGGAGCTGGTGGCTGGAAACCCCCAGAGCTCCAGGGGCTGCCCCTGAGGTGTTTGTGTGACACCCTGTGCCACGTCCCCAGCCCACAGGAGATGCTGAGCTGTGACCCAAGGATTCAGTGTTTTCACCCCACACTTGCACACCAAGCAGCTTTTTTATCCCCAGGTGTGCCTCAGCCAAAGCCATTTGAAAATCTCCCACACGTCATGAAGGATTTTCTAATGGGGCACAGCAGACTCTAAGATTTATATCAAAAAAGGCCCAATTTATTGAATTAATGCTGCAGAGCAAAGCCATGGCTGCTTAACAACTGGAGTATCAGAATTTTACAGCAACATAACTAATAAGGCCATTAATACAAAGTGGGCTCACTCCTGACATTTATATCACTGTAAATCTTGCTCTCAGCACCAGAATTATTTATGCCATCCCAGGCACTCAAGAAGCGCTGTCATCCTTTATCAGGCTGAAAGATTTGAGCCAAGAAACAACGAATATAAACACAATAATAAAAAAAAAAGGAGCCGGAGCAGAGCTGGGACGGGTCCCTGATGCAGAGGACTGTCCCCTGCTGCCCTGCAGGGATGGGACCCAGGGTCAGCTGTGACCCAGCCAGGTCTCTGGGGACTGAACCCTTCTGGAATATGTGGTTGCAGCTCCCCACATGCACCAGGTCTGCCCTGAGCAAGGAAAACTCAGATGGTTTCCACAGAATCATGGGATGGGCTGGAAAGGACTTTCAGGATCACCGATCCCAACCCACCATGGGACTGCTTTTGCTTCAGGGTGCACTGTGTGGAGAGCACAGACACCAATCCCATAGTCACAGATTTTAAATGGGGATTGTGGATGCAGCCAGGAAGACTGAAAACTGCACAGGGTGAGGAAGATGTAAACCCCTTCTCCCCCCCGAAAAAAGAACCCCAAACCAAAACATCCCCATCACTACCCAAGCACCAAACCCCAAACCAAAAGATCCCCAGCACAAACCCAGCACCTGGGAATCTGCAAATAGGAAGGAGGTGAGGGCAGGGGGTGGCAGAGCCGAGGAGCCCGACAGAGCTCACTGAGTACTAATTATTCCCGGCATTATCTGCGCAGACAGATAAGGTTTTCATTAATAAACTTGAGGGAGGTGGGGGAGGCAGAGAGAGCAGCTGAGAGCCAGGCGAGAGCCGTGCATGAGGCAGCAGCGGAACGCAGCCAGGACAGGCAGCAGTCAGGGCAGCAGCGGTGGCACTGCGGGGACACGGGGACAGTAATTAGCTGACAAGTAATTAGCTGTTCCTGCTCGGCATTGTTGTGCAGGCTGTCCTCCTGGAAATGAAATCGTTCGCGATCTTCCCTAGGCAGGGCTCTGTTAAACCCGCGGTCTGCAGAGGTAAACCCGGGCCGGTGTGGGAGAAGCATCCCCGCCTCACAGCGTGCTGCACCAGCAGCTCTCTGCCCTTCCCACACCGAAGCCCTCTCCCTGTGGCTCACTTCCAGGGAAATAGATCACTCTGAGCCTGGAAAGGTGAGATAAATCCCCCAGGGACTGGGTGTCCCAGAGGATCAGAGCTGCGACAGCGAGAGGCCAGCAGGGATGGTCAGCACAGCCCCAGCCCAGCAATTCATGTTTTAAATTCAGGTTACATCATGCAACCCTGAAAAAGAGAGAAAAAAAAATTCCCATCCCTAACTTTCTAGCATCTACTTTCTCATACCTTATGTCCCAGCTTTTCTGTAAGCCAAGTCCAACTTTTCCCCAGCTCTTCAAGGCAGCAGAAGCAATTTGCTCTGCTTGGCTGTAATTAGCTGCAAAACCACCTCAAAAATTGCCTGGTTGAAGAACATTTAAGGACTAAAAAAAAAAAAAAAAACCAAAAAAAGAACGAAGCTGCAAGAAAGCAACAAAATCCATCATAGGTAATTATTTACTCTTGATTGTCAAAAAAAAAAAGAGATGGATTGATGAAAGGAGTTGGTAAGCAGGACGATGGTGGGAGTGTTGTTGAAGGCAAGCACTGCAGTGGGATCCAAAAGCAGGAATTTTCATAATCTATGGGCTCTTAATTATCTAAACAGAGGTCTCTTGGAGCTGCCTGAGTGAAAATTAATTAGTTTTCGAAATAATAGCTAAATTGATACTGGGAAGAAGTTTGGGTTCCAAAATAATGGCTGAAAATTAGCCAGCCTGTTTCTCCATTTCTCTCTGCCATGTTCAGGAGGACATTTGTCTCTGTTGCTTTTTCAGAAGAGGGCCATTAATCAGATCAGCAGATGGTTCTTCCCAAGCCTGGGGTGTTGCAGAAACACAAAAGGGAGGAGGAGGAAGCAATCACCAACAAGTGTTAGGGGAAAAAATCCTCCAGCCCAGTGATTAGCAACTCCAGAGTCCATTGCCCTTGAAAGAGCAGGAGCTGTTCAGCTGGAGTAACTCCTCCGGAGACAAAGAACGTCTCCCGTGACAGGCAGGCACCTCCAGGAAAGGGATTTGTCTGTCTTTAAAACAAATTACCTGCACTAATCCCAAATACCAGGATTTATGTCTCCTGGCTGACCCAGGTTTGATGTCCAGCTTGTCAGTGCCTGCTCAGCCTCTCACCCCACGAGTGGGCCACACACATCAGACTCATCCCTGCACGTCCTTCCTGGGGTTTGTGTGCTGGCCTGTCCCCGTGCAGAGGTGTCACCCCAGCTCGTCCCACAGGAACAGCTCCGTGCAGGAACATCTCCTGTCAGCACCAGTGACAGCTCTGCTGTCACACACTGCCAGGACCATCCGAGGGGCTCAGGGGCTGTCAGATGAGCACACACACAAAATCAACAGCAGCTCCTCGAAGAAAACCCCTCAGTGGTCCCTGCTTCCCTGGGATGGCATGAGCCACAAAGCGCCCTCACAGAAGGTACCCCCATAGGTGGGACACTGCTCCTGAAGGGTCCCTGCTGTCCCAGATCACAGGGAAGCAGGTCCATGTCACTGCACAGGCAGCTGAAGGCTGCCCCATCCATCAGCAGCCCCTGCTCACAGAGCCCCTGGGCTTGGAGAAGCATCTGCTCCATCACACACACACAAGTGACACGTGTGAAACCCTTCAGAGCGCTCACTGCTGCTCCTTGCCTCAGATTTATGGCACAATAAATAACAGGGCAGAGGCAGGCACCCATCCCTCTGCACTGTTTGTGCTGCTCCAACCCAGCCCTGCAGATCTCCTGCCTGGATGGCATCACCCTACACATGGCTGAGGGACAGGAGGTCCTGCTCCCAAGGCTCCTTCCCTTTCCTGTTCAGCAGCACCAACAAAACCCATCCTTCGGAGCAGCTCATTATCTTCTCACAGCCAAAGGAGGGGTACGTGCCTCCCTGAGGGGTGGTGCTGCTCCTGCAGCATGTCCCAGAGCCCAAGCTCAAAGCTGAGACCCTCTCTGTGAAGCTGGCAGCCACACCAGTGTCACTGTTTAGTAAGAAATGACAGAAAGACAATCAGAAAGCTGAGTGGCACAAGCACAAGTCTTTACTTTGAACCACTTCTTTTATTACACTGGTCCAATACAGGTGTAGTTGATTGGTCATTTGATCAATGCATTTCACCTGATGGGCTAATTAACAAGATGCCCATTTAGAAACAATAAGAATAACAAGAAAACAGACATTAGGAAAACAACACCTGCAGGTTCTTTATAATAATTGGACATCATTGTTTATCTCCAACTCCCTAAGTTCTCCCAGGCCGATTCTGGAAAAACTTACCTCGTTTTCTCACTCTCTGACCAGGCTGTCATGTCTACAGCACAGGGGTGGCCTGAAGGCTCCTGGAGCCCATGGCCCTGCTCGGGACTAACCACACTCTGTCATCCCCACCTTACACTGCTGGGCAGCAGGACCAGCCCTCAGCAGCACCAGGGCCCTCAGCAGGACCAGCCCTCAGCCCCCTGCAATTAAGACTGGGAGGGCATAGGGGAGGGCTATGATGAGGTTGATTAAGGTTGATTAAGAGAGGGTAGTTAGTCATGGGAGATGATTTGAGTTAAGCTAGGGAGAGGATCTGAACCTCTGAGTTAAAGGACTTAAGCCTTTTACATTTTCTGAGCTCTGCCACGCTAGCTGGTCCTTTTCTTGGATGTGGTGTGGTGTGATAGCCTTTTGTAATTTAGTGTTTTCATTACTAAAGGTGAAGGCTTGCTTGTGGTATTGGCCAGCAGGGCCAGCCCTCAGCAGGACCAGGGCCCTCAGCAGGACCAGGGCCCTCAGCCCTCAAGCAGGACCAGCCCTCAGCCCTCAGCAGGACCAGGGCCCTCAGCCCTCAACAAGACCAGCCCTCAACCTTGGCCCTCAGCAGAACCAGCCCTCAGCAGGACCAGGGCCCTCAGCCCTCAGCCCTTGGCCCTCAGCAGGACCAGCCCTGAGCAGGCTGTTTTGCCATGGAAGAGGAGGAACAGCGCTCACAGCAGAGCTCCTTTGGATAGGAGGCCACGGGGGCCATGCCCGCAGCAGGAGCAGGCACTCGGTTTATCAGCGCGGCTCTCAGAGCCCCAGCGGGCCCGGGCAGCAGCACAAACAGCTCATTAGTCACGGGCAGGCTCCTGCTGCTCTGCCAGCCCGGCTGAGGGATCACCACCGGCAGCGCATCAAAGGCAGGCAGGGACAGGAGGAGAGCACACCTTGAGGGTGCTGGGCAGCATCAGCCTGGGCTCCAGGCTGGGTAACCTTGTACTCGCCCACTGCAATGCCTTAACTGGATTTATTGCTCTGCCGAGGGGAAGAGAAGGCAAGTGGATGCTGGATTCTTGGCCATTATTTTGATTTTTCATCCTTGACCTGCTGTGAATAAAAAAAAAAATGACAGTGAGAGTGACAGCCCCCCAGGCCAACACCCACTGGCATCCCCAGAGCAGGGCAGGAGCACCCACTGTGCCCTACACAGTCCAGCAAGCCACTGATTTATCCCCAGGGCCAGAAAGATGGAAGCTGGCCAGCAATCCTTAATCAAAATAGAGGTACAACTGCCTTGAGGAAGGGCCATGTTCTGTGCAGGAACCAGAAGTAGTTTCCTGGCTCAGGTGTTGTCAGCCTTGCTTGGACTGCCTTTGTTGCCAGAAATGCACAAATTCAGCTGGGAAGATACTTGAGTGGCCAGGATTTGGGGTGTCTTTACCCAGAACAGAAGTGGAGCAGTGCCAGGCCCCAGGGAAAAGCTGTGTGTCAGGAGCTGTAGTGGGGCTGGCTTGCAGAGGCTTGGGGGGCACAGCATCCACATCTCCTCCTCCAGTCAGGGCAGGCATGGAAGGCTGGGGAGCAGATCCAGCTGCTGGGCAGGATGCTGGGGCTTGGCTCCTTGCAGGTGTCTCGTCTCTGGTGTTTCCAGCCCTCTGTCCAGCCCCAGGCTCCCTGCCAGCCCACACCCGCTCCTCTGGGCCCTCAGAGCTCACACGATGGGATGAGCTCACGGTCCCTCCTCCAGATTCCTCTCCAGGCACTTCCCAGCCCCAGGCACCGGGATGGTTTTTCATCTCCTTTTTTGCAAGGTGATTAAACGCTGGAGCTGCGCTTGTAAAACACTTCATTCTGGGAAACAAATTATGCAAAACACACTCAGTGGGATCTCACACAAATGGATACAGGCGACAGTGGGGACTCTGCTCCCAGGATTTACTACTGGGGACTGAGAGAAGCTGCTGGCCAGGCTGCTCCAGCCTGGAAAAGGGTGTTCAGCACAGAGCTCTGCTCCATCTCAGCCCCCAGGGAGCTCCACACATGGCACAGGGACAGACTTGTTGGGGAGGATGAAAGTTTGACAGGAAAGTCTCACGGATATGTATGCTTGGCAGAAAGATCTCTGAATGTAGAACCTGAGAACAAAACAGAGATAGAAGCAAGTTTTGATATTGAAGAATAATAGATGTGTAAATTGAGGATTGCTCAGCCAGCCTTAATGGACAGCTAAGAAAGCCAAAGTTATGTTGAGCTGGAAACAGATTTTATGACTTAGAGCAAAGTATAAGCTGACCACAAACAAAAAGATGTTTTTACCAAGCAGAAAGATACCACAGGCAAACAAGATGTGTCGATGGGGCAAGTAGAAAAAATATCTAAGAATTTTCCACTGCAAGAAAACTGAAAAACAACTTTAAGTTTAAACTATACCATACTAACTCATGTGATTAGTAATGACCATAATATGGTAATGGTAGTAATGATAGGTTGTAGGTAATAGTAAAGGTATTGATTGGTTGTTATGTATTAAAATGCACAGTGAAGAAAAATATACAATGCATTGTAACCAAAATTAAAGTGTGTTCAGGCTTGCCTGTAGCTGTAGCTCTGTCACACATAACCCTGGACTGCTGTAACATCTTGGATACAATAAAATGCATTTTGAAGAGCCCCCTGAAGTCCTGCATCTCTCGTCTCAGGCTCTGACTCAGACTGGTCTGGAGGAGGCTTGAGCATGTCACAGAGCAGCTCTGGAGGCCCAGCACATCTGCATCTCCTGGTGTTCCTTGTTTTAACCCTCACGTGGGTTTCTCAGAGCATTCAGCTGCTGCTGGCAGTGCTGCAGCACTGGTGCACCACGCTGGGATAAGAGCATCTGGGTGGATCTTCCCTCACTGTGTTTCCAAGCAGCTCCAGGGATGCTCTGCTTGCCCACAGAGCTTTGCCAGCACAAGAACTCACTGGCCAGGTAGAGCTTTCCACACCTTGGGCCACTGATGATGGGCAGGGAGGCTGCTGAGCTGCAGACAGGCCCTGGCCATGGCAGGGATCACAGGATGGAGCTCACTCTTCTGGGTGGCTCAGGAATGCTCCAGGGGAGAGGACTGCAGGCAGGCAATGTGCTGGGTTAGGAACAAAACCCATCCAATCTGGAGCCTACCTTGGGGAGGCATCATTGTTAAAAGGGGAAAAAAAAATAAAAAGGAAGAAAAGAGAAATTGAGATTCCCTGCCCCCAAACTGCTGACTCACGAGTGACTCAGGGCTGAGTTTAGCTGTGCTCTCACAGTGGGGTGAGCCCTGCTGGCCTCTCCTGAACCTTCTGATCAGACCTTCCAAGTAAACCCTTCCCCAGCTCAGGAGAGATCCCAGTCATGCTGCAAGGGGATTATGGAGCAGCTCTGCAGGCTAGGATGAGCACATGGGCACCCTGAGGTGCACACACAGCTCTGCTGGGCATGGGGGAGACAGCACTGAGAGCCTCACACCTGGGGAGCCACCATGGCAACAGGGAATTCTGACAGCAGGGAGGGGTAGGTCTGCACTGAGGGGCCTGGGGACAAGGGGTGGCATTGCCTGACACCAGTGGACAGACCCCAAATGTCCCTGCAAGCCCTGCAGGTGCTGTTCCAACAGCTCAGCCTGGCCTGGGGAATGGGGATGGCCCCTGGGGAAGCACTGAGCTTCTCCCAGACCAATTTCCACAGCAGGGTACCACATTCAGGACTCTCTGATCAAAGAAAACTCCATTTCTAAGCCCTGATGGTATCGGCACCACAGCCTTACCAGGCTGGGAGCTGAGCTGGCTCCATCACACCCACTCCTGTCAGGTCAATCATTGCATAACCTCACACTAAACCTCCATCGAGCTCTTCCCAGGAGCCCAGCCCCCAGAGCAGAGCTCAGGGCTCATCCAGAGAGCTGCTCCTCACTCCTTGCTCCTCTCCAGCCCCAGGCCCTGCCTGCCCCGAGCCCCCACAATCCCAAACCCTGCTGCCCTGGGCTGTGGCAGGAACGGGGACAGATTCCCACAGGTCACTGTCAAATGAGCTGAAGGCATCATCCCTTCTCCACAGAGAACAGCACACACTCAGCTTTTCCAAGTCCAACAGCAATGCTGAGAGCTTTTTTCTCTCCCCCTTTCATTTTTCATATGCTAAAAATCAATTCCTCCTCCTCACTGCTAGTAATTCCACTGAACTTTCCCATCCCATTGTTCCCTTCCCAATTGCTGCATTTTCCAGGCTCTGTAATAGATGAAGTGATGCCCATTCCCTTTTTCTATCTATTTTTCCACATTTTTGGCTCATGGTGGCCACTCTGGCCAGGAGACATGCTCTGGCTCTCACTTCCCTGGTTAGGACGTTCCCTTTTCAGCAGGCAGCTTCCAGGAAGCCCTGGGAGCCACAGAAAACTGGGGCAGTGCTGTGTTCATACCTTCCTTTGCCATCCATCCAACCTCCCTTTATATTTAGGGGTAGAGAAGGGGCTGTGGCAGTGATTCAGCTGCTTCCTCCCAGTCTGGAGGGAAAGGGGGGCCCTGTACATCTGCAGAGGGCAGATAAGGGAATGGGGCACCTCTTATTAAAGGAGATCTGGCTGGAGATGCTATCACTGCCCAGAAATATATGCGAGTTCACCCTCCACCAAGTGAGCAGGGTGAGCAGGCTGGGCGCTGTGTGGGGCAGGGAGCAAGGACAGACTGCCCCCTCTCCATGGGACCACGAGCCACCCTGTCCCCAGGGCTGGCCGCAGTCACTGGTGGCAGATCAGACCCTGGCAGCTGCTCAAGCACTCAGCAGTGCCAGAGCTGGGGTTTGAACCTGCCAGCCCCTCACTCATCCAAGGACATGGGGGACAGGGACAGCTCCAGGACAGCCATGGCACCACATCCCAGCCCTGCAGCCTGGCTCAGCCAGCCCCAGCTCCCACTGCCAGCCCCGTGGGTGCAGCTGATGAGCCATGCCCCAGCATGTTCCCAGCCCGTGCTGCTTCCCCAGAAGAGCAGAGCTGATTTGCCAAGGTTTGTTCCCACCTCTCTGCTCCATGGCAGAGGGAATTGGGCACCACAGCAGCTGATCAGCAGCTGTTAAGCAGCTCACTCCAGCAAAGCCCAGAATGAGTTCTGAGCTTCACCCTCAGATTTCCAGATCCTTCACCTCTACCCTGACTCCTGGGAGCCAGATTTGTCTCTGAACCATCAGGCGCTGCTGGTTCCTCTCAGGAACAAGCACGAGGCAGGCAGCAGTGCAGGGAGGGAGCCCTGCCAACAAACACCACCCGTGCTGGGCACGGCCAAGAGGAGCTGTGGGGAAAGGACCCAGTGCCAGGGGCTCCTTTCTGCCAGGGCAAAGCTCACTTTGTCCCTACAGCAGTTTGGCACAGGGCTTATGGAGGGTAGCAAGAGCCTCAGTGATACTCGTGGAGCACAAACAGGAACAAACAGCAGTTTTCTTGTCAGACTAAACACCACCAAAGCCATGTGAATAACCTCAATAAATTCTCCCCACCCTTCAGAGGGGAGGGCAGGAGCCTGCTCTGAGCCCTCCTGGGAAGGCAGAGAGGATGCAGCTCCTCCCCAGGACCACTGGAAAAGCCTCTGTGCACAGCTCATGGCAATCCCTGAGTCGCAGGGACCCCAGTGACACCTCCCAGCTCCTCCTCCCCTGCCCAGCATGTGCCCTTCCCACTGCTCTGGGGAAGGGGGACAAACACAGACCCCCACAGGCACAGGGCACGTGGGCAGAGTGTGACAGGGGGCTCTGCTCCAGGTGAAGCTCCCCAGCCTGGGAACGAGCTGTGCTGGCCAGCAGAGCTGTGGGAGAGGATGGCTGAGCTGGGGACACCTGAGGGAGCAGAACAGGCCAAACACAGCAGCACAGAATGGACACAAGTATCAGTGGAAGGAGTTCAGAGGAAGGAGCACTTCAGGGAGACAGAAACAGCTGCCAGGAGCTCACAGAAACACAGGATGGATTGGCTGGGAAGGGACTTTAGGGATCATCTGCTTCCAACCCCCCTGTCACAAGCAGGGACACCACAAGGTAACCAAGAGCAGCAAGATTTGGGGAAGTGAGCAGGCCCAGGTGTGCCGAAGCAAAGGATGGGAAAAAGCTCCTCTGTCAGTTCCTCTCACCCTCTGTAAGCACCATCCTGGGAGCTCCTTGTCTGGGATCACAGCCTGCCCAGCCACATGGGGGAAAGTACATTTCTGGGAAAGCACAACACATCCAGCCAGCCAGCAAAGTGTGTCAGCAGCTCGTGGCTCTGTGGGTGACAGCCCAAACATCACCAGGACATCTCCCACACAAGGAGGCCAACCTACCCTGAGGAACAGCCCTACAGCTGGAGAGAATTCCTTCTGCTTCTCTGTGGCATTCACATTCTCTGAAAAAATCCCTTTGCCCAGGATTTTTCTCCTGGAAAGCTGAGAAACCTCAGAGGAAAAGAAAACAATTCTTATCTCATTTGCTTCTCCTGTGTAGTGCTCATGTGGAATGTGTTTGGAGATTGTTTACCCACAGGCAATTGTCTGATTAGATTCTGGTGTGCTTTGTGACTCATTGGCCAATTGGGGCCAAGCTGTGTCAGGACTCTGGAAAAAGTCACAAGTTTTCATTATTATCTTTTTAGCATTCAGTAAGTGTCCTTTCTGTATTCTTTAGTATAGTACAGTATTCTCTAATATAGTATAATAAAGTACTAAATTAGCCTTCTGAGAAGATGGAGTCAGATTCATCATTCCTGCCTTCACTGGGGGTTCCCTGCAAGTACAATACTTCTCAGCATTACAGAGCAATGTTATCTCTCCTGCTCCTTCTGCACTCCCCAGTTTCTCACTCAGACACCTCTGCATCCCAAAGGAAGCCCCTTTGGGTCAAACAGAGACCTGGCCTGTTGCCATAGGCTCCACTCTGCAGGCCCACAGCTGCCCCTGTCACATCCATATTTTCTGAAAAATCCCTTTGCCCGGGATTTTTCTCCTGGGAAGCTGAGAAGCCTCTGAGAAAAAGGAAAACAATAATTATCTCATTTGCTTCTCCTGTGATTTGCTCCTTTGGAATGTGTTTGGAGATTGTTTACCAATAGGTGATTGTTTCGTTGGTTTCTGCTGTGAATTATTTTGACTCATTGGCCAAGCTGTGTTGAGACCCTGGAAAGAGTCAGGAGTTTTCATTGTTATCTTTTTAGCATTCAGTAAGTATCCTTTATGTATTCTTTAGTATAGTATAGTTTAGTATTCTTTAATATAATGTAGTGTCATAAAATAATAAATTTGCCTTCTGAGAACATGGAGTCAGATCCATTATTCCTCCCTGTCAAGAGGGCACCCCACAAATACAATATGCCCCCACAGGCCAGCACATGCCACCAGAGGGGACCAGGGACATTCAGGGATGGTGGCAGGAGAGCACAGTCCTGGCTTGGTGCTGAACTTTGCGCTGTGCTGCACTCAGCCAGACTGAATGATCATTTACACTGCTCTTTCCCAGCTAACAGAATAAATGGCACAGCTGGTGAGCAGCAGCAGAGAGCCTCCTGGTGTGACAGCTCCAAGGGAAGGCAGACCCCTTTCCTCCAGCCCTGTGCTGTGACCCAGGGCAGTTCCCAGCCAGCCCAGCTGGGGGTTTGTCACCAGCAGCAGGGTGAAGGGAACAGCCAGTGCCTGACACAGCTCCGAGCTGCTTGTGGAAGGAACGTCTATTTCAAGGAGTCAGAGCCTTTCTAACCTACCTTCCTTTGAAAGGAAAAAAGCCCACCTAAATATATCCTCCCAGAATTAGAGCTTTTAGCCTGCCTGCCTCCTGCAGCCCTTTGTCCGGAGCACCAAGAGCTGTTTCCCTGGAAATGGCAGTGCGGGCTAATTGCTGTTTGAAGCCTTTCCTCCCACAGAGCAGAGCTCAGCCTGGAATGCCTTTCCCTTCCCTGACAGCTCTCTGGCAGAACAGGCTTCCCATCCTATATCTCCCTGGTTTTCCCCCTGGACAAGGAAGATTTCATCAGAAGTGTTTCCCTGCAGAAGCCACCTGAGGGTGTGAGCAAAGAGGGAGCTGCTGGGGACACACCTGGGGACTGACAGCTCCAGGAGACCCTCAGCAGTAGGATGGACCTGGAGCCTTCCCTATAGGTGAGTCAAGGCAAAGAAGAAATGTGAACAGGAGGAAAAGCACATCTGATGTATGTGGGTTTTTTTCACCTAGGTTCCTGAAGAAGAGCAGGCTGTCAGAAGGCAGGACAGGCATTGCAGTGACAGCTTCTTATTTAATTGCTACACCTCAGAAGAAAAACAAAAAAAAAAAAAACAAACAAAACAAAACAAAACAAAAAAAAAACAAAAACAAAAAAACAAAACAAAACAAAAAAAAGCCTTCTCATGAGCCAGGATGATTTTTCCCTCAAGAAATCCTCGAGGCTGGGTGTTTGCATTGAGCTCTGCAGAGGAGAGCCCAGTGAGCCCCTGGGGCTGGGAAGGCACTCGGTGGGGAGGAAGGATGCTGGGGAGGAATGTGGCCCAGCAGTGCCCTCTTTGGGCACAGCTCCTGCAGGTTGTGCAGCCACATCTCTCCTTGATCGCCTGGGACACAGCAGGACTGTGTTCCTCGTGCAGCAGAGCCGGGCTGGAGATGCTCACACACAGCAGGAGTTTGCTCTGGCAGCCACAGCCAGGCTGAGGAGCCAGACAGAGCCCCCCATCCACCTCCTGTGCCTGGAGCTCCTCTCACAAACCCTCACAGGGCAGAGATCAGGGTTTGGAGAAGCTGAGGTGCTTGGATCCATTGGGGAAGCACTTTGAGGGAGTTTTCAGGAGGCTTTGCCAGCTCAGGAAAGGGACCTGGAGCTGTGCAATGTCCCTGCAGTTTGTGTCAAACATCTGGATTGGCAATGCCCCCACAGCTTTGCTTTGCAGGTCTGGCCAGGATTTCCAAGGGGAGACACCTGATGGAGGCAGTTCCTGGGCTCTTTGGTGGCACACAACAGCACTGTGAGCAACCACCTCTGAGGTTAATTAGATAAAGTTCTCCAACAAGGTCCCTGGCAGAGCAGGAGTTCCTTTCCTCTGTGTTAAGCCCTTTTTTAACCCTCTGACAGCTCTCAGCATCCATCACACTGCTGACCATAGCAGGATCTGCTGCAGGACATCAGGCTGAGCTGCAGAGAACCACGAGCAGGAGAAGGAGAAATAAGAGCTGAGCAAGTTTAGAAGTTGTCAGCTCTAGCAGCAGCCCCAGAGTCCCAGCATGCTGTGCCCAGAGTGCATGAACAGTACATGGTATTGGAGCCACAGCAGCACCTCTGGCTGCAAGCCTGACACATTCCACAGGGTCTGGGGATGCCTCAGAGCTCTAAGAGGCACCACACAAGAGAAAAAAAAGGACAGTGCTCTGTGTGGCACAGCAGGACTATTTGCATGCAAACATCCCATGGTTTCTCCATTCCTGGTCTTGGAAACACCCAACCTGAAGGATTTCTTGAGGGAAAACCATCTTGGCTTATGATAAAGTTTTTTAAAAAATTTTTCTTCTGAGGTATAGCAAATGCATTAAATAAGAAGCTGTCACTGCAATGCCTGTCCTGCCTCCTACCAACCTGTTCTTCTTCAGGTGCTTGGTTACCAGCCTGAATGGGCTGAGGGCAATCCCAGCACTGTAGGGGAGGACACAGCCTCCTTTACCTCCAGAGCAAGCTGAGCCCTGCTCCCGAGGGTCAGGGCTAATCTAGGCAGCCCCAAATGCAGCAGTCACTCTATGCCAGCTGCAGCCTTGCCAGGGAGAGGTGCTGGACAAGGTCTGAATGGGATGATGCAGAGGAAAAAGAAATATCCAGGGTCATTTGTGCCTTGGATGCTCCATCTCATGGGTTTCTCCTGTGTGTGGCTTGAGCTGCTGAAGAGCACAATGGTCAGAGGCTTTAAAAGGCACCCCAACAGCACAGGCATGTTCCTGTAAAGTGCAATGAGCTGCAGAAGAGCTTTTGCATTAGTGACCCACATTTAAAGCTGAGCTCCAAACCACCAGAGCACAGAGCAGCAAAGCCATGCTCCATGTTCAGCCCTTTTACCAGGGAAACATCCCCTCACTGGAACAGGCAGCACAGCCCTCAGCCCCAGCCAGCAGCCAGCCCCTGGCTGAAGTTATTCCTGCACAATTCCAGAGGATTCAGAGCCCAAAAGCAGCTCAGGGCTGGGAGATGCAGCAGGGACTGAGGTCAGGACAAAGCTGGGCTGAAGGCTGTGGGATCAGGAGAGGCTGGGACAGTGCAGCCCTGCAGGGCAGGGGTGATGGGCAGGGAGTGCTGGGTACATCCCTGCCCAAGGGACAGTACAGACCTTACCCAGCCACCTCCAAGGCTCTCTGAAAAAAATCCTTGGAGCATGGGAACACGGGCATTTTCCCCTGTAACCCCCTGGGAGCATCCACCTTCATCACCCTCCACTACCACCCTTCTCAGAGACCCTGCCCTGCACTGCTCAGGCACACAGAAGACAACTCAAACCAGGCAGGAGAGGGAGGAGGAGGAGGAGAACACCCTGCTCTCCTGCCCTGTGCAGACCCTGTCCATCCTGATCTCCCCACCAACGCATCTGCATGCACAGCCTCTGCTCCTCTGCTGCCTGCACACTCCAGGAGCCAGCAGAGAGCCAAGATCCCAGCTCCAGGAGATTAACCTGGCTCCATGACATCAACCTGATTCCTTGTGAGTGGGTAACCCCTCCTCAGCCCACTCCAGCCTCCCCCGGGGCTGCAGGGCTGTGCTGCTGCACAACCCCACAGTGCCACAGCTCCAGGAAGCTCGGGGTGCTCCCTCCTCTTCTCTGAGAAATGCATAATAGGATCTGAGCAGGAGCTGAGGAAATTGCCTTCCTTTATCCTGCCAAGACCTTGCCCAGGCTAGCTGGGGAAGGGGAACACAAGCAATACTTCTTCTGCAGGAGCAGAGCCCAGCAGGGGAGTCAGCAGCCCCTTTGCCCCTCAGATTTCCATTTCATTTGCATTTTAAGTTTGGGGACTGCTGAACTCGAGCCCTACAAAGGGCAGGGGATGCTCCAGGGCCAGATTCCTGCTCTGCAGGTCAGCCATGGAGAGAGAGGAAAGGCTCCCTGCTACACATCATGGGGTATCACCAAGTGCTAGAGGAAAAGGATCAAGAAACAAACCCAGGACCCCTCTGGCAGCATCCTGGCATGCTCAGCCTAGGAAGAAGCAGGTCACATTTCTCCATGGATACTTGGACAGGGATATTAAAGAGGATCATCCCAGCAGCAGGCAGTGGTCCAAGCTCACTGGTTTCAGGCATTTCAGAAGCCAGGACTTGCCTGCACGAGCTCCCAGAAATTATCCCAACAGCACAGAGCTCACTGCAGCACCAGAGGCTCTTCCTGCAAGATCCTCCGTACCAAATGGCCCAGCAGCATTCCAGATGGCCAATCCATCCAGGCTCCCATCCCTACCCCCTCCTGGGAGCCTGAACACTTCCCGTGCCCACAAACAGGAACTATGCATCAACTGGAGATGGTGGCTCGGTACAACTGCTTCCTTGGCAGGCTCAGCAGGGCTGAGGAGGAGCCTCCTGAGAGGCCACAAGATAAAACCAGAATATTTTGCAGTCATTTGTCAAAGTCTGCAGGAAACACTGGAGTTTTGGCAGTGCCTCTGGAGCCAAGCCAAAACCAGGACCTCACAGTCCTACATAAGCACACCCATCCCCAGCAGATCCCATCCCATGGGAGGGAAAGGGGAGCAGCTCTATTCCCCCATTTTCCAGGGGTCCTTGGGTAGCACAACAAGGTGAAGGCAGTGGTTTGGCACTCTGATGAACCTCCAGTAATTTCCCTAAAGAGCCATCAGGGAGACTCCTGAAGGTGTTGCTGGTGTAGATGGCAAGACAACCCAGTGACTGGAGCAGGGAGAGCTTCTCCACCCCCAAAACATAGGGGGCTGCTCTCTTCTCTCAGCCCAGCCCCAGCTGGAGACAAAATGGAGACAAAATTGGATGAAAAATCCTCCAGCTCATCCTGGAGGAGCCAGTGTCCCAGGAAAACAGCTCAGCCAGCCCTAGAGGAACTGGTCACACACCAGCAGAGCTTGGGTTCAGCACCTCTGCAGCTCTGAGCAGCACGCTGTGCCAGGGGAGAAGGGGAAGGCACAGCCTGGAGCCATCACACTGCACAGATCCATCCCTGCTGCTGGTGGCCTCAAGGATGAGTGTGTAGGGCTCTGCCTTGGCCTCACTGATTTCCCTCAGCTCTACCCTCACACCCACAGTCAGGTGCCTTGTCCAGCCTTGCAGGAGCTCTGGAGCAGGATGAGGACACCCATATCCTTCCAGGACAAACAAAGGGAACCACTGAGACAGCAAAGGCACTGCCATGAGGAGAGGATGGCACTGCTGCCCCTGGCCTGTCCCCATGCCCCAGGACAGGACTGCCTTCAGCAAAAGCTGAGCTGTGTTGGTGAGAATCAGCTCCTTGTATCCCATAAAAAAAGTTTTTTCCATTCAAGAGAGAGGTAGAAATGTAGGAAATGGATTTGTAGAGAATTCTCAAAGCCTGACAGAAACCTCACATACTGTGCATCTGTATGCAAACTTTGAGATAAGAAATGCTGACTTAGAAATGCCATGGAATAGGACAGACATTGCTGAGAGAGAAATGGAACTAGAAACAAGTTTCAAAAGATGGCAAATGAGACTGGATACTTTAGAGAAATAGAACTGTGAAAATTGCATTGTAGTGGGACCCACAAGGGGTAATTTTAGATGACTGGCTTTAAGGCATCTACAGCATGGTGTGGCTAAAGCTGATAGGCCAAGAAACACTTATAGTGTATTGTAATTAGGAAATAGTTGGCTTCTGATTGTGATGGTGTGAATTCTAACATCTGTATTGTCCCACCCTTCTCATGAGACTGAAAATAGAATAAAAATTTTTAAAACACCTCTCAGCTGCCCCATCTGTGGGTCAGAAAAGACCATAATCTGACATCCCTGGGAGGAAGATTGCACCCAGAGCCAGCCCTGGCTGTCACACTCAGGCTTCCCAAGGCTCTCAGCTCTCAGCCTGGAAAGCAAACTGCAGCAATTACCTGCTCCCACTGCTGCAAACGGCAGCACTCCGTAAATAAATTACAGGTTGGAAATTAATAAGTGCTGCCTAATTGGGGTTTAGCATCTTAAATTCCTGAAAATCCTTGTAAGGTGACAGAAAAGGAAGAAGGGAAGATATTTACTTGGCTGGAGAGCCCTAATCCAGCCGCAGCAGTAGGCAGGACACCCAAGGAGCCTCAGCCCTGCCTGTCAGGGGTTGCTGTGCTCCAGCACCAGGATGTGTCTGTACATCCCAGGCCAGACCAGTTTTACTCCTGGCAGCAGAGCAGCAGCGCTGCAAACGGCTTTAAAACACCAAGTAGAGCTTCCAAAGCAGAGCATAGGGATGAAGAGAGACCAAACCAGAGAGCAGCTGCCAGGCTGGGCCTGGGGACACGAGGCAGAGAACCCTCTGGCACTCAGCACTGCAGGAAGCTCAGTGCTCCTCTCCTCCTCCTGCCAGCTCTTTGGTGCATCCCACCATCACCATGGTGAGAGCTGGATGAGCTTTGGTTACCTGGGAGCCCTCAGAGCCTCTGGTGCTGTGTGGGGAAATCGTTCTGCAGCCAAAATCCTGCACAGATTCCCAGCAGATGATCCCCCTGGCACCAGGCTGGCAGCTTCCTTCAGGCTGCCACCTCTGTCATGCAAGGTCTGCTCCACCAGCCTCTGAGCAGTCTGTCCCTGTGCAGGGAGCAATGTGCTGTCCAGATCTGCCCCTTGCCTGCAGCACACGTGCACTTGTGTCTGATGAGAGCAAGTCAGAGCCACAATTCTGTGTGGTGCTGATGGTTTTGCTTTCCTTTGAATTTCTCCCAGCTGCCTCCCAGACACCCCAGGGTTCCCAAGGGGCTCCATGTCCCAGCCTATTGCTGGGAGATCAGGAGAGAACAGGGACAAGAGTGTTTTCCAGAGCTCCAGCTCCCTGGGGCTGAGCCCTGAGGATCCCCCAGTGCCTGCTGATGGGCACACAGAACAGGCACTGCTGTGCAGCCACTGTCCCCCTCCCCACACACACACAGAGCTGTCCTGAAGGTTAAAGCACTGATCCCCTTCCTGCTGCCCACATCACTGACACATCCAGGTGAGCAGCAAACACAGCCCCTGCACTCAGCACTGGTTTTCCTCTCCACCAGCCTCTGGGGCCCTGGCACAGGAAAACCTTAATGGATCCGACACAACTCCCAGCACAGAGCAGCTCCTCTGTTTGATGCAAAGTTTAATTTGATTTCTCACTTGAATAGCTGAGACATCCTTGATGCACATCCTTCAGCTCCTTCCAGATAAATCTGCTGCATACAATTAGCACCAGGAGTCTCCAGCAGCACCTCCCAGGCTGCAGAGCAGCCCCACTCCCACCTTTGGAAAGGATTTTCCATGGCATTTTCCTTCCTCTAGCACGGGGAAAGATGAGGTTAAACACCTTTACTACATTTCTGTAGTCCAGGAGAGCTGCTGGAGGGGCAGAGGCCAAGGCAGGAGCTGCTGCAGCTGTCCCAGCTCAGTCCCCAGCTGCAATTCCTGCAGCACTCCCTGCTGCCCCAAGCCATTCTGCTCTTCCCCAAAAGCAGCTGCATTTCAGCAGGGCTTGGGGCAGCTGTGCAGCCCCTGGAGAGCTCTGGGAACAGCTCTGGGAACAGTGAGCAAACGCTGTGACTGCCAAGAAAATATGGGAAGCACAGGTGGGAACATGGTGTTCCTTTTTAATATCATATAAAAGTCTGGAGGTTTTTCTGGCATCTGTTTTCAGGACACCCTGAAACTTCAGCCTAAAATCCCCAACGCCTGAGGAGCACAGAGCTGCTGAGCCAGGGTCACTGTGGGGCAGGAGGGAGATCCACAGCTTTCCAAAGAGAGAAAGCTGAACAAGGAGAACAATGTTGGCCTGTACCAACCACAGTGATGCACAGGCAAAGGTCTCACCTGAGACTGGAGAGCCCCCACAGCCTCTGGCTGTTTTCTGTCTGGTTCAGAACTCACTGGTGAGCCAACTCGACTGAATCCATTCTCTTCCCAGAGCTCTGAAGCACAACAGTTGATTTAAAAACCTTACAGCAAACTGTTGGGGAGTGAAAAATGGATTTTCAGGCATTAAAGCACAGACCAAGGAGCAAACAGACACCTTTGATTGAGAAATCAATGCTGGGGTTTTACAGCACTTCACACTAAGCAGCAGCAGAGCCCAGCGTGTGCCTCATCCCTGCAGGGCAGGGGGGGAGAAACCAGCAGAAAGCAGAGAAATTAAACACTCTGAGGCTCCCCATGGCCTTACCAGATCCAAATGTGCCATGTTTCCAAAAGAGACCCTTCAGATGATAAACTGACAGGGAAAGGGTCCATGCCAGACCTTTCAGGGGGCTTTACCTGGCTGCTCCCAAGGCTGAGGGCTGCTCTCTCCTCACCCTCTGCTAACCAAGACCCTGATCCAGTGGCTGACATTGCTGCCTATAGCAGGGGCTTGGAGCTAAATGGCCTTTAAGGATCCTTCCAACCCCAACCATTCTGTGATTCTCTCTGTGATCTCTTCCAGCCCAGGGATCACCCAGGAACTCCTGCTGCTCTGTCAACCAGCCTTAGGTGCAAAAAAGGAAAAGAGAGAAAAAAAAAAAAAGAAAAAACCTGAAAAATATTAAAACAGAGCCTGGGATTGATGAAGATGCCAGAGGGAAGGAGCAAGTCACAAAGGGAAGAGGAGGAACAATCCCTGCCCCCAACAGGGATGTTACAAGTGAGAGAGACAAGCTGACAAATTAAAACAGACCACGAGAACCCCTGATATGTTTTAAAATCTTCTCTCAGCTTTCTTCTTCTCTTTTGTATGTTGAAAATTCATCTTCAATTGCAATCTCAATGCCCCCAGAGGGAAAAGCAGCCTGGCATAAGGCAGACTTCCCTCTAGGCAATGTGAGTCTGTATTACCAGAGCAAAAAGCCTTTCATCTCAAAATCGTTCCCTTCCAGAGCACTTGACCCAAAAGGAAGTCTCCTTTATTTCTCTAAAAGTCACTTTCTCTCCCACATCCCGTGGCCTCAGAAGGGAGCAGGGAGGAGCTCTCTGCCTTCCCCAGGGCCTGGCAGTGCCTGCCCTGTGCCCCTCCAGCACCCATTCATGCCAGGGCCCTGCTGGGCAGGGACAGCCTCTCCCTGCAGCACCCAGGGCCAGGAGCTTGGGGACACCCCTGCTCCCCAGAGAGCCCTGCCAGGCTCCACAAGCCCCTTCTGCCCACAGAGAGGGACCTTCACCAAGTGTTTCCACCCCTCAGCAAGAGCCAGCACAGCAGGTGAAGCCATGACTGACTTGTGAACACCTGAACTGTTTCTCCTCAGATGCTCCGAGCCAGGAGTGCTCCCTTTGCCAGCCAAGGCTGCATCCACAGCACCTGGGTGCTTCTGGACAGCTCAGGGGTGCCACCAGGCACAGCAGATAGAGAAACCTGGGAGCTGCTGGTGCCCTGGGAGCTGTCAGGACTCCACGAGGAGCCAGCTGTGATCCCACCTCCAGCAGCTCCCAGTCCCTGAGAAAGCTGAAATGGAGGGGACAAGGGGCACCAGCAGCTCAGCAGGAGGGAGGGGAATGGTTGTTTGCCAGTGCCAGCAGGCAGCCAGAAGCTGGCATGGGTGAGACAAGGGCTCCTGGCTCCCACAGCCATCTGAGATGCAGGGACATTGCCACCATGGACAAGGATCTGTGCACCAAGGCTGCCAGCCCAGCCTCACCCCGGGCCAGGAGCCCTGTGCAGCTCTGCCCTGCAGGACACCAGACCCCAGACACCTCCCACGTGGGACACAGCTCAGAAAACAACCCTGGGTCAGAAAGTCCAGTCCCAGCCCAACTCCATGCTGAGTTTTGCCACGAATTTGCAGTGTAATGTCAGGAAGGACAGCAGGACCCACAGAATTACAGCACATTTCTGCCCCTCCAAGCTGAGAACCACCTGAATCCCAAAGTGCTGAACAAACCCAGGGACTGCTTGTGCAGAGCTCTGCAAATTCCATGTTTTTTAAGCAGCCCTTGGGGTTGTTTGAAGCTCCTGCTGTTGGGATCCCAGCAAGCAGCTCCTGAGCACGAGCTTTGCTTTCTCCTGAACACACACACACAGGTCTGGGCTACTCACTGTGCTCAGCCATCCTGGAGGGAGCAGGCTTATCAGGCAGGACTGGCAATAAAGATAACAGTGGTGGTGATGGTTCCTGGAGCTGAATTGCTCTCAGTGCACCGAGGGAGTGACATGCAGTGCAAGATACCCACAGAGTTCTATAGAATAAACACAGCCTGCTTCAGTTCACACAAACCAGCCCCACAGAAACATTAAAATTCAACAGCAGGGCCATCAGCTGGTTCAGCTTGGGCTGATTTCTGCATGCCTTTAGTAGCATTTTTAGGAAGGCTTTTTCTGAGGCTCTTTTCTCCAGCTGACAACCCCCTCAGCCCCTCTTTTTCTGAGCACTCCCAGGACAGTGAAATCCTTGAGGGAAAATAATTTCCAAACCTCTTAGAGATAAAAAATTCCTATTAGACTAATTTTTAGGATGCAGGGATGAGAAAGCTTAAGCTAAACAAACTAGTAGAAAAAATGATTTATCAAAGTAGTTGGATGCTATCAGGGAAGCAAGCAATTTCCTGCAAGCACCATTCCACTGGAACAGATCTGTCTCACCTTCCTGGCAGTGTTCCCTCTGCCTGCCCTGCTCCCAGAGCAGCTCCAATGCTCTCATCCCCTTCAGTGACCCATTAGCAGCCACGGCACATTTGCCATTGTGTAAGTGGCAGCAGCAGCAAACACAACACTCTAAATAAATTTTCGGCAGCTACAGAGTGGTGTAATTAATCACAGGGTGTTTTACAGGCAGCAGGAGGCAGGGGAATGCTCAGGGCTGTGGGAAAAGGGACATCAGGGCTCCCTTCTGCTGCCTGTCCCCACCCTGCCCTGCCAGAGGCACACAGGAGCTGATGGCTGAGGCCAGGCAGCAGCTGGAGCTGGAGTGGAGGTCAAGCTGTGTTTCACAGCTCCTCCCAGCCTGTGAGCTCCAGCAAGCGACTGTGTCCCCTGCCAGCTTCCTCTGGGCACATCCTTGATCAGCAGTTAAACAGCCCTGGCTGTCAGTGCCTGCAGAGGTGGAGAGGTAACCCTGCTCCAAGCCACTCCCTGCATCTTCCCTTTCCCACATCCCTGAGCATCAAGACCTGCTGGCACAGAGAAACGAGGATGGAACAGCTTTAAACACCCTGAGCTGGATCCCTCCAGCTCACAGCAGCCGTCAGACCTCACAGAATTCACACAGTCACCAGGCTGGAAGAGATGTCCAAGATCATGGAGTCCAACCCAGCACCAACACCTCAACTAAACCCTGGCACCCAGTGCCACATCCAGGCTTTGTTAAACACACCCAGGCATGGGGACTCCACCGCCTCCCTGGGCAGCCATTCCAGAACTTTATCACCCTTTCTGGAAAAAACTTCTTCCTAACATCCAACCTATATCTCCCTTGACACAGCTTGAGGCTTTGTCCTCTGGTTCTGTCAGTGCTGCCTGGAGAAAGAGCCCAGCCCCACCTGGACAGAATTCACAGAATTCTGGGTTGGAAGAGCATCGAGTCCAACCCAACCCTCTCCCTCCTGCAGTCCTGTGAAGGCTCCTGTGGGATGCTGCTGGCTCCTGCTGCCCACCCAGCAGCTGGGATTGCTGGAGAGCCTCCCAATCTCCTGAGAGCAGGACACAGCATGAGCTGTCAGTGTGCCTGGCTGCCCGGATCCCAAGGGCATCAGCAGAAGCAAATGGAATAGCTTGGCCCTGGAGAAACCTCACATAAACCTCACACCACTTCAGACACCTGTCAGGGACCCTTGAACTCACCAGGATGGCACAAATGACAAGCTGGGAGCCTGCAGGATGTTCTCCAGGAATGCCTGGGCCCTCTTCTCCTCCCATCCTCCCTCATCCAGTGGCCCACATGGAGGTGTCCTCCTGCTTCAGAGGGCACTGCCCTCACCTGTAGAGACAGAGACAAAAAAATAGGTTTTGTTTCCTGATGCTGAACAGGAAACTGAAGTCCTGAAGGCTGTGGTGGAGTTGAAGTGTCAGCATTCACCCTTAGCTCTGAAATCAACCCACCTGAGACAATCCTCCTCTTTCTCCCTTGCTTCAGCCCACTCCCTGCTCTCTTCTGAAGTCTGGCATCCCTCCTGCTCTGACTGGCTGCTGTCTCTGAGCAACACCAAAGCAGGGCTGAGCAGAAGGGAAAAAAAGATTTTTTATATATATACAGCAGCCTTTAAGCCATGCTTTTAATATTTCATCTTTCTTTTTCTGCCAGAAGAAAGGAAATTCCTTATGCTGGCTTGGCTGCAGCCTCACCACCACAGCCCTGAGTCTCAGACAGCCCTGGCTGCCAACCCCTCCAGGCAGACACGGAATGCCAGGCTCATCTCCCACCCACCAGACCTTTCTGCTCCAGCATTCCCTGGTGCCACTCAGGAGGTGGCACTGAGGGGGCAGGGAGGGCTGGGCAGCTGCCTCAGAGCTACAGAATTCAAGATGTGGCAGAAAATCCCTGCACTGAGCTCCACAGGCCACTCAGAGGCCTCCATGGACCAATTCTGGTGGAAATTATCCAGAAAAGGTGACAGGTCAGGGTCACCCTGAGGGACACCTGCCAATCCCTGCCACCACGCTCTGTGTCACAGCCAACTGCCATCCCACCCTCACACCAGCTATCCATCAAGCATCCTGTGTGTCAAGCCAGCTTTTATTTTTAAATTTAATGTCTGTAAAGTATTTTGGCTTTAAATTATTCCGCAGCCTCCCTCGGTTTGGCGGCGCTTCCCCGTCTAGACAGAACAATCTTGTTGTCAGTGAAACAGATTCGCCCTGACATCCCTGCCGAGATGTTGCTGCTGTTTTGTGGAAAGGAAAAAGGCTAAAAGCTCATTCTTTACAGTTTGGAGATGTGATTCCTGTCCATTCAACTTCAAACAAACACCTCAATAAATAATCCTGCTGTCTCGGGTCTGATCTCTCTGTGTTAGGCAGTGCAGGATGGCTCAGCAGCAGTGGGGTCCCCCCTCTCCCACTGCAGCCAGGGATTCCCACCTCTGCTGTCCTTCCAAACGCACCTGTTTGGCTGCAGAGCAAGGGCTGCAGTGTGGAGATCCCCGTGGCAGCACAGTCCTGCTCCCCAGCACTGACCTGGATCCTCTTGGCTGCAGGACAAGTCGTAGATGGCTGCATGGGAGATGCAGGAGAGACATTAAACCAAGTCAAAATACACCTTGCACACCAGATTTATTGCCAAGGCTCTGCCAGCATGAAAGGCTACAAATACTTTCTTTAAAATTAAAAAAAGTGCTTTTCCCCCTTGCTCACCAAGGCAAAGATAAACCAGACTGAGCGTTCAGCAGCACCTCGTGTCAGCCTGTGGTACTTGGAGAGAAAAAACAGCCTGATCCAGCCAAAAATAACATTGTTCCCCTTTTGCTGTGCCGGTGACACATCCGTGCCGCCTGCAGTCAGGAGTGACAAGAACCGGCTGGGCACCTTTCCATGCCCTCTTCTGGTGAGACAGAAACCCACGTGGCAGCAGGGAGGTGATCTCCACCTTGTGTGGGACATTCCCTGCCCAGGCATCAACCAGGGGAAAGGCTCAGCCCCAGAACTCAGCCCCTGAGGAGCTGCACACACACAGAGTCACACAGGAACTGAGGGGCCAGAGCTCAGCCCCACGGATGCTTCTCAAGGCTGCCTGTGGCCAGGGGCGCTGGAGAAGAGCTGAACTCTGATATTTTCTGAGACCCCTGTCATTGGAAGGAAGGAATGATGAATTTGACTCCATGTTTTTAGAAGGCTAATTTATTATTTCATTATATTATATTAAAGAATGCTATATTAAAACTATACTAAAGAATAGAGAGAGGATCCTTACAGAAGGCTAAAATATGCCAAAGGAAAACTCATGACTCCTTCCAGAGTCCCAACACAGCCTGACTGTGACTGGTCATTAAGTCAAAACAATTCACATGTTGGATAAACAATCTCCAACCACATTCCAAAGCAGCAAAACACAGGAGAAGCAAATGAGATAATATTGTTTTGCTTTTTTCTCTGAGATTTCTCAGCTTCCCAGGAGAAAAATCCTGGGCAAAGGGATTTTTCAGAAAATATAACAGTGACACTGAACACAACACCAGGCACACCTATGGGGTGGCAAAGGGTTCCATTAGCTGATTCCATTCCTGAAATGCCTCTGGAGATCCAGGAGGTGCCCAGCTCAGAGCAGACTGGATCAGCCACCCTGGTTAACATTTAATTCCACACAGTAAATCAGGTGCAAAAGCACAGTGCACAGGAGGAGACACTTGCCTCTAAATAGCCAAGCAGAAAAAAATGCCTCTGAATATTCAAATGGGAGAAATGCAGTCATGAAGCAAGAAGGGCTCTCCGTGCTTTTTGCTCAGGCACCCACGTCCAGCAGTGCAGTGGGAAGAGCTACAGCAGGAAAAGCTCCACACCTGCTTCCCACCCTTTGTGTGATGTACAGCCTCGTGGATTCATCCCTGTCCTGACCTCCATGGAGACACAGAAGTTTCTTTCCCCCAGCTCTGCCTCTGTCCCACAGGGAACAGCAATCCTGGCAGCCCCCAGCACACCCACCCCAGGCAGAGCAGATGGCCCCAGGATGCAGAGAGGCAGAGCAGAGCAGGGGAAGATCCCAAACATCCCAGAGATGCCGTGCAGAGCCACCCCAAGGACTGACTGTACCAGGGAAACAGCACCAGGAAGGCATGGGAACAGCAGATGGATGTGGCCTTTCCTGGGAGCACGGAGACCATCCCACACAGCACAGAGCCCAGGCATGGCTGAGAGCAGCCTGCTGCACACAGCCCAGGTGTCACTGTCACATTTTCTGAAAAATCTTCTTTGCCCAGGATTCCCCTCCTGGGAAGCTGAGAAGCCTCAGAGAGAAATGAAAACAATAATTATCTGATTGCTTCTCCTGTGTTGGCTGCTTTGGAATGTGGTCTGGAGGTTGTTTACCAACTGGTCATGGTTTGATTGGTTTCATGTGAATTGTTTTAACTTAATGACCAATCACATCCACCTGTGTCAAACTCTGGACGAGGGAGTCGCGAGTTTGCATCATCATTCTTGTTAAGCCTTCTGTCTGTATCCTTTCTCTATTCTTGAGGAATGGAATGGAATATGCGTTCTGAGAACATGGAGTCAGATTAATCTCGTCCTGGGGACCCCAACAAAGACCACACCCAGGCATAGCTGAGAGCACTTGTGATGTTTGTGAGCTCCCCAGGGTGAGGTGAGAGATGAGAATCTGACTCCATGTTCTCAGAAGGCTGATTTATTATCATATCATATCAAATCAAATCATATCATGGTCTACTAAACTTTACTAAAGAAAGAGGATACAGACAGAAGGCTTAACAAGAATGACAATGAAAAAGTCATGACTGACTCCTCAGAGTCCAACACAGCTGATGGTGATTGGTCTTTAATTAAAAACAATTCACATGTTTGGATAAACAATCTCCAGACCACATTCCAGAGCAGCAAAACATGGAGAAGCTGAGGCTTCTCATTTTCTCAGGAATCCTGGCAAAGGGATTTTTCAGAAAATATGGCAGTGACAAGCACCCTGCAGCCCAGAGCCCAGGGATGGCTGAGAGCATCCTGCAGCAGCCCTCTCTGCCTCTCCCTTCACCCACAGCAGCATTGCACCAGCTCGTTCATTCTGTGAGGTTTTGCCCCAGATCCGGGGGAACAGCAATTGCTCCTTTGAGGTGCCTTGAGTGCCGGCTCCCTGTGTTGATGGAGGGCTGAGAAAAGTCCTCTCCTCAGCCCTGCAGCAGCCCCGCTGATGCCCAGATCCGCGATAAATGGAGTTAGAGTCCAGCGGAGTGTTTGCTGTCCTCCGGGACGGAGGTGTCAGTGCACGGGCAGAGCAGGCGGAGTGCAGCGCTGGAAGCGGTGCAGGAAGCTCATTAGCACATCCTTAATAGCCCTGAAATTGCTGCGAGGGCCTCTGGCAGCTCACCTCCCGCTGGGCCGGGGGGAGCCAGCGTCGGGACACCTCCACCCCGGGCATTCCCAAGGGGAGCAGACTGGCTCGGCTCAGCACATCTGCTCCAACCCAGATTTCACTGCTGCTACTGCCCTCTGTGAGGAGAGGCACCCTGTGCCTCAGTTTCCCTGCCTGTGTGGAAGAGCTGAGACACCTTTACCCACTCTAGTGAGTATCTCCTGCTCTTAATTCTTGTTCTGCCCTCATATAGCTTTTGTGATACACCTGGGGGGATTTTCAGGCAGATCAGAGGTGCTGCCTGAATTCCCAAGGTCACCCAAGCACATCAACCCAGAATCCCAGAACGGTTTGGGTAGGGAGGGACCTTAAAACTCCTGTCCTTGCAGGGACACCTTCCACCTTCCAACCAGAGCAGGATGCTCCAAGCCCACCCAGCCTGGTGGATGGGTGACACCCCCTGGGTGTCCCGGCGCTCCTTCCAGGGGGAGATGGATGTGGACACTGCTCCAGGCAGGTCTGGTCCAGCACACCCTGAACCAGCTCAAGTGCTCAAGGCTGGCTCAAAGGAGCAATTCGGGTTTCCAGAGCTGGGCAAAGCCTTCTCTCTGAATTAACAAGCTCGTCTAACACCACTCCTAGCCAAGAAGGGGGCATGGGGTAGGAGCAGCTCCCCTGTCCCACCTTTAGGCACTGTACCACAGTTCCACTTTTCATGGCACCTGCCCTGAAAGGATTCGATGACTCCTGGGAAATGCCAAGCCAAGAAGCTTTTAAGAACTCCTAAACTGCCTTTTTAAGAGGCAGGGCACATGTGCAACTAATCCAGTCTTAAAACTAATGATTTAATTTACCTTTGGAGAAGCAAACCAGCATAAATTAATATCTCCCCGTAGTATAACATAAGCATGTTTTATCTAGAGATTATGTTGATTAAATCATCAAGTGCCATAATCTTCCCTTCGTACCTCAATAAGTTGGAGGGGAAAAAAATCCCCAAAAATGTAGATACAGCTTTCTAAGCCTCAGGAGGGAAGTGCATGCTCAACTCCAAGCAGTTTCTGGCTCAGCAGAGCGTGCACAGGAGACTCCCCACCCTGGAAGGAGCTGCTCCAGCTGGTGTGGTACCAAGAGGTAAAATTAAAAAATAAAAATGATAATAAGAAGAATAAAAAATAAAAGCTCTGTGTTCCTCATGGAAGAGGTGCCTGCAGATGGAGGAGCTGTGAGGCATCACAGGAGCTGCACTTCTGGGGTTTCACTCTGCAAATGGACCTGAGCAGGTCAGGTCTGGCTCCTCCAGGCCGTGTATCTGATTCCAGGATAGAAGACACCAGGGCCACTAAGTCATGCAAGCTGGAAATTCCAGTGCCTCAGCAGAGGGGGAAAGCACAGAATCCTCTTTAAACCATCTCCCTGATCTCATTTGTGCTTGTTCCCACTCACCTTGGCTGAAGGACTAAACCACCCACCCTGATGAATCAACAAGACCTACCGGGACTTTCCCCACCTGCCGCGGGTGGTTTTTCAGACAAAGCCGGTTCCTGCAGGACTCAGCTGCAAACTGCCTCCAGGTAATCATGGCCAGGCACTCGAGCTTTAATGGTTTTGTGTGCTGGCTGTTTGGATTGCTGGAGAGCCCTTGGGCCGGGCACTTCAGACGCACAACACCTTTCATTCAGAGCCAATGCAGAACCTCAGGCGGGTTTCAAAGCTTCCCTGGAGAAGGAGCTTGTTAAGAGGAGGTGTCCAAGGCCAAAACAACATCTCCCACAACAGAAAGTCCCTCCCGTGAAACAGCAAACTGTAAACACTGCTTGTACCCCTGACAGCAGCAGCAGGTCTCCAGCAAACCTGGATTTACAAGGTCAAACCTCAACGTGAGCAATGCAGACTCACCCTCCTAGTGCTTATGAAATTGGTGGATTTTGCAAAGAAAGGACAATTAACAGGTGTTGTTTTATTTGGTTATTGGCAAGTTGGGGCAAACAGCAAAAAGCTGCCAGCAGTGCAGGCACCACAGCTCTGTGCCTGTTCCTCACTAACAGGCTAATTTCTCCACTTTTGTAAGAGCTCGAGAGCCTTCAGAAGAGAAAGAGCATTATTTCAAAAAGCATTTTAAAGCCAACATGAAGTTGTCAAGAGGAACACTCTGCTCAGTGTATGAGGCAGAAAACACAGCTCCATCCAAACACTCTGTCCCTGGTAGGAAAAATACACATTGTAAAGGATCCATTTTCAGGCTCTAAAGGAGGTACTTTCTGAACATGGGTTTTTCCTCAGAGAGGAGACACTGTGAGCTGACTTGCAGCATTACAGATGTGGAAGCTTCAAGAAGTTTCCTGACTTTTTTTTCCTTTTTTTTTTTTTTTTATAATTACTCATTTCTGCAGTCCTGCAAACCTGCCTGATGATTCAGAGAGCAGAAGGGGGTTGTGTTTCTTTCCATGAGCACCATTAAACTAAAACTCAGCCAGCCCCAAGCCCTTTTCTGCCCTAGAAGCAAACTTCCAAGTCTTACTGACTTCCCTAAAATGATCCAGGCCGAGGAGTGTAATTTAGGAACAATTCTTCACCTCCTTGTGATGCTGTTTTACAGTAGAAATAACCTGACCCTCTCCCTCTGAGAGTGTCTCTGCATGTCCAGCATTTCCCTTCTAGGCTTTATAACCTCTTCAGTTCAATTATAGGGGCCCCCAAAAGCCTGGGGACTCCATTACTCCTAAATGAAACATCTTCAAAGACATTAATGCCACTTGTCTTCTGCAGGACCCTCATTCCAGGCAAGCCTGACATTTTGACAGATCCTCACACTCTTTTTCACCGAGGATATGCACCGTTACACAAGGTTAATTTTTTCAGGATTGATAGAAAATCTCTTCCTCTAGGTAAACATAAGACAAACATCTACACAGTGTGTGGAATTACATGTCAAGCCACTCGGTAAAACCAGCTTATCTGCCAGGAACAAGCCTGACAAATCCTTGGTACAGATGTCTTTCTTTCCCCACTTTAAATTGCACACAGAGGCCTCAGAGATTGGAGGGAGGGAGGGGGTTCCCCTCATCGATCATCTCCATCCTGCCCATCCTGTGCTCCCACCTTCCTGCTGAGCCAGCTGCCTTTGGACGGGAGGATTTGGAGGAGACATCCAGAGGAAAGCCTGACAAAAAACAAAATAAAGCAAAACAAACACGTCAGGGAGGTTTGCCTGCCCTCTCCCCTCCTTCCTGCCTGCTGGGAGAGCGATGCTGTCTGCAAATGGCACCTGTGCCCCCTGTCCCCTTGGCAGAGCGTGCTCAGCTGCCCTGTGACAGTGGCCAGCAGAGCTTTGTCACTCTGCTGCTGCTCATTCCCCAGGAGGAAATTCAATTGAGGGTGTTGCTCCTTACAGACCCAACCTACAAGCGTTTGCTTTCTGGTTTTGAATACGTTCCCCTCTCTCCCCAAGCTGAGGGGAGAGATCTTCCACAGCAGATCAAAGCCCACAGATGTCAGGCAGTTTCTCTTCCTCTCCTTTTGCAATCCTTTAGCTGCCTGATGCCCTGGGGGAGCCAAAGGTGGCAGGGAGAAAGCCCATGATCCCTTCAGGGTGGATTTTATTGTCTTTAGCTAATGAGTTTCACCTTGGAGAGGGAGATCCTCCTTTCCAAGGGCCACAGGTCCCCTCTGAGCTTCCCCTAGAATCCGCATGGACATTGCCATTCCACACTCAACATCCTGGACAAACAAATGATTAATTATCCCCAGGGAGCTGCCATCTGCCAGCCGCCTGCTCTCGGGTGGATGTGATTAACAGAACATCCCCTGATCTCACCAACTGCCAAGGAAAACGTGCTCTCTTCCAATGGTTTGTGCAACCAGCTTCTCACACTCAAGTACCAAATGTAGCTGGTGATCCAGAAATCAGGCAGTGACCTGCTCCAGAGGGAGCCATGGCCTGGCCAGCTGCATGGAGAAGGGCCAAGAGTGTGACACCCAAGAGATGATGCACTCAGAGGTGTGGGTGAAGCTCTGACATAGCCAAAACCCTACTCAAACCCTTAAGGAAGGTTAAGTTGCCCTCAAGCCCAGAGTGAAAGCTAAATTGAGGAAGGAGAATGTAATTTCCAGCTGAGATCCAGAGCCAGCTCTCAGCCCTTGGCTGATCACTGCTCTCCTGTGCCTCAGCCTCCCCGAATGAGTCATTGTGTTTGTTCTCATTTACTTCTCTCTGTAGAAACCTTTGAGATTCGTATTTCAAAACCACTATGGGGGTAAAATCAGCGGCGAGACAGGCAGCAGAGCCCCAGCAGGAAAGGAGGATGGATGCTCGGCTGGCCCCTCCCGCCCTGCTCAGCAGTGCCGATTGCCACAGCAACAGGAAAGAGGAGAAAAGTGTTCCTATAGAAGGGATTCAGTTGCTTTTAAGTGGATGAACATGGGAGAGTTTGTTTATAAATGTCAAGAGCAGGTGTGAAACTGGAAACGCGGGAGGAGTTTGGCTTGGGGATGGAGGATGGGACACCTGAGGGGATGGAACACCCAAGGGGATGAGGGGATGGGACATCTGAGGGGGTGGAACACCTGAGGGGATGGAACACCCGAGCCAGGTGTGCATGGGAGCCCTGTAGGGTCTCAGTGCTCAGGGAACCTTCTCACTAATGCACACAGAGCTGTGCCTGCTCACCCCCTCTGTCCCCAAAGGCCACCACAGGGCTGAGCTATGGTGATCTGCCATCCCAAAACCCCAGTGCTGGAGTCCCACCCCACCATCAGCCAAGCCGTGTGAGCAGAGGGGAACAGGGGCAGAAGGTCGAGCAGGAGCCTGTGCTCCTCTCCAAAGCCATTTGAGAGGCTCATTAAGCCAGTTAATGGCTGCCGAATTTAATCTGTAACAGTGCCCCGAGAGACTCGAGCTTTGGCCAGGGCACTGAGGGACACCTCAGCCAGGCTGTGCCAGGGGTGAGATCCCAAAAACACAGACGGTAAAAATCCCAATATTCGATGGACAGCGAGGCTCTCCATGTGCTCTGATGATGATGATGGCTGAGTTAAACGCCCAGGCAGCAAAGCTCGCCCTCATGGCCTTGCCTTCCAGCGGGACCTCGGGACATGTCTGCTCCCAAAGGAGACGGTGGGGGAAGCAGGGTGAGAGCCAAAGCAGCCCCTTGAACAGTTCCATTTTTGAGATTGTCCCTGCAGCACACTCAGCTCGCTGAGGGAACAAGTGACCAGCAGGGTGAAGGGCTGGGACACCTCCGGGTTAGTGACAGGCCATGTACCCAGAGCCTGCCTGACCCTGCAGCACATTCCCCTTCATCTGAGGCACCACTTCCACCCAGCCAGGTACTTGGCAATAAAAGGCTGCAGAAGCAGTGAAAAGGTTCACTGTGACACATATGAATTAAACATAGCAATACCTCAGAATTTACGTAAATCTGCAGCACCACCATGGAGCAGGGTGTGTAACTCAGCACGGTTGGGTGGCTGAAGGAGAGGTCTGGTGCCTCTGCTCGGCTGGCTGGCTGGCTGCAGCCATTAATTACAGCCCCATTAGGCAGGCAGGAAATGCTCCCACCAGCAGCACCTTCCTGCTCTGTCATCCAGGCCAGGAACATGACAGATGGAGCAGAGCTGAGGCATAATCGAGATGGAGCACCTGCCAGGCAGGATGGATGGGGAGGAACCCCTCTGCTCGGAGGCTCTGTGGGTTATTGATACCTTTGCTTGGGTGACAAGATAAAGAGGCACTGCAGGCCTCAGGAAGGCCACAGCCTGTGTTTGAGGCTGTTCACATCCATTTCAAGGCACATGGATGAGATTTCCCCCCCAGGGAATCAGCACTGGGGGAGCCAGCACATTCTACTGCATCCCTCATGGGATTTCAGAGCACACAAAACCTTCAAACTTCTCTGAGAAAGCCAGATTAGCACTAAGAGATGCCCAGCCCTGCTCACTGCTCCAGAGACTCCTCACTGCACTGCTGAGGCCCTGGCACAGATTCCCAGGGAAGCCCTGGCAGTGTCCAAGGCCAGGTGGGACATTGGCACTTACTGGAAAGTGTCCTTGCCCATGGCAGGGGTTGGAAGATGATCTTTAAGGTCCCTTCCAACCCAAACCATTCTGGGATTCCATGATTCCCTGCAAGGGCAGTCCAGGATCTGCCTTCCACACTCCACTTTCTCTTGCCCAGACCACACAAGCAGCCCAGGTATGAGTGCACAAAAACTGCAGCTT
The DNA here is from genome assembly GCF_027579445.1 of Ammospiza nelsoni. Lineage (NCBI taxonomy): Eukaryota > Metazoa > Chordata > Aves > Passeriformes > Passerellidae > Ammospiza > Ammospiza nelsoni. The sequence continues at coordinate 9,971,553 of NC_080650.1, read as the reverse complement.
TGCAGCCCAAAATATCTGTAAATACTCCCCTTCATAGCACCTGGACATGGCAGGCAAGAACCTGTGTCTCCTCAGATGGATGAAATCCTCCAGGAGCAAAGCCCTGCAGAGCCACTCACTGGATTGCCACCAATTGTCCCTTCCTTGGAACAGAGAAGGTTTTATCATCTTCAGGGGACAGAAACTGCATTTCTGTATTTCACCCAGACTTTCAAAGCTCTTCCCAAAACTGGTATTTCAATGGAAGAGGAAACAAATCCATAGTTTTGAATTCCCTCAGGGGAGGACAAGACCAAGAGGCTGAGGCAGGGCTGGTAACAACCCTGTCATGTTTTATTTCTCTTTCCTGGACTGCAAAACTCCAGGCTTGGACCAAAATGAGACCTAATCAATATTCTAATGCTGAGATCCCATTACAGACTGAGCATCCCAGGTTCCAGGTCACACTCTCCTTCTTGTCTCAGTTTTACACACAGCCTTGAACCAATTGTTTTAGCAATTCCCAGTCTCAATGGATGAGACTTTTTTACCACCCCAGAAATCCTTCCCAGCAGAATCTTTGCCTCCTGCTTTTCCACTCATTTTGTGCAACTGCTTTACATGATTTAGCATCATCAGTATTCAGAGCCTTCCCCATTACGTGATGCCTCATGATGTGTGAGGTTTGGAATGTTTCCTCTCTAATCACATCAGAAAAAAGATATTCCTGTGGCCATTAGGCAGTGTTGCTAAATTTTAGATCAGGGCAAAAGGCTGTTTCTTCTCCAGAATGAGTAATTTTTCAGTGTTAACAGAAACTTGACATGATCAGCAGCTGCCTTCAACTGTGTGACAGAAATCAATCATTTATCAAACAACCTGGAAAAAAAAACTGTAAAAGCCCAAAACAAACAAAAAACTTGACTTATCTGCTCATTTAATGATGGCAGCAGACATCCATGTGTCCTGAGCCTGTCCTCCAAACCTGTGTGAGCCAGTGGCACCAGACTGTTCACTTAAAAACCCTTCAGTCACCAATTCCAAACAGGATTGAAACCACCAAGCAGAAACCTTGACTGAAAATATCATTTTTCTCTCTGGATTTGCATTTGTAGTTATTTTTTGTTAAAGCTTGTTAGCTCTCATGACCTGGGCTGGCCATTAAACCTGCAGAGATCTGCAGGCAATGACCACCCTGGAAAGAATCCTAAATTCAATAAAAATAAGGAACCTTAATAAAGTGAAATGAAAAATGTACATTTCATCATTATTCTGCCTTTTCTCCCCCCCTCTCAGGATTCAGGGCAGAACATGGGGATGCAAATTAGAACTAAATGAAAAATGACAAAGCTACCTGAGGCATCCAGAGAACTGATAGCTTTCAAATGTGAGATTGATGGAATAAATCAGCAGCTGCTTCCCGTGGGTTACAGCTCTCGGTTCCAAAGCCCTACAAATGCCTGGCTTTGCTCTGAGCATTGCTATTTTAGAACCAAAGGCTTAAGTAACTCTTCCTGTGCTGCTGTTCAGCATTTTAATTATGTGAGGGGAGGTGAGACACCCATCCTGTTTAGATATACACCATGGAGAATATTTAGCATTTCTGTTGTCACCTAAATGTTATTTTAATGTTGGTCCCAAGGCTTCTTTGAGCCACTCTCCCCCTTCTGCTTATTTATTAACATCACATTGGAGGGAAAAAAATCCCCAAATATTTTGGGGAGGTTTTGGTTTTCATAAACCCAAGCTGTTTTTCATGCCTGTTTAAAAATTGAAATCAATATTTTACAGAAAGGCAGTCTTGCTTAAAAAGGAGGAATCTAAATAAACAGAATTACTCCACTGTAAAGTGATAGGCACTTAAGTATTACAAGATGTTTTGGCATCCCCAAAGTTTGAGCTGATGTTAAATATTAAAGGGGTTTCCCACATTCAGCAAAACATTACAACAGTGGAATTCTTTTAACTGTATGAAATTTAAGGTTTCAGTGATGACAGGTTTCCAATAAATCATAGAAAAATAGAAATGTGCATTCTTGTGTTTTCTAAATACTTCACTGTGTATTAAATTCTTACCTTTAGAATTGGACAAACTAAAAAGAGTAACAGCACACCTTAGACACCCATTCAGAATTCCTGAATATTTCAGTGTTTGCTTCTATGGAATAAGAACACAAATGCTGCTTTTTCTTTTTTCTGACGGAGGAAGAACCTCAGTTATCCACAAAGCTATTCCTTGCTCTTTTAGCCTTTATTTTAAGTTCCCCAGAAATTTACAAAAAACAAGGCAAACAATTAAAGTTTCTGTCATTAAATCCCTTTGTCTCTTTACAAAATTCCAGGCAGATCACATAAACTAAAAAAGCCAATTTTGTATATTACCATTTGTCCTTGGAAAAAGCCTTTTTGGAAACTTTTCTGTTGAGAATGATGTCAAAAAAACCCTGGAAGTTGGCTCCCTGATCTGGCCTCCTTCCATTGGAACATCTAATGGCTGGGGGGGTGAAATGTCTTTTTTATTTTGCACATATCAACATCACAGTCCATTTCTCAAGGCAATAAAAAAAACAGAAAAGCTTAATATGACTCAGCCAACTGCAATTTAACCCTCAATAAAAGTCTATTTTTGGCAGAAGGTTCACCTTTCTTTAAAATTACTGTAACGACGAGTTAAAGCCATTTCCTGAATTTGCTTTGAATGCTGTTCATAATGAGGATTAAATTGTTTCATACCTGCAGCAAAGCTGTTTCTGCTCAGAGGGTTGGGATCCTTCAAGACTGATGATAAGCAGGCAAAGAACAGACAGAAAAGCCAATTTTCTCCTAGAATTCAAGCAAGACCTTGTCCATCTCCTTGAGTAACTTGTCTCTATTTTTCCAACCCGTGGCAGGAAATCTTCAGTTCTACAGCTGATGTCTCCACTCTTGATCTCCACATGCCTCATCCTCACCACAGAACTACTTGTGCATCCTTTTAGGATTAAAAAAAAATAAAAAAAAAAAAGCACTTGCTTCCCTGAGTGCACAGCAAGGCACTGCACTTTATCACTTCCAGCCTCACAAATGGCTCAGGCCATTGCAGAACAGCCTGCCAGGATAAAAAATCCAGGATACAATATTCATGTACTCTGTGAGACACAGCTACTCTTTATGGTGATCAACAGAGGCAAGGCAGACCTTCATTTCATTAAGAAACTGAGGATGAAGCAGCCTATAAACAAAATTCCTTCAGTGTAGCAGTTAAGTTTGAGCCATTTACAGCAGTACAACCCCTGAGGGCTGCCAAAAGCAGAAATTACCAGTTCAAGGCTGACCCAGGGGCACTGGGGAAACTGGCAAGGAATTCTGACAGGAGGAAGTTGTACAAACCTCTCACATCCCTCCTGGAGGCATAACATTGGTGTGGAAGAGTTTGAGATTAGGGTTTGCCCTGATTGACCATGGGTTCATGGAGCCCCTCTCTTGTCCCACACACACCCTGACATCTCACACCTCTGTGACTCCCAAAATTCCCCCAGAACAGGGAACACCACAGCAGCAGATGGCTGCTGGCAAAGCACCTCCCCAACACTGAGCACAAGTCACCAGCAATTCCCACAAATATCTGTATTGATAAAGTGATAGAGAGAGGAAATAAATCCTGCTACTTCCTCAGCACTTTTTATTATTAGAATGATGTTCATTTAAAGACTCAGTGACAAATCCTGCCTGGTACATCATCACCTTATCAAAAACCTGTGACATGTGCAGAGAATGTTAAGTTATATTAAGTAAGCTGTTAACTTGACAAAATCCAGCCTGCTGCATTTGGCTGCCTAAGCTGCAGCAGGGATGGCACATTGTCAAGGGTGGGAAACACCCTCTCCTGCCTTGCCAGAGCTCCAGATCCTCAAAACTATGCAAAAATCAAGTCAGGTGTCTCAGTCACATCAGGAGCTCAGCCATCACACTCCACTCCAGACCCACGTACAGGCAGCAGATTTTGGGATGTGACTGCCACCCAACTGCAGGAAAGGAATGGGCACAGCCCTTGCAACTCCCTTCCCTGGACTGCACTGATCCACATACCAAAGAAAGGCTGGGCTGGATGGGTGTTAACAGGAAGGCAGCTCAAAAGCAAAACCTCAAAAGATGCCTCAAAGTGAGAGAGATTGAGAAAGGCAGGATTTACAACTTTTTGACTAGTAATCAAAAGGAGCACTGAGTTGTTCTGCACAGAAGGTGGAGATGTGACAGCACTGCCAGGGCACCATGTGGCCCCTGCCAAGGCAGTCACACATGGCACTGGTGCTTCCAGCCATCAGCAAAGGACTGGGAATAATAAAGGAATGCCAGAGGCAGATCTTTAAACACCTAAGGAGCACCTTAATGTCATTATTTGGGCATTTTTACTTGTGCTGCAGGAGGGCCAGTATAGAAACTCAGTGTTACCTCCAGCAATTAAAACAGCCCTCAAGAGCAGCTCTTTGAAGAACATCTCAGGGAATGAAAGCTCCAGCTAACAGCATGACAAGGCCGCTTCCTACTCTGTACCAGGATTCTTGGGAGGACATTACAGATCTCCTGTCAGCAGGATCCCACCATAACCTGTGATTCTGAGCATCAGTGGAAAAAGTGAAATCGATCGTTTGCCTCTTTACATCTCTGAGTGGTTACAGACACACAGAGAGTTCATACAGCCTTGCTATCTGCAAAATCCAGGTAATTAGTCCTTTAATTTAGTCATCCACCTATCCCAGCTAATTAGATCAGCAAACAGACATACTCTGCTTGTTCATTGAAGGGGTTTTTAATGTGAAGAGAAACGGAAGCTTCTGACTAACCACGCGTGACTCTGAGCTACATTAAAATCACTGTATTTCAGCAGCTTCTGAGCTGTTCCCACCATCCTAAAAAAGTCTCCAGTCTTTCAACAGTCCATCCAATAAAGCTGATGTTGTACACCAGATATTCTGGAGGCATCTCTCAGCTGCAGCTGAAACCTGGCAGGATTCATCTTTTGCCCAAATTCCTGAGCCTTGCAGGAAAACAAGGCCAAAAAAGCACAAATAACCTCAGGTCTCGACAAGCAAAGCTTCTTCCACTGGTCTGACTCCCAACAGAAACATGATGATGATGTTTTTGACACAAGAGTCCCATCTGTGCACCACAAAACAACAACAAAAAGGAGGATAATGCCAAGTCTTCTCAAACAGTCACCCAAAATACAAAGAGAGAGCATACAGAAGCTTGATGCAAAATCCAGAAATAGTCCAGGGCAGTGCTTGGGCATCACTAAAGGTTTAAGGACTACTGGGGATTATGTGGCCAGCCACAAAGTGTCTCGTCAGAGGTCAGGACTGTTCCCTGCTGCAGGGAGGAGTGAGCAGCCTGTGAGCCCCTGGCAGAGGTTTGGTGATGTGACAGAAACCAGGACAGGGCAGAGCAGAGTCAGGTGGCCGAGCGCCGGCGGATCACGAACACGCCCCGCTGCAGCTGCCCCAGGTAGATCCTCATCTTGGTGCTGTCGCTGGTTTTCCTCACCCAGATCTGCAGGAGAGCAAGGGCAGAAAGAATGGGGCAGGGAGATGAATTAGGGGAGAAAAAGGGAAAACTCACAGCAAGCAGCACACAGACAAATTAACTCGGTGTCTTAGTGTCAGAGCTGAGCCCCTCAGGGGCACAGATCGATGAGGTTAATCCCCTCTCCCTCCCCACGGGAGGCATTTGCAACCTGAGTAGAAAATGAAACAAGGTGTCTAACTTCACCTCCTTAACTTCCTGCTCAAAACAGTCCTCGAGAAAAATGACTTTCAAGCACCATCAGGAAAGCAGGTTCCTCCTGCCACAGCTCACAACAGAGCCGTGGCACTGAGCTTTGCCTAATCAAGACTAAGTCTCTCTAGATCCACAGATGATAAAATTATCTATCCTGGGATTTGCCCAGACAAGTAACTATTAGTCAAATGAAAAGCTTATTCTGATTCTGTTCCACAAAGCATTTCCCACCATGTAGCACAGAAATTGTGTCTGGAGATAAAAGGGCCTCTCCTTTAAGCACCTGCATGGAAGGATTCACACCACGTGCCACAAGACAAATTGCTGCCACCAAGGCAGCCACTCCAGAGAGTTTTTGAAATCACCTTCAAGGTGTTTAGATCTAAAAACCTGTACTTTAAAAATCAAGTCTGAGCAATTTCCTCTGCATTATATCCTTCTGATGCATTTCAACATATTTAAATAAATACACTGAGTAAGAATTATCCACTCCTTAGTACTGCAGTATTTTAGGAGGGAAGTGCAATACTTCCTAATGCAATGGATTATAAAGTTATGATGGCCTGTGATTTACCCTAAACTTTTTTTTCTTCATATATTAGTTACAGGCCTGGCAAGTAAATTGATTTAACTCTATTATTTTAGTTATAAATTGACTTTATAAACAGGACCCCTTAGCATAAAATGAATTTAGTATTTGCCTGGATTTCTACTTCAATTATTTCTCCAGAGAAATTAAAATCAACATTCATTGATAATCATCTCCCAACTGCAACATTTCCAAGGATTTGGCATATTTTGCTTGCCAAAATAATTCAAAAATCCATAAACTTTGAGCAACTGTAGGAAACAAACATGTACAATTTTATATTCTACCACAGTAGGATGGAATGACATTTTAGCAAAACATTAGTTTTGCTAAATTACAATAATAACTTTTAACAAATTTTAATGCACCCATAAGCACACTACCACTGCTTTTATCTGAACAACAGAGTGCCACAACTGCCACTGCAAGGGAACAGCTGTGACACAAACAGATCCCACATGCAACTCATTCTGTGGAAAATAAAGTGTTTTCCCTTAGCTGCCACAACAAATTAAAGTTCCTTTATTGGCTGATTAAGGAGAAGTGCACTCAAATCTATTATTTCTTTCCCTGAAGTGTCTGGAATCTGCAAGCAAAAACCAAAGTGCTCCCTTTGCCCAAGTGCTGCAGGAGCTTGCAAAACACTGAATTATCCTTCAGAAACAAACCCAGTCTCTTCCCAGCTCAAAAAGAGATTTCTTAAGTCAGTTTTATCTTGGCTTCAGCTTCTTTTACACCCCAGACAGGTATCTATCTTCAGCCCTTACTAAACCCCTGTCTCTCCCCCCTCTGCTGCCAAATAAAAGCAGCCACAACCTCGTTGGCTCCCACAGAACTGATCACACAGCTGATCTTCGTGTTCTCTTTCGACTCCAGGTAAATAGCTTGGCTCTTGTGGTACCTGCAAAAAGAAAAAAAAAAAAGAGGAAATGCACAAATCCATTATTGATAAAGCTGGACAGAGTAAATTTGAAGTCTGCCTTTTTTTCCACACCACTTTCTCTATTTTTGCAAGATAGTGGTGATCTGATCACACACACATCCTGCATTAATGATATTTGAAATGCAGGAGAGTCTTAACTGACATTCAACTCTGCACTGAAGGGTACTGAAAAACAGATTTCACAACTGCAAGGGGAGAGGCAGAGGCACAGCCCAGGGGAACAGTGACTGACAACACACCCAGCCTTCAAGGGTTAATCCAAGCAGCCTTTCCCATTCCAGACTCAGGATGGATTTCAGAAGGCAACTCCTTATTTTGCCTGACAAAATATGACAGAGCAAATCACAGATTCTCAAGCTGCTCCCCAATACAGAATTACCAGAGCACCACCACCACCAAAAGGGAATTACTCTCAATCAGTGCAGTCTGTGCATTGTTTAATGAGACCTCAATTTTCTAATGCTGTCCTATTGTGTGAAAATACCCAAAATGGTAACTAATGGGTAACTGACTCTGTAATGAGCTGTAAATATCTGCCATAAGGAGTCCATGACTAAACATATCCATTTTAGATCATATTTTAAGCTCTGTATTGTTCTTAATGCATTGTGTATAAAACAGAGACTTTGAAATTCCTAACTCTGAATTTGATTCTGTGGACTCCCCTCTTTCATAGCCCACATTTCTCCAAGTGCTGCAGTGTGCCAGCCCCAAACCTCCACTTTCTGTTCATTCTGCCTCATTCTCTTCCATAGGCAGAACTAATTACAGTGGAACAGGTGATTTGTAAGTAAATCATCTTAATCAAGCAAGCACCAAAATACTTTACAGCTATAAAAGCATGACTGTATTTCCACCTTTCTCCTAATCATGATTTTATCTGGGCAATCCAAGCTGCAGATTCTCTGCACAGATATTCCCTCAGTAGCCACCCAGTGCAACCCCCTGCAGTCTGACTGCCATTTAAAAAATGCAGGGATTTATTGAAACTTTACAGTTATTTCTACAATAACCATATTGTACATGTGGAAGTCTTCCAATGGTTTATTCCACAATCTCTTCCTACTGGAAAATTCAGCACTCAGAATTTTCACAGTGCTTGCCAGCAGCTGGAAAGTGTCAGCTTTGAGCCTTCCAAACAGACTCATTACCCTTGGGGTGGTGAGGGAATAAAAAATCCCCAAATCCTGCAACCTTTAAAACAATGGCTGGACACAGGTGTCTTTCTCCCTCATTTTGACAGAAACAATGTCAGTGGGTTCCAGGGCAATGCAAAGCAACAATGATCTGAGCCAAAAAATAAATCTCAGTTTAGCAAGTCCAGATGTCATTAAATGATACAGAGGAACTCAATAGGCTGCTGCAAACCCCAGGCCTCACTAAGATGAGACAACAATCTCAGTCCAGCAGTGCCCTACCATGCCATGCTGGGAGTACTTAAGCAAGAGTTTTGATCTTGATACAATCAGCAGGAGTGCAGGAGAAGCCAGGGCAAACAACAGCTCTCAAGTGTTGGCTGTGCCCAGACAAGGAAATATTTCCCCCACTTGCAATTTTTGATTAGCAGTGAATTCCAAAGCTGATAACACATACGTCAGAGGCTTCATTCAGCCCTTGGATTTCACACCATGAATGACTCTCCATCAGTAATGCTAATTGTACCCAGAAAAGGCAGAGAGCCAAGTCAGCAGTGTTTCACTGAAAAGCTGTCTCACCTGTCTCACACTCACAGAGACAAGGCAGCTGGAGGCACACTCTGGTGCATCAGCACCCTGGTCATGTCCTGTCACAGACATCTTTTATGAAAAATATTTCCTTAGGATTTTTCCTCCTGAGAAGCTGAGAGGCCTCAGGAACAAAGTGTAAACAATGATTATCTGCTGCTGTGGAATGCAACAGGTGCATCTGTGATTGGTCTCATGTGGTTATTTCTAATTAATGGCCAGTCACAGTCAGCCGGCTCAGACTCTGTCCAAGCCACAAACTTTTGTTATCATTCTTTCTTTTTCGATTCTTAGCCAGCCTTCTGATGAAGCCTTTTCTTCTACTCTTTTAGTATAGTTTTAATATAATATATATCAAAAAATACTAAATCAAGCCTTCTGAAACATGGAGTCAGATCCTCGTCTCCTCCCTCATCCTAAGACCCTGTGAACACTATCACAATGTCCCACTCTTTTGCCCAATATATCCACAGAGGGACAGGACTGAGGAAATTACCTCAGATGAAAAATGCAGTGGGGTTTAAGTTGGCTTTCAAGAAAGCAGAGCCAAACAACTCTCACTGCTGCAGTAGTTAAAACACCAAGTGAGACAAGCAGAAATAATTCCATTTCCTGCTATGAAGTATTTTACTGAAAGGCCAAGATTTCCAACTGCAACTCTATCAGAAGATTGAAGGAAACCCCTCAGCATTATTGTATGCAGCAAAGCTAAGAGCACAAAGATGGCTGCTTTACAGTGAACTGTGGTTTAGGATTTGATGGGGAGCACAGAGCTCTGAGCATTAAATAACTGAGCCTAATTCCACATTCACCTGAAACACTCCACTCTGGAGATGTCTGAAATGTCTCTGCAAGACTTCAGGGGGTTCATTACTGGCATTAAACATTCCCTGTTTTCAGGTAATTGTCATGCAGGGCTGCATCAGGAAACAGAGAAAGTCATTCCTGGGCTGTCAGGTTTAGGATTTCTGTGCATGCCAGCATCCTTTATGCACCTTAGGAAGAATTACCCTCCCACTACCAACTCAGTTACTTCATTATTTTAAAACACCGGCTACTTTGCACAAGTACTATTACACTATTACTTATTATCAATCAAAAAAATCTAAGCAGGATTATTACAACCAAAAATATCTAAGATACTGATCTAAAAACAGCATAAGAACAAGGCAGCCAGGAAAAACAACAGCTGGAATTCCTGACAGCAAGACCCCCATGACAGGTGAATTCAGCAAGGTGAAAATATCTGTTAAGTGCTTTATGCCACAGCCAGATACCCTTCAGAGAGAGCTGGTGCTTTGCTGAGGCTCTGGGCTCACTGAAGCTCTTCCAGGTTTAAATTTAATGAGAAGTTTTGAGCTTTACTGACAGATTACTTCAGATGCCTTTTTTTCCCTTTCTTTTTTTACTCATGAACACTTTTCAAGTACTCCATATGCTTCAAAATTCTAAGAAGAGTATATTCATCCAAATATATCCTGGGGACAGTCACTTTACACACACAAAAAATTATAAAAGCAAAAAAAACCTCTAAAAACCTTGATGAATCTGTGGAATAAGTAGCCTGTTCAGTTACTATCTGCTTTACTCTTCATGAATGTTTAAACTGAGGGAGCAGCTTTTATGAGAACTGTGTAAACTGAACTCTCAACTAAACTTCAGGCAGAAAGAAAAACTGACCAACTGGCCAAGGGGATTGCTGTGTAAGAAAACCCAGCCGCACACCTACTTCTGTGATAAAATTACAGCCTCATCACTTGTTTTGAGCCACCAGAACACTGAAGTAGGCCACAAATAAGCAATGACTTTTTGAAAGCAAATTGTTTTCTGCTCAAGTTCAAGATTGCCCTCTTGATTATCCAGCTTTGCAAGTCTCATGGATTAAGTGTAAGATCTAAGTTTCCTCTGCAGAAATTTAATATTTTCCTTGTGTTTTGTGAGGCTTGTACAGCTGTATGGCCATAAAACTCAACAGAGATAAATCCAATCAGCAATTCTGAAGTTGCCTCTCCCAGGTGGGTTTGATCTTTAAAGGTTATTTGGATTTATTAGAAGCATCTTTCATCCTGAGCAGCTGCTGGATGACATTTCTTCTGCCACCTTGTGGAGTGCTGGGCACAAATCTGAAGCTCAGAAATGGGAGTGTTGCTGACAGCAAATCATGGAGTGTCTGTGTCCAAACTGGGCAGCTTCAGTCACATCCCACTGTGGCTGCTGCTGCCTCTCCTACTCTTATTAGGTTTGACTTCCTAAGTGCCACAGTGGGCCATGGACAAGATTCCAGTCTCCTTTTATTGGAGACACCAGTTATCTCTGAAAGCCTGCAGGGTGTGAACATTCCATCATCCCCTCTGCTTTGCTGGGCCCATGATGAGCTTGTGGAGGGAGCAGCAAACCTCTGCCCTAAAGCATTTTGTCCACCAATTCTTTGCTCAAAAAGCCATTTCTCTCTGCAGCCTCTGCCTCCTCACAACACAACACAGACTGATGGAAACAAAACCTCCTCAGGCCTCACCATCTCTTGTCATAGTAGAGTTTGCCATCTTCTATCCGAGCTTCAAATCTCTGTGCTGGAGACTCTGCTGGTGTTGCTGGGAGGTGCTCAGGAGAGGAGGGGGAGGCTGGGGACAGCACAGACACTCTGGTTAAAGATCAGCACATGCCCATCTCACAGCAGCACATCTGACTGCAAAACTGCAGTTAATAAGGTTGTGTGTGCAGAAATAGCAAGCAGAGAAAGCTGCAAACTCAAATATCCATCAGGAAAATATTATATATTGTGATGAGTAACTTGACCTCTGTTCTGAATTAAAATATTCACTGAAACACAGCATTTATGTGAAAAAACATTCATGGGTAAGGGATGGACAATATGTCCTTGATTTTGTTTTAGTTATAATCCACATTGAATTAGTTAAATTTGGTTAAAATTACTGAGGCAAGTTAGTCCCACTCTGTCTTGAAATAAAGTGTAGAGGCACATCTAGAGAGCTGAAGGCATAACACTGACCTTATGTTAAGGCACCTTAACATAAGGTCAATCCCTCAATGGAGCTGACAAACAGACAAGGTGCCCAGATGCACCTGAATATAATGGAAAACTTCTTTTTTCCAGCTGTTTCAGCCACCAAAGATGCTCATGCCTCCCTTCCCATCCCTGGCAAACATAAGCACCACACAAAGAGCAGCAATTATTGCATAGCCAAACATCTGCAGTACCATTCTCTGCTCAGAGCAGCCCCCCATGAACCAGTTCCACTGCATCTGTAACTCACCTGGTCTCTTGGGTGATTTAAGCTACATGGGAAGAGAAAAAAAGCAGTGTTAGGGATCTGACAGGAGCCACAGAAGCTGCACTGATAACTGCAGATATCTTACTTTCCACACTCTGTGTATTTCTATTTTAAATGCTCTGTTAAGTGGCCTAACACATAACCAGGGTGCTCTAAACAGCCAAAGGTGCAGATAATCAGTACAATGATCCAAAAGGCCAAAAAAACAACTTGAGAGCATTCAGACAACCCACTCCAAAGAGTCAAACCCATCTAACACACTATTTTTGAATGTGATACAACATTTCTCAGGGTACACAAAATACAGGAGCTAAATCATTAGAGAAACCTCAACAGCTGGCACAAAACCAATGTTCCACTACCATCCTCAAAATGCCTTAATGAGCAGCTTATATTCTAAGAAATTAGATAAGCCTTCAAGTGCTCAGCAAGAAAACAATATCAAACCCAGAAAAAATTATAAGCATGCACACTGCCCCCTATCCAGCTTGCTGAAATCTTTTTTGTCAGCAGGGAGAAAAAAAATTAATGAAAAAATCCTACCCCACACTAAGGCTTAAACCAAAGGCAGCCTGTGATCTCCCAAAAACACACTGACATCTGCTCAGCCATGAGGAAGAAACTCCTTAACACAGCTCATCCCTTGGTTCCCACACAAGGTAACATTTTTAGGTGACAGTCATTTAAATTAGGTTAATTAAACCTCAATGAAAAAGAGGAGATACCATCTTGCTAAATCTTTTCTTGTGCTACTTCAGAAACCCTACAGGGATGAAATAGTGCCATATCTCAAAAATGAACATTAAAGAGAGCTCTGTTCTCTTCAGGAGAAAGCATTTGCCTTCTCTTGAAAATGAAGAAATACAGTCAAGCAACAATCCCTACCTTATTCAGCGTTCTTAGGTCCTCCATTATTTGCTCATCAGTCAACAAGTAATTTAGCTGAGGTATCCAGAATTAAGGTTTCCATAAGCTCTTGACAAGCAAGGCTAAAAATTAAAGGTCAATGACATTTCACTTGAGTAAATGTAAGCCAAAACGTTTCCAGGATTTTAATAAATGTCTTACTTGAGCTGTTTTTTTTGTCAGAGGAATTAATACAAGTCCATCCCCACCATCTTAGCAGCAGAGTGCAAAATCATTTTAACTTATTCAGACACAACCATCAATGAAAAACCTTGAGTGCACTGACATTTACTTCATGGAAGCATCAAGCACCAGCATTTTCAGTGGTTTTCATCTTTTATTTCTGTGGAGAAGAATCTGTGAGCTGAAACAAGACTCACTTCAGGTTTTCTACAATGAAGCTAAATCCCACCTAAACCTAGTTAAATAAAACTTTGTGTGATTGGAGATAAATAAGAGCCTACAATGCACCTGAAAAAAAACCCAAAACATTTGAAAATAGAAATTAGTGTACTACAGTCTTATTAGAGCTTTGCTGTACTTCTGTTTCTTCATAAAAAGTATTTAGCCAAAAGTATTACAATAAAGTTAACAATTGCTGGGCTGCATTTCAAGGATTTTGGTTTTGATGGACTTTAATCCTCTCCCAGTGAGCAAAGGCAGAGATTTTCACTGTGTGGTTGCTGTATCATGCTCAATTAGCAGGTCATGTTCACTATGAAACTCATTTATTTTGGATGAGATAGGTGCACTAATAAATGACTTTTTTTTTCCTGAAAGAGTGAACAGAATCTCCAACCAGGAGGAGGTTAATTGAAACTGGAGATGCTTATGACCATCCTGCATGAACTCCAAAAGTTCAAGGTTTGATATTGCCTTCAGAAAATGAGAGTCACTCAGATAAGTTTTTTTAATCTAAGAAATACAGGTTTAGAATCTAATAAGAAACCCCTGCAAAGCAAATATCCTTGCCTTCCTCTCCAGGTGAATTTAATACACAAATAGAAAAAGTGCCTATCATCACAGAGGAGCTAAAAACATATTTCCAGAAGCCAAGGAACATTTTAATTTTGAGACATGCAGCAAGGCAGATCCTAAGGATTACACAGACATGTTTTTCTGTCTCTTGTGATCGTGAAAACAAGATGAATCTTCATCTTTTCTTATTCAAAGAACAAATCTAGCATCTTTGCTTTTGCTATGCATTTCTGGATTAGAGATCTGAAGCTTTTATCAGAAATGGAAAAACTATTTGGATATGACAAATATGATCTTTCTGGCAAATGCCTTGTCACGTCTTGAAATGAGAAAAGCTCTGGCTCATGTAAAAAGCCATTTACTATCTATGGAATCAATTATCTCAGCATATATATATATATATCTAATGTTCTTTTAAAGTTTTTCTTTTGTGAAATAAATTGCCTGTAGAATTCAACTTTTTTTGTCAGTGAGAACAGTTTAATCTCATGATACTGTAAGGATTAAATTAGGATACCAAAGGATCTCTAACATATATATATATATATATATATAATTGTAGAACTGCTGGTATTGCTTTAGCACACATTACACATGACAATTGTATTTATTTCCCAGGTTAAAATCTGATCCTGGCATTTCATTTCCTTTTCCTTGCTGTACAAAACAGCTAAGGTGTGGGTAGCACAGGGGCTGCAAAGCCAGCAGTGACTCCAGGAAAGGATATCAGGGGCAGGTTTCCTCCTCTTGTCTGGGATGGGAACTGGATCATTTGGTCTCCGTCTCAGTTTCCTCGTCATAATGGGCTTCACTTCCATTGAATCTGCAGAGAAATGAAGTTGGAAAGCTGATAAGACCAGAGAGAAAGGAGTGAGAAGCAGCAGCTTTCTATACAAAGCACAGGGAAAATAATCTTTCCTCTTTCATTCAGCAAATTGGATTTTTTTTTTTTTTTTTTTTTTTTTTTTTTTTTGGTGTGTGTGTGTGTGTGTGTGCATGCAAGTGCTGACAGTGAATCCAGGTTCTCTCCCATCAGGTCACTGTTCAGTGCTGCACTGCCATGGTTACAGCTGCTCCAGGTACTGATAAGCAGCACAATGATGCTACAAGGATTCAAGGCAAGTCCCTTTCATGCTCACCATATCTGCTGGGGAACAGATTTAAAAGGCCAAGCTCATGGAGTTCTTTCCCAGCCCAACTCAGATCATTAATAGCATGTACAACATCAGCTACAAATCAATTGCTCTCTCATCTTCAAGGCAGAAAAACAGCTTTGTCAAAAGATTAGAGGAAATTTCTGCATTGAAGACTGATACAAGTCTGCTGGAGTGATTTCAAACAAACAGTATTTAAATTCAGATTACCTAAGAATGATTAATGAAATGAGCCTAATTAATAACACACAGAGCAGCAGCTGACAGGAAGTAAACTGCAGCATATGCACTGGGGAAAAAGAAAGTCTGTTAAAAACCTAAACGCCAGTCTCATCACCAAGTAATTATCTGAACTTATTTTGTCCAAATGCCTACAGGTAACCTTTACTGAACAACTGCACTAAACTCTCACAACTCATTCCTTAATTCATCAAGGTATGTTGAACTGGCAGTCAAAAGACCACACCATAAATGCCAAACATCATCCCACCTCCCTTTCTCTGAGCTGAGATTTACTGGCTCATCTCTAAGCACCCCTGAATCACCCTCTGGGAAGCATTTCCATCTGGGGAGCCCCTTTGGCTCCCACTAGACACAAAAACCTTGAGCAGCTCTGCCTGTGCCAAATACACCAAATTCCTTCTCTGCTCATCTCAAGGGTGAACAAGGATGACCATGAGACCAGATTTCATAAATAAATAAAAGTTACCAGGGAAACAGCATAACTCAAGATGCTTTCCAGTCCACATCAGCCCTAAGAGTTTATATTAAGCCAAGAGCACCATTTAATATACCAAAACAGGGTTTAATTCTCACTTCTGAGTATTAACTACATTATTAGTGAATATAAAACCTGTAAATACTATGCAAGAAATATAGGAAGGGTGTAATTCATGGACAGGCCTCAGCAACCAAATCACACTACCAGTCCATAAAGTGAGGGAGCTGCTCCCAAAGAACATCAAACCTTTTGGCTCAGCACCACAGGAACAGAATTCTGCAGGAATAATTAACCCCTGACTGAGCTGCCCTGTGTCCACCACCACCACAGAGCACTGCAAGGCACCAGGGGTGTAGGGGGATATAAGATGACAAAGGATAGTGTAGAAAGTAATCTTACCCCTAAGGAGTTGCAGCTGGGCCAATTATCAAAGATTAGGAACAGGCCTGACTCTACAGGCCAGAGCTGTAAGCAATGAGAAGAAGATGCTATAACAGAGTGGGGTGGCTGGGTGAGAAGGGAACTGGAGTCAGTTGGTGCTTTGTGAAGAAGAGTCAGTGCTCTGAGGAGCTGCCCACGATAAACACCAAGGTGTGAAACTTTTGTGATAAGGAGACAACAATATGGAACCCCTGCAATGACAACACAAGGGTACCAACTGTCTCAAAAAAATCTGTCCATTTAATATAAATTTTTTAGAGCCTGGACACAAATGTAACCCACAATCTTTGTTTTCTGGCTTTAAGCAGCAGGTTTCAACCTTTATTGTTTGGCTTTCTTCAACTGCTTGACCACCCACTCCTGCAGCAAGGAAAGGACACAGCTTTAAAAGCTTCCATTATTGATTAGGCCAATATTGTGACATATCTCAACAGTTTTATTGCTGCATCAGGGAACCAAAGCAGCCTCTCTCCCTGCATATCAGCAAGGCCATCATCCCCTCTGCTGCTCCACTGGCACTGCTTGATTCCCCTGTTAACAATTCACTGAATTTGGAGCTGCTTTCTCCATTCAAAGGCCATCAATTCGTGCTCTGCCCCTCTTGGCATTTCCCACCAGCTGTGTAAACCAGCACTGACATCTTCACAGCTCTTTTCCTAAGCAGCAGGAGCAGAGTGGCTAACACAAATGACAGGTGCTTATCATCTTTACCTCCTGTTAATTCCATGGTTAGCTTTTCATTCTCAATCATCTTCTTCTTCTCTTCCAACTCTGCTATCAGATTTTCCTTAAGCTCAATTTTCTTATCTTCAAACTCCTTTGCTGCTGCTTTCTTTTCCTTCACATAATTTTTCTCCACCTGATCTGTCTAATGCAAAACCCAAGGAGCAAGAAGGTTAATTAAGGACTCAAGTTAATTATATCACAACAGCTTTTCAAATGCTTTATTGATCAGCTTTTCAGTTCACAACTGGCCCAAGTTCTAAAGATTATCAATATTCACAATCTACAGAAAAACACCCAAATACCATTTAGTGCTATAATATTGGCAAAAGAATGAGTTGTAAAAAGACATTTCAATGCTGCACAACAAATCAAGTCCCTAGAAGAGAGCTCTGCTGATTTATAATCAGCACTCATCAATTTAAAAACCCCTTTTTGACCAGCCCAATGCACAGCCAGATACAAGAGCCCAACAGCAAATATTTAATTCTATTTTAAAAACAAAGTGCAGAAGTTACTTGAGGTAATACCAGCAGTAAGCTCTACTACATCTCAAGTGCAACAAGGCAGCCAGAGGAAGAAAATTTCTTTAAACCTTCTGGGAAAACAAGCCCAAATACTGGCTGATGAAACAAGGTTTATGCCTCTTCCATCTAATTAATGCATATTTTTGATAAATTAAGAGTACTTACTTCCAGCTGCAGGAACAGTTCTGAAACACAAGAAAGACTTAATTTATTACCTTCAAAGCTGTACCAAATTACTTCCTTAACGTTTTAAGCCATTGAATATTGCAGCCAAGACAGGCAGTGAAGCAAATAATTCATGTACCTATCCAATCTCTACTCTGACTTCACAGCTTTATGCTGAAAATAAAGTGACTATGAAAAAGTCCCACAAAAATACACTGTTACAGATTGTCACCTCAAAAAGCTTCCACTATTCCACACTATTCAGTTCAGGCTGTAGTAGCAACACTCTACTACTCTGTTATTTAAAAAAAAAATTAAGAACAGTAGTAGATATACACCAAATATAAGAATGCTGTAATAAAAATCAAACTTGCTGTAATAAAAATCAAACTTTCTATTTGCAAAGCATGAAAGCAGCATTATGTAGATAATCAAATGCAGGTAAATGGAAACTGTTGGTTTAACAAACCTCAGCTTGGCAAGGACAAACATAAAAGAGCTATATTCCTGTAGTACAAGGCAGCTGGATTTTTTACTCATGAAATTCCAAGTGATCATCACCTGCCCTCCTGTGGAAGAACTCTGCTGCTGCAGCACTGCTCGTGGCCAGCCAGAAATACCAGTTTGCACTGGGCCTTAATTGTATCAGAACAGCCCAGGCCTGTCAGGATGCAGCTCTAGTGCATATGAAAGGTCTTTTTGGAGGTGTTTTCCACCCTAAATCATTAGTGAAATTCATCTCAGGAGACAGGTTCCTGACAACAAGAAGTTGTTCAAACCACTTCAGCTCCTCAAGTAAATCCTTTACCTTTCCCAGGCACTTTCAGAAATACAGAACTGTTTGTTTTTGCTAAAGGAGAAGCAGCTGCATTTCCTATATCCACACAATGCCTTCTGTAAAAGGCCCTGATTCAATATCCAAGGTGAGAACTACTGGAAAGGGAAAAGGAAAGAGAGAGGGAAAGCACCTGGGTCTGATTCCCAAGCCATTCCTCTGTAGCAACATAACAAAACCACCCAGAAGGACAAGCACTGGGCACTTGAAAAATTAACTTTGCTCCTTGAAACAGAGCAGTGCCCAAAGCCCAGGCAGCCAAAGGCTTCAGCTGGGGCCACCAAACAACAAAGCAAAGTGGGACACTGTGGGATAGAAAAAAGGGAATAATCTTTTTATTTGTGCTGCTTCACACAAATGAAGGCTAAAACTGTTTATCAGGCAGCAAACAATGCTGATCAAGGAAAGAAAATCATCAAGGCAGAGCCTGTCATGTTTGGTGTACTCTGGGAGCCCCAGCAAGTTCCTCTTCTTTAAAGGACAGAATTACCTGTTTTTTTACTTCAGTGTTATACAAAACACACATTTAAGTTATTTGCAGTGTCTTAGAAATTCCACTCACCTGCATTTCTTATCCTTTCTTTGTACTGCTGGTCCAGCTTCTTCATCCTTTTCTGATATTCCTGAAGAGTACCTAGTGGAAATAAATTGTAGATTCCCATTGTATTTCTTTCCCCCAGTATTAAATATCCTCAAGGAGTCAGGCACCACTCAAAGCACATTCCCTGCTTTTGTAAAAAGTGGATTACTCCTTTTAAGGAGTGTTTTAGCAGAGAGGCTTAACTACAAATGGAGTTAATATGGAGAAAAGATGGGAAGCAGGTGACATTTTTAATCCTGCAGCACAGCTGAGAGCCAACATGCAGTGAAAGATGCTGCTCCCATCCTTTGAAAAGTGCTGAAAATAAAAAACCAAAGCTACTTTTCTAAGCTTACCTTCTTGCAGCTGCTGTAACTGCCTCTTCAGAGACGCCAGTTTGTCCTGATACATCCTGCAAGCACAGCAGGAAACTTTAAACGCCAAGCACTCATTGTTTATTGCACCATCTCTTGAGGTTACATGTTTACACAGAATCAAAAACTTCTCAGAACTTCAGGAAACAAGTGAGCTGCAAACTTAAAGAATTTTATTCCCATGAAAGGTTCTCATTCTGTCTTAAAAATTGGTTTAAAATTTGGATAAAATACAATTTTTTTTGTTGCTGTTGTATCCTAAAATGAAATTTAGATCTACAAACATCAGAAACTTTACAGCAGAATTATTCTTGCACTATGCCAAGTTTTATTAGCTGTGTACTAGCTGCCCAACATTATTTTAAAAACCCACTGAAGTCTACTCCTGGTGCTGCTGCAAGCCTGCATTTCTTTTACCTCACACTTGTGGTTTAACACTGGCCAAGTCTTCCTGACCTATATAAAAAACAGGTCTCTGCCAGTAAGCAAGAACTCAAAATATTGCAAATTCTCCTACACACCATGGGCAGACTGTTTCAAGTCTCCCAAAAGTCCATTTCTGGTTCAGGACTAGAATTCAATTGTTTAAGGCATTTGGATAGGATTTTACTTTTCTTTAGCTTATCTAAAGCAGAACCTTTATTTTATTTGAAGGATTTATCTGCAGCAGGATCCATTTGCAGCAGATCCCAGAACTCATAATTATTTCTTTGCCTAAAACAGCAGCAGCCCTTAATTTCTTGAATTTATATAGAACAGAGAAAGTAACTGGGGAGAACAGAAATAAAAGTGTATGGACTCACGAGCTGTTCCACTGGGGTAAGGACTTAAAACTCCCAATCTTGGCACAAAACTTTGCCAAATTTTATGCAATAAACACCCCTAAACCCACAAATAGATAGAACATCACCTTATTTGTATTTGGAATGGGTTACTTACTGTTCTTTCATTTCTACAAAGTCCTCCTCCTCGTGCTTTGCCAGGTCTGTTTCACTGGCATCCTCAGTGTCTAAACAAGGCAAAAAACAACTTGCTTAAATTGACAAAGTATTTAAAAAAGAAAAACCAAACTCAGTAGTAAATTATTTAAAAACAAGGAAACAGGCACACAAAAAAGAAATCCCCAAACCTCAGACAATTTAGCATCAAAGACAACCTGAGAGATGAATTCAGGAGGGAAATGAAACATCTCATGTTCCTGCAACTGTGAGTTTTGCATGAACAGCTTCAACCTCAGCCTGGGAATTTCTTCTCATTTAAGATGAGGGGCTCTACATTAATACTCACACACAGGTGAGACACAAACAGCCTGAAGACTCTGAAAGACATTTCACAAACCTGTTACTGGAGTTCCCACCCACTCAGTGCTGCTCAGGTTGACCACAAAGCTCTCAGCAAAGGGAGCAGTTACTGCCTGGGACCTGAGCTTCTCACCTATACTTCACTTAGTACTGCAGCATTCAGATACCAGCACTGCCATAGAGATAGCTGCACTTTATAAACAGCATAAACTGTAAATAAAGTCAATCACTTTATTGCCAGTTTGCTGCTAAGACTTTTCAGGCTTTTATTTGTAACACGTGGGGAGCCAAGAATCCATTACCTTGCCAAAGAGGGGCAAGTGCCTCCAGACTTTACAGGGTACAGCTGAGAAACCTAAACCACAGCTAATTCACTACACATGGCTGGGAAGCCCAGCCCCTTAAATCAAACCTTAGATTTTTCTTAAACTACAAACAGTTTAAACTTAAGATAAAATTTAAAGCACCAAAGATAAACCAAGAAGGTTTTTAACTGCAAGAAATGTACTTCAATGTATGGGCCAGCACAAAGGATTTCCATACTCTGTTAGGAAATCCTTTGTGGATTTCTGACCACTGACCCTGTCTCCCTCTGCATGTTTAATACGCTTAATATTATCTCATCTGTAACCAGAGGGGATGGGGACTCGGCTGCCAGTAACAGGCACCGTCCAAGAGTCCTCCTACACCCCCCTTATCTATCGCTTTATGCCCTCTGCACTCTTGGCTACCTTGGGTTTTTGCTTAATTTCCTCTTCTCCCTCCCTCTCTAGTTCTTGTGCTGTCACATCCTCCTCCCCTACTATACTTTTTCTAATTCTGTCCTTCCCCGTTCACACCACGGAGTCAGAACCCATACCCCGGATGTCTCCGCTGTTTTCCCTCTGCTGTCGCACCCAGTCCCTGCCCAGCGCTCCCCGTGTCCCACTGTCCCTGCTCCCCTGGGAAGCCACGGCTCCGCCTGTCCAGCGGCTTCTCTGCTTCACTGTTCCTCGGGAGCCGCTGCCCCCTGACAGCACCGTGTTTCCCTCGGCTGCTCTCGCAGCCCGAGCCCCTGAAGCCCCAGCCCTTCCCCAAACACCGTGAGGAATGGAGCGCTCCCCTCACACCCCCCGGGAGAGCCCCCGCTCCATCCCCCCGTCCCCGGGCACCGGCCCGCCCCCTCCCCACACACCCTCATCGGAGTCGCGGGCCCGGGCGCTCCGCTCGCCGTCCTCCTCCTCGGCGCTCTCCAGCTCCTCCTCCTCGTAGTAGTCGGGCGCGGGGGCCATGGCGGGGGCGGGCGGCCCCGGCGGGGCTGAGGGCGGCGCGGACACGAGCCCGGCCGCGCTCATGGCCGCGGGCGGGACGGGACGGAGCGGCCGCCGCTCGGCAACCGCGGCGGGAACCGCGGCCGCGCTTCCGCTTCCGGGCGGCGCCGGGGCCGCCGCGCCCCCGCCCGGCCAGCGCGGGCCCTGCGGGTCTGAGGGTTGCGGGTTCGAGTCCCGGTCCCGTCCGGTGCGTGGCACGGGTCTGGGCTGTGCTGGCGGTAGCGTTTAACTCCTCGGCGGCTTGCAGCCACCTGCGCTCCTGTTCGTGGGACGGGCTCTGCTCAGAGGTGCCAAGAGATAGGACAAGAGCAACGGGCAGAAACATGCACAAGGAGTTCCACCTAGAGATGAGGAAGAGCTTCTTCACTGTGCAGTGACCGAGCAGCAGAACACAGACCAAAGAGGGTGTGGAGTGTCCCTCTCTGGGGATATTCCAATCCTGTGCCTCGTGCTCTGGGATGACCCTGCCGGAGCTGATGATCCCACTGTGATTCCTTCCAACCTGGCCCATTCAGTGATACACACAGCAGTCCCTTGCTCAGTGGAGGATGGACTCGTTAGGACACTCGCACTCTATAGAATTTATTTATTATATTTTAATAGAGAAATTACTTCCACGTTCCTCCCGGCAGAGCCCCGCCACAGAGAGCCCTGTGATCTCACCCAGGTGATTCAGGTGCCTCGTGCCGATGAACAGCAGCTTTGGTAGGACACGTGCCTCACATCTGCCAGGTACTGCTTATTCTCCTGACTGGGCACTGCCACAAAATTAAAGATCAAGACACATGTTCTGTGTTGAGTCCTATGCAGGGTCCCACTACCATCTGAAAATGCCTCACAGTGGCATTTTTGAGTAAATATCTCATGTATCTTATTTCTGCAGCTCTAATTCGCCTGGGAACGACTAATTAATCTCATCACCTCCAGCACAGCCACACTAATCGCTCACCTTCAGCTGCGAGGTGCATTCCTCACATGCACAGCTTATTGACTCACAGAGGCACTACAAACACCTCAGCGAGGGGAAGAAAATGGGTTTGATCTGAAGCTCCGAGCTCCAGAACCTGCAGCGCCTCTCCCAACCCGCCGAGCCGGGTGCTCAGCGCCCAGAGCAGCAGCAGGTCGGTCACAGCGTGTTCTCAACGGGGCAGCGATAACGCAGCGCAGCCACTCGGCTTTCCTGCCGATCACCCCAAAGGTCTGTTTGCCCAGACTGACAATTTTTAACTCGGAACACCCATGCCAAATATGCTCCATGCCTTTCCTTAAGTCAATATTGCCTCTAACATGGGACGGGGCTGAGGCACGGCCAAAAGCCAGCACCACCCCCGAGCAGCTCCCAGAACTTCTGGGAGCGTTTTTGTCCCGGGGGAGAGACCCCACCAGAGCTGCCCACCACCACGCCTTTCCCAAGGCATGCTGTGGGTTATCAGCACGTTGGAAACCCCTCCTTTCCCTTCTCCGCACTCAGGCAGCGCGGCTGGCACGGCTGCCCGCGGCCCCGGGGTGAACAGGAAAGGGCGGGGTGGCGGTGCCACATCGCATGAGCTCCTGGTGCCCATGGCTCTGTGCTCTCCCCGCGCTCACACCTGCCTGGAGCTCCTAAAGCACTCCCAAAGCCATCCAGACACTCTGCTAAAAATAGAAACGGGACTGCGGGACTCAAGAACTAACCAGAGCCCCCTCGGAGCTTTACAAACACCAGCGTTTCCCCTTTCTCCCCCATTTCCTGTCTGTATCTGTTCCATCTGTCCGCACACTCGGCTCACAGGCTCCCCTGCCAGCCGGCTTTGTGCTGCTGGGGACACCAAACCAGTTCTGAGTGTGCCTGAGCCTCAGCAGCCCTCCCCAGGATGGTCTGCCCTGCCTCGCTGCTGCCTCAGCACGTCCTGCTCGGAGCTGAGTGCCCTCCCAGCACAGCCCTTCCACATCGGGCAGGTGCCGGCACCAGCACAGGGCACAGGAACCCCCTGAGCAGGAGCCAGTGGGTAAAAAAACTGCAAACTGCAAAACTTTAGCTCGTTCTGTGGTCAAAACCGGGATCTCAAAGCTGCGGCTCCCTCCGTGCTAATTCCTCCTGTTTAATAGGAGCCTGCTGGAGACACCCTCTGCTGTCATCTCTCAGGCATTCAGTGGGAACACGAGGGAGGAGGCTCAGCTTTAAGGAATGCCATGTTTCCCTTACAAACGCAGAAACTTAACTGTCTCCGCCCCAAGGAGCTGTCAGGGAAAGTGTAAAGCTCCCCTTCGAGCTGTTGTTGTTGGCTCCTGCTTCTATCGGAGATGTTCTCCTCACAACTCCCTCAGTGCTTTGTACTCGCTCAGTTTGGGGAGGGATCTCTGCCTCCTGCTTGCTCAGCACCAGCTTTTCACAGGGCTGCTGACAGATGGGTCGTGCTCACTCCGCTCTTCTTTCCACTCGTAAGAAAGAGGGGGAAAAAAAGGGTTCTGGAGCTCAGCTTATAAACAGGAAACTCATTGTGTGAAATTACTCAACTACACTGAGAAGAGCTGTATTGTACCTTGGCCTCTGAGCACAGGACACACCAACACCCCTCATCGGGGACTCAGGGCTCTCAGGTTTCTGTACCTGTGGTTTCACACAGCACTCTGAGGATGGTTCTAGAAGCCCAAGAAGGGGAACAGCTGTCAGGAGCGAGTTGGCAGAATGAGGCTGCATGAAGTACTGGCAGATAAAGCTCTGCTCCTTCAGTTTTATTTAGAAAAATGAAGTAATTAACCCTGCCTGTCAAATAAGTCTCTACAACTAAGAAGTGTAAAGGTTCAGAGGCCACCAAGTGTGGCAGAAACAGCATGAACACACCTTACCCTGCCTCTGCTCTGAGCAATTCCTAGCAGAGCTCTCAACCCCTGCTACAGCTCCTTTTCCTGTGGGGCTTTGCTGCCAAATCCCAGCTGCTTCTTTTGGTACAGGGGCCTATTCCTGCCACAGGACACAGAGTCCTGTCCTGTCAGGGCTCCCCTAACACCTGCAGCACAGGACTGAACACTCTGAGCTGCCTTTTTACTGGGCCCAAGCACTGTCCCCTCACACAGGAGGTGGTTGTGGGTCCCAACAGCCCGCACACCTGAGAGCACTACAGACCCTGACAATGCAGACAAACACGCACACAAACACCTTTAAACTAATTATGGCCCTGACACTTTTCCACACACACACCGGAGCCTGATATAGTCCCAACATCCATTCCCCATACTGAGACCACTGCAGACCGCAGCAACCCGGCACGCACCTGAGGTTTCCATAGCCCCTGAAACCACTATGGGTCCATAAGCCCTCACACACACAGACCTGCTCCGGGCCAACCAGCCCCGCGCACACCTGAGACCACTATAGGTCCTAACACCCCTCACGCACAGCGGAGTGCTGCTCTCCCCGTGCCCCTCACGGCGCTCCCGCCATTGCCCTCCCTCAGAGCCCGCTCCCTCCGCGGCACCGCGCAGGCGCTTCAATCGAGCACCGATGGCTCGGTGAGGCGGTGCCGCTCAGCGGCCCGGCCCGAGCTGCCAGGCGGCGCAGCCGAGCGCCGAGCGGGGCCGGGCAGGAAGCGGCGGTGACGGGCACGGCCCGGCGGACACGCTCCGTCCCCCTCTCCTCCTTCTCCTCCTCCTCCTCCTCGTTCCTCCCCGCCCGGGCCCCGCGGACGTGGCCCGCTGCCGCCGGCCGGCACCAGGTGAGGCACCGGCAGAGGGAGCGGCACCGCTGACAGGCGGGTCGCGGCGGGGCGCGGAGGGCAGGGGGCAGCGCTGGGGCTGGCAGCGCGGTCGGGGCTGATACCGGCACTTCTCGGCGTTCGGGGCTGGTTAAGGCACTTCGCGGGGCTCGGCTGTCCCGGGTGCCTCACGGCAGGGGCTGCTTGGGGCCGGGGCAGCTCCCGCGGGGCTGTGAGTGCGGGCTGTGCGGTCTGAGAGAGCCTGGCCGGGCAGGACAGGGCAGCTCCCCGCACCCCGTGCCGGGGCACCGCGAACAGCCGCTCCTCCCTTCTCTTCTCCCCTCGCTTCCCTTCTCCCTCCGTTCCTTCCCTCGCTGCCGTGTGCCGGGAGCTGTCCCCGGGCGCTCTCTGCAAGTGGGAGCTCCAGCAGAGCAGCCCCGAGCGGACGGGAACGCCCCGGTAGGAGCGTGGGGAGCGCAGGGAGAGCGGGCGCTGCCTCCACCTGGGGCCGGGCAGGGCTCGGAGAGCGGCGCTGCCCCGGGATCGCTCCGGGATCCGTGCGAGCCCGTGAATCCCGGGAAAGAAGAGGGAGCTGCGTTCCTGTCAGCTCTGAGCGGAGTTGGAAGCAATGACGTCGGTGCGGTGCGAGCAGATGTCTCTGTCCTTTTAATGACACCCAGAAATGGTTTGCTGTAGGTGCTGGATGCCATCGAGCAGCACTCGCACTTGCGTGGGAAGGAGAAGGAAGGAGGACACGAGGCAAGTACTCAGCCTTCAGAATTCTGTTGTATAAATACATCTCCTCGTGTCTCCTCACCCCCCTTCCCCAGTAACGTGAGTGGAATGAATTCCCTAATCCTACAACTGTGGCAGTTCTAAACTTCGGTAGCCCTGGTTGATTCCTGGTTTTCCCTGCTCCCTTCCTGAGCCTGGGCAGAAGTGCCAGCTCGGAGCTGGGTTTGCTGTCCCCAGCTGGGGGAGAAGCCCGTGGGACACTGAAGCTCTGGGAGCTGTGTGCAAGGCTGGGCTCACGCACAGCCCAGCCCAGCAGCAGCTCCGTGTTTGTTTAAAAACAGCCAAGCGGGCGGTGCTGATTCCAGCCCTGCTTGTGCCAGGAGGATTTGGGATCTCCCTGCCCGTCTGTGTGGACAGTGATCCACGAAAGAAAGTGGAAGCAGTCGGGCTCTGCATCCACGTGGATGCAGTTCCACAGGGTGATTTCAGGTTGCTGGGTGCAGCAGTGCTGGCTGAGGTTTGTGGTGCTGATGTTGTTGAGAATAAGTGGGCTCCACTCTGCTCCCTAAGGTCTGCTGACATATTTTAGCAAATGTTTAGAATGCTGCAGTGCTGGCAGTGATGCAGCTTGTTCTGCCAGTGGTCATTACTGTGATGTATCCCATACCAGATCTGTGAGAGGACACGTGTTGGTGTTTCTGTGTTGAGGGATTGTTTGTGGAAAGAGATAATACACCATGCCTGTCCTCTCTATGAGCTTAAAATGGGGCTATTTCTGGTAGGTAGCTATTTTTGTGTTCTCAGGGGCTAATATAACAATATAGGGCATTTTTAAAATATAAATACCTGTCTGCAATCTGTCTTTTAACACTGAGCTCCATACAGATATCTGACAATTCTTCTGTGCACCCACAGTGAGGCTGCAAGCTGTTCCTATCTGCATAAATGTCTCATTTATCAAATCCAGATTTCTTATTTGCTGTCCAACTCATCATATAACTTCCTCTGGCATCTGATTTGAGGAAACCTTGAGCTGGGTTGTTTCCATCCACCCTTCTCTGTACAAGAGCTTTCAGATTGCAAACTAATTCTTGTTTGTGTGTGTGTTATTTACAGTGATTCTCTCTAAGCACTTCCCTTTTACTGTGTTGCATCATTATCAGTTAAAAAGGATCTTAGCAAGTCAAAGCTTTTAAAGATGAGGTATTTCTACTTGTGTGCATTCTAAACGTGGCTCTTGCATCAACAGCGTTTCACTGTTAGATTTGTTTTCCATTATGTGTTGCTGGATGGGGGAAACTTTCAGCAGGAGTGAGCTCTGTTCCTTCTGAGTAACCTGCTGTGTTCTTTTAAAGGAAAAGCCCTGTTAGGATGGAGCAGGGCTGGAGTTTGCTGGGGAGCAGAGGAGGAGCAGGGCAGTGGTCAGAGAGTTTGGAGCAGGAACACAGACTCGTTGTGTTCTCCTCTTACAGGTTTTTGTTCCAGGTTGTTCTGCAGCCTCGTGGGATGCTGCAACATCCAGGTTATGAGGAATGCCAGGGAGGGAGGTGTTTGTGGAACACTTTACATTTTATTTATTTTTTGCTTTTGCCCAAAAACAAAAGGTGTCTAAGGTTAATGATTTTAAATAGGAAATACATATTTTGTTTTAAGACAGAGCTCAGAGTCTTTAAACAGGACCCCTCTACAGTTCAGTCACAGCATTTACACCAAACTGAGTTTGAATAAAAGTGCAGTTTTGGAATCAAAGGTGTTCAAGAAGTAGATTTTTATAAAGTTCTCTTTCAGCACATGCTCAACTTTATTAATGGACATGCTTTCACACATCAGGGAAAAATTCAAAAAGTGAACCCAAAAGAGTATTTTGTTTCATGCTTGCTGTTTTCAAACTACTTCCTCATTTGGAGGCCATTGATTAAACCAGGAGGATCTGCTTGCCCTTGGCTGTGTAATAAACATGATGCAACTGCCTGGTGCCTGCTTGGTCATCAGTTCTTCAGGGGCAGCTCAGTGAGTATCCCTGACAGTCTTTTTATCACTCCCTGAAATCACTGTGGCAGCTTTGCTCTCATTTTCTGAGTGAAGTGTGTTTTAGAAAGTATTGATCTGGTAAATTTAGGGTTCCCTCTGGGTGAAAAGAAGAAAATCTGATTTCTACAGGGGCAGCACAGGTTTTGACTTTTCATTGTGATGTGTAGTGGCACTGTGTGTCAGGAACTCTCATCTGTGATTGTCTCAGCTCCTCATTAATGAGGGGGAAAGCTCAAATAGAAATTAAAGTAAATTAATTTGGTGTGGTCATCCATCTCTTAAGGTACCTAAGGATGTTGGAAATCCAGATTATTAATGGTACTCTGGCAGCTTCTCAATTGTTATAAAGCCCCATTTCCAGCATTAAAGAGCAACGTTCCTAAAATGACATCTTGTCCTTATTCTGTACAACTAAACCATGGGAATTCACTTCTAAAATCCCATAGGAAATATGAAAAATATATATTTTTAAAGACCAGTAGGTTTTTGCTCTAAGATTCAAGAAATCTGGAGTACTGCTAGTATTCATTTTAAAAGTATTTTTAATTTATTTAAATGAATTAAATACTAAAATTAAGTTGGCTAATAAGTTTGTTCTTATTCAGGATGGCAAAGTACACACTGGATTTGAGCAGGTTGGAAGATTTCTTGTCCATATACTCATGTTTGTGTCACAAATTGTTAGTTTAATTTGTAAGGGCAGGGAAATTTCAAATTTAATATAGGGAGCTTACAAAACAAGTTTGTCTGAGTTGCTAATGAACTAGGCACTTATGCCCTTGGACAGGTAATAGCTTGATGTTGATGTAATTACTTTTTTTCCCCACCCTGAATATTAGGTCAAACTGGACTCTGGTTGATTTAGAATTTAATGACACCAGTCATTCTGTGGGAGCCTGTGGTCACTCATGTTCCCTCCTTGGCTACTAAAGGCTTTCAAATAGGGACATTCTCCCAATCTGGTCTCCATTTGTGCCTCCTCCTGCTGTCACTGTTAATTATGATGCTGGGTTACCTGAGAGCCCAAGGAATTCCTCAAAAGAAAGGCAAATGGTGACATTGGTGTTGCATGAGTTTGATTTGGGATGAGCAGGTTTGGTGCTGCTGTCTTTTGGAAGAGAGGGAAAAAGTTGTTTTTAGGAAATTGTCACTGTGAGAGTGGAGATGTTAACCCAAAATCCTGGCTAAACATCCAGCTGCATTCCCCTGGAGTCTAAAACACACACATGGGTTTGGTTTCGGTTTGTTACTTTTCTACAGAAAGTTCTTCCTGTATTTTCTGCACCCAGGATCCCTGTGGTGCAGAACCTGGCACTGGTGCAATGGATCTTGTATGCAGTGTGTGTATTTCCACACATATCAAGCAGTTTAGGATGAAATATGTTGGGACTACCAGATACCATCAACATTTTGTGAGCAGGATGTCATTATTAGATTGGAACTGATGAATGTCAAACATTGTGGTAAGTCTGTTTTTAGAGAGATGCAGACTGTGCTCACTTCCTACATTAAACCTCATTTTCCCCTAATTTTTATGTGTGAGCGGTGATTCTGTTGCACAGAATCTGGCATAATATTGAGCAGATTTATTTAGTGTTGCCCTTGAACGTTGTGAGTGTTTAAGCCAGATTTACAGGAACACTGTCAGTGATGATTCATGTTGAGATGATGTTTTTCTCCCTTGTAATGGAACATATGGGACTGTGTAGCATATGGTACCACTGAAAATTGTTAAATGTGGAGCACTGATTTATTACACAGCAAAAAGGGTTGGGGTTTTCAGTCTAACACTGAGCACAGAGCTTGTAAACAGCTCTGGCTGTTGGTTTGTGTTGGGTGCACTACTGTGTTGTGTGGTAATTTCAAAGGATTCCTTTAAATGGCAACAGAATGCTTCAAAAGTTGAGTGTCTGCCCTTTTGCTATGGTACAGCCTTGCTCTGTGGGATGACAGCTTAAAAAACCTGAAAAAAAAAATCCTTTCTCTCTCAGATGGGAAGCAGAGGTATTAAAATGTGTAAATATTTTTCTTCCAGTCTTACTATCCAAAACACCTTCCTTCTGTGTTTTGTTTGTGTTATTTTGTCTTTATGTGACTTCTGGAGTGTTGGTTTATGTTTTTATATTGAGGGAGGGAGAGGAAACAAACACACACCTTGGTCCTTGCAGTGCACAGGGGAAAGTGGACTAAAGTGCAGCTGCAGAGAACATAAATTCCAGTCACCTATTTCCTTGTGCTCTCCTGTTTTTCCTAACTCTTCATCTTTGGATGATTGTAATCTCTCCAGAGCAGGCATTGCTTCTGCTCTGGCTCAGTGGGGTCTTGCTGCAGGGTAACTGAAGCTCCCAGGTGCTCTGGTCATACATCGGTAATTAATGGCTGCTCACAAATCTTCATTGATTAATCTTTTTCAGAAATGATTTAAGCAAGAAACTTCATTTAAACCTTAGAATGGTGCTTGTGTTTGTCTTTCTTTTTTCCTAACAACTCGATTTATTTGTGCATCTTAAAGTACTGATTAAAACTGACTTTATGCTAAATTTAGTTTTGTTAGGCCAAAAGTACATAATTAAGAAAGAATATTTATTGTAAATTTTTGAGATAAAAGTCAGATGAACCTTTTTTCCTCCTTAGTGACAATCTGCCTCTCAGTTCAGGGTTTCTTGTGTGTCTCTGCTTATTCTCCCTGGTTCAGGTAAAGTTTGAGCATGCTGTGTCCTTTAGAATGCCAGCAGATATTTGACATCATTAAAAACTGCTGTTATTTAATAAAAGGAAGTTGTATCTACCCTGGAGGGAATTAACTAATGACCTCTTGTTAACCATCGCCTTCAGGATCTTAGATCCTCCCTTTGCTTGCCTCATCCTTAGTCATACATTGGAAGAGGAAAACAGGCTTTTTTTCCCTCCCTCCTTCCCTCCCAAACTCTTGAGCAGTTTCTCAACTGGAGGTGAACTGCTGGTTGACCTAAACCCTGTGAGGAAACTCACGTGGGGACCACGCTCCCATTCCCCCTGTTAAAACTCCCAGCATCTCAATTAACTCCAATTCCCAGCCTTAGCCTGCACATTAAATATTTTTTAAAAAAGCATTAACCCAAATGAATTTGAATTTCTGGCATTTCTAATCTCAACCCTGGCAGTGGTGTCAGTTTTAGCTCTTGAAAAGAGGGGAAAAACATTTCTTATCTGGAAAGTATGCGAGTGGCAGAGCAGATAAGATAATTGAGCCCTAAATGTGAGCTGGGATGGAAACAGGCTCTGTTGAGAGTCAGGTCTCATCTGCTGTGCCACAGTCCAGTGGTGCTTTAATGCATAATAAAAATCCAGGGAGTTTGGTCTTCCTGGGCAGGACACAGGGAATTTTCTCTCTGCTGCTTTTTCATTAAGAGACACGAGCCTTTAGCTGCAGTGTGAGACATTCATGTTCTCAGAGTCAGGAGTTTTCTGTCATTTGGGAGGCAGACAGCCAAAAATAGGATTTTATGGCTCTCCTGCCTGTAACAACAGTTAGCTGCTAAAGTGAGGAATAAAAATTAAAAACCTTCCAACTTGTTGTTCCACTCAGGCAGCCTTTTCTCAAAATTCCTTGTGTGTTTTTTATATGTGTGGGGATCCCCACAGAGGATAACAAATTTTCCATTTCCAGCTCTTCCTTGGACTTGGCTCCTGCTGTGGTTTTGAGGTTGTGTGGCATGGCTCACATGGGTGGGAGGGAGCAGCACAGGTACCTAAAACCAGAATAAATGAGTAACTACAGGAATTACTGTTTTGCTACACAAAGACTTATTTTCTTCTGTTTGCTCCAACACTGCTTTTGTAGTTTTCCACTTGGTATCATAGGGTTGCCTTACTAGAAAGTACATTACTCCAAATGAAGTTAGGCTCTTACAGAATGAGACATAAGAGTGTTTTTGTTGCAAAAATCAGTATTTGGCTTAATATTTTACTGCAGGAATTGTAGCCCAGGAGTTAGACCTACTGCAGGTATTGAAGCTGTAGTGCAGAAAAAGATCTGCTTCTTTGTAGGGCCATATGGAAATGCCATAAATCAAAATATATCTCACTTAGGCTTTTGAGACCTGCAGAAATGACACATAAATGTGTGATAATACAGTCTGAGCAGTTTCAATGATTAACTTGTACAAGTGCTCCAGATTTTAGGTGTGTTGGGCACCTTTTTTACATTGCAGGTTTCCAGTTCTTGTATTACAGGAAGATTTCTGCCCGTCTGACTTGGTGCTTTAAAGGAGAAAGCTGCTGACTCAGGCTTGTTGTAAATTTGCTTTTTCCTGCTACCTGAGTATTTTAGAGCAAGGCTGTTTATATTTTTAGAATAATCTTACATTTTTTGATATGCTGACCCCAAACCAGAGGTGGTCAAAAGAGATTGTGGTCTGATCTGTTGGACAGACTGTGCTGGATCCCAGTCCCTGGAGATACCCAGGGCGGCAGAGGGATGGGATCCCAGTCCCTGGAGATACCCAGGGCGGCAGAGGGATGGGATCCCCGTCCCTGGAGATACCCAGGGAGGCAGAGGGATGGGATCCCCGTCCCTGGAGATACCCAGGGAGGCAGAGGGATGGGATCCCCGTCCCTGGAGATACCCAGGGAGGCAGAGGGATGGGATCCCCGTCCCTGGAGATACCCAGGGAGGCAGAGGGATGGGATCCCCGTCCCTGGAGATACCCAGGGAGGCAGAGGGATGGGATCCCAGTCCCAGTGCTGTGCAAGCTGCTGCTTGGAGCCCCAGGCTACCAGTGCAGCCCTGCTGGTGTTTAAGGTCAACTCCTTGCAAATATTTTAGCAAGGCTTATATTCAAATGCTATTTATAAGACCAGACTAATTTCTTTCCTCCTAATGATGGCCTTTTGGCTGATGACAGGGCTGGAATCCTGAAGATCTGGATTCTGTATGCCACTAGTCAGCTGTGTATCCACAGGGAAGTTGTTTGCCAGCTTTCTGCCTCGCTTTTTATCTGTACTTAAATAAAAAAAATAAAAAAAGGCTGACTAATACCTGCCTCCCAGGCTGTGAGAGCACAGTTAGTAGGCTCATGCTGTAGGATCTTTGGGAAATGCTGCAGGAATGTTCTAGGGGTTTATTATGGTTAAGGTCCTGCAGTGAGAGAACTGGTTAAGCCTGGCTTATTGTTAGACCATTCATTAAGGAGCTTTAATAGCTGAAGCTCTGATAGAGGCTGTTCCTGCCTTCACCTGCAATTACCCTGGGCAGATCCAGAGGGTTGGAGTAAAGCTGGAGCAGAGCTGGAGCATCTGCAGGGTGTTGGAGCCTGCCCGGAGCGCCTCGCTGCCATTTCACGGCTGGCTTTGCATGCAGGTCATGCCGTAGCCTCAGTGGGTTTGGGCACTTCAGCGTGCTGATGATGACTTATTGTGCCACTAGTGAGCCCTTAGCACCTTTTCATGCCAAAAGAGATGCTGTGAAATCAGCTGAGTTTTTCCTGTGTGTCTGCCTAACTCGGAATTTGCCCTGTTTTCGCTCTGTAAATAGAACAAAATTTAAAAAAACACCTTTAAAAATGTATTAGCAATAGAAATTTTAGTATTAAAAGGTGTAAACCAACTATTAAAAACCTCTTAGATCTGGTAATCTTCAACCTTTTGTGTGAATGCTGACACTGTGGCTTTTAAAATTAATTTGCTGGTATATTTAAAAAGTATCTCAGAATTCCTTCCCTTCTGGCCACCATTATAATAACATAACTATGCAAGGAAAGGCAAAATCCCAATTTCTGGGAATATACCAGTGTTTATTTCCCAAACCAAGTAGTCATTAGCAATAGAACCTTATTAAACTTTAATGACTTTCTTAAAATTCACACTCACTTGAAAGTCAAGATGCAGCCTTGACAGCTGGAGGTCCTAATCCAGACAGTTTTATTTATCTTTGCAGTTTCATCTTTTCATTATTATATCCAAAAGTTGTTTTCTGTGTCATGGCAGATTGGAAATGTATTGACTGAAAGGAAAAATAGAAACTTAGGTTGCTATTGAAATACAGGGCTGGAGGGAGTTGGGAGCAGGAAATGGATTGGTGGTGAATTTAAAATCATGAGTCTGCAAATTAATATTAATTTCGAGCTGATTTTAGTGCTGAATCAAAACCAGCTGTTATTCCACCTCTCCTTTCTCCCACTGAGCTGGATTGGCACAAATCTTTGGCTGCCAGGGGTGGTTCAGAGCAGCAAACTGGTCCAGCTGTGAAACAACCAGGGCTAGCAAAGGCAGAGATCTGGAGATAGCAACAGACAGAGGATGAGGATGGATGGTACAAACTTCTACTGAATTACACTGGGAGCATTTTTCTAAAGAAAAAAAAAAATAAACCAAACAAAACCCTGTCACTATTGGATTTCAGTTAATGAGTAAATTAACGAGTTTCACTTTCTGTTTCTTGGGCGTGGGTTAGCTCCAGCAGCTTTTGGATTGTCCTGGGGAAGACCCAAATCATTGTTATCCCTCCTTTCACTGGGTTTTATTTATTTGAAGTGCTTTTTTTAGGAATCCAAATTTTGATGCTTTATATTACTTGCACTTGCTTATTTTTCAAGGATATGTATTCAGCTTTAACTGAGGAAAGGCTTTTCTGAAAGGCTGACACAATTTGCTGTATGTTCATTGCTCATTGTTTTTATCATTTACATGGACAAGTATCCCTGCCTTAAAAAGTGGGGGAAAATCCCAAGCAGAATGTCTGTATCAAGGCACTGACTAGATGATGATACAGGTATTCCCAAATATTAAATTATATTTCTTATTTCAGGTATACAGTGGCTTTTTAAAATGTTAGGCCGTGGCCCCATGTGACAGGAAGGTGAAAAGTTACTTCATAATATTCAATCAAATTTATTGTTTAAGTGTGAGAATTACTTGCAGTATTTAACCAAGATCCTAAAGGTAGAAAAGGAAGCACCAATTTATATTAATTGTTTACAAATAGACTGTTTCATTAATACAAATGAGGAGAGTTTGTTTGTTTTTTTCTTCAGGAAAATCATTATTTTGGGTAAACAGTGCAGCACAAGAGAAGCCTCTCTGAGCACTGCGAAGCCCACCTGGCTTCCAGAGCCATCCAGAGAGATTGTGGTGGGTGTTTGAAGAATAAAACCTCTCAGTTTAAAGAGCATTTGGCTGCTGGTGTCAGGGCCTCCCCATGCAGAGAGCGTTTGCAGCTGCTGTCAGTGAGGCTGTGGGTGAGAGCCTCGAGGGTGTGGAGAGAGGAAGTCAGAAAACTTTAATATTTCTGATCTCTGTCTCTGAACAAAGAGGATGTTTCATTGGTGTCATCATTCATAAATTAGGAACTCCTGCCCAGCAGAGCTGTGAGGGGCAGGATGAAACCCCCTCTGTGCCTCTGTGTTCCAGCAGCTTGGAAATTGTGTCAGAGAGGGGATTGTGGAGCTGAGGAGCTCCCGCTCACCCTGGCAGGAGGAGCTGCTGTACAGAGCCACGAGGGTTTGCTCTGCTGTGCGGGGCAGAATCTGGGCAGGGAGTGGGAAAACCTGGCAGAACTCGTTGTGTTCATGAGTGAAGGGACGGCTGTGCTGGCTCTGTGCTGCTGGGGCAGGCTGGTTTGTAAAAAGGAGGGGATTTAACCCCAAAGAGCACAAGCTGGTGGTCGGAGGTGGCCAGGGAGCTGTGTGTGTGTGCGAGGGGAAGGTTTTGGTTCCTGTTTGGGGATGTCCCCACCCTGCCCAGGCTGCTGTGCCCAGCAGGTATTGTTCCCTCTGCAGCAGCATCAGGTCAGCTCCAGCACCTGGAGCCTTCTCCTGGCTCTGTTGGGCTTTTGGTGTCAGGGCACACCAGGAGAACAAAAATTATTATTGTTAAAATTTAGATTCCATAAACTGTCACGTTTCTTCTCAGGGGAAAATCTGCATGCAGTGTACAGGGGTTTTCTTGTGCAGGAATTTGTGTGCTGCCTTTTTTTTAGGTC
This sequence comes from Ammospiza nelsoni, assembly GCF_027579445.1. NCBI lineage: Eukaryota > Metazoa > Chordata > Aves > Passeriformes > Passerellidae > Ammospiza > Ammospiza nelsoni. The sequence continues at coordinate 9,934,853 of NC_080650.1, read as the reverse complement.
AGGTCAGGGGAGAACATTTTGCCTTTTTATTGGGAGCTTGCAAAGATTTTGGAGGATCTTTGCTGCTTTTGGAGGTTGCTCTGATATCTTGGACCACCTTTGAGTGGGACATCTGCCCAATTGAGTTTTAGTTTTACATTATCCTCCATTTCCTTTTTTTTTTCCTCTCCTTCCCCCACTACTGCTATCATCCTTTGTGTTCTATGTACAAAAAGGAAGGATCAAACACTCCTTAAAATGTCCTCCTTCAGAGGGTTTGATCCCTGTATTGGCATAGCATTGAGATAAATGAATGTGCTGATGTTCCACAGTGAGATTGGAAAAAAAAAAAAAAAACAGTTAATAAAACATCTGGGTGGAGGGAGCAAGCCTCAAATGAAAGTTGCATTTCTGTTTTACGACAAGCCAAAATATTTTGGAATTAAAAGCAAAACTGAAGCTGAGTAAATTGATTTTTTTTTTTTTTTTATAACCACTTGTACTTAGAGCTTATTTTATGTAATTACTGGGGCGTGACTTGAAGTTCTGGGCAGGACTTTGTGGCTTGTTAACATCGGGTTGAGCCTCTGATGTTGCAATGAAGAAGGAAGTGAGCGTGTGTCTGCTTGGGGAGGGGGACTGCAAAGCACTTCTGCCTGCAGTAGGTGGGAATTGCAGCTGCCTGGCTATTTTTAGCTTCAGAATACCTCATTTTGAATGTGAATTTTGGTTTTTTTTCTTGTTAATCTGTGTTTGGTAAATTAAGCTCTTGGTTACTGTTTTAAAGGGTTTTTTTTCATACCAAAATGCACTAAACTAAATTTTATTCATGAAAGATTTTAAGTTCTTTTTTTTTAAACTTCCAGAGCTGCAGGACTGGGTGTGATGCATTTCCCAAATGTCTCTTGTCCTCTGTTGATTTTGCAGTTTTACATCCATGGGTAAAGATAGAGACATAGCAGGGATTGCAGGGAGAGGTGAGGCTTCATAGATCAACCTCTGTTTCTCCAGTTTAACTAAAGGAAAAAGAAAGCAAAAATAGTGGATCTGATTTTGTTCCCTCATTGTAAAAACATGCAGCAATAAGGATTTTTTCCGGGGTTGGAGGGAGAGGCAAGATAGCCTCAGTTTCCATCAGTGTTTTCCAGTCATTTGCTCTAACAGAAGTGATTCACTTCTGTTCAGTTGTTCATCCTGGCCTGAGGTGAGACATATAGAATGTTTCTATTTTAAGCTCTCCAGCATAATGGATGAATAAACTCACCCTTCTCATGGTTTTTGCCACAGTGGGTGAGCTTTCCTCCCTGGCATCTCTGTTTTGCTGCACTGGCCTCAAATGCTCACCCTCTGAGAGCTCTTGGTGTGCTGTCAGCACCGGTGGAAGAAAATGTTCTGGCCATTTTGCTTCAGGGTTGCTGATCTTAAACTGCACTGTTAAAAATAACAGGTTTTCTGAAGGCACACAGTGATGTTTTCCTGGCTCCCTGCCCCTTCTCCCCCCATACTGATGTGATTAAATGCCACCAAAACTCAGCAATCCTTGGGTCAAGTGCATAGCCATGTGCATTTGCTGCAGCATTAACAGTGGTTATTCCAGCTTTCTGGAAGAAAATTAAAAGTGTTTTCATAGATGGAAGTCTTCTGCTTGCCACAGTGAGTACCACACAAGCAGTTCATGTAGCAGCATAGAGTTTGGAGATTATTTTCAGGCTGCTTTAAGCTGTCTCATGCTGACTCAGTTTGGCTGTAAAAGGCTGAAGTCTTGTGATCTAGAGCAAGGTTTTTTGTGATGGGAGAACAGGTGTATGCTGGAGTTCAGCTTTTCTCTATGACCAAAGCATTTTTATGTTGATCTTGAAGGAGCTGCTTTCCCCAAATACCATTTCACTCCCTGAGCTTTGGATCATTCTGTCTTTGCCACTGTTAGGGTGGCCCTTTCACATTTTCTTTTTGAGAAGCTGCAGTGAAGTCTGAGAGTGTTATCTGAAATCAGACAGAGCTGATGGTGAATAATGCTTTCAGTTATGGGTTCAATAAATCCATGCTGGAAGGAAGGACAGGGCAAAAAGGCATTTCCAGGCCAATCATGGCAGGAGTGCCTTTAACCATCTGAATTCCTTGTGGCTTTTCCATGATCTCTCTACAGTGATCTGGGCATGTTCCACTGTTCTCAGAAACAGCTTTAAAATGTTGTCCTCCCTCCTAAATTAGATGCCAAATGATGCATTTACTGAATTGAATCAAGAAACCTCTGGTGGTTCAAATGGCAATCTTGAGCCAATGTGTAAGGCTGCCAGATTTATCTGCTGAGGAGCTGAGAGAATTTATCTCTGTGGAACTCAGAGCAGGTACTTAAAGAGCTCTGCTGCCTGTGTTGGGACTGACTTAAACCCAGATCCCAAACCATAAGCATAAATCAGATTTTGCTGTGGAATTTGTTTGGAAAGCTTTTGCTGGCTTGTACTTAATTTTAATGATGATATATTTTAATTGGCTGTCAAAAAATGCTTCAAATGAATACAATGCACTTCTTTTTATGTGCTGGTCATCTTGTTCCTTGTCCGTAAAGTGCTTGGGCTGTGTGTCCCTGTTTGGGAAGATAGTGCAGCCTTTTGAAGGACACATTTTCTGTGCAGCCTTTAAAATCTCTCTGGTTTGTGGAGTGTTTGCCTTGGGTTACCCTTTGAGATTTACGGGGTGGTTTGTGTTTGTTTTGACTGTTACTTTATCTCACTTTCTCAGAAAGTCCAGTCTCTTCTGGCCATGAGTGATAGGAGGGGAGGATGAGGAAGTTCTGGGAGCCTGTGTTTGGAATGCTGCAATTCAGGTGCACACTTGGATTATTTTCCCTAGCTTTGTGTTGGTTCTGTGATTGAAAGGGCTGTAAAGCTCCTGTGATGATGGAAATGAATTAAATGGTTAAATGTCTCATTCAGATGTGAAATGTCCTTTCTGTTTGTACTTCCCTTGGTGTTCCTGTGTATTGGCTAATCTTTGGTGACAAAACACTCCTTGTCCTGCCCTTGCACAGCAAATGGGCTTCCTCAACTCATTTATTAATCTTTAAGCTTGATACTGATATTTCATTTCCAGGTTTGGAAGCTGTTTCTCACTGCAGACACAGAAGTCAGTGTCATATTTACAGTGTAGTGGTTGGTTCATGTCCCCATGTTTGCCTGTGTGTTATTGTTCTGCACACACTGTGGGAATTGTTGTGTCTTCCTGAGTAACACTCACACAGCAGGCATGGATATGAAATGGGTTTTATAACACAATTTAAAAATGGCAGTGCTCCCATTCAGCTCTTCACCAGAGCTATGAATGATGCAGTGCTGAGGGCTGGTGGTCTGTATACTGAAGGATTTGTGCAGATGGATTTCTGGGTGGGTTGATATTTTTTTTAAAAAGCATTTTGAAGCTATACATGTTCTGTGTGTGTGTAGTGGGGTAGCTGAATCATCCTCTGTGGAAAAGAGCATTTTAAATCTACTTATGCATCCAGTGAAATCTTTGGGTCCTCCTTTTATCCAGGTGAGGTGGGTGCTGAGGTGCAGTGTAGGATTGCTGTGAGTTAATTCAGGCTGTGCTGAGAACTGAGCTCCTTCTGCATCCCTCGGGGTGCTGTGAGCTGTGGGCACTGGCAGCTGGAACTCAGACTGGGGCAGCCAGGTCAGTGCATGGATTCTGCAGGTGTTCCTGAGGTGCAGCTTCTGGCCAGGCCGACCTCATGTGCCAGCAGCCCTAATTGCTGGGAGACACTGCTGGATCTTAAACCTCGGCTTGCAGAATCAGTTCTTGGGAGCAGCAGTGCTGTGCTTGTCTCCATCAAACAGTTAAGATGCTTAGAAGCCACAGTTTTAATCTTTATGGAGAAGGAAATGGGAGTGTTGCAAGCACACCTTATATAATGCACATAATTACTGACATTACCCACACTTCTCCTGCTGATTCCAATTCCTGGGCAGGCAGCTGGCACTTCCCCAGAGAGGTGACACATGACAAATGTGTTCTGGCCATTTTGCTGAGCAGGTTTCCTGTAACAGCTGCCCATGAGCTGCTCTTCAGAGTCCCAGAGACCTCTGACAAATCTGGTTTGGTTTGTGTTTCAGTGCTGCTTCCTGTAGCATAACTTAAAATGCATAAGGGCAAATGGAGGCCATTGTATGCACAGGCCTGTCTGTGCTCTTTCCTGGTGCTTCAGGGAATTTGGATTTCTGGTTTTGGGAAAGCAGGAGGGACCTGGGAATTGGGTAGACTTGTGAACATAGAAGTTTTGGTTATAATATTCAGATTTTGTGTCTTCGTCTCCCCTTTGTAGCACTGATTGCAGCTATAAAGACACTATATTAATATGATTGTGTTGACATCTGTGGATTCTGCTTTGGTACTGAATGAGTGCTGCTGTGCAACTGAAGGCCATATGATGTATGAAAAGGAAGAAATTCTGATAAAATTGATACTCTGTTTCAGAACTAAAACCAGCTATGGATTCCTGCAGCCTGCTCTATGTTGCTTTATTGCTGCCAACTGTAGTGATCTGATACTTTGGAACAAACACTTAATTTAGTGTAAATATTTGCAAAGTATTCCAGCTTTACTTTACATCAGGTGTTTTCTGAAAATCCCCTGACCAGGAGTCTTCTAAAGAAAATTCAATGTCTGTGGGGGGAAAAAAATAATTTTAGGTGATATCTGATGCTGGCAAGGGGTTCTGTGAGTGCTGGGGAAAACTCTGTGTATTAGTTCTTTGTTCTTGTTGACATCCTGCTACTAATTTTTTTATTGTAAGATGGCAGACCATTGAAATGGGGTGCCACATTTAGCTAAACTAGGTGGAAATATATATTTAAGTTCATGCTTGGAGAACTTAATTGTCAGTATAAATATTGCAGATAAGTGGGTGGTGTCACAATTCACCAGAAGTTTTGCCTTAAGAAAGCTGAAGACTGGTCTGGGGTTGCAGAGGGAGCCTGCATGAGTTTGGGGACTCATATTCAGTAAAACCAAACTCTCACTTCTGGATTTATCTCTTTATTGGGATAGCAAATAGGTTTTTGTCCTCAGACCAAGGGCTTGTGCCCCTCTTTGCAGTCCCTTGGTGAAAATGAGTGAATCTTGTTCTGTGTCCATGGTCTTGTGTGAGCAGAAATCCTTCCAGGTGCTGCTTTGTGGTGGGTTTGTTTTAGGCTCTCTCCATTGATGAATGAGGTTGTGACTTTCAGGTATTCAAAAGTGAGGTGGAATTTCTCTTTTGTCCTACTGGATTTTTATCAAGAGTCCTGGTAATTCAAGAAGGCCATGGTGTACTCTGAAGGTGAGCCTGCTGCTGTTTGGTAATTCTAGGAGCCCCAGGCCTTATCTGGAAGGGTTATTAGTTGCCTGCTTGCACACAAATGGCTGAGCTCTTGATTAGAAGTCAAACCCAAAAATGTGTCTATAACTTGAAATACACAACCAGTGCTCCAAAACTGTGTGCATCTTCATTGCAGCTCTTCATCCATGTGCTTTCTTTGCAGCTGTTTTGATCATGGACTAAAAATATTAAAATTGATCAACACAGTATAAAATAACTTCCCAAGTTTGGTTTGCACCTTGAATTTTTTTTGCCTAGCAAAAGACTCGATATTTGCTAAGCAAGAATTAGTTCTGTGCTGTCAGTGAGGCTGTGTTCCTTCCTTAGAGGCCATCTGATTATTAAAATCCTAATTTTTCTGGTTTACCTCAGGTAAATTTAAATTTTGCACATCTCAGTGCCTGTGTTAACTTGTTTGGAAGTGAGAGGTGGACATGACCAGGATGCTTTTAAGTTGAGAGTTTACTCCTGAGGCCAGTCTGGAGGCAGCAGCTGCTGTGGATGTGTCCTCAGAGAGGCTTTTGTGGGGCTGTCACAGGTGTGAGTGAGGGGACAGTGACAGATCCAGCTGTTGGCAGAGTGAGCACAAAGTATCTCCGTGATTTGGAACATCTGGGCATGCAGGAGGCAGCGTGGCTGTGGAAAATGAAGCATTTCCAGTCTGGTGTCTTGGAATGAAGTCAGAAGGTGAGAAAGAATTTGCTCCTCTGTAGTTTTGCCTATAACAAGGTACAGGGGAAGACTTGAAAAAAAACCAAAAAACTAGTATTTTTATGCTAATGATTAAACTATACTTTTATATTAGTATAGAAAAAAACCCCTAAAAACAAATGATTTGAAGTTTAGGGAGGAACAGATGTGGTAAGAGATTATAGAGCTAGTGATGCAGCACTTGAAAATGGAGGCAAGTGCTGTGGGGTGTTGCATATTTACTTCCCTTCTTCAAAATGTCCTCAAATTCCTGCAATTTATTTAAATTAGTTTCTCTTCTTCCAGCCTCTTCTGACCTTTAACGTTTCTTGCAAAATTTACATTACATTCAAATGAAACTGGGGAATGTTTTCCCAAAACAATCTTTCTAATTGTAATCTCTTACTTGAAATCTGCAGTGAGTACATTAAATATAATGTGTACATTTATTGATAGAAGTTATTTCTTCTCATTTGTGTGGGTGTTATATACAGTCACAGCACTGTTTCAATCACTGGCTGCCTGACTGGTTCCTAGAAAATACAGGGGAATTTCCTACCATGACTCATCTTGGAAGTAGCAGATGCTACACGCTCTCAAGCTGTGTATGGTAGCTCTGGAGTCTCAATAAAATTAATTGAGTGTTGGGGACACAAAAATATATTGGATTACTGTAGTGATTACACACTGCTACTGTTTATTCCTTTTTAATGAGGATGCTTAAGCAGAATCTTTATAAAGGTGATGATGCTTTCTTTTCTTTCTGTCCTGTGGCACTCCTGTGAAAATGTGTTTCTGCTTTGAAATTTCAGTTTTACCTTGCTGTCACTGGGGGGGGGGGTGACTCTATTTTTAGTTCTTTATAATTCTGAGAAACCTTCCCCATGTTTTTTCTTTTCCTTTTTTTTTGGTTTTTATGCTCTTGAAAGTGACCCTGAGCCACATGTCACTGAGCAGCAGCTCTGGTCCCTTAGCAGCAGCAGATTGTGTCCCTGGCAGTGGGTCTGTGCTCCTGGGGAGTTCCTGGGTTCCTGCTGATCCCAGATACACAAATGGGCTTGGGAGTGTGTCTTGGTTTGGAAAGCCAGGTGTCTGCTTAGGGAAGGCAGGAGCCTCCCCTGAAATGGAAAATGTAAACCCCCTCCCTCTGAATTATTATAATTTTGAAATTAAAAGGCTCTCAGGCAAAGACATGGGAATAGGAATAACAGTTCTTTACTAGGAAAACTAAAAATACAAATGCAATAGTATAATAAAAAAAAAACCACTGCCAGAGTCAGAATAGGAGCTGACTCCTGTGTGTCAGGGCGGTGTCCCAGCCCCATTCCATGGGGGCTCAGCCCTCCTGCAGTGCCAGCTGTGGCTCTGCTGCAGCAGGGATCCTGCACAAGGGGGGAGTTTTCCTCTGCAGCTCCAGGGCTGCTGCAGATGGGCCTGGGCTCCCTCTGGCCATGCAGGGCAGCAGAAAGCTGCTCCTCTGGCAATGCAGGGGGCAAAGGCTGCTGTGCTGTGCCAGGCTCAGATTGGATCCAGGCAGGAATGCTTGGCTCCTGCCCTGGGCGCAGCATCTCCCCATGGGATGCTGGGATTGGATCAGCCCTGCAGGGACACTCAGTGGCCATGGACAGCAGATAATTAATAATTAATGACCCCTGAACGGAAGAGATCTCCTGGAAGGAGGATTGGCTGTGGGAGAGATAAAGAAAACTGCCCAGTGAACAGAGATAATGAATGAACTGCCCCACCTCTGACAGATGACAAATAGGATCCACACCCCCATTTCCAGCCTGAGACAGAGTGTGGCATTCACGTTCTCTGAAAAAATCCCTTCGCCCAGGATTTTTCTCCTGGGAAGCTTTCCTCAGAGAAAAGGAAAACAGTTCTTATCTCATTTGCTTCTCCTGTGTTGTGCTCATGTGGAATGTGTTTGGAGATTGTTTACCCACAGGTGATTGTTTCATTGGATTCTGGTGTGAGTTGTTTTCACTCTTTAGCCAAGCTGTGTCAGGACTCTGGAAAGAGTCAGGAGTTTTCATTATTATCTTTTTAGCCTTCTGTACGTATCCTTTCTGTATTCTGTACTGTAGTATAGTATTCTTTAATGTAATACAGTATCATAAAGAAATAAATTAGCCTTCTGAGAACACGGGGTCAGATGCATCATTCTGCCTTCATATATTCCCAGCAAATCCAATAACAAGGTGCTGTGCCAGGGCCAGCAGGCTCACAGGGCCTCTGCAGGGTGTCACAGTGCAGGTTTGGGTTCAGTGGGATTCCCCTGGATGGGATCAACCTCCTCCTGGAGCTGTGCCCTGCTGCCATGTCCAGCGAGCTGGGATTGAAGAGACAAGGAGCTGGATGGAGGTGCTGGGTGCCTGGCATGGAGCACAGCTCCCTCCTGCCATGGTGGAGGAGAGGGCAGAGGTGGTTTGAAGGGAACTGGAAGGGAGTGGCTCTCCTGTGGCTGAGTGTGCCAGATGAGATCCCCAGCTCTGCCCTGTGGAGCCTCAGGATCAGTTCTCATTGCAGCATTATCCAAATAAACTCAACCTGCTGCCTCAGCAGCTGATGTTCCTCTTTCTTCCCATGTGGAACTCTGGATTCCCACGCAGGGATGGGTCTTGCCTGGAGGCACATGGTGCTCCAGAGGAGCCCCAGAGTGTTAGTAGAGTGCTGTCATCTCCAGACCCACTTCAAATCCAAGAGATCCTTGTGGTCTGCCCTTTTCCATAGCCAAGTGAGGGTTGGCTTGCTGAGAATAAAATGTAAAGCTTTGGGGAGCAGTGTAGTGCCAGGCTGTGGGTGTACAGGGCTCTGTGGGATGCCCTTACCTCCTTTGAGACTCAAGACCATCTCATTCTTGGGGAATATTCCCTGAATTTACTCCTTTGGCAGCCCAGGATGGGTGGTATTTATCTCCCTGATGTGTTTTATGGCTCTATTTTTATGGGAATGTCACCCATCCTGGTGTTGGGGGCTAATCTGAAGTGAACAGAAAAACACTGGCTGGGTTTCCCAGCCCTGGATTTTGGGTGGCAGTTCCTTTGTTCAGAAACACAAAATGAGCAGTGTGTGCCTTATCTTGTGGAGCACACAGTGAAATATCTGAGCAAGGATGGAATTACATTGTTACTGGAGGTTTTCCTGGGAGAAGGGAGAGTCCTTCAGTGCTTTTCTGCCTCAGATCTGGGTGCAGAAATGGCTTTTGCTGCGTGGCGCTGGAGGGAGCAGCAGCTCTCACTGGGAACCTGCAGCCTTGCCTTAGGCCAAGGAGCCAGCTCTGCAAAGCCAGGCTCAGCTGGTGGTGCCCAGCCCAGGCTGGGGTAGGTGGGACAGGGAGGAAGAGAGGAAGCCTGGAGCTGAGCCTCAGCACGCTGCACTTCCCTAGAGAGCAGCAGCAGCAGAGGCAGTTCCTCTGCTGGCCTTCATCCATCATTCATGCACAGTTTAAGCACAGTATAGGCTTGCTCTGGAACCTTGCTGTGGGAAAGTTCCCTTCTCACCAAAGAAATGTGGAGCTGAGTTTTTTCCCAACAGCATCATCTCAAATGGTTGGAAGCTTCTGTGTTTGAGTTTGCAAAATAAATTCTGTGGTTATTGCTGATATTTATTTTTTTCCAAAGTCACATAATAGTTAAATTTGCCTGGGTTAGAAGTATGCAGTTCTGCTGTGTGCTGTTTGTATACAAATATTCAGTATTTTTCCCCTGTAGTTGCACTTTTGAAAATGTTAATTCTTCTCAGCATTATAAGGAAAAATCACCAAAATGTATAGTTATTTAATACAAAAAGCTTTAGCAGAAGAGTTCAGTGCAGCTTCCCCTGAAGGCTTTAACATTACATGTGTGAAACTCAGGGTAGCTTTTCTAAGACCATTCTTGTTATCATACTAGATTTAGTTATACATTTATACTAAGTATTGATTAATTAGGGAGACCCATAAAGGAGTTTTTCCCTCATCATTTCTGTCTAGAATTTCCTTTTCTAGGAGTCTGTAAGGTCCTGTACAGTAATGACCCTGATCCAGGTGACTTTCCAAAGTCCCCTGCCCTCCTTTAGCATTTTTGGCTGACATGACCATAAAGTAGAAGACTGAACCATCACAAATTTATTAGTTAATACCAGAATTTTTCATTCCTTTGATTAGTGGCACTATGCCTCAGTCTGCAGAAAAACATATTTCATTCATAGAGTGGCTCAGCTGTGCTCGAAATTAACCAGAACAAAATAATGAGCCCTGCAATTGAGAAACTGTCCCCAACTAAAAATATTCCTGACTTAGATGATGGGATTGGATCCTTTCATAGTTTTACTACAAATATCCCCTTAGGTTCATTCTGCCTTGGATGCTGAATCCATAAAACAGGGCTGTTAATATGCACACCAGGCACCAAGCAGTGCTGGAGACTTGCAAAAACTGGGAATTCCTTGATTTATTCATAAAGCAGGGAGAATAAGTCTTGAAAATTTGATCAGATGCCAGTTCCTTCAGTAGCCACGCGATCCAGAAACCTTTTTATAGCTGTGCTCACATCTCTGAGGACTGTTAGGCTTAATTAGTGTTTGAGACTCTTGTACAGAGCATGTCATGAAAAGGGAAGCTGTGCTCAGGGAATTTGGCTTCAGGGAATGGGAAGGCAAAGGATGTAGCAGCATTTGAGTTAAGTTTGTGTCCATTCTCTCACTTAAAAATACCCTTTCTGTGTTTTTTAGAGGATTACTGTTATTTGGGGTGTTGAATTGACAGGTGTGGATGCAGAATCCTTCATGTGGACTTTCTTTCAGATATTTAAAAGCAATTCTAGGTTATAAAAAACACAGAATGGCATTGTTTAATGTATATATCTGTATATATAAAAATATACATATATATACATAATATAATAATATACATATTATACATAATATGTATAATATGTAATATTATAATAATATACATATTAAATGTATAATATAATAATAATTAAATGTAATATAATATAATAATAATATACATATATATATACATAATATAATAATACAATATTTTATATATATATATATGTATATATATAAAGTATATATCTAAAGAAGGCTCTTCTCTGTGGTATGAGGATGGCTGAGCCTGATAAAATGGTTCTGAAAATGTTCACTGTCAGGCAGAACACCCTTAATTTCTCCCATCTGCAAACCAGAATAATATTTATATTCTCTGAAGGGTCAAGTGAGGGGACCATCTCTCTGGGAAACTGAACATCTTTTTCTTGTACATAAACTTGTTATGGATCCAAAAAAGAGTATTTTCTCCTGAGCACTGACATCTCCCTGCACAAATACCTTCAGGGCTATGCAGAATATCATCAAACAGCAGAAAACCTTTATCCTGTGGGCATTTCTGGGGCTTCAGTGGGGTTGGGTGATATTCTTTATCAGGACAAAATTTGCTTCATCTGTTGATGTCTTGCTTACCAAAGGTATCAAACCCCTCAAACCTCATTTCCCTGCTCCTTTCCTCAACACACGCTTCCCCAAAATCTAAGTTATAAAAGGTAAATGGAAAATAAACTGTAATCACAAGGTAGGAGTGATTGAATAGATATTTGTGTATTTTTAACTGGGAAAAAAAAAGTTGGATTATTTCAGAAGAATTTGCCTTTAATGCTGTGTGTATTTTTGTGGTTTAGAACCCTGTATCTCACATAAATACATTTTTTAGAGGAATTTAAGCTGAGTATCTGCCCCCTAAGCAGGTGAGGTTCGCACCATGAAATGTGGGAAAGCAGGAGGTTTATCCAGCCCTGCTGCTGGGGAAGGACTCCAGTCTGTCTTAATAGAAAGCAGAACTGGAATAGACTGACGTAAATGACTGATTTTTTTCTGTTTTAAGTCCAACAACATTGCCTGCAGGGGAAAACACAGTTGGCAGAGACATTCCTGGTGATGAAAGCTTTACTGTAGCAGTTAAGATTAGTTGTCTTTAGACAAAAACCTCATGTTTTGTTTAATCTCCATTCAGGCTTTTTTTTTCCTCCCTGGTTAAAAAGGTAACAAGTAGGGCATCGAGATCATATCAGTGAATGAACTATATAGATGTTTTATTCAGCAAAAAGAGCATTTTGGTTTCTCTTAGAAAAGTTTATAATTGCTTAATTGCATGAGATTTAAGATTACAATACTGAAATTCTACTACAGCCTTCAAAGTCTGCTTTGTTTAGCATTGCTTTCAAGGCAAGGCTTGAAGGAAAAAATGTAGTGGAGCATTTTTTAAAAATAGAAAATTGAGAGTTTTTCTGTCAAAATTCAAGACTGAAAATCAAGGATGCCCAGCCTTATCTGGTGGTCTTGAGCTCAGGGTTTTTTCCCCCTGCAAAGCAGCCTTGCCACAGCAGAGGATGTAAATAATATTTGTGTAACTGGGCCTTGCTCACACAGTCCTGGTGGCTTGGAGCTATTTTATCTCAATATTTGTCCAAATAAACAAAGCTTTCAGTGGTCAAGTGATGCCTGAACATCTCTCTCTGGAAAGCACTGGGCTTTAGCTGCTCAAGTGGCTCTGAGAAAGTTGTTTAGATCAAATTGGGAAATTGTGGAACACTGGGATGCTTCATGGCAATATTTGTAATATTTTAGCTCTGGCCATGGTCAAATGTAGCTGTTTGTCAGTGGGGACCAGCCCTGAGCCAGCCTTGGTGGTGACAGGATCCACAGAAAGCTGCTTGAGGGTTTGATCAGTGTTTTATCTACAGCAACCATACTTCACATGGCTCTGGTTCCCAGAACATCCTTGGAACAAGTTTGACAGTTCCAAAGAGCCCTAGAAAGTATAACTGGAATTTGTCTGTTAGATGAAAACAAATCAAGAGTTTTTATTCATTTTCTTCAGCTGTCACTCTAGATGTTGGAATACACTGAAGTGCCATATTATAATATTTGGCAAGGATAATTCCTTACCAGGAACAATAAATGTGGCTTAAAGCAGGTTTTGTGTTCCTTGTCAGGGTAGCAGCAGGTTTGGAGTCAGATGGTTTGGGCAGGTGTGTGTGAAGGAAAGGGAACAGTGAGGGGGGAATGTGCTGGATTGCTGTGGGAGCCTGCCAGGGATTCACTGTGAAATCCTGGATGGAGAGAGAGCTCCTGAGGTAAATCCACAGGGAAATGTGTGGTGCACTTGTGTGTGACTGAGAGGGGTCCTGAACTGCATCTCCTGAGGGATGGGGACCAGCCCAGGAGATGCTGCTGGACTCTGCTTTGGTCTGGGGCTCCTCACTGAGGGAAACCTCTCTGTTTCCCATCTGAGCCTTGCTCTCAGAGCTGCAAATGGGTGAATTCATCACCTGAGAAGGTTTTGTTGCTATAACCAGAATAGAAACATGTAATGTTTTTATGTCCATCCTTACTTTTGTCATTGCATTTATCCCAACACTCCATTTGCCTATTTCTGACTGCCTCTGCCTGCTGAGCAGATGTTTTCAGAGAGCCTGTCTGCAGCAACCCCCAGGTCTTTTTCCTGTGTGGTTACAATTAATTTAAAATTCAGCAATGTGTAGAGTAGCTGAAAATATCACTATTTGCTGTCTGTTACCCTATTTTTGTACCAAATGCATTTCAGCAGCCCCTGTTGTGCTGCTGAGATCTCTCAGGTCTGAGTCACTCAAGGTGGACCTGGCTGTGTGTGTTTTTATCACAAAGCTATCTATGAGATAAGTGACCAAAACCCTTTTGGTGCTGCTAATTCAGTACACACAAATCTGTGCCATTACTCCATCTCAAAAATAGAAAACTGCTCAATGGCTTTTTTTTTGGTGGCGATTCAAAATAGTAAATTATCATTAGAGCAAAAATAAAGCTCAGTCACATCTTAGAGCAATCTCCACATGGTTCTTCCTGTGCAGTGTTTGCCAATAAGCCTGAAATTTTGTTAGCCATTGAGCACATATTTCAGCATCAGCTGCCAGTCCCTTGGCTTCTCATGCAGAAGTAGAGATATTTCTAAATTATGGTGACCTTTCATTTTGCTTTGCTGTCCGTTTTGTGATATTTTCTTGTTTCAATGATGTCCCTGACCTGAATTTCCGTGTCCCCCTGCCCTCAAATGCCACGGGTGTCCATCAGTGCCACCCCCAGAATCTCCCCTTGTCCCACAGCCTCCTCCCAGTGCTGTCACTTGGGGTTTTTGTGCAGTGACCTGATGTGATCTGGGGACTCCAGCAGGAGTTTGTCCCTCCCCTCCTGCTGGCTTCCCTTTCCTGGGCTCTGGGAGCCTTCAGAAAGCTCCATCAGTGACCAGAAAATTGAACTGGAGCTTGGATGATGTTTTTTCTCCAGCTGATATCCGTGGTGCCTTTTGCTGCACCCGTTTTTCATTTTTGGGAATTCCAGCAGACAGAAATGCACTCGGTGTTTGTGCTAAAAGCTTTTCTAGTTGGTTGGAAGGGAATTCTGCTCTCCTGATTATGTTCCTATCATAGCAAATTGCACTGCTGAAGTACCTCATAAAATACTCTGTTTCCATGGTGATCTACCTTCCACTTTTCCTAAAAGGACCCACCAGGTCCTGGGAGACAGACTCTACTTTTTGCCTCTGAGAAGATTAGTCACATCCCATATTTTCCCCTTAGTTCTGCCTTGTTTTCTTTACACCAAGTAGTTGGAGTTTACTGATCTTTTTTTTTCCTTCTGCCTTTAACACTTTGAAATATTAAATCTCAGCACATTAAAGCTCCTCTGAGGACGTCCCTGTGCACAAGGATGCAGCACTGAAACTTGCATGTGGAATTTCGAGTGGAAAAAATGAAATTTAAGCATAGATTATTTAAAATGAGAATTGAAACTGTAAAATTCTTCAATGCTGCAATGCTAATTTAAAAAATAGAGAATAGAGAATGCTGAGAGGACAGGTACAAGCTGTGCATTCTAATCCAGGTGACTTTCTTGTTCCTGTCCCTGCCAACCTCCCTTTGGTGGAACCAAAACTGTTTCTGCCTGAAGAAGGCTCTGACTTGAGCTGCAATGTTAAATTCATTTTATACATCTGATTCCAGTGCTCAGTGAAGCAAATTTTTGTTTGCCTTCCAGTTCTAATTTAAAATTGTAGTTTTTTTCTGCATTAAAGCAACATTAAGGGCCTTTTCTGACCTGATAAAACCTTAATGCTGATGACAAAACTTAAGGCTGAAATCACAGACCTGGACCTCTCAGTTATCCAAGAGTTATCTCAGTTATTTAAAGAGTCTCTGAGTGTTGTATATTCCCATATAATGGCATAATGTCATGGTGTGGTAGCTGTAATTTCAGTCTTAACTCAGATTTATTTTTAAACTGTTAAAGCAAATGAGCTATTTCAGTTTAGAATTCTGTAGGATTTTGGTTTGGGGTTGGTTTTGGTTTGTTTGGGTTTTTTTTTTTTTTATTCTTTCATAGCTTTACTCTGGAACTTGTAAAGGACCTATATGACAATATATTAAAGTTTTTCTTCCTTATTATTTCCTAATTTTATTTTTTAATTTTCTTTTCCCCCCTGTCATGCGTGATCTCCATTACAGCCTCCTACTGGAAGGAGCCATTCATTATTCCCAGTTATAACCCTGCATGAAAACTGGCATCATTCACTGTGGGTTTTATTCCCATCTCAGCAGTCTCTGTCGTGCTGTTTGGGGGTGGTTTGCTGTATTGTGGCAGGAAAAAATCTGTTTATTACTTTCTTACCCATTATATTTTGGTATTTTCATGATAACTGGGATAACTTGTGTGTGCAGCTAAGGGCTGTGATTGTCACAAGGGTGTTCAAATGATCCTGAAGAAGGGGGATCCGTGAGGGGGATGTTGTACAAATGCATGTGATGACTGATACAGCAAACTTGGAGTTCTCTGTGAATAAAATCAGCACATGATCCTTCTTCTTTCCAGACTTTCAGCCATCCAGTGCTCTTTTCATAGAGGATAAACACACTCTTCTTGGACACACTTATTAGATGGTAATAAGGAGATGTTGGATGTTAGCCCCTCATATTTCACTTCTATCAATCTCTTTTATTAATGGCCATAAAAGTTGCAGGTTATAAAAGAATAAACTGAGAAATCCAGTGGGTAACTCATGTAATATCAATGACTGATATTTCCTTGGCTGGTACCTGCTAGACTAAGTCTATCATCCCTTAATAATAATATTCCCATGTGAAATGGAGTTTGTTGGGTTTTCCCAAATAAGCTTTTTCTAGTTTAATTAGAAAACTTTAAACTAGAATCAGACTTTGGCACCTGAATGGAACAGGTGTAGCCATTTCTGCAGATACCAGCATGGAACAAATTCCTGTTGTTTATGTTAATGGCTGTGCCTGTAAATGGGTCAGAGCTGGGTGTGCTGGAGTCACAGAGGGCAGGAGGGGCAGAAATGATAAAGTGAGGCAGTGCCAAGGCAGTTTCCTGAAGTGTTATCTCTGCCTGGCACAGAGCAGGCAGGAAGGAAGGAGGGCTCAGAAAGGAGAAGTTGTAGCAGGGACAGATTCAGGGGGAAAAGAAAGGGGGAACTATAACACAGTGAAAAAGAGGTGTCTTGAGGGATTTTTATCATGGAAGTGTGGAAAGCCAGCTTGGGAGTGTTGTGGAAATGTGTTGGAATGCTGTGGCTTTCTCTGCTTAATAAACCAGCTGCAGTAGGGGAGGATGAGAAACATTTCCCTTTTATCCATGGAGAGGAGGAGGAACAGCATCCACAGCACTGTGCAACTCACCTTCTGTAAAATTGATGTTTGGAGCTGTTTTATGAGGGTTTTATTAATACTTGTTGTTTATTAATAGTTGTTTTATTAGTAGTCAGCCATGGTGAAGATCCCTGGATTTTCTTGAAGAACGTGCTTCACATACACCTTCCCCTTCCCTTGAAAGAGAAGAAAAAAGTGAAACCTCTACAGTTTGGTTTGTTGTGAGATGTTCTCACCCTGCATGACCAGGGAATGCCTTTTCTTTTCCTCCTTCATGCACACAGCCTGTGTCTGTTTCCTTATTTTGTGTAAGGACCTCCTGCATGATTTCTTCTGGCCACTTTTACTGTGAGGCAGCTGCCAGAAAATCAGAACCTGAGTTTATGTTTTCTTGCACAAAGAGAATAAACAGAATTTTAAAATAGAAAACTCCTTTTTCAAAGTCAGCTAATGTTATGACAGAATCCATGTAGCTACACCAGGACTCACTCACTGCCCTGCACTTACATAATGAAATCACATTTTGCCCCAAATGGAGGCAAATCCCAGGATTTTTTTTACATAAATATGTTCCTGTGCCTGTCCTAAAGCACAGCTTTTCCTTGCCTAGCACACAGTAACTGTCCAGTAACATAATTATATGTTCACCTCAGGTCATTAAATCTAACAGTCCCTGCAGTTTCTGCCTTTAAGGGGCAAATCAGAAACCAGGCCATCTAAGTCATGATAAGGAAACTACTTTTAAAATACAAAGAATTCTGTTGTGTTCAGAGTTATTGTGGCAGTCACTTCTTAGACTTCAGGAAAACCTGAACTGGAGGTGGAGATGAGGTTTCAGCCTTGTTTGCTATTTAAATGACCTGGTGGCCACTGTGGTGGCTTCAGTGTCCCTGGGGATGCTGCAGCTCTGAGTTGTGATGCAGGTGAGAGGAGCAGCTCAGATCTCACTGCACCATCACCCTGGACACTCTGGACACCTCTGGGAATAGATTTGTCACCTGCTGGATGGGTTTTTTGTTTTATTTTTCTTGATTATGTGCTGGTCAAAATATAAACTCTTTTTTAAAAGTACCTAAAAATAGCTTTAAACCACAAAATGGATGCAGCTCTTTGGAAGCCATTACATTAATAGGTAGGAAAATCTGAGTGTGCTGGTGTCTCTTGAGGCTTCCACAAACAAATCCAGTGACTTATTTGTGCCTCTGAGTAGCACACACAGCATAATACTCATCAATTTATAATGGTCTGGAGTTTTAAGCAACATGATGAGGAGCCTGATAAAAACACTAAAGAGATGATGAAAATAGGGAGGCAATTTTCTCAATTTCATGACCCATCTGTGATGCTTTTTAGAGATGTTTTGGTGAGAGGATCTGATGAAATTTGTATTTCTGTGTATGATGCTACTTGGGCTTATGTATGTTAGGGTTTAAAATGATTCCCAGATCTTTCCTCCCTTCCAGATGTACTGCTGAATTATTTCAAGTGTGCCATGATGAAATATTATGAAATGTTGTTGCTGGGAGCAGGAAGCCTTTTTTCTTCCCTTTATTTTTAATTAGGCAAGGTTTATTTCATGACTGAAAGTGTTTAATCTTGTTAAATAAACCTGAGAAACTCTAACAATGCTCTCTAGATTTTATGGTAAAATACAGGTTCTAATCCAAGACATGTTAATTACCCTTAAACTTAACAAGGGCATACATATTTCATTAAATTGTTTTAAATTAAGCTATTGGGAAGCTACACCCAGTGACTCTTGCTTTTTCATCACATGTCTATTGTGAGAATGAGATGCTGTTTGACTTTTAAACTGAAGCCCAGGCTGTAGCCCATGGTTTGGGGTAGCTGTGATTATACATATTGAGCAAACAGTGGAATTTCAGAGCACAACTGGGACTATTCCTTTGGGGAGGGCTGGCCTGTGGCTTGATTTCATACTTGTTGAAACATTCCTGATGACTAAAACTGATTGTTTCTTGAATTTAAGCCCACTGATTTTATTTTTAATTTTTTTTTTTAATAAGGTTGTCTTATTTTAATTTTTAATGAGTTTACTGTCTTTTGCTGTATAAATGGTGGTCGTAGGGGAAGCATAAACTGAATGTTTCCTTTAAAACTACTGCTCCTCATCAGGAAATAAAGCTGTTTTTGTGAAGCTCCAACAAGCCCTGCAAGTTATTAGCTGGATTTCATCCCCCAGGGGCAGCGTGCAGCAGTGGCCTGGGTCAGAGCAGTTGTGATTCAGGGTTTTATTAGCATGAGTAATGTGTGAACTCCTCATGACCTGATGCACACACGAGCTCTGCTCTGACCCCCAAGCACAGCCCTGGGATGGAATTCCAGGTGCACTGCAGAGCCAACACTCCAGAGGGAAATTCCTGCACTTCTGGAGGTGCTGAACAGCTGTGGCTGCACCCAGGTGTTTTGCAGGAATGGGGGTGCCCTTGACCTGGGTGTTGTGGGGAGTTATTCCTTAGAAAACCATCACTAGAGGTGGTGTTTGAGGAGCTGCTGTGGCTGTGGTCAGTCTGTCCAGCCTTCCTGGCTGTGTCCCCATGTCCTGAGCCTGCTCCTCCTGCTGTGTGCCCTCAGGGCCCTGCCCTGGTGCCTGCAGAGCCCCAAATGCTCAGCAGTATTAGTCCTTCCTGCTGAAGGTCACTGGGTACCTTCTGTTCCACTTCCATCCCAGGTGAATCATTTTGCTTCACAGAAATCTGAGGGGAGGACGTGAGAGGACTTGCTGCTTCTGGGCCAGAGTGAAATCTTTCCTGAGGGTCTTGGAATTGGTGATTAATTAAGCAAACAAAGGCTGTAGTAGAGATGCTTTTTGTGTGCTCTGTTCATAATTTGAGTTTCTGTGCCAGGTATGTGAATCTGCCTGGTTTAAGCATTAAAATGGGTGAAATGCCTGGAAAAAACCACAAATGTTGTGTTCACTTGCATCAGGTTAGTTGGGCAAGATAATCTTAACAACCAAAAGAAATTACACTGAACAGCTTAAGACGTGGAGTTCCAGATGTTCTCCAAAAAGCTTCTTCATCCAAGGTTGTGGTCTTCATGTGAGGGAATCAGGCCAGGATGAAGGGTTTGTGTTTGGCCTGGCCTTGCAGCCATATGTACCAATTAAAGGGAAGGGGAAGAGCTCCAGCTTCTCAAAAACAACACAAAACCTGCCCAAATCAAACCAACAAAACCATGTCAGTTTGTGGGTGGGGACTGCAGGGGAACTTGAGCACCTTCCTTACTTCAAGCTCAAAAGGTTTCTTACTCAGTTATCAGGTGAATTTATCTCAGAATTCCCTTCTTTACGCGTTGTTCCAGGTTTTGGAGAGACTGAAGTGATGAAGTGGGGCTCTGTGCTTGCCATTCCTGGGAAAATAATTCTGGTGTGAATTTATTCCCCTCAAAATAGGCATCTAAAAATGGGTGCATGAGCCATGTCATGTTGCTCCTCCTCTGAGTGGAATCTGCTGCTGGTCCACCCTGTTTCCTGTAGTTTGTTTTTCTGCATGGAGTGGAAAACTTTGTCCTTGTTTTGGGAAGTACCCTGGTGTAGTTAGGAACTAAAATTAATTTTGTGAGTTTCTGGGCACATTTGAAACAGCCCTATGGTGCTGTGAGATGCAATTCAAACTGGGTTTTCACAAGCCACACATTCTTGACTTCTCAAGTTTATCTCATTGACCGACATAATTTTAGATCCACGGATTATTTGGAAATGTCAGTTTAGCTTCTCTTAAAGATGCTTCCAGTTGTGTTTTGTTCTTATTTTCAGGCCAAGGTGGTTTTTGTTTGTATTAATACAGCACCTGGAAGTTGTAAGTGGTAGGAGAGAACCTTTGTGTAGCAAAAGTAGTTAATTCATGGTTTTTAAATGGGAGGGTTGCTTAGCATTGAGGGAACTCTGCTGTCTGAACACAATCCTGATCTCCCAAACCCCCAAAATCTTGAGTCACTTGTCATTCCCCTAAGTCACAGCCAGTGTGATTAATGATGTTTCCTTCTGGGGTCTTCAGGACATGCAGAGTCTCAAATGCTGCTTTACAAGGATGAAAAGCAGAAATCAGCTTCTAATAGAAATTGTTTCTCAGTGTATTAATTCAGCACTTTGGTAATGAAAAGGACCTGCTCAAATTTGCCATATCTTGAACTTAAGTTTTTTCTACTAATGGCACTCAGCTCTTACAATGCTCTGCCTTGATTTAAACCATTTTTATTTCAGTCTCCATATCTAGAGGAGATTTGGATTGTTAAGATTGGATTTGTGACCTTGCCAGCCCAAATGGAAGTGTGATGTGTATCTGTGGTGTTTTACACTGCCCAGGACCCAAACCGTGCCTCTGGTGCTGTGCTGGTGTCTGCAGAGGGCTCTCAGGCTTTGTGGGGTCCTGTGGATCGCTCTGTGCTCAACCAGCACAACTCAGGTTGCTGTTGATTCCCTTTCCATCCTAAGTTTTTAGGTTTTCATTACTGGGAAATAATAGCCCTGCTGAGCAGATTTACCGGGAAGATTTACTTGCCTCACTACTCATGTCTGCCCTAATTGGAAAATGACATTATTACTTAGGGCTTAACTCTAAGTATTGACATTTAGCCTCCCATTTTAAATACCTTGAATGCTGGAGCTGCACAGCCTTTCCTAATGGCAGAGAGGTTCGTTTGACTGGAGATGGATAAACTGTTTTCTCCATCAGTTTGTTTTTATTTTTTTTTAAGCCAAATGGATTTTTTTGTTGGCTGAAGAATGCCAGACCTGAAATACTGCATTCTTTGCCCTGTCTGCAGGGCTGTAGTAAATATAGCACCTTTGGGTGAGGCCAATCAGCTGAAAATGAATAAGCATTTCATTCATCTGCCTTTGTTTATACTTGAGATATTTTTTTTAAAAGCAAAACAGTGCAGAACCTTTTTTTGGTGCTCTTCAAATAGCCTTTTAACAGCTTGATGCTATTGGCCTGTGGTGAGATAAAGTAACAAAAATAACATTTTTGGTAATGTTAGCTATTAACAGAAAGATTCCTGCTCATTTATTTTTTTTCCCTAATAAAGCAGAGCATGAGTTAGTGTGTCATTAAATCAGGTGCCTATTAATTCAGATTTTGGCAATGTGACTATTGCACTGTGCTTAACTTGGAAGCATTTCTGCTGTGCATGTAGCTGCAGGATAACATTTTCCATGAGTTCAGGCTATTCCCAGCTCTCCCTGTGTGGGGACAGCAGTGGCTCTTTGGGGGTGTCCCTACACCCATGGCAGTGGGGACATCCCTCACGGTGACCTGATTGCTGCTGGTGTGGCTCACTGGCTGGTGCTCCTTTTCCATCTTTTCATTGCTCATCCTCTCCCTGCTGGGATCCAGCAGTGTTTGACCCTGATGCCCAGGGTTTTCCCTGGAACCTTCTGTGCCATCAGGCAGAACTCAGAGACTCAAGTAATGGACACAGCCTTGTCAGCTTCTGACAGAATCATGGCATGGTTTGGCTTGGAAGGACCTCAAACCCATCCAGTGCCACCCCTGCCATGGCAGGGACACCTTCCACTGTCCCAGGGTGCTCCAAGCCCTGTCCAGCCTGGCCTTGGGCACTGCCAGGGATGGGGATTTTTTCTGAGCTTTCTCCTTTTTATAAATTATCTAAAAAGCAGTGTCTGAGACGGAGCTTCCTGTGCCCTAGCAAGCTTAAGAGTCTTTATAAAAACCAAATAACGTGACATTTAACCTCTTTTCCTGGTTTTCTGTCCTCCAGTGCTATATAGTCCAAGGGCTTTGGAGCATAGGAAATGCTTATCCTCACCTGAAGACCCCCCATTAACGTTCTCAGCCAGTTCTCCTTGTGCTTCCCCTGTGGTCACTGGCCTTTACTGGATGTGGTGGTTTTGTGTGTTAGAATAAGGTGTAAAACTTCAAAGTCATGTCTCTAAATCCAGTTCCTTGTTTTTCTTTGCAGAGGAGGAGATTCTGGAGGGCTGGGAGCACGGGACAATGCTGCTGGAAGGAATGTGAGCCACGGAGCATGGTTGGTGCCACAGCTATCCAGGTGAGCTCCTCTCACTGCCCCTCTCCTCTCTGCTCCGTCACTGACCCTCAGCCAGGCCAAAATTCTGCCTTTATCCAGGCGGCACTTGAACTCCAAAACCTTCTAAAGCCTTTTCTGTGTGTGTTTTAGTTTAAAATTTATCTGGTTGTTACATTTCAGCTGGTATCCCAGTAAATGTTGCCCTGGTTTAGGTATAGCTGAAGGTCCTGGTGTGTGTTTGCAGGAGTTTGTTGTGCGTAGACAAAATGTGGCCTCAATAAAGGAGGTGCTGACCACAGGTGTGAAAGTACCTCCAGACTGATGGAAATTGCTCCAAGTGACTCAGCTGCAGCTCTTCTGCTGCATTTTCTGCCAAAAGCAGATGAGTAAAGGCCCCCATCAGTGCTTTGCATATGAGTATTTAATGAGTCAATGCAGATTTTTAAAGATGTTTTGTTAAGAAATGGAAAACTTCCTGATATTAGGATGTTTCTTCCCTTTTTTTTTTTGGCTTTTTTTTTTTTCCCTTTCCTCACAAATAAAATTTTGGGGTTGAATACTGAAAGTCTTCATTTAGATGCAGCTCAGTTCTGTGCTAAGGAAGAATTTAGGGAGGCAAAGATGTTCCCTATAGGATGGAGTTTAGGATTCTTCAAAAGCAATTCCATGTGCTGGGAGCAATCACAAACCAACAGCGCTGGCTGTCATGCAGCTCTGAGTAAATAAATGAGAAATAACAATTACAGGGCTGCAGAGTGTTGCTGTGGAATAGCAGCTGACTTTTCCACCAGCACCAGCTGGCAACTGGGAGTAGAGAAACAAAGCAAACAGCCCAGGAAAGTAGGAGGAACAACAGAGAGAGTCTAAAAACTGACACACTGGGAGCCTGGCGTGAAGAATAACAAACTCCTGCCACAGGATGTTTTGCATAGCAACAGGACTCTTGAATTCAAGTGGACTTCAGTGTCACTGCAGCACTTGCTTCCTGTGTGAGATAAAGAGCTGTTGTGTCCTGAATGCATTTTAATCTCTCTATCTAAATAGGAGTAATAATTAAAAACAATTAGCTGTGGGGAGGAAGCAATGGTGCAGGCTATTGCTGCTGGAAGTGTTTCCTCTGGCGTGGCTGTCAGAGAGGTGTGAACAGAACCACGTGCAGGGGAAGCAGATTAAAGATGAACTTTGCCAGCAGGTGCTGAGAGCTGTCTGCAAAGGGCTTTGTGGATGAGGGGAGGAATTGGCTGGGACTGGAGAGCACAGAGCAGTTCCTGACACGCCTCACCATGCGCAAAGGGGTGCCAAAGGACCCGGAGATTGCTGACCTCTTCTACAAGGATGATCCTGAGGAAATCTTCGTGGGCTTGCATGAAATTGGACATGGAAGCTTTGGAGCAGTTTACTTTGTGAGTAGAGTTGGTTATTTTTTTTTTTGGAGAACAGAATAATTTTAAGTGATGTTTTGGAGGCTTTTGAGCATTTGTAGAAGGAGGTGTTCCTTGAGTTTTTAGTGCTTTGTGTGCATTAGTTTTGTGATAACACATCTCAAAAAGAAGTGTTTCCAAACCACTCCTGATCTCTTAAATGTTCCAGCTGTATTTATATACATATATATATATATATATATATATATATATATGATGCATCTGACTCCATGTTCTCAGAAGGCTAATTTATTACTTTTGATACTATATTATATTAAAGAATACTATACTATACTAAAGAGTACAGAAAAGATACTTACAGAAGGCTAAAAAGATAATAATGAAAACTCCTGACTCTTTCCAGAGTCCTGACACAGCTTGGCCCCAATTGGCCAATGAGTCAAAACAACTCACAGCAGAATCCAATGAAACAATCACCTGTGGGTAAACAATCTCCAAACACATTCCAAAGGAGCAAAACACAGGAGAAGCAAATGAGATAAGAATTGTTTTCCTTTTCTCTGAGGCTTCTCAGCTTCCCAGGTGAAAAATCCTGTGAGAAGATGTTTTTTTCACAGAACGTGAATGCCACATATTTATAGTAGCAGTTTACTATAGTCTTAATAGTGCACCCAGCTATCCAGGTCAAGTATATGGTGTTTTGTGCTGAAAGTTGAATTTAAACAGCTGAAAATTAATTTGCCAAACTGAAATCTCAAGATACTTGGAGCTCTTATGTTTGGAAATCTCTACAATTTTCTTTATGGCAAAAGCAAAGAGAGTTCCTCAGAGGAATGAGAATTCACACAGGATGATGTATGGCATTCATTGATACACATCTCATTTAATCTGGAAATGAGAAAAATGATGCTTTTACTGTTGGTATCAAACAAAGCCAAATCCAAAACACTGGAATTGGAAATAATTATAATCCAGTTGGCATTAGTGAGACCGAAGTAGAATCAATATTGAAAAAATCAGTTAAAGCCAAATTAAAGCTGCTTGGAACCATGGTCAGCCACTCAGGAGGATCAGGTTCACTGGAGCTGGGTTTCTGAATATCAGACAGGAAAGTATTAAGATAATATAGGTCCCTGACACCTCTAGCTTGGCCATAGGTAGCATGAGTTGTTTTAAGCGTTCTAATTCACTGTTTGGAGTTGTGTGAAGTGATGGGAGGTGTTGGTGGAACTGTTGTAAGGAGAGGAACCTTAAATTTTATGTCATATAAGCATTTCATGTATATTTAGAGAGATAACAATATAATTTCTCAAGGTATCATCTCAAAACAGGCCTCAGCAGATGGCTGTTCCCAGGTGGGCTCACACAGCCCTGGAATTGTCTCAGCCAGGAGCATCCCAAGCTCCAGAAGGGAAAGTGGCAATGTGTCCTTCAGTGACAAATCCCAGCTGGAGGGACAGACACCATGGCCAGGTGGAGCTGCTTGGAATTGATGTGACAGGCAGAAAGAAAGCATAAATGCATCTGAGTGAAACACTCTTGATCTCCTCTGTGCTGAATCAGGGTGCAGGTGCTGGGGAAGGGCTTCAGAGTTTCTCGTTTTCCGCTTTCTCTGCCTCATTTGAGCTGTGAGGGGCCTGTGCCGCCTCCCCTTCAGTAATTCCTGTGCCCCACTGGTTCACTCAACACAGTTTTTCTTTGAAGTCCCCACATGCCTCAAAAAAATGTCATTAGTTAATACATTCCTTGAAAGGAGGATTTACCACATTTAGCTTCTATTATAGTTTAAGCTTTAAACTGTCACTACTTTTTTTTTTTTGTCCCAAAAAATGGTTGGAGGTACAGAGATTTCAGCAACTGTTTTAAGACCAAAAGCTTGATGTTTTTTACCCTTAACAAGCAGAAATGAGGGCAGTGCCAGTCCAGGCAAGGAGAGATCTTTCCAAACTTGAATTTTTAGCCTCTAATTACCATCCCTGCATCATCCAAGCAGAAAAGTAGAATTTTGATGGCTGCATAATCTTCATCACAAAATTAAGGTCTAGTACAGTGAAAGCTTTTAAATTTAGATAAATTCCAGGTTGAATCATCTTCTTGAAGCTGGAAATTGAAAGAACTATTTAAGAATGTCAGTGTTGTATGGACTTTTTGGATGAAATCATGGAGATTTCGATACACCTCTTTATTTGTTTCTTTGGCAAACATTTTGCCAAAGGTTCATCTAAAACTGCTTCTACTGTAATTCCAGTAAAACTGTGTTTTGAGGGTTCTCAGTTGATGCAGTTTTGGGCATTTTACATATCAATAGCACAAAGTCTGAGGAAGGAACAGTGGATATGGCCAGATAAAATCAGGGGAAAGTCTCCTAACAGTTGTGTGGTAAATCACATCCTGAAGAAGATGCCTCTGAGGTGCAGGAGCTTGCAAGGATATAGGAGAAAAAAAAAAAATCCTGCATTTGCCACAGGCACAGCTCACTCCATGGGGGGGGGGGGGGGGGGAAGAAAAAATGAAGCATTTTTCAAATCTATTTCTTGCTTTTTTCAATGTGTCTCTTTCCCTACTCCAGGCTACGAATTCCCACACTAATGAGGTGGTGGCAGTCAAGAAGATGTCCTACAGTGGAAAGCAAACAAATGAGGTGAGGGGAATAAAGGCAGCTGGGCATTCAGGAGCTGTGGAAATGGGAGCAGTGGAATGAGCTGCAGCTCTGGTTTGACCCCTGCAGAACAGCTTTTAATGCTCCCTTCCATGGGAATCATGGAGGTTTGCAGAGAGAAAATGAGTTTATGCAAATTTTGACAAATAGTTCGGTTGAAGGAAGTGAGTGGGGATTCAGAATGCCTGGATGGGGCTTGTTTCAGAAATAATTTTATTAAGAAGTGTGTTAAGAGCACATCTCTCTTAAATTTTTGAGAATCTATCAAATTGCAAAGAGCTGCTAATCTCAGTCTCATTTCAGTTTTTGTGTTAATGGTTCCTCTTATTTTGTATGGAGCTTGGACCCGCTGATCCTTTGGACTGCTGTGTGGATGTGCAGGGTGTGTTTGTTTGTTAAGAGCAAACAGGGCTGGTTTAAACTCATTTTTCCTTGCTTTTTCTCCCAAATGTCAGTGGTTCTGTGCTGTGTTACAGAAGGTGAGCAGCTCACTGCTACTCTCTGTAGTTTCTTACTAACTTTGAGGCCACTGAACACTTCAGTTAGCAAAGCAGCAGCATTTAAGTGAAATGTATTGCAGTTAAAATGAGGAAGAAAATTATTTTGGCAATCCTCAAGCTGTTAAATATATCTTGGGGGGATCCCAGTGCAGGAGAGACCCAGACAACTGATTTACAGCTGTGCTTTTGCAACGCTGACTTTCCATCTTCATATTGTAAAATCATTTTATGGTCGCTTTTCAGACTGACCTACAGTGTGTGGTGAATGAAAGGATGAAGAGGATTGAAAAGACAAATGTATTTATACTTTTTGCTCTGCTTTTTTCATTAGAAATGGCAGGATATCATAAAAGAAGTCAAGTTTCTGCAGCAGCTGAAGCACCCCAACACCATCGAGTACAAGGGCTGTTACCTGAAGGAGCACACAGCATGGGTGAGTGAGGGCTTGTGGAGCAAATGGACATTGCAGCACTCAAACCCTCAGCACAGGCTCTGAAATAGCTTTGAACAGCACTAAAATAAAGTCAAATTTTGCATCTTCTGATGGAAAGCTAACAAAACTTACTACTTTTTTTCCCCCCTTAATCGGGGCGTTAAAGCCACCATGCAATTTAAATTTGGAATGTAAAGATGTTTCCTAATTTCAAAATGCTTCCAGAGATACCTGAAGGCACGATGTTCTCTTTTTTTGCAGTTGGTTATGGAGTACTGTTTAGGATCAGCTTCTGATTTACTAGAAGGTAAGTTTGATATATCT
Source organism: Ammospiza nelsoni (assembly GCF_027579445.1). Classification (NCBI taxonomy): domain Eukaryota; kingdom Metazoa; phylum Chordata; class Aves; order Passeriformes; family Passerellidae; genus Ammospiza; species Ammospiza nelsoni. Next base: position 9,906,839 of record NC_080650.1, on the reverse strand, counting down.
TGGATTTTCTTTTTGCCAGTGCCCCCCACCTGAGTTTGATGGGAGTGGAGTTTTGCAGATGCTCTGTCTGTCCTGCTCCATTCTCTAGGAGCAATTTGAGTCTTTCCCAGTGCTACAGATAGTTGGCATGCACATTTTAATTTTGTCAAATGAAGGTATAAAAGTGTGCAGGTATGTTCCTGTAATCTGTGCCTTTTTAGGCTGCCTGGTTATGGAATATCCATAATAAAATCCTGCAGAGATCACCCTTGTCCTTGCCTTGCTGTGTGCAGGAATAATTACAGATGGGTTTTAGAACAGGAGGTTGCTGTCACCTCAACACTGGAACAGAAAGAGAAAGAGGGGAATCTGAGTCAAAATAGGGAATCAAAGCCAAAGTTTACAAAAATTAGTGTTCCTTGGGGGCCAAGATCACAGGGTCACAGTCTGCGTTCTTCCCTCACAGGGAAGAATTCTTCCCTAATTTCTCTTTGTAGCAGATTGGTGGTATTCCTTTCTTTAAAAAACACTTTCTCAGAAAAATATCCCATTTATTTTCTTCTGTTTTGTTTTATTTTCTTGCTTTTTTTTCCCTCTGTAGTTCACAAGAAGCCACTCCAGGAAGTGGAGATTGCTGCCATCACCCACGGTGCCTTGCAGGGGCTGGCCTACCTGCACTCCCACTGTAGGATCCACAGGTGAGGCTGCAGCTGCTGCTGCCCTTCCCTCTGCTGCTCCCTGGAGTCTCAAAGCTGCTTAGAAACTTATTCTAACAACTTTGGAAAAAGTTATTCTACCAACATTTTCTCTGCCTTGCTGGCAATTGTTCTGTGCAGACCCTGGTAACAAAGGCTGCCCAGGAATGTTGCACTGAACACTGATAGGAGAATATCACCCTAAATGTGCCAAATAAATAGGAGTTCACTGAGCTAGACTATTTCTAAGACTAGATATTTTTTCATATTTTCATGTGAATAAGTAAAATTGTATTGGTTTTGCACAGCCTGGTTTTTGGTAGGAGGGAGGCCACAGAAGTGTGATGGAGTCGCAATTAGGTGATAGAAGTGTAAGTCAAGGATAAAACTACCTGAGGAGAAATCCAAGAACTTTTCCATGGAAGGTGGCAGAGCCCTGGAGCAGCTGCTCATGGAGGATGTGGATTTTCCCTCTCTGGGGACATTCCAACCCCACCTGGCCACGTTCCTGTGTCACTGCTCCTGGGGGGTTCCACTGGGTCATCTCCAGAGGTCCCTTCCAGCCCCAGCTATGCTGTGCTTCTGTGACCTGGATTTCCTCCAAAGGGTACAAAGGGAATTCCAGCTTTTCCCTGCTGAGCTGGGGAGCTCAATCTGCTCAGCCAGAAATGAGCAGCAGCGACACATCCCTGCTCTGTGGCTGCTGCGACAGAAGGGGACAGGCGGGAGGGCGCGCCCTGCCTGGGCGGGGAGCAGCGCCGTGCTGCTGCCGCAGCCCCAGCGACAGCTGCCTCTGCCAGGGGCAACGGCGAGGACAGGGCAGAAGGGGCAGAATTTAGGCTTTGGGGACCGGATTTTGGGGTTGGGGACGCGATTTTGGGCTTGGGGACCCGATTTTGGGGTTGAGGACCCGATTTTGGGGTTGGGTCCCGCGGGTCCGGCCCCGCACGGGGACCTGGCGCGGGGGCGCCACCTGGTGGCGAGGCGGCGGCACTGCAGCCCCGCGCGGCTGATCGCGCGTGGAAAAGGAGGGAATTATTGGATTTTTTTATTATTTAATTTCAGGCATTTTTATTATTTAATTGCAATTAAAATTATTATTAAATTATGGTTAATTATTATTGAAGTAGTATAAAATTATTTTAACATTATAATTAAATTATTTAATTTAATATAAATAATAATTAAGTTATTATTTAATTCAAGGCTGGCAGATATGTTGCTGATACCTGATGTGGCTGTTGAGCCGTGGTATAGAATTACAGCATGGTTTGGTTTGGAAGTGACTTTAAAGTTCATCCAGTGCCACTCCATCCATGGGCAGGGACACCTTCCACTATCCCTGGTGGCTCCAAGCCCTGTCCAGCCTGGCCTTGGACACTGCCAGGGATCCAGGAGCAGCCACAGCTTCTCTGGGCACCCTGTGCCAGGGCCTCATCACCCTTATAGGAAAGGATTCCTTCATAATTCCCCACCTAACCCTGCTCTCTGTCAATAGGAAGCCATTCCTTGTGTCCTGTCCCTCCATCCCTTGTAATAGGGAATAAATCCTTCTCCATCTTTCTGGGGTGCTGAAAGGCCACAATTAGGTCACCCTGAAGCCTTCTGTTTTCCAGGCTGAATAATTCCATTTCTCTCAGCCTTTCCTTGAGGGAGAGGTGCTCCATCCCTTTGGCTGTTGTACAGGAAGGGTGACAGGGGAGGTGACAGTGAAGGGGACAGCCTGTGCTGTCTCTCTTTTACTTTGAGGTGTTCATTCTTGCACACACAAGACTTCAGCACTTGTCTTGCAGCAGAAGTGTTGGGATGCAGCACTTGTGGGTGAAATATTCCATAATAATACTTTTGAAGCAGTGCTGCCAGGGAATGGGGGAACAGAGGTTACACGCTCAGTGAATTCCTCTCTGTGTCTCTGTCCCAGCATTACAAATTGCAGACAAAGGCATCTCACCAGAGTTTGCATCATGCTGAATTACTTCTTTTTCCTCTTTTTTTTTTTTCTCTCTTAAAGGGATATTAAAGCTGGAAATATTCTTCTAACAGAACCAGGTCAAGTGAAACTTGCTGATTTTGGGTCTGCATCTATAGTGTCCCCTGCCAACTCTTTTGTGGGAACGCCTTACTGGTGAGTGAAGCCTGCAGGGCTTCAGTCCTTTATAGATCTGCTCTCTTCCCTTTCCAGTGCTTCACAGTTCAATAACAATACCTGAATAAAATGGCCAAGCAGTTTTCCTGACATCCCTGGGTCCAGATCTTCAGGAAGTCTGTCCTTGCTCAGGGGCCATAAGGAGAGATTTGGGCCGTGCAGTGCTTGGAAATGGCTCCACTCTTGCAGTGCCATTGGCTTAAAAATACCTCACACTTGTCCCAGGTGATGGGACTGGGGCATTCATGGAAAAAGGGGATTAAAAATGCCTCACACTTGTCCCAGGTGATGGGACTGGGGCATTCATGGAGAAAGGGGATCCTGTTATTCTGACTGGAAGTCACACAGCTACTTCAATCCTGTTCTGAAGGAATTGCTGAGGGGTCGCCCGAGTTCCTTGGCATTCCCAGCACTGAGGACCAGCACAGCTCCATGCTCCACTGATTCTGTGGCAGAGGCCCCAGGCAGTGCTGGGAGGTCACCATGGCCCAGCCTTGGAATGAGGCCGTTTGGCAGGAAGCCTTTTTTTTTTTTGGAAGAACACAATTTAAGAGGCTGAATTTTTGCAGGCTGGGCCTGCTGCTTCTCTGTCCCCACTTCATCCCTTTATCCTGGACCACCACTGTTCCCAGTTTCCCTGTTCCATTCATGGCTGCCCCCACAGGCTGCATTTTCCTGCTGAAATGCTCCTGGTGTGCCAAGGGGCAGCGTGGGGGAGGGTGCACGGGGTGCCTCTGGGGCTCTCCCAGCCCTTGCTGTCAGCCTGCAGCTGCAATGCCTTTGGAACTACCCCCCTTTTCCCCTTTTTTCCTCCTCCATTTCCCCCCTTTTTCTCCCTCCCTCTTTCCCCTTTCTTTTCTCTCCCTCTTTCCCCTTTCTTTTCTCTCCCTCTTTCCTCTTTTGCTTTGTCCCCCTTCTTTTTTCTCCTCTTTCCTGTTCTTTTCTCTGCTCTTTCACTTCTCCCCCTTCCTTTCGTTTTTTCCTCCTTCTTTCCTCTCTCCCTTTCCTCTTTCGCTTTTTCCCCCTTTCCCCCTTTTTTCCTCCCCCCCTTTCCCCTTATTTTCTCTCCCTCCCCCTTTCCCCCTTTTTTTCTCTCCCCCTTTCCCCTTCTTTTTCCCCCCCTTTCCTCTTTTGCTTTCCCCCCACCTCTTTTTTTCTCCTCTTCCCCCTTTTTTTCTCCTCCCTTTCCTGTTCTTTTCTCTCCTCTTTCCTCTTTCACTTTCCCCTCCTTCCTGTTTTTTTCTTCCCCCGTTCCCCTTCTTTCCCCTCCCCCTTTCCTTTTTGCTTTTTCTCCCCTTTCCTCTTTTTTCCTCCCCTTTGCTGCTTCTCTTCTCTCCCCCTTTCCCCTTTCTTTTCTCCCCCTCTTCCCTCTTCTTTCCTCTCCCCCTTTCCTCTTTTGCTTTCTCCCCCACTTCCTCTTTTTTTTCCCCTTTCCCCTTTTTTTTTTCTCCCCCTTCTTTTCTCCCCTCTTTCCTCTTTCACTTTTCCCCCATTCCTCTTTTTTCTCTCACCCTTTCTCTTTTGCTTCTCCCCCCTCCTGTGACAAGCTGCTGCTGTGGTCAGTGCCTGTTCTATTCCAGCACACTCCTCCTCATCGCCCTGCTGTCTCTGCTGGCCTCTGCCTCTGCTCAAGGGGCTGGAGCCACCTCAGGTGGTGTCCCTGGAGTGTCCCTGTGTGTCCCTGACTCAGCCTTTGCTCTGTGCTTGCAGGATGGCACCAGAGGTGATCCTGGCAATGGACGAGGGGCAGTACGATGGCAAGGTGGATGTTTGGTCTCTGGGGATCACATGCATCGAGTTAGGTGAGTCAACACACAGCTGAGGTGGGTGATTCACTCTGCAGTGTGTTAGGAACCCCTGCAAAAAGGGAAGATCCTTATTCCTCATCAGTTTTCCTCTTTAAAATGACTTGGAGCGCCCTGATAGTTGAGTTCAATCTTTTTCTGCTGGCAAATCACTGATGCTCTGTGCTTTCATGTCAGTCTGGTGTGCTCAGTTATTCCCTGGAGAGCCAGAGCACTTTGCTCTTGAGTGAGAGCAAACCATGGTATGTCACCTGTGTTTTCCAAGCTGCACTCAGTGAAAGCTGTCCCAGCTGTTGTGCCAAGAGACCTGGTGTCCTAAGGATTGTGTGTCAGAAGGGAACTACATTTAATTTGCAATTCTTCTTACTTCCCTGCTCTCTGAAACAAAAGTCTTCAGTCTCAGCTGAAAAGTTTGAGCCATGAATCATCGTGGACAGGTTCTTTATGGGAAGAGAAGAAAAGGGTTTGCACTTCAGAGGGCAAAAGATGCACATCCACAGAGCCTGGAGCAGAGGTGGATGTGGTGGCAGGTACACAGAGCAGACTCTAAGTGTGTGTTTCAGGTTTGGGTATTGACACTGCATGTGCTGAGTAGATTATTTTCAAAAATCAGTCTTGATACAGATTCTATTTAACAGCAGTACACCAATAACTCATTGTGTGGGTGAGTTCGCTGACAATGTCATTGGTGAATGTTTAATCAGCAGAAATATGCTGATAACAAAGAGAGGGATGTGCAGAAGTGCTGTCTCCAGAATTGAGATGGTGTAGATAACCAGAACTAACATGGCTGTATTTCATGTGCCAGCATGCTGACACAGTCTGTGTTTTGACATAAAGAATGCCAGAATTAGAAGTTTTAGGCTTCTGTTGTTGTGCATGGCCAATGATTTTTGTTTGTGTGGAGCTCAGGTGTGCCACAGACTCCCAAGGAGCAAATCACAGCAGCAGGAGAGGCTCTGCACCCTCTGTAGTCTTGGTACCAACATTTCTGTGGAGCTTTTTACTCAGGAACTCCAAAGATGATGGATTTGCTTTCCTTAAAAATACCCTTTTGAGAAGCATTAAACTTTTTTAAACTTCAAACTTTGCATGGTTCCCTGTGTGAGCACGAACTCAGGCAGCAGTGGGAGGAGATCTCTTGTTGAGCAGCCCTTTGAATGCTTTGAGGCTTTCTTTGAATGCTGATGCCTTAATTCCTGGTGTAGCTGAAGTGAGTAGTGATTCAGGAAAAGCAGATGTGGTGCTTTGCCTGCATGGCAAAGGCTCTGGCCTGAAAGAACTGAGAAATCTGGCACCACTGACCCTGGGGAGAACCAGGCTCCCCCAGAACTGTGAGTTCTGCCCTCCTGAGAGGCCAGGGTGCAAGGATGGGGAGGATTTCAGTGAGGGGGAGTTCATGGCACATCTGGCCAGTGAATGGGGTAACCTGTCCCCCTTGCAGTGACAAATGAGGCAGGCAGCCACTTTTCCCTCTAATCCACATGTTCCAGCAGTGCATCCAACATCTGTGGGGACTGACACAGCGTGTCCTGGCCCTGAACTGTGCCTGAGATTAGTTTTACTCAGTTTCAGCTGATTTTGCCACAGCAGATCAGGTGTGAGATGTTGCAGTTAAAGTAAGATTTACTGCAAGTTCTTACAGTTTGTATCCTGCTCTCTTTGGATTTTGTCATCTCTCTCCAAGTGAACAGCAGCTTTCCTTGAGTGGGTGTCCTGGTCTAACTTGGAATATTAAAATAATTGGCCTAAGTGTGATGACAACAGCACTGGGTATTGGTTTAGCAGTGATACTCTGCTCATACTTCTATACATTTCTCCTTTCTTTCCAGACAGCTTTATCACACCTTTCTGTTCTTTTCTCTTTCCAGCTGAAAGGAAGCCTCCACTTTTCAACATGAATGCGATGAGTGCCTTATATCACATAGCCCAGAACGATTCCCCTAGGTTACAATCAAATGAATGGTAAGAGAACCATTAACAGCTGATTTTTTTTGTTTATTTCCCTGAAAATGCCCTGTGACACTGCACAGGTCAGGCCTGACAATGAACATGTTGGCTGCAGTGCAGTGATTTGTGTGTGTTCTCAAATCTTGTGTATGCTAGCTCAGTTCTGACCTTCTGTCCCTCTGGCTGTTCTACAATCTAAAAGTGTGCAGGTGTTAATTCTGGGGTGTAGCTGCTGTAGGAATTAAAATACTCTCAGATGTGTTAAACCAGCCATGGCTGAGCATCAGCAAAGTTTCCAGCTCCCAAAGATCTCTTGGCAGAAGGGTTGTTAGCATTGCTGTGCAGCTGAAATGTGGAGAAAGGGAGGAGAATGTGGAGGTAATTGGATATTTTTGTCAGTGGAGGACTCCAGAAACCCTCAGAGCTCTGTGGCCAGTGAATGCTCCCTTGCTCCAGGCTTGGATACAAGAACATTTGGTTATTCTATGGGTTCCCAGTTCCCAGGATTGGAGTGTTGCTGTTGGGTGATGCTTGGCAGAATCTGCAGAAGGATTGAAACAAAAGCTCCTGCTGAGGTGTGGAGTTCCCCCATTCCTCTGCTGGCCATTTGAGCAGCACAACTGGTTCATTGCTGATCATTGTGTCAAGCCCACTCCAGTTTCCTTCTTGCATCCTCTCTGTTTTGCCCATTTTTCAGGGTCCCAGGAGCTTGCTCTGCTGCCTGCATGTGATCCCCATGTTCTGTGCAGGATTTGCAGTGCAGAGCAGAGGCAGCTGTGGATAAACACAGCCCCACATCAGTGTTCTGCATTGCAAGCCCTTGTTTACAGTGCCCTGTTTGCTCTCTAGGAGTCACCAAGGTGCCTTTTGTGCTCCTTTTGAGTCCACAAAAAGCAGTTTCCTTCTTTCCAGCTGGGATAAAACCTCAAATAAAGCCTCAAGTGTTGAGCTGAGCATTGAGGCAGGGTTCCCTCTGTGACTCCCAGAGATCAGTGAGTGCATTTCTGGAGTTCCCAATAATTCCACTGTCCTCTGTTTGTAAGCAGTTGAAGTAAAATCAGAAATGGTGACTGGTACACGTAGCTCTCACTTGGTTTTCAGTTTGTACTTGGAGATAGATATGTATCCATTTTGTTTCAACAGCCTTTAATTGGGAAAGAATTGAGGAGATCAGCTTGGAATTTGGAAAGTCCCAATTACTTTTTCTGCCTTAGAACTTAAGAACAAATCAGTCAATGTTTTTCTTTTGCTTTACACTGATAAGTTTGAATATATTCCAGATCCTGAGCTTCTTTTTTAATTTATATTTTTAAGATTTTATTTTATTTTATTTTTTGATTTTTGCAGGTCAGACTCCTTTAGGGGATTTGTTGATTACTGCTTACAGAAAATACCTCAGGAAAGGCCATCATCAACAGATTTGTTACGGGTAATTTATCAAATCTTTTCCAGAAATCTTGGGGAAAATCTCTTTGTCTACCAAAATAATTGTATAGATGGTGAACAAATATTTGCCCTTACAAAAATCCACTCTTTGGTTGGGTTTTTTTTTTTGTTTTCTTTTTCCCTCCATTCATGCATCACCCTTAGCAGTTAAAAATAGCATTGAGGGGATAGGCCAAGGCTGACTTCCTCCCCTAATCAAACCACCAGACCAAAAGTTGTTTAAATCCTTTTAATGGTTTCTGTACTGAACCCAATTAATTAAACTCATTTTGGAAATAACTGGATCACTTTGGAAGGAGTTTTTACAGGTCCCTAATTGCCAAGAGCCTGTAGGAGGGGAACCCGGAGTGATGTGTGCAGAGTTTGCCAAGGCTTTGTCAGGGAATCATGAATCAGTTCCAGTTTAAGTCATTTGGGTTCAGTTTACCTGGAAAATAGAGGAATTGTTTACAGCTCCAAGAGCTTTGCTTTTGGGAAATTCAGGAGCAGCCTTCCATTAGAAGGTAGGGGGATGTGAAATCCTGTCCAGCCCCTTTGCCATCAGGCTTTTCTTTTAAGTATTACCTTTCTTAAAGTTGATTATTAGCCCTGCTCTCCCTCTGGCTGCCAATGACCTCTCCAGGTAAATGATGAAGGAGCTGTTTGTGCTCCCTTTGGCACCTGGTGTATTTTTTTATTTCCTGTGGTACATTTGTGCTGTGGTAAATAATCAGTGTTTTGTTCCCTGGTTCTGCTTGTGGCACCCTGACCAGCTAATAGGTTTATGTTGTGAGTTTTGGAATGATTCATTCCTGGGGATTGGCAGCCTTGCTGCTCTCTAGGAACAGGCTGAGTTCATTTAAGGATGTCATTTCAGGAGTTCCTTAGGTTGGAGTCTCTACAAACAATTAGAGCTGAGATCTGAGTGTGAAATCCTGTCTGTTCCATATTTTATATTTATATTTTATTTATATTTATGTCTGCCCTACGCTTTTCACATGGTCACATTTTAATATTTGAGTGCACACATAGAATGGATTCAGGTTCAAGATCATGGTTCCAAATGCTTTGCTGCTTTCTAAAAATGATCTACAATGAGATAAAAATGGGTTCCTTTTTTTGCTCATCATAAATAAGCTGCAGATTGTTACTGTTCACAGAGAAATAAATGGTGGTTATCTGCATTGAGGAGCAGAAATGATTCATTTTGTTTCTGTGTGAAATGATGTTAAGAACTTTTAGCTCTGATTCAAAAATAAACACCATCACTACAAGCAAAATTGGGTACTGAAATGACTGGCTGTCCCCAGTAGCAAAACTCAAATGCACAGCAGTTGGAATTCAATTAAAAACGAGAAATCAGCTTGTGGCATGATGCTTTCCTTGTTTATTTACAAATCATTAAAAGATGATTAGCTCATCCTTTCAGCCCTCTTGTTGAAGGCTCCTGTTTTAGGGTGGCTGGGGCTGCATGTGCTGCAGGGGATGAGTTCACTGCTGAGTGAGCCCCCAGGGGGCTGGGAGGCTGAGCAGGCAGAGCTGCCCCTCCTGAGGATTTCCTTGCAGGTGGGTCCAGCTGTTGAGGCTCCAACAAAAGCCCCTTGTGGATTTGCAATGTGCAGCAGAGAACAACTCTTTTTTCACCCATTTTTGTCCCTTTGCCAATTTTTCAGTTTTCACAGTTTTTCTGTTTTTCTACAATCATGCAGAGGATGGTTGTGCCCTAAAGCCATCCCTCTTGGGAAGCAGCACACCCAGCTCTAGGGATCCCATAAAAGCATTGGCAAGTGTTCACTCAGGTTGTCTGCTTTAGCCAAGGTTAAATGGGAGAGCTGGAGACTTTTATATCCACTGCCAGCTGTACAGTTCAGGAGAATGTATCTGATAAAGCAGAGAAGAGGCTTTAACCATGTTCCTAAATGCCATTAAGGAATTTATTAATTCTGCACTTAAAACCTGTGCAGGAGTTGTCAAGAGCCTGATTTGATTCCAACTCTGGCTGCAAAAGTTTTAGGTATAAATAAACTTTGTGTGTGAATTGGAATGTTTGGAAGTTTTATGTGTGAATTGGAATAGATGGATGCAGTATAAATCTTTGCAGGTTGATTATTGTTTCTTCTGGATGCATTTTGTTCATTCCTGTGCCTCCAAGGTTTGAAGTGTCACCTTGTGTGTTTTGAGTGAACTTGTTCAGGAAGGGACAAATCATCTGTGCAGCCTGGAGAGCTCAGAAAACCTGACCCCACCACGAGCTCAGTGTGTGTGGAGCCTTTCAGAAAGGCTACTACCAGTTCTTGAATATGAACAGATAAATTGCAAGAATGGGAAGTGTCACTTCAGGGATCTGAAAAGTCCTCCATGGTCCCAGTTGAACCCCAGAGTCTGCAGTGAGGGGTTCTGCAGTCCCCCACTGTCCCTGGTTTAACCCCAGAGTCTGCACTGAGGGGTTCTGTCTCCTTTAACAAGTCCCCACTGTCCCAGTTGAACTCCAGAGCTCACCCCAGTGAGATTTCTGTCTTCTTTAACAAGTCCCCCACTGCCCAGTTGAACCCCAAAGTCTGCAGTGAAATGTTCTGTCTCCTTTAACAAGTCCCCACTGTCCCAGTTGAACCCCAGTGAGATGTTCTGTTTCCTTTTACAAATCCCCCATGGCCCCTGTTTGACCCCAGAGTCTGCAGTGAGGGGTTCTGTCTCATTTAATAAGTCCCCCTTGATCCCAGTTGAACCCCAGAGTCTGCAGTGAGATGTTCTGCAGTCCCCCACTGTCCCTGGTTTAACCCAGAGTCTGCACTGAGGTGTTCTGTCTCCTTTAACAAATCCCACCATGGTTCCAGTTGAACCCCAGAATCTGCAGTGAAATGTTCTGTCTCCTTTAACAAGTCCCCCACTCTCCCTGGTTTAACCCCAGAGTCTGCAGTGAGATTTCTGTCTCCTTTAACGAGTCCCCACTGTCCCAGCTGAACCCCAGAGGTGACCCCAGTGAGATTTCTGTCTCCTTTAACAAATCCTCCCCTGGTCCCAGTTGAACCCAGGGGTGACCCCAGTTGTGTCTCCTTTAACAAATCCTCCCCTGGTCCCAGTTGAACCCAGGGGTGACCCCAGTTGTGTCTCCTTTAACAAATCCTCCCCTGGTCCCAGTTGAACCCAGGGGTGATCCCAGTTGTGTCTCCTTTTCCCCAGCACGATTTTGTCCGCCGGGAGCGGCCGCCCAGGGTGCTCCTCGACCTGATCCAGAGGACCAAGGATGCAGTGAGGGAGCTGGACAACCTGCAGTACCGGAAAATGAAGAAAATCCTCTTCCAGGAGACCCGGAATGGCCCCCTGAACGAGTCCCAGGAGGAGGAGGAGGTACTGGGAAGGGTTTGGCTCCCCGTTCACTGTTACCAGTCATTGCAGGGCCAGGGAGCTGTTCCTGTCCTTAGAACAAGCACAGCCTAGGTGAGGAATGTTTTTGGAATCTCATCTGGATCAGCAGAGAGGCAGGAGAGGATAATGAGTGAAAGTCCTTGCTCAGTGTTAAAGATGCCAATTACTGTACATGTGGAACTTTGGATTTTTTCCAGTGCTGCCCATTCTTCTGGAAGCCTTAGGGAAGAAACTCATTCTGAGGGAGGTTCTCTGTGAGAAGTGGCTCCCAGCCTGTGTGGAGGAGGGTCTTTGACAGCCCAAGCTTTTCTTTCTCATCTGCACAGTCAAAACAACTCCATTAATGTTAATATTTTTTCAATTACCATAACTTTACTGTAAAGTAATTGGCCTCTCATGAGCTGAAAAGCAAATCACTGAATTAGTAGGACTTATTTTTTTAAAATTCTTTAATGTTAAGGAAGAAAAAGGTTAAAGACCTAAAATGCAGCTTCAGTTTAAATCTTGTAATAAACAAGCCACTTAATCAGTGTATGATAATTGACCCTAACTGTGGCTGAGAGAAGGAAACCAGTCATTTTTCAATTGATGAGCTTAGATGGAAGTTAATGTCACTTGGTGCAGGCATAATGCATAAATAAATCCATGCCTGCTTCTCAGTGAAAAACACTGAGACAAATGGATGTCTGTGCTCCTTTGCTCCAGTGGAGTGAGGCAATAACACACAGCAAGGTGCCCAAGCTCAGAGGATCTTCAGGGCCTTGGGGGTGAGGTTTGGGGGTGTCAAATGCTCGTTGAAAGCTAAACTGATTGAAGAAATGGGCATGTGGGAGCTGCAGGAGGAGGGGACTGACACTTTGTGAGGATGCCCCAAAGGAGCAAGAGCAGCAGCTGCTGTGATTGGAGGTCCCCTCCAGCTTCCAGACCTGGAGCTTAGCTGGGACTGGGGGATTGTCAGATTTGTGCACTGAAACCTCCCAGTTTCTCTCCCCACAAGTGCCAAGCTGTCAGCAGAGCAGGGAATGGTTTCCCACTTGGCTGTTGAGCACTTGCAGCTCACAGGAAACACTGGTGGTGTTTGGCTCCGAGGTTTGTCTCTGTTCCTCCTGTCCCCACTCCTGAGGAGAGCAGGGAGAAGAGCTGCAGGGAGGGCAGGGATGCAGCTGACACTCTGCATGTGCACAGCATGCTCTGCACTGACCCCTGAGCCCTGTCCCAGCACAGGAGGTGTCACTGCTCATGTGTGTGTGTGTGTCACTAACTGGGCAGGGAGGGCAGACCCAGCACGTGCTGCTGAGCTGGGGACACAACCTGCCCCACTGGAAATGCCACCAGGCACTTCCTCCTTCTACCTTGGGCTTTCTAAGGTGGAAGATGAGCCTTAAAAATACTTAACATGCAAAATATTACTAATACTTTCCTCAGAACCCTCCCAAGAAGGTGAAAGTTGAAGTTAGGAAGCCAGGTTGCACATGCAATCTCATCTCTGTCCTTCCTGCAGAAACATTCATTAATGACACAGCCTCAGATCCTTCATTATGTGATTTCTTCTGCAACTCTACATAAGCATCCTGAAAATATTTTCATTCCCCTGTGTTCTCTGTAAAATAGTATTATTCTGGATTTTAAGTGCTCTCACACAGGCTCTGAATGATCTGCTGATTGCTTAAAAAATAATCACACAATCAAAGGCAAATCTGTCAAGTCTCAATTTTATCTTTCTGTCGGTCTCCAACAGAATGAGTTCCCTGTTAATTGATTTGTAATGGAATTCTCCCCAAGCTCCCTTCAGAGGCCAGGGCAAACTGGATGCAGCAGCAGGCTGCTCATTTTAGTGAGTCAAGGCTGCTTCACCCCAGGAGCTGAAGGATGTTCAGAGTTCTGTCCTCACTGTGAGCTCCTTACGAGCCTTTTTGGTGCCACTAGTTAATTATAAAGGACTCCATCAATTCTCTCAATCAGTCCAGACTAAGTGCATACTCTGGCATTACTGTACTCCTATGGGTATGGAAGAAGAAAAAAGGCTGCTAACTCCTGATATTTGGCTGTAGAATCATAAATACCTCTTACATGAGGAATCTTTGTTTATGTATATCCAAGTTTTTACCCCTGTAATAATGCAGGCTCATCTGAGTCAGCTGCTAAGATTCTTCACTCACCTTTATCTTGGCTGAAAACACAAGGTTCAAGGGGTTTTTAGCTTGATAAAATGGAATTGCTGACTGCTTGGGAGGTTAAAACCTCTACACCATGTAGAACATACAAAATAATATATGGATTCCTTGTCTTACATATTTTCTGATTCAGGAAATGTGTTATAGCAGATCCTGACTTGAAGCATTGTTTTAATTCAAACTTGGATAATTTCTCTTAATTATGAGGCTCTTTCCACCAGCCATCCAGTATTCCTGGATGTCTCCTATCAAGCCAAGAACCATGCCCAGACTTAAGGATACATGGAAAAAAAATGGCTTGAAACCTGATGTGATCAGATTGCAGGGGAAAAGGCGGGAGCTGCCTGCCTGTATGGAGCATTCCAGAACCCAAACAGCCCTTTGAGATGTGCAGTTGGCAAAATAATGCCCAAAGACCCTTGAAGCCTGCAGAGTCACCTTTAAAACAAACTCTGGGCGTTGCAGGCACGTGCTGGGCAGGTGATGTCCTGCAGGATCTGTAACTGATGCCCCTTGTTTTATAGGACAGTGAGCATGGATCAAACCTGAGTAGGAAGATGGACAGTCTGGGCAGCAACCATTCCATCCCCAGCATGTCTGTGAGCACAGGCAGCCAGAGCAGCAGTGTGAGCAGCATGCAGGAGGTCCTGGATGAGAGCAGCCCTGAGCTGGTCATGATGCATAGTGACGAGAGCACCATTAATTCCACGTCCTCCGTTGTTCACAAGAAGGTACGTGTGCCCTGCTGCTCTGTGCTGAGAGCAGGAGCTGCTGCTGGCCTTGCCAGAGTCAACTTCTGTGGGGTTTTTGTCTTTAAATCATCTAAAGAACCTCTGCCCATGAAAAGAGGTTGCTACTCAAGGAGCTGTCAGTGCCTAGGCAGGGTCACCCAGGCTCCCCGCATGCCCAGCCCTGCATGTGCACCTCTTCCTCTGCTTGGGACGTCCTTGGGAATGCCTGTGCTGTGCTCTGTGTTGGTCCTGGCAGCCAGGCTAACCCTCTGCCAGGCCCAGTGTGTGTTTCAAACCTGCCTGCACTTGGATTTCCCTGGTGAGGAGTGGAAGTGTGCAGAGCTTTGGACCCTTCCCACCAGGTACGTTTGGAGTCGAGTCCCACTCGATGCTTTCCTGCTGCTTTGCTGCATGCTGTGATCTGATGCCTTTCCTTTTCCTAGGGCTGGATCTTGAGATGAGGTTGTCTAGCTGTGAGCCAGCATCTCATCTCCACTGTTTGTCTGACTAAAATAGTTTTGGCTTGGCCTTGGCAGTGTCACTTGCTAGTGGGCAGCAAAATGTAGGTTGGTTGTGTTGGTTTCGTTTGCAAGGAACTTCAAAGTGTACATGTGCTTTTTGCCAGAGGAGCTAAAACATTGCAGCAGCATGAAAAGTATGAGTTTCTTGTTTGTAAGGTTACAGTAAGGCTTGGTTGTAACTAACTAAATATTTGTAAGCAGTTTTTCCTCCTGAAGTGCAGGGTTTGTGATGTTGAGTATTAAGAACTATTGAAACATTTTGTCTTCAACAAAACACGGTCTTACATATTTAAAGATACTGGCAGAGAAGTTGCAAAGGTTTTAGGGGTTTGCCTCTTTCCTAAAGACACTTGGCAGCATCTTTAGAGAAGATTGTTTATTCAGAAAGGTGAAATTAAGGTGTTATGTACCAAATGCCAGCCCGTGGAACTGTCCTGAATGAAGAGCAGCACCGCTGATGGATGTTCTGGGTGGTTGTGATTGGAGTTCTTTCTTATTTTGTGTAGGCTTTCAAAATGTGTGTTAACTTTAATTTCACATTATTAAGTAGCCATATTTACTTGTGCATTAAAATGGAAGTTTGAGGGACTGATTTACACAGAATTCATAGGTTATAATCACTGCTCAGAGTTGTTATATTTGATAAAATCAAAACATGAGCTGCTCCCACCAGACACAAATGGCATTTATGAAAGGAGTGGAGTTCCTGCTTGTTTTAAGACTAATATTATGTTTTATAATGGTTGTATGACACTTGTAAAGTATAAATACAGCATTTCTGATACTGTAAATTCAGTCCTCCTAGACTTATGTGTAGGATGCACAAAGAGGACACCACATGCAAGTTTTAATCTGGTTTGAAAAAACCCAAAATGTCTTGCACACTTGTAACTCAAGTATTATAAAAGAAATCCCCTCTAGATCACTTAACACAGGTGTTTTAGGGTAATTTTGGAGCAGAAAGCCCAGGTGTGCTCTGATGGTCTTCACAGAACAGTTAATGATTGGCTAAAACTGCTGATCCTTGGAGTAGATTCCTTCTCCACTGGAAAATGTTCCCTTCTGCTATATGTAATTCATTAAGCAGACTTGGACTCTGTATATTCCAGGACATATTCCAGTCTGCAAATATATTGTTTTAATTTAGTACACTATTTTTTTATTCTTTATTACTTTGGGTAATGCAATTTTAAATGGAAAACTGTTTCACGTGTGTATTAATACATGTGAAGAGACTAAAATTGGAGCTGGACATGTATATCCACATGCATCCCACTTTATTTTCAAGGTAAAGTTCCTTGTTCTGCCAAGATTTCAGTTTATCTTTGTGCTTTAATTAATTGCATTTCTGGAAACTGGGATGAAGCTGACTTTTGTGTATCACTCTGGAGCCCCTCACAAGCACAATGGGAAGAGCCTGGAGTTGAAATTGAATTTAAGCTCTAATCATTTAATTAGCCTTTAAAGGCTAAAAAGAAAATACTGATGAACATAAGCAGCATTTTGTGGGTACAGGGTCACATATGAGGTGGTTTTGACATGGGTACATGGGTGAAGTCAAAAGTGTTGTATAAAATTGTGTTATTCCACAACTGTGCTGATGAACAACCTCCAGATTGTGGAAAGGGTCCAAGAAGGCAAAATGGCTTGGAGTGTTGATATTTTCTGTGGCTCAGAGCTCTAAAAAATCAGAGCCCTTCTGGTGTTTTGGGCCACAGCCCCAGAATGCCACATGCAGGTAAAACATAGGCAGGAGGAGTGTGTGGTGTGTGAGATTCCCAGTGCTCTCCTGGTGTGGAGAGCCAGGCTGGGCTGGCCTGCAGGAAACCAGGAGCTCCTGTCAGATAATTCTGTTTAATATTTGAGAATGATTTTGTCCTGGCAACGTCCCAGCCAAATGCCCCCCTTTGTTTGGATCATCCCTGGGCGCTGCTTGGCTGGGAGCAGCCTCGGGCACCTGAGGAGCACCCCAGCATCTGTCCTGTGACCCACCCTGAGGCAGAGGCTTAGGGGAGAGGCTGATGGGCTGAGAGCACTTGTAAACAACTCATTCTCTTTCTTTTTTTTAACAGCTGCTAGTTGGCTGTAACTTCCAAAAATGTTTTGTGGTCACAGGGTAAGTGGAGTGACGTGTTCTGATCTGGTTAATTGTCACTGGCTATGCTAGTTGATGGCAGCCAAGGTGCTTTGGGGTTTGCTGCACTTGGGACGAATCCTCTGTGGAAAACAACCACAGCACAGCAGAGCTCCATGGTTTTTAAACTTGTACTTAAAACAGAAGTGACTCACACCTGTTAAGCTGGAAGAAAAATCACCAAAATATTGAAATTAATAACAAGCCATAATTGAATCTGGAGCTTTTTGTGTTATTTAGTTTATAGCTGTGTCCTGAAGTCCTGGGAAGAAAAAAATGGCAGTCAGTGAGCTACTGAGGCAGGGAGCCCATCCTTGGGATCAAACCCTGCTCCCTCAGGAGGACACCTGAATCACCAGCATATTCTTTTCAGGAAATTCAGATGTCTGGCTTGGATGAGGAAGTTTTCCTTGCCCTTCTGCAGGTTGGTGAGCTCCTCCATGTACATCTCAGTGTGTCCAGTGTTAGAACTCTCTTCTGAATACATTATATAACTCTGCTACTCCATGCAAGGGGCATCTTGCCTGTGGATACACATTGTCACATCCATCTCCCTACAGGAGTTTTCAGCTGCACAGGTTGAGAGCTGAAGAGTAAGTGACAGCTCTGATACAAACCCAATTGTACCTGAGAGCCCCAAAAAATGGCAAAATGGGGCAGGGAGTAAAACTCCAAGTATACTGTGCTTCAAAGACACATAACCCAGATTTTATAATCAGATAAATATCAGTTAATTCATCTTAAAAATGAGGATAAAGATTTTTGGCTCCCAGAGTAAGAGAATAAAGTGAGTATAGGCATCAGCTGGTGCATCAGAGATGTTTTGTCGCCTGTTTTGTTCAGCAGTGTGGACACAGGTGGCTTCCCAGAAATATTATTTCATTGTCCTCAATGAATTTATTGTTATTTTATTTCTGCCAAACTATAATAATAAGATGTTGTAATCTTTTAATCTAAACAAAAAAGCCAGTACAATATTGGTTTTTTTCAACTGCAGTGCTCAGCTGCTGCTGTTTCTTGCTTCAATCTTAAAATCATCAGTGCTTTCTGAAACTTGGCCAGTCAAATGTCAGGGAAAACTTGTGATTAAGATCTGGTTTATAACAGAAAGATGGAAAAAGGATCTTTGTAGTTGATCATCACAAATTCTAACCCAATGTCTGCAATAATGAAGTACATTTACAATAACTGCTGCAACTTGAGTGACTTCCAGATCCTGTAAATTAACCTGTGCACATCTCCTGTTGCTGCTCCAATTAATTTCAGCATTTCTGGGGAATTTTGTGATGGAGAGAGCTTAAACCTCCCTGTTGATTATCAAGGCACTTAAAGCAGTGTATTAAGACAAATGGTGCCACATGGTTGTTTTCCTTGCTCTTTAAATTCCTAGAAAGCACAAAGGGGTTTGCTGCAATTCCATGGAAGTCCTTAGTGTGGCTTGGAAATTGCCTTTCCTGTTTGTGTAGGAGACTGGCAGCAGTTAATGACTCCTCCTGTGTTTCTGGAGATTTTATTTGGTGTGCATAGCAAAAAACCCCAGTGGGAAATGGAATGTTGCTCCTGAGGAGAAGGTGGAGGTGTCCCAGCTTTGGCCTGGGCAGAATTTGGATGGTAAAGGCCTTTTTTCAGTGAGGAGAAGGATGAAAAGCCAGTGTGTGGTAGAACTGGGATGGGACTGGGAGCAAAATCCACTCTCTGTTGGATTTTGAGCTCATGGTTTGACACAAACTCATTGTGAGGGCTCAGAAAGTTCACCTGGAGCAGCCGTTCAGATCCAGCTGGGACCACCACTGGAAGCACCACCAGCTCCTCTCACATAATTCAGTTTAATATCTGACAATGGTTTTGTCCAGGCAATGTCCCAGCCAAATCTCCCCTTTGTTTGGATCAACCTAAAGACTGTTTATGTGGATGATACAGTCAGAAGAACAAATTATTCCTTGAGTAGGAAGTTGAAGATTCTGTATTGTTGGCCCTGAACAAAAGGATTTTAATGAGTTGTGAGCTGAGCATCCTGAAGTTGCATCCTTAAGGTAAATATTGCAAAAAAACCCACAGAAAACAGGTGGGAAATGAAATGTATATAGAAGATACATTACTAAAAATAAATACAAATACATTCCTTAAAAACAAACCAGGGTTTGAAATGTAGATATGGGGTGAGAGGTACTCTGACCCAAACTTGGTGAGTTTCTGGGATGCCTTCAGTCAGATTTTATATATTGGGTGCCATGAGCTGAGGTACAATTTTGTGTCTTTGTTTCCCACACATCTGAAGCTAAAAGTTGGAAACAAAATTTCTTTATCTGTGCCAACAGTTGCAACTGCAGTGTCTCTCATCAAGTTTTTGGGAGAAGAAGAATTTAGTTTTAAAATAAAAGTATCAAAATTCCATTTTTCTAGTTTTGTAGGGAGATATTTGTCTTTGCCATCAGTCACCTCATCTGAGAAAGGCTGATGGAGATGTGGCTGCTCATAGATTTATTTCTTTTACCAGCTGAGTTTTTTGTCCCCTTGAAATTGGTCCTTTGGCTTGCTCAGTTGCAAAGGAATTTTCCCATTCCTTGCCCAGCTGAGTTTGAAGTGCAGAATGTGGATAATTCACATTCCTAAAGGGCAATTTAATTCTGCTCTGAGCTTCTCATGTGCACTGAGGTAACCAGAGATCCCATAAAACAAGGCCAGGGTGACACTCTGCCCTCTAAAAATCCACCTCTTAGATAACAAAAAGTAAATCACAGATTCATTTTCCAGTAGAAAAAGCAATTACAACTTAAACTTGTTATTGTAGGTGATGTTTTGGAGCATTCTGGAAAGTCTGAATGCCCATTTAAAAAGTTGGGGGTTTTTTTTTCAGTGATTTGCAGCTTCTCTGGATATTTGCCATGCCAACATAACGGAGAGAAGGAGGATGGTGCAGGGATTGGGGTATTGCTTAGCAGGCTCTGTGCACTCCCAGGTGCTGCTGCAGGCTCTGTGTGTGACCAGGGGTGACATTTGTCCTGTCCCAGCTTCATTTCATGGCTGGAGCACAGCACTGGTGGCTCCTGTTGTTTCCTCAGTGGTTCAGGTGGGTGAGTTTGGGGCAGATCTTCACTGCAGGATTTGGGATCCCTCTGGTGAGGCTGAGTAAGCTGAGAGATGCTGTTGGACTGTAAATGTTTAATCAGGATCTTCTGGGGATGGCTGTTCCAGAGCCTCACATGTGCCTGTCTCAGGAATGTGGGCAAGTCCAAGTGCTCTGCCCATCACACCAGCGTGCACAAGTTGGAAATCTGAGATCAGCCCAATTTCCAGTGATTTCTCTTGTTGTCTCACTGCCTTTACTGTCAGACAGTGCCACAAATGCCCAGTATAAGGATGTCCAATGTAAAATGAAACTGCAAATTTTGTGACTCTCCATATCTATGTGGGGGACTGTCCTTTTTAGCTGTTTTGGCTCATTCTGTGTCCTTGTGTGTGTGTGGAGGAGCTGGTGCAGGCTTGGCTCTGTGCTGGCCTTGGGCACCAAGCAAAGGGAAAGGTAAGCATGGACTGGGAGTGCCCAAAAGGAAGGATAAGGAAAGGTTTTGGGGTAAAAACATTTCTAATCAATGTGGTGTTCAGCTCTTAATATCAGCATTTCTGCACCCAATTGGCTTTTGCTTGAACTCATTTCCAGAATCCTATTGAAAAGGGCTGAGTGTGTGTGGGTGAGAAGCAGCTGGAAATGGAGGCCAGCAGAGGGGAAAACCAGGTGTCTGTGGGGTGGGAAAGGAGCATGGGGATGACAGCAGTGTCCTGATGGAGACACCATTCCATGGATTCTCCCTGTGGGGCTCTCTCACCTTCCTGGTGTCTGCTGGGCCATGGCAGGGTGGCCAAGATGCTCCTGCTCATGGAGGCAGCTCTTCCCTGCCAGGGCTTTCTAGGCAGTGGCAGCATTTATTTTGCACCCCAAAGAACTGGAAACTCGATTTAATTCAGGAAGAATCTCAGTCTTCCTGAGAGGATTTAGGAGCTGGAGGTTGAGGGTGGGAGTCATGACACTGGTGGGTGCCAGTGTGGCCGGGCAGGAGCGGGGTGTGCCGGGTGTCCAGAGGCTGCTCCATGCCCAGGGTGCAGCCTGCAGGTGTGCTGACTGTTGGCACTCACCATTCCCACTGGGACAATTGTGGTGGTGTGGTTTTTTTGCTGGCATTTCTGAGGAGGGTTTCTCCTGGAGCTTTGTTCCACTCCCAAATTTGCCTGTGCCGTTTGGGAAGGGCACAGCCTCTCCTGGCAGAGCCTTGCCAGGGAGTTGAGGGGAAGCTGCACCGGGAACCATTCCTGCTAAAACCTGGGAGCTGTTGCTTTAAAAAGAAAAAAAAAAAAAAAAAATCCTTTGTGGGCTGTGGAGAGAAAGTGCTAGAACTGTGCAGGATCATGACTGGAAAGCAGGATCCCTGAGTGGTCACGGAGGCTTTCCTGGTGCTCTCTAGCCTGCCGTGGATTTAGCCAGGATGCTCGTCCCCACCAGCAGATAGCAAACGAGGGACAAAGAAACCCTATCGAGGGCACGGCGCTGGGCAAAGGGAATGAGGCAGGATGTTGCTGTGGTGTTAAAAGGGAACAGGATCTCCGTGCCTAGACATGGGAATCACGTTTTCACCGGGATCGCTGGCTCGCAGTGCTTGAACCCGACCTTCCCGAGGACTCGGATCGCCCTGCTCCGCTTCCCGCTCCCGCCTCGTTTCTTTCTGGCACATATGTAATACTGGAGGTTTAAAAAAAAAAAAAAGAAAGAAGGAGATTAAAAAAAAAAAAAAAAAAAAAAAAAGGCAGCCCGATCCAGGGATTCAGAGGCATCCTGATCAGCTGACGCGCCGAGCCGAGCTGCAATGTGTTGCTTATTCATTTTGTACGGTGGGAGCTGCCGGGGCTAAGCAGAGAGCTGAACTATGCCTCTCCTACAGCCGCGCTTGTGCAGACAGAGGGGTGAGAGAGAGGCAGCCGCCGCGGGAAGAGCACAGCCGGACTTTCTCCTTGTTTTTATCCATTTCTGCAGGATCATGTATTTATAAGGGATGAGGTGGGCCACAGGGATCGCAGGCCTGAGGTGCGGCCTACCCAGTCAGTGCAGAATCAGGCCCTCCACTACCGGAACCGAGAGCGCTTTGCCACAATCAAATCAGCATCTTTGGTAAGAGCCCCCATCCCACCCCACCCCACCCCACCCCGCTCCCCAGCCCCTCGCTGCCATCCCTCCATGCTGTTGGTGCTGTTGGCATAGCAACTGGATATTGCACTGAAAGAGATTTTACCTCTATGTGTGTGTGTGAGATTTAAATGTGAAATATGTTTAATTTCTCGGTGCATTTCCAGGGTGAGATAGCCCACCTTCCTGGGTGAAGTTAATATCATTTTCATTTCCCACCCCACCCCTCCATTTCCCACCTGTCCCTTTTGTTAATATATTTATCTGCATGTGCATAAAGAGTGTGTGAGGGGTGTGAGAGCTGCTGGAACGCCGTGGAGATGCAGATGCAGATGGGTTTGGGAACAATAAGATCGCTGCTGCCCGCCCTGAGCTGCTGCCTGGTGTTTTTTGTTGTTTTTTTTTTTTTTTTTTAATTTCATTCATTCATTTATTTCAAGCAATGTACCGTGTCTGCATTTTGCAGCCTGATCCTTTGGAAGGATTGCTGGGCTGCGATAAGGGAGAGAGGGTTTACAGTGGGCTGTGGGCTTACAAAGGGGAGGGGGATGGGATGAATCCATCAAGATTTGTACTATTGCAAATGTGATTGCTGTGGATGCCTTTGTAGTAGGGAAAGGGGTGTGTGCCGGAAGAGTTAGTTGTGTGCCGCCTCCCCCACCCCGCGTCCACCGGGCTGGGAGCAGCATTTCCAGGGACAGCAGTGAAAAATGGCCCTTCACAGGGAAAACCAATGTGCTGTTGGATATTTCAGCCCGCTGGTATTAGAGGTCAGATGGACGGGGAGCGTTGGAGAGTCCCCACGGTTTGGCCATGGCACTCGCTCAGTGCTATGACATCATCCTGGACCAACCCCGAAATGACACCAGCGAGCCCTCCCCTTCCCGCTCCTCCTGCCTCCACCATGGGGGTTCTCCTTCCAGACCACCATTTCTGCATCCCCAGAACCGCTTCCCACTCCTTCCTGCTTGCTCAGGGCACGGGCTGTGCCTCTGTGTGTGTGACCACAGCTGAAGGTGCTGACTGGAGGCAAGCAGCAGTGCCAGCAGCACAAATTTTTCTGTGTGGTTGTTGCTGCTGCTGTTAAAATCTAAAACGATGCTGTGGCATTCAGGCTTCTGCCCAGATGCTTCCTGGGAGCATCTGAATCCCATTTTTTGCAGGTGTGTTTCTGGGTGCCCACACCCTGAGTGCCCCCCAGGCTGGTGTCCCCTGCTCCCCCCAGTTTAAAGTGACCTAGAAATGTGTGTGTTAGAGGACTCCATGCAGCACACCTGACAGGGGCAGGATCCCTGCTCTCCTGGAGACCCTCTGCCCTGGGAATTTTTCCTTTTTGTGTGTCTGTGTGTGTTTTCACCCAGTGTAGTGCCAGCTCTTCTACTGCCTGCGCTGAGCAGATAAAAGTGGGACCCAGTTAGGTTGGCTGTAGGGCAGAAATAATGAATGACTCATATATCATACTCCAGACATAACAATTTCATTGATAAATTGATATGTGTGATGAATATATTCATGTTCTTTTACTCCCTGTGCAAAGCTGCTGCACCTTATGGCCTGCCTTGAGCAGCAGAGCCCAGAGCTCCTGTCCTCCCTGGAAATGTCACCCCTGGGCTGCTGGGGTGGCTTGAAGGGATTGCATGGCCGGGCCCCTTTGGGAGCCAGTGGAAATACGGGCTGTGAGGGATTCCCTGAGCTCTGGGGAACACAGCTGATATCCCAAGGTCACTCCTAAATCCCATGGCAGCCTCCTGTGGGGCTGGGATTGTATCTGCCTTCATTCCTTACTCACTTGGGTTTGCTGATTCTCTCTACTTCAGTGACCAAGTGATGATAAAGATAAAATTAATTTTGGGTGGGGAAGATGGAAAGCTTTTCGGAGAGCTTCTCTTTTTTTGGGTTTTCTGTGGAACACGCTCTGTTATCCCCATTATTCACACACATCTCCCCTTCCCAGTGGAGAGGGAAGATCCCAACACACCAGCCTGGGCACTCCAGGTTGTGTGGTGGGGCAGAACTGACCCTGAGTTTGCCACAGAAATATTTCATGGTGATGAGCTTTCCCTTTGATAATCTTCCATTCCCACCTCTTCATGTTCTGAAATTGAAATCTAGGGGGAAAAAATGAAAGTTTAAACCCATTGCACAGGATCTGGGTGCCAGTGCTTGTATTGGAGCACTTTTTATCACAGTGCCTAGATGATGTCTGTGGGGAGAGGTGCTGGATGCTCCTCTGGCCAAGGGAGAACTTCTTCTTGCTTCCCTGTCCAATATTTATGGGAAGGGCAAAGTCAGCCATGGAGCTAACACAGGGAGAAAGACCTGAACATGCCTGGAATTTGTAGTGCAAACCCAGAAATTCAGGCTTTATTCATCTCTCTGTGTTAATTTACTCTTTCAGTGGCAGCTGGAACAGATTTTTCTGTGTGAATGGGTGCCCAAGGTCCCACAGGGGTTGAAAACAAGCAAACCAGCAAGCTCTGATGGTTCCCTACATGCTGGCTGCTTCCCATTGCTCAGCAGCTGGGAACATCTTCCTGCACAGAAAGGTTGTGCAGTTGGGAGCATTGGGTGGCCTGTATTGCAGAGAATCAAAAATGGGAGTTCTGGCCCCAAATTCAATTATATGGGGTGTTAAAGCTTCCTTTCATGGGATTTGCTGAAATCCACCCCCAACACTGAGACCAGGGCAGTGTTTTTAGAAGAAAAGCACCAAGTCTGGGGCTGTTCACTCCACAGCTGTTCCTCCTGGTGCAGTCCAGGTTCTAGGGCACTCAAGTCCTTGCTCTTCTCCCCATAGATCAGGATATTGCAGATGGAGGTAAGACTGGCATTCCTAAAGGTAATCCCAAGTTCAGGTTGGATCTCTTTCCAAAACCAAGCTGAAGCAGTTCAGGGAGTGCAGAGGCCACAGAGGAGCTTGTGTTAGACAGCTGAGCACTCCAGGTGACCCAGTGGTTTGGAGAGTGATTGCCTTGCCCTGGCACTCTGCAAAGGCATCATGTGAATATGAGGAAAACTGGACAGATCTCCAGAGAAAACAGCCAAATGAACTCTCCACAAAGATACAGGCTGTGGATATCCCATTTTGAGTCTTGCAGTAGTGCTTTAATATTGCTCAGATTAAAGAAAATCATGAAAATCGGCAAATGTGAGTAAGAAAGATGAAGGAACTTAACTTAGGTCATAATTCAATCAGCAATTTTAGTAGTCATTTTTTCCTGGACCACTTTTCTCTTTAATCAGTTTTGTGTGGTTACAGTAACCATCACTCACCTGGAGCAGTGGTGGAAAATACCCTGCATATTTTTGCTGTTGGAGTAAAAGTTGCCATCTGAAATGGAGACCAGGCACTTACATCTCCATGTTATTTCTCAGTTTATCAGTGATCCATAAATTAAAAGTTACAACCAGGAATCTCTTGAAGCTCAGCAAGCTGTTGTTTGAAAAGGAGGGCAGAGGTTCTGCATGTTGATGAGGCTACACCTCTCAGTGTTTTCAAGGGAAAGCTTTTTTTGAATCTCTTCAGAGATGCATTGATCTGCACTTGTGGGTGTCTTTCAAGCTTGACCCCTTAGCTCCCCCCTTCCTCCTGCATCTCCTCAACAGCTGCTTTCGCAGTTTTCAAAGGCAATGATCAAGTAGTTAAAACTTCATAGAATCCCAGAGTGGGGTGGGTTTGCAAGGATCTTAAAGCCCATCTCATTCCACCCCTGCTTGAGCAGGGACACCTTCCACCATCCCAGGCTGCTCCAAGCCCTAACCAGCCTGGCCTTGGACATTTCCAGGAATCCAGGGGCAGCCACAGCTGCTCTGGCCACCCTGTGCCACCCTCACAGGGAAGGATTCCTCCCTCACATCTGTGACATCTCATTCCACAGAAGGATCAGGCAGTGAGGACTCTATCAAAGGCCTTGGTGTTCTCTTTGAAATCCACATGCCAGCAGAAGAATGATGTGATCTCTTGTGGGCCTGCAGAGCCAAGTGTCTGTGTCCATGGGAGCAGCATTCCCTGGATGTGGCCAGGAAAATGGCACCTTCACATGGAGCTGTTCCCTCTTCTGCTGGAGCTTTGGTGTTCTATTCCAGAGGGTTGAGTTTCTCCCAATGGACTCATTGGCTGCTTCCTTTGTAGACCTTTCCTCTAAAATTTTGGACTTGTTCTTTCTCATCTCCTCTGCTGTGAGAAGCAGCTGGCAGTGTTGTGCTCAGAGCTCTGCTTCCTCCAGCACAGAGGAGCTTGGAATTTCAGTTATCTAGAGGTGAAAACTCCTGTCTTTTAGGAGAGGTTCAGTATCTTGGATAAACAGTGTAGAAAAGGGAACTCTAAACAGCTGCTGGTTTGGAGGAGAAGTTGTGAGCTCAACTTCCTTACGTAAAGCTAAAATCTTGGAGGGGTGAAAGAAAGTTTGGATTTTATGGCAAATGAACTGCCTGTGGGAGTAAGTTGGAAAAGACATCTCTGTTCTCAGTTCTGTGTATGCTAAAGATGCAGAGAGATAAAAAACTGAGAAAATGTCATACCTTAATGAAAGCTGTTCTGGTTTATTCAGGTTTTTGGTTCTCCTGATTGATTGTTGTGTGCTGCTGGGTGGGCTCCAGGAAACTGCAGCTCTCTGGTGTGAAGGATCCTGACATTTCCTGGTTATATGGAGAACAAATTTTGTAGTTACCACCTTTTGCCTCATGATAATCTGAGGGGTTTTTTGTGGGCTTCTCCCTGAGGGGCAGCTCCAATCTCTGCTTGCTGTGACCTGGGACAGGACCCAGGGAATGGCTGGAGCTGTGTCTGAAGAGGCTGAGGTTGGATATCAGGAAAGGTTCTTCTCCCAGAGGGTGCTGGGAATGGGCACAGCCCCAAGGCTGCCAGAGCTCCAGGGGCACCTGGATAATGCTCCCAGGAGTGCCCAGGGTGGGATTGTTGGGGTGTCTGTGCAGGGCCAGGGCTTGGACTCCATGATCCTTGCGGGGCCCTTCCCACTCAGGATATTCCAAATAGTGCATGGAGTTCCAAGAGTCTTTGCTAAAGAACACCAGAAAGCTGATTAATGGAACATCCCCAAATTTTCTTGTTAAAATGGTTGCTGGAGGTGTTCATTCATTTGGAGTTTAATCTTTAAAACCATAATCCTGGATTCATTCATAGTCTGAAGGACTTCTCTGGCACTGACCTGGGTATATTCAGTCACTAATGTTCATTTCCTCCACATTCTGCCACCCCTGAGATCACCATGTGCAGACTTTGTCTTTGAAGACTGTCCTGAGGAGTGTTGGGCTTGAGTGGAGATTGTGGTGATAAATGAAGTCTTTATCATGAGTTTGCTGAACAGAGACACTAAATCCATGAGATGTCCACCAAGTCTGCTGCTCTCCTCTCCCATCTTTAGGATGAGACACTGCTTTTGTTTTCTTCTGACTTTTTAATGTCTCATCTTCTGTTGTGACTGGAAGGCTTTATCAGCTAGGCTTGTAATTAGCAATTGCATCCTATTGTTAGGGATAAATATCCTAGATTTCATGGGAAATCTTTTCAAGATGGAATTCTTGTCATGATAAAGCTGAGCAAAATTGGAAATGGGGTGCAGAGGAGCAGGGAAAAAAACAAGGATAAAAGTTAATGAGTTTTGCTGTAAATAAAACAAGTGCACATGCTACATCTCATTAGAGATCAGACCAAAGGAGACTGGCAGAGTTGCTGGAGGATCCTTAGATCCATTTTTTCTTAGGCTCTTGCTGTTTGCTTTGTTCTGCCAAGGTCTGGGAACGGAGTGTGCCGTGCAGAACATCCCATTGCTCACAAAAGGGCTGGGCCCCAAAAATAGCACATCCAGGAAGATCTGGTACAGCTGGTGGCTCCCAGATCTCCATTTCTGTTCAAGTGCCTGACCAAGGCTGTTCTCTCAGCTGGATGTCACTGAACGTGGCAGTGGCGTGTGTGAAGTGTTGGTGGGCTGCCTGTCTCACCTGGCATCTGTCCTTATCATTAACTTGGATTCTCAGAGACATTTTCCTTACCTGGAAGCTTCTGGCAGAGATCTTATTCTTGCTGAACTTGACTGAAATGTGCAAGTTCCTGTGAGCTCTTCCCAACTTCTTCCAAGTGTAGCTGTCCTTGGTACTCTTGGAAAAACCAAGAGCTTTTTGAGCTGTAGCAGAGCACAGGGCTCACAGAGTGTCTGTGTTTCTGTGGTCATTCCTTCAATCCACATGCTCCTGGTGGCTGCCTTGGATCTGGTTGTGTCTCAGGCATGTACAGGTTGCTCTGTTGCACCAGGGGCTGAGGTATATTTAATGTAGCCTGCTCCAAAATGATATTCTGAATTTCTTGTAGGAAGGAAGTGGTTTGTCCATCACCTCCTGGTCGGTGCTCAGCCTCCCTGATCACCCTGAGTGTGACAGGGCTGTGCTCAGGCTGGTTCTTTGGTTCCTCTGCAATCCTTGGGAGGCTCTTCCCGAGTTCCTCTTCACCCTCCTCCCAAGTCTTGGGGGTCATTTGAACTGAGACAGGTGGCACTTGCTGCCTGCCTTGGGTGAGCACATTCAGGGTGTTCATCTCTTGATTTGGAGCTCTGACTTGGCTTCCTGTCACCTCCCAGCCCTGGAGCCAGCAAGTGCGCTGGGATGGCAGCTCCCTAAAGCAGATGCTCTTCTCTTGAACCTGAGCTTTCCCAGCTCTGTAGGTGTGTCCCATCCTGCATCTAAACTCCAAAAATCTCCACAGAACTGCCTTCAAATGACAGCAGCACCATGCAGGGGCCAGTTTTTGGGTTGCTGTGGAGGAATCCATCAGGAAGGCTGCACGAGGGACTCCTGGTTCACAAAGCTTCACCGGTCACCTTCAAAGGCCTGAGCTCTTCACACTTAAGTGGCAAAGCAAAGGTCCCCTTGCACAGAATCAGGGCCTTCAGTCCACGCATGTACCAGGCTTTTGGTTCTCAGATTGTATAAATGATCAGATCTTTGTAAGTTCCTGAGACTGTCTTTAAAAAAATAAAAATTAGTCTTGGACACTTTTCTTCTTTTGAAATGGAAGCATCACCATTTGCATTTTCTTCTCAACATTTTTGGCACAGCCTGTTGGTGTTTTTTTTTTTCTTCCTTTCACATGGATACACTTGGGCATGGAAATGAATGTGGAACTTGTGAGTTTGTTTCAGCTGAGCAGGGTTTAAAATCTGCTTAGACCATCTGATCAATCTTTAAGAGCACACAGTTCCAGAACAGCATTCCCTTGTTAGAAAACTTTCAATTCTGGGAAGGAATGAGCTCAGTCTGCCATCATCTTGAATTTTAAGGGGAAGTTTTGAAGGAGGCTCCTCGTAGCAGAAAATAGATGTTGAGGGATTGAATTGGCATGGGGGTGACTTGAGGAGGAAGGAAAGAATGGGGGTTTGAGGGGGTTCTGGCCGCTTCTTGGGAATCCATGGATCTGAATAAGGTGAATAAGTTGAATCTGAATAAGGATCTTAGTCATGCATCTGTATAAAGTATCTGAGGAATGTTGTCCATTAGCCACCTTTGTTTCCAGATCTCCTTCAGCATGTCCTGGAGTGATAATGATGCCTCAGGTTTTAGTTTTTATATTTTTCAGATTCTGTTCTGCTTTAGTGTCAAAGTCTGGCTTCATATTAGGGTGTAGTGAGTTCTCTTCACAGAACAGGGAAACAAAACAATTCCTTCTCTAGCTGGGGACCAAGGGCAGCGGACCCAGATCTCAGACCCAAGAGCATATACAATGGGGACTGAAGAGAGAAAACCAGAAGGATTGGACTTCATGGGCTAAAGCTATAATTGGACAATTAACTCAAATATACAAATGGACCAGAATATATAAAAGTGAGGGATCTCCTGAGCAATCATCCATTGTGTGGCCATTTTGGGTTGTGCTGCCCAAGGTGGATCTGTTGAGGCCTCTTAATAAATCCCTACTTTATTCTTTAGCTCCATCTACTCTCTGTTCTTTAGCTCCATCTAGTCTCTAGCTCCATCTAGTCTCTATTCTTTAGCTCCATCTAGTCTCTATAACTCCATCTAGTCTCTATTCTTTAGCTCCATCTAGTCTCTGTTCTTTAGCTCCATCTAGTCTCTATAACTCCATCTAGTCTCTATTCTTTAGCTCCATCTAGTCTCTATTCTTTAGCTCCATCTAGTCTCTATAACTCCATCTAGTCTCTATTCTTTAGCTCCATCTAGTCTCTATTCTTTAGCTCCATCTAGTCTCTATAACTCCATCTAATCTCTATTCTTTAGCTCCATCTAGTCTCTGCTCTGAAGGCAGCCTTCAGAGGGCATCAATAAGTAACCACTCCCTTCCTTTATTTGTATTATGGCATTTCCAGCTTAATTTTCAGACATAAAAGTCTCAGGAAAAGATGGGGGCTAAAAGTTAGGACAGAGAAACCCCGTGGCTTTGTGAAACCAAGCAGCAGCACCTCCAAAACCCATGGATTGCTGAGAGCAGAGCAGGGCCTGGCTCCAGTGAGCTCGTGTGGGAAGCAAGGCCATGGAGCAGTGGGTGCCCTGTTCCCCCCCAGGTTACAAGACAGATCCATGAGCATGAGCAGGAGAACGAGCTGCGGGAACAGATGTCAGGATATAAGCGGATGCGGCGCCAGCACCAGAAGCAGCTGATCGCCCTGGAGAACAAGTTGAAGGCCGAGATGGACGAGCACCGCCTCAAGCTGCAGAAGGAGGTGGAGACACACGCCAACAACTCGTCCATTGAGCTGGAGAAGCTGGCCAAGAAGCAAGTGGCTGTGATGGAGAAGGAGGTGAGTGCTGGGAGGATGTGAGGGACAGGAGAACCCAGGTTTGCTGCTCAAACCTGTGGTCTGAGGTGCAGAATGAGAGGACAAAGTGTTAAACTGCCCCAAGGGAAATTTAAGTTGGATGTTAGGAAAAAGTTTTTTACACAAAGTACTGGAATGGTCTGCCTGGGGAGGTGGGGGAGTCGCTATCCCTGGATGTGCTTAGAAGAAGATTGGATGTGGCACTGGGTGCCATGGTTTAATTGAGATGTTAGGGCTGGGTGGAACTCAATCATCTCAAAGGTCTCTTCCAACCTGTTGATTCTGTGACCTTGTGCTCTCTCGAGCAGCCTCACGTCACCTTCCTGGCTGATGGGCGCTCTGTTGGCATCCACCAGTGCCACAGCTGCAGAAAAGGGGCTGTGGGGACCTTGGTGGGAGCTTTGCCCCAGCTGAGGGGGTGACAAAGCTGTCAGTCTAAAAACTAGCATGTTCATCCACCTAATAAACTGGTGTCATTGTGCCTTCTGGGATGGCATTGGTGGAGAGGTGAGAAGCACAAGGAAGCCCTCAGACTTATTGTGAGCATTCTCTGTGTGAGCTGAGCGCTCATGGCTTTGTCTAGCACAGCCACCAAAATGACTGACCAAAAATCAAAAACCACAGCAATAATTTGTGCTGGATTCTGCACCTGCTCACTCACCTTTTTTAGTTTTTTTATTGTTTTTTTTTCCTCTCTCTGTACATTGCAGGCAAAGGCAGCTGCAGCAGATGAAAAGAGATTCCAGCAACAGATTTTGGCTCAGCAAAAGAAAGACCTGGCGACCTTTTTAGAAAGTCAGAAGAAACAATACAAGCTTTGCAAGGAAAAGATTAAAGAGGTGAGAAACTCTCATTTTCAGGGCTGAAGGGGTGTGGGATGAACATGAGCCACTCTTTTGTTTTGATAAACCTGGGCCAGCCCAGGGGTTTAAGGGATACTGTCAGGCTTGGAAGCAAATTTTGGATTCTCAGCAAGTAAATCTTTAGGAGCTGGGAGCATCTGGCAGCATTTCCAGAACAATTTGTGAGGGTGGCTACAGGTGTTTCACAATTTGCTGTAGAGCAGAATCTTTGAAACCAAGGGTGATGAGGGAAAATGGGACTTCACAGAGAGTTCTTCTTCCCCTTTCTTTCTCCTCATCTGTTTTTTTTCTTTCAAGTAATCAGAGCAGCCATTCAGTGTCCCCAGACTAAAAGCCCTGTGATCAGTTACATAAATTAGGAAGAGAAATAACTTCTAATGTACCAAAATGCATTATTTAAGTAGTGTCTTCACCATATTGCAAAAATAATTAACTGTTAAGGTAAAGGTGAGAAAATGATTATCAAGGAGCTCTGTGGCCATTTTTCCTCCTACTCTTGGTGTGGGTCCTGGTACAGCTGTAGGGGCAGCAGGGCTAGCTTGGCCAGGTGATAGGTTCTGGTTCTGTTGGTTTGTGGTGGATTTTGGTGTCCTTTCATGGCCTGAGTGGCAGAGGAGGAGCCAGCAAGGTCCCCCATGTCCTGTGTCACTGTGGTGCTGAGACAAGCCTTGTTTTGACCCTGCAGGAAATGAATGAGGACCACAGCACACCCAAGAAAGAGAAGCAAGAAAGGATATCCAAACACAAAGAGAACCTGCAGCACACACAGGCTGAAGAGGAGGCCCAGCTTCTCAGCCAGCAGAGACTCTACTACGACAAAAACTGCCGATCCTTCAAGAGAAAAACGATGATCAAGAGGCACGAGATGGAGCAGCAGAACATTCGGGAAGTATGGCACTCCTCACGTCTCTCACAGCCTGCTTTAACTGCTTTAGCTTCATGTCTTGGCTGGTTAGGTCTTCATGCTTCTAGTTGCTAAGTAGAATTGAGAAAAATGTAGCAAAATATGTTTTGGGAAATGGTTTTCCCTGCAGCTGTGGCTGCTTTGATCAGTTGAGGGATGGCAGCGTTGACTGCAGCCAGAAACACCCTGTGGCCTCTTGCTCTGATGTCTCATCCCAGCTCCTGAGTGTTGGGTTTGGGGGTCCTGCCCCAGTTAGGGGTGTGGGGAGAGCTGTGGGATGGGGATATGGGCTGTCAAGGAGCGGCTTTTCACACCCTGCTTCCCCTCATTGGATTTTGCCCCTTGCCTCAAGGCTGCCTGTGGTCACACACCACTTTGGAGAAAGAGCTTCCACATGGACATGCTCCTGTGGCCATCACTGTAGTATCTGAGTTCTTCATGGATGTTATTTTTGGATAAAGACTGTCAGATGAGAGGGTGTTTTAGTGAAAACTGAGTGAGGAGTGGTCAAAAATTTCCAATTGTGTTTGGCCTGCTATCCTCAGGCTTTCCAGTACCATTTGTACTTGTTCAGAGCTTTGCTACACTTGAGTCCAGATGTGCCTGGGGCTGCTCATCTGCTTTGCTGAGATCCAGATATCTCAACTCAGGCACCTTCAAAACTATTGATTCCAGAAATTCAGATTTGAGCACCCTTGTCCCAGCATGTCTGCTCTGTGGCAGGGATGAGAACAGAGTTCAGTGACCTGGCATGGCATTTAACAGGAGCACACCTCTGACCTCCTGCATTTAAGCTCTTAGGAGAGAGCTAATTTTCAGAATGATCTGAGTTTTTATTCCCTGAAAATTACATCCCTACTAGTTCAAATGTGCCAGTACTAACTACTTGGATCGCCTGAAGTAAATAACACTTTCCAAATGTGTTTTCCATATTTTAAGTAACCACAGATGTTGTTTTTGTGCAAATGGGAAAGTGTTTGAAGGAAGTGGAATGACTGTGTGTGTTTATGCTGTGTGAACTGAAATCAGGTTGGAACAGGCTTGGGAGAGACTGGCTGAGCTATCCTGGGATGAAGGCACATGTGCCACAGCTCCCTGCCTGGTCAGTGCCCCACCTGCCTTTGGGAAGTCATTTTGGCACGCCACTACCTGTAAATTTTAATTTTGCCTATCAGGGGTCGAGTTTTGCTTAAATGTGAACACATGCTACACCCTTAGAGGGCAGAAGGAAACAAACCCTGGTCCTGTTTCCTTGCCCACCCTCTCAGCTCAAACCTGTCCCAGGTGTAGCAGCCACAGGGACTGAAGTTTGCAGGTGCTGCTGTTGAGAGTTACAGCAGGATTACCAAACGTGCAACAGAATAATTGCATTTTTTTGCTTCTCCTGCAGAAACCCATTAGGCTGAGGCAGCCCTGGGCTGGGCACGGGTGGGGTGGGGCAGCCCTGGTGTGCCTGGCTGAGGCTGAAACCTGAGCCGGGATCAGGGGAGCACAGCAGCATCTGTCAGGGTGCAGCTGGAGTCAGCTCCGTGCTGCTCAGGGCGGGGCTGGCACCTTGAGACACAAATGGCACAAATGTGTGCAGTAATCGGGGAGGGAACTGGTGCCTTCCCCTTCCTGGGCTTGTGGCTTGGGGTGGTTATCCCAGACTGTGCAGGAGCTCTCGGTGAGCACTGCAAAACCGGTCTTGTTTTAAAAATGAGCTGCGCCTTGTGCCAAATCCCACCTGGGCAATTCACCTTCTCACCTGAGGTGGTGTCAGAGCCACTGACCTCTGCCTTGGCCACTCCCGTGCAGGTGATGGAGGGAGGAGCTCGTTCCCAGTACCCACCAGACAAGAGCCCCAATTCCATCACCCTGAGCAGCCTGGGATGAGTTCAGTGAAAGCTGCTGCGAGTTCCTGCAGGCACCCAGGGCTTGTGTGGGGTCCTGGTGCCACCTGCTGGGGACTCCTGGGGCCATCCCAGAGCAGGGGAGGGAGGGAGGGAGGGAGGGATGGATGGATGGATGGATGGATGGATGGATGGATGGATGGATGGATGGATGGATGGATGGATGGATGGATGGATGGATGGATGGATGGATGGATGGTTGTATGGATGGGTAGGGGTGTGGATGGGATGGATGGAGGGACGGACGGGTGGGTGGGTGGATGGATGGATGGATGGATGGATGGATGGTCAGTCACTCAGTGGTCACTCCTAGCATGGATAGACAGATGGATGGATGATCACTCAGTGGTCATTCCTAGCATGGATGGATGGATGGTCACTCAGTGGTCTCTCCTAGCATGGATGGATGGATGGTCACTCAGTGGTCTCTCCTAGCATGGATGGATGGATGGTCACTCAGTGGTCACTCCTAGCATGGATGGATGGATGGTCACTCAGTGGTCTCTCCTAGCATGGATGGATGGATGGTCACTCAGTGGTCTCTCCTAGCATCCCCATGGCGCTGCTGGGTTTGTGTTTCCCTGTGACACACCAGCTGGCAGCGCAGTGGGCAGGAGCTGCAGCAGGGCTGTGTGTGTGTGTGTGCAGGAGCTGAACAAGAAGCGGACGCAGAAGGAGATGGAGCACGCCATGCTGATCCGGCACGACGAGTCCACGCGGGAGCTGGAGTACCGGCAGCTGCACACGCTGCAGAAGCTGCGCATGGACCTGATCCGCCTGCAGCACCAGACTGAGCTCGAGAACCAGCTGGAGTACAACAAGCGGCGCGAGCGGGAGCTGCACAGGAAGCACTTCATGGAGCTCCGGCAGCAACCAAAGAACCTGAAGGTGCTGCCGGCTGTCCTTGCTCCTCCTCCAGCCTCTGTCCTGTGGTGTGGGATCACTGCTCTCCACTCCCTGTGCTCTGCCTTGCATCCCCTCCCTTGGCACAGAGCAGCTCTGCATAAGGGAGGTTGTGGGCTGGGATAGCCCAGGGCTCACAGAGGGTTTTTATAGTGCTGTGCTAATTGAGGCTGTTGTAAAATAGTCCAGTCCTAAGCAAAGTGTTAGAGAATTTGTTTCTGACAAGCTGTGTTGTTCAGACCCTCGCTGGTGTCAGCTTAGAATGATGAGGAGAAGGGGTTTGTGGTTATTTCAGAGTCCAGAGAGAACACAGAGCACTCTGGTGTGTGCTGAGCTCTGTGCACACCCCAATGTGCTTACAGACCTCTGAGCTGCTCTCTGGTAGAGGCATGTTCCTCCTCCCAGTGTCACATAATATCCTGAGTAGGAAGGGCCCCACAGGGATCATGGAGTCCAAATTCCAATCCTGGACAGACACCCCAGCAATCTCACCCTGTGCATCCCTGAGAGCATTTTCCAAATGCCCCTGGAGCTCTGGCAGCCTCGGGGCTGTGCCCATTCCCTGGGGAGCCTGGGCAGTGCCCAGCACCCTCTGGGGAAAGAGCCTTTCCCTGATACCCAGCCTCAGCCTCCCTTACACAGCTCCAGCTGTTC
This sequence comes from Ammospiza nelsoni, assembly GCF_027579445.1. Classification (NCBI taxonomy): domain Eukaryota; kingdom Metazoa; phylum Chordata; class Aves; order Passeriformes; family Passerellidae; genus Ammospiza; species Ammospiza nelsoni. The sequence goes on along the minus strand of NC_080650.1, from coordinate 9,870,735 downwards.
CCTGGGGTCACTGGTCATCAGAGAGAAGCACACTGCTGTCACTCTGTCACACCCTTGCTAGTTCCCCGGTCTGCAGCCTCCACATAGTGCAAGGTTGAGGTGAGAAGGACATGGAAGGGGAATGATGCTGTGAAAAAGCAGATTTGGGAGGCAGGTGATGGGCTGGGTGATCTGCGGAAGTGGAAGTGCCCTGGGCTGAGGAGGGCTGAGGGGATGCAGTTCCTGGCCAGGCTGCAGCAGGGTCTGAGCTGCTGCTGCTGCTGCTGGTTAATCCCTGTGGGAAGCATGCACAGGGGAGCTGTGGTTCCCACCACCCCACCCATGTAGACATACCACAGCTTCTCCATTCCCAAAGCCCTTCGTGCTCTTCACAACGTTCCTTCCTTGGCAGGCTATGGAAATGCAGATCAAAAAGCAGTTCCAGGACACATGCAAAGTGCAAACTAAGCAGTACAAAGCACTGAAGAATCACCAGCTGGAAGTAACTCCAAAGAGTGAGCACAAGACAATTCTGAAGAGCCTGAAGGACGAGCAGACACGGAAGCTCGCCATCCTGGCCGAGCAGTACGAGCAGAGCATCAATGAGATGATGGCCTCGCAGGCGGTACGTGCAGGGGGCTCTGGGGCCTGGCAGCACCCTGGGGGGACTGCTCCAGCCCCTGAATTGGCAAAACTCTTTAAACAACACATCAGCTGGCACTTTCCCTCTTGGAATGAGTGTCCTGTGGAACACATGTCCTTCCCCTGCTCCCCTGGCGTGCTGGGGATTAGGATTGGATCTTCAGAGGCTCTGCCTCAGTGTGAGCAGAGCAGCTGCTGCTCATGAAGCCTTTTCTGCTTTCTCCCTCTGCCACCAACACCAGTGGCTTTGGGAAGAAAGAGTGGTGTGTGACTTGTGTGGGAGCAGAGGAATTCCCAGCAGGGTTTGTTTGAGCCTTGTTTTGCCCGTGCTCTCACAGCTCCGGCTGGACGAGGCCCAGGAAGCAGAATGCCAAGCCCTGAGACTGCAACTCCAGCAGGAGATGGAGCTGCTCAACGCCTACCAGAGCAAAATAAAGATGCAGACAGAAGCACAGCATGAAAGGGAACTCCAGAAGCTGGAGCAACGGGTGTCGCTGCGCAGGGCACACCTGGAACAGAAGGTACCTCCACAGGGGATTTTGGGAGAAGGGAAGGGTGGATCTGTGCTGGGGGCTGCTGGCTGTGCTTGTTGATTTTGGGGACATGGGCAGGGTGGAGTTGCTGGCTGTGCTCCTTGCAGAGGGGATTTTGGGGGATACCAGGGACACAGGGGACATAGAGCTGTGCTGAGGGTTGCTGACTGTGCTCCTTGCAGAGAGGATTTGGGGGGACCTGGGGCAGGGTAGATCTGTGCTGGGGGCTGCTGGCTGTGCCCGTTGATTTTGGGGGACACAGGGCACTGTGAAGCTGTGCTGGGGGGTGCTGGCTGTGCTCCTTGCAGAGGGGATTTTGGGGATACACACAGCCTGGATCTGTGCTGGGGGCTGCTGACTGTGCTCGTGTCAGAGGGGATTTTGGGGACCTGGGGCAGGGTGGATCTGTGGTGGGGGCTCCTGACTGTGCTCCTTGCAGAGGAGATTTTGGGGGACATGGGCAGTGTGGATCTGTGCTGGGGGCTGCTGCTGGCTGTGCTCCTTGCAGAGGGGATATTGGGGATACAGGAGGCTGGAGCTGTGCTTGTGTCAGAGGGGATTTTGGGGGGACATGAGGAGGATGGATCTGTGCTGGGGGCTGCTGGCTGTGCTCCTTGCAGAGGGGATTTTGGGGATACAGGGGACAGGGAGCTGTGCTGTGGGCTGGCTGTGCTCATTGATTTTGGGGGACAAGGGCAGTGTGGAGCTGTGCTGGGGGCTGCTGGCTGTGCTCCTTGAGAGGGGATTTTGGGGACATGGATCTGTGCTGGGGGCTGCTGACTGTGCTCCTTGCAGAGGGGATTTTGGGGATACACACAGTGTGGATCTGTGCTGGGGGCTGCTGGCTGTGCTCCTTGCAGAGGGGATTTTGGGGATACAGGTGACATGGAGCTGTGCTGCGGGCTGGCTGTGCTCCTTGCAGAGGGGATTTTGGGGACATAGAGCTGTGCTGGGGGCTGGCTGTGCCCCTTGCAGAGGGGATTTTGGGGATACAGGGGACATGGATCTGTGCTGGGGGCTGCTGACTGTGCCCCTTGCAGATCGAGGAGGAGCTCGCCGCCCTGCAGAAGGAACGCAGCGAGAGGATCAAGTTCCTGTTGGAAAGGCAGGAGCGAGAGATTGAGACGTTTGACATGGAGAGCCTGCGGATGGGCTTTGGGAATTTGGTCACATTAGAGTATCCCAAGGAGGACTATAGATGAGGTTAAATTTCTTTGCCATTTAAAAACAAAACAAAAAAAACAAAACAAAACAAAAACCACAGAAAGCAAACCAAGTAAGGATAAAACTTGCAAACCCAACATTCCCCATGTTGACGGGCGTGCTCTCTCTCTTTCTGTCTCTCTTACTGACATCGTGTCGGACCAGTGCCTGTATATTCTTATCCATCAGGGGCCCCTTTCCCCCGTCACGTCCCGGTGCAGGACAGCTCCTGGCAGTCTTTTCCATAGTATGTCACAGTATTGATGTCTCTGTGCAATGATTAAAAATGTTTCAGTGAAAACTTTGGAGACAATTTTAATGGAGAAAAAAAAATATATATAAAAAAAAAAAGCCACCAAGTGGATGTATGTTGCTTCTGAGCAATCACTCATTTTACCACCAATCAATGAAAGTACAAGCAAAAAAATATTAATAATTAAAAGATATCTACGATCCCAGGGGGAGAGAGACTGAATCCGCAGCCTTACCTGAACTAGCTGCTGCATAATTTTATTTTATTTTTATTTTTTTGGTATTTATTCATCAGGAATAATTAAATAATAAAAAAAAAGTTTTATTAAAGATTGAAAAAAAAATTTGATACATTTTACAGAAAAAAAAACTTAATCGTGCTGTACATATCAGTGGTGACATATTATTACTTTTTTGGGGGTGGGGAGGGGAGGGTGACGACGTGGTGATTTTTAGGAGAACCATGCCAGGGGCAGCAGGGACAAGCCCTGGCCCCTGGGCATATTCTTGATTGTATCATAAATCATTTTCTGCTGTCGCAGAGAATGTGAATACACTTAAATGAGCCCACAGGATCCCAGTAGCACAAATTGGGCTTTGTCAAATCGTGTATTTTGTGTATAGAAGGAATTTAAGGAGAGCTTTTACTTATTTTCATATTGTATTTTAACTGTTTCTCTGATCAAAAATTTTTTTACTTCTTTCCCCCCCTCCCTTCCTGCTCCAGCCACCCCCCACTCTCCAGTTCTGTTCTGGAGCTCAACACTGTCTGTTAGATCATCCCAGCCCTTTTCAGTTTTTCTTTTATTTGTTTTTTTTTGGGGGGTTTTTTTTTGTTCCTCCCCCAAGTCCACCCCCAACCCCATGATCTTGGTCATAAATATTGCATTATTCACACTTTCAAACTGTGTATTTTCTTACAATAAAAAGAGAAAAAAAAAAGGCTTTACTTCTTTTGCATGCACTTTAAAAAAAAAACCAACAAAAAAAAAGGACAAAAAAACCAACAAAACAACAAAAACATTTTTCAGGTTCCAGGGAAGAGCATGAATAACTGTCAGAGCTTTTAATTATATTTGTAAATAAAAGTGTTCATCACAATGCCTGGCTGTGTCATTGTGGGAGGGGTGGCTCGTGTGCCAGCACAGGTGCAAGGTGGGGATGGGGAGGGGACACATTCCACAGCTGTCCCATTCCACAGCTGTCCCATTCCACAGCTGTCCCTCAGCCTGGGCAGGGCTGGTTCCTGGCACTGGAGGCTTTCAGGGTAATGGATTTTTTATTTTTTCATGTCCTCTGAGCAGTCCAAGGATGGATGAGCCTTGTGAGCCCTGCTCCAACCTAACTCTGGTGGGCCTTGGGCTGGAGTAGCTGGGGCTGTTTTCCTGGAAAATCACTGATCCTCTGGAAATGTTTTAATTGCTGGGCTGATAAAACTGCCCCGGGGTTTTATTTTCACAGGGTGCTGCTCATTCCTGTTTGTCAGACCATGTCACTGCAGAGCTTTGATAGAGCAGCTTGGAAAAAAGGGGGAAGGCTCCTGATTCTGTGAAGCTGAATTGCACTGGCTTCACCTTTTTTACCTTTTTATAGCCACCAGGCTCTACCAAAGGCTCATTTCTGCTCTGGACACTCAGGAGACACCCCCAGGCCTCACTGGAGCAGCAGGAAGCACCTGGGACCTGCAGCTGGGCTGGGAAGTGGCTTCAGGTCAGGGAAGCTGGTGGTGCCCAGATTGTTCTGACTGTTGGGGTGTCAGATCTGCTGTGGTAATGTGGGGGCCCCTGTGGAGGGCTCCCCACGGGTCTGGGAGTCAGTGGAGATCCCCTGGGAAGGAACTGAAGGCTGGGAATGTTTTTGATAGAAAGACACGATGGCTTTGAGCTGTGTCCCTCCAGGAATGGGAGCCCTGGCACAGGGTCCAGCCTCATCCCAGGAACACAACAGCACCCACTGCTCCCTGAGCACTGCCCTCATCCCCCCAAGAAGACAACCAAGCACACCAAGTACCTTGGGAAGTTTTTAATTGCACTGTGAGCACAGGGCAGGGCACCACAGGACTGAACAGAACAAAGTGGTCTCAGCTTTGGGTGGCAGCAGAGAACAGAGGGAAGTGCTCTAGGCCAGCTCCTGCCTCCCCTCGAGCTCGAGCTGCACCTTCACTACTGTAGTGGTGATGTGGAGGCACTGGCCAAATGTAGGAGGGGAGAAAAGAAAAAAAAAAGGGGGGGAGAAGTTTCCCTTGGACTGCCCTCTTCTCTCCTGGGAAAGGGAGCCTCCACAGCCAACACCTGCCCCAAAGTGGCTGTGCACCCACACCCCTGCCACCTCAAGCCATGCCAAGACAGCAGAGACCCCCTGAATTGACACTAATTCACAAAGGCTACTGTTTCCCTTAAGCAGGTCAGTTTGGAGCCAGGGGCAGCTCTCTAGCTAGGATACCACGAGCATCAGCACAGGGACAGAGCAGGGACAGTGACAGTGACATTGTCAGAGCAGGACACTTGGCTCAAACTCATTAACAGAACACAACTGGAGCGCCGTGCCCAGCCCCACCGCGGGCCCTGGCCCTACTTCCCCGAGAGCTGCTCGTAGAGCTTGGGCACGTAATCGTCCCACTCGGCCTGGTAGCAGGTGCCCGCCACGGGCGCCCCCAGCCCGTACTTGCTGCGGAACGCGGCCACCTTGAACTTGCCGCGCTTGTCCCCGGAGCGGTTGGAGAGCACGGGCTCGCTGCAGGCCAGCGGCTGCGCCTGCTCGTACACCAGCCACACGTAGCGGTGCAGCCCTGCGGAGGGACCGACAGGCTCCATCAAAACCCTGCAGCGCAGCTGGCTCGGATGCTCTGCTCAGTCACAAGGTTTTATTATCGCTCCCTTCTTTCCTTGCTAGCTTTGTGAGGAAATAATTTCTTCTGTTCTTTTAGTATAGCTTTAAAATATAATTTTCTTTTATTATAATATATATCATAATATCTTTTCTCCTGAGAGGCCTCATAAATCTGTTGTAAACATCAATTATCTGCTGCTGTGGAATGCAACAGGTGCATCTGTGATTGGTCTCATGTAGTTGTTTTTAATTAATGGCCAATCACAGTCCAGCTGTCTCAGATTCTCTGGTCAGTCACAAGATTTTATTATCATTCCTTTCTGTTCCTTGCTAGCTTTCTAATGAAATCCTTTCTTCTGTTCTTCTAAGTACAGTTTAAATATATCATTTTCTTTCAATATAATATATATAATAATAATAATATCTTTTCTTCTGAGAGGCCTCAGAAACCAGTTGTAAACAATAATTACCTGCTGCTGTGGAATGCAACAGGTGCATCTTTGATTGGTCTCGTGTAGTTGTTTTTAATTAATGGCCAATCACAGTCCAGCTGTCTCAGACTCTGGTCAGTCACAAGATTTTATTATCATTCCTTTCTATTCCTTGCTAGCTTTCTGATGAAATCCTTGCTTCTGTTCTTTTAGTATAGTTTTAATATATCATTTTAATGTATCATTAATATATAATTTTCTTTTCATATAATATATATTATAAAATAACAACTCAGCCTTCTGAAACATGGAGTCAGATCCTCATCTCTTCCCTCATCCTGGGACCCCCGTGAACACCACCACACCCCAGGTGAGCCCACAGCTGCTCAGGGAATTAGGTGCATTAGACAGGCTGGATCCCTGCTGTGTGCAGCCCCCAGCAATCCTGCATGGATTGTTCCTGCAGGGCTCTCCCCACCCTGCTGCACTGGGTGTGATCCACAGCAGCACCTGGGAGCGGCTGCAGGTACCGACCTGTTCCCTTGGGAGGCCCGGAGCCAACGTAATCCGACATGACGGTCCCGCTGCCCACATTGTTGCCCTTCATGTTGGTCACCAGGAAGTGATGCCACTCCCTGAAAGGAGAAGGCACAGAACAATCTGGCAGAGCCACAGGTAAGAACAACCTCTGTCACTCCAGCTGCTGCTTTTCCATGAGGCTGTCAGCATGGAGTAAAAAAAGAGCTGCCATTCCTTGTTTGCCAAACACAAAGAGCACCAGTCCCAGAGCAGGCCCTGCTTTGTTGGGATGCGCAGCCTGCCAAAACCAGCCCCATGTGGCTGCAGGAAACGCACAGCCTGACCTCTGAGAGTGGGGATTCCAAACACTGCTGAGGCTCACTTGAGGAAGGTGAGCTGGTCCCAGATTTAATAGTCTGCTGGCAGCAAAGACCTAATTCCAACTCACATATGTGCTAAATTAGAGCAAGCAGCAAATGCTGTGCTGCTCCAGCTACAACAGACTTTGAGCATCCTTGACAAGAGCAGCTGCTCCTCCCCATGCTGTCCCTGGCTCAAGGAGAGACGCAAGGACATGATTTCTATGACAAGGCACAGCCCCACAGCTGCACCTTAGGCAGAGCACAGCCCCACCTCCTCCTTAAGCCTCTGCTCAGCCCAAGAGAGATGCTCCTTTTTCCCCACGCAGGACACGGAGCTGTCCATCCCCACTACCTGAACTTCGGGTCCTTCCGACTGGGTGCATCAGGGTCCGTGAGAACCAGGGTGTAAAGCTTCTGGGGATCGCAGCCGTCCCACTCGATGCTGGTGGGGCGATGCTGGACCTGCAGGGATGACCGCGTTAGCACCGGCCGCGCTGCCAGCGCCAGCCACCTGCCCTGCACACGGGGCCAGCGCGGCCTGCGCTGGCAGCGGCACCCCAGGGCTCAAAGGCCATTCGTGCCAGCTCGCCCTGGCTGTGAGAGCCACGGGTTTTCTCTCCTGCAGCACGGCCGCCCCCACAGCTCAGCCCCTCTCTGTGCCCCGCACCCGGGGAAGCTCCGGCGGCAGCTGCCGGAGGGACAGCGCAGGAGGCCCGGCCGCATCCCGCCATTTTGCCGCGCCAACCCCCGCGCGCAGGGCCGGTTTGCTCACCTGAGTGGGCGTGAGCACCTTGCCCAGCTCGTCGATCTCCACGGAGCCATACTTGACCCTCAGCGGGTGCGCTGGCTTCTGCTCCACCTCGGAGAGGCTCAGCGGCCCGTCCCACTTGGCCAGGTCCACCGGCATGGCGACGTTTGTGGCTGCGACGGCGGCGGCTCCGAGCGGCCCGAGCCCCTTGGCGGAGGCACCGCCCTGCTGCGCTCCCATTGGTGGAGACGCCGCTATGCTCCCCTCCCATTGGTGGAGACGCACCGCAGGCCTCCCCGTGCCAGCTCTATGGCGCCCCCAGGCGGAGCCGAGGGGGGCCGGCCGAGCTCCGATTACCTAGGCCAGCCCTGTCGTCCCTACCGCTAATTAGGTTAATTAATAAGTAATGTACTAGAGCCCAGTGGGACAACCCTGTGGGTCTCAGCGCTCTGTTTCACGCACGCCTTGGTGCTTCCACGCTGCCATGTGTAAAGTGTCCTGGAGAAACCCGAGCATAGTTGCGTGGTTACGGTCCTCGCTGCGGGGTTACACAGAGGAACAACCATTTATCTCTGCTCTTCCCGCTCCGCGGTTTGTGCGGTGTCTCTGAGTGGGTGGATTAGAGCAGGTCTCTGAACGTGCGGGTCGCTTACCGCTCAGAGAACACTGCTTAGGGAACCCCGCTCAGCACACACCGCGCTCTCCGGTTCAAACACTCCCGGTCCGTGGGCGGCACCGGGGGCAGCGCCAGCCCCGCTCTGCTGGTGCCGCCCCACATGGCCGAGGTGGGGTGAGGTGACCCCAACATGGCGGGCGGCACCGCGTTGGGGGGGTCTCAAGATGGCGGTCGCCCGAAGCGGCGGCTGTGAGGCGGTGGGACCCGCTGCATGGACGAACCCCATCACGGGCCCCTCACGGGGCTGGCGGGCGGGTCCCCCCGACCGGGCACGCCCGCCCTCCCTTCCCAGGCCTGTCCCCGGGGCGGCGGCAGGGCAGCACCGCCTCCGCGGGGCTCCGGCAGCGGCGCGCAGCCATGCAGCGGCTCGGCGGGATGCCGCCGGCGCGGCTCGTTCTCGCCCTTTGCTTCTGGAGGCTGGTGCCGCGCCGGGAGGCCGCAGGTAGCGCGGGCTGAGGGGAGGGGAGTAGGGAGCTGTGTCCCTTTTCCTGATCCTGCTGTGCGCTGGTGCTTTTTAGTCACCTCAGATGTCCCTCAGCAGTCCCGTAAGAAGCACCCCAGAGGGCTGACACAGAGCAGGTATCCAGGTCTTTGCTGCAGAAGGTGGCTTTGCCCATTCCCTCCATCCCTTACGCCGTCCCCTCTCTCTTGCAGGAACAGATGAAGTGGTTTTTGGGCAGGTGGGAGGAAACATCCTCCTCTTGTGCCGCAACGTGTCCAAGGAAGCCACCGAGGTGGTCTGGTTCCAAGGGGATCCGCAGTCCTTCCCGCCTCTCTTCTCCTCGAGGGTCTCCTTCCCCCCCGATGTCCGCTTCTCCCTGGTGGACAACAGCTCCCTGAGCATCTCCGAGCTGCGTGTGCAGGACGAGGGCAACTACACCTGCAGGGAAGTGCTGAACAAGACGGACCACGAGCACAGGGTGCAGCTCCTGGTGGCCAGTAAGTCATGCCCGAGTTGGGCTTCCTCCCCTCGGCCTCCCACGTCCCCAAATTCATCTGGCACTGGTGGAAAGATAATATTAGAAAGTGCAGACGGCTTTACGGTGCAGAATCTCTCTCACATCTGCTCACAAGCACGAAAATGTGAGTCCAAATGTTCTGTCACAGATCTAGCATGTGGAGGGGAAATGGCAGCTCTCAAGTCCTCGCTGTGTCTCTTCTTCATTGCTGGTGATAAATGAGTTTTTGGGCACATCTTCCATTCTCTGTATCTATTCCATGGGGACTTTTGCCTCTGAGTCTGGCTGACTCGAGTCTCCATAAACCTTGGGGTAGGGGCTGCTGCCTGCTGTCTGCTTTCCCTTGTTTGGGATAGATGTGCTGTGCCGTCCTTTTAGTGGGAGAACTCTTCCCAACTTAGAAGTCTTACATTGATGGAAGCACGAAATTCCTCAGGTTTATGTAGGAGCAGTGTCCTGGGAGCGTACCTGTTATCAACACATGCCAGTTCTATCAGCCCCTCCTCCCTTTTCCATGTCTATTTCATCCATTCATTCCCTTAGAAACGTTCAGAGCATAGGTGGAAGTCAGGCTGGAAAGCACTCCAATTAATCATTCCTGCTTTTGCCAGGGAGCCATTTTTTGCCCTGATGCCTCATGTATTCCATGGGAACAGTCCCCTCCAGATCTGGTGCTGCTCTTAGTGCCCTCAGGATTGAGAAGAGGGAAAATCTGCTGCTTTTTGGTGTTCTGTACTCCCTTGGCCCTTTCCTTTCTTGCTGCTCTTTCCACGTGTGTGACCTGTTTGCCTTGAGGGTGTTCCTTCGTTCTACCTGTGTGTAAACACTGCACCTGTTCTGTACAGGTTAACCTCTTGAAAGTTTACAGGAACAAAAATTTTCTTCCTGCAGCAAGGAATGTGCAGATGGGGGTGTGGAAAGGTTGAACCCCAGGCTGCTTCAGGGAGTGGATATGTAGGCACTGGGATGAGAAGCCCCAAATCTGGAGCACTGGGGCAGAACATCTGGGAGCATCACATATTTATGTGGTGCCAAGTGTTGGTGCTGCACTCTGAACTTCATTAATTAGTCTGGAATTAATTGTATCGCTAATGTCTGAGTACAACAAAGGTGGGTGATGTGGGCGTAGCCTTTGATAGGTGAGGAGAAGATTTCTGGAGATGCTTTAGCTCAGCAGCAGAATCAGTAAAAGTTAGAAGTTTAACCTCTGACCTGTATCAGAGCCCCGTTTTTTTACAACCCCTGTTGGTAGAACATCTTATCCTGGCCTGGAGCAAATTTTGGACTTGGCACTGCTGTGGAAAAGCCTCCCAGGACATGTAGAGGTTTTGTGTGGGAATAACCAGCTGACAGCCCATCCCATGGGTGGTACCAAAATGTTCTCTTTTTGTTGGAAACTGCACTTTGACAACCCCACAAGCAGTAAACATTCTAGTGACAGGACAAAGGTGCAGCCCTGCCTTGGGCTGTGGTTCTGTGTTTGTTTTGGATGGGAAGCACCTGTGAAGGAGACGTGCAGTTCCGCACCTCCAGGGATTCCTTGGCACATCTGTGTGTGGGTTGATGCAAGAGCTGTTGGCTCTCCTGGGGGTCAAACCACAACAGCTCCTTTTTGCTGGTGTTGTGTGAGGTTGGGAGGGTGGAGATTTTTATTTGGTTTGTTAATGTTGTGGGAGCACATTTCTTTAGACAGAGTTGTGCTGGGAGAGGCTGGGAGTTCAGGATGTAAAGCTGATGGCTTCAGGGGGCTGTTCTGAGCTCAGCACAGTCCAGTCCAGCTCTGGCTGGACATCCTGGAGGGGCTGTGTCCACCTGGACATCCTGGAGGGGCTGTGCTCCATTGATGTGGGGCAGTTTCTGCTGGTTCAGGCTGACAGGTGCCCTGTTAACCACAGCCAGGGTTTGGGGTCAGTTTGATCCTCCCCAGAAGTGGGACACAGGGAGTGTTGCAGAGAACTTTCTTGCCAGAGTTGGGTGGTTTCAAAGATCACCTGAGGTGTGTGTACAGTTCCTGCAGAGACCAGCCCCAGGAAGGTGTGTTCTTGCAGCCCACATGAGGGTTTGCCATGATGTTTTTTTAATTAATTCAAGTAATTTCAAAGTCTTCTGAATAAATGCTCCCCAAAATAAGCCTCAGACATCCCTCTGACACCTCTGGTGTGTGGGGCTTGTTTTGGTTGGATCTCTTGGTGGGGTCTTGTTCAGCTCTGCATTGGGCACAGTGTGTTAATGCTGCCTGGATCAGAGTCCAGAATCCCTGTGGCTGTTAAATCAGCACGTGTGTGTGTGGATCTGTGTGTGCACGGAGCAGCTGGGAGAGAGCCACAAGTGTGCCTTGCTCTCAAGCGGTGACTCAGTGGTAGCTGTGCCATGAGCACCAGGGCAGTGGGATTCCGTTTTCCTGCTGTGTTTATCTCACTTCCATTGGACAAAGCTGTGGCAATAATTTTTTCCCTCCCTCAAGGCCTGGCTGTGGGGACTGTCACAGCCCCTCTTGGTCCCTGCTGGTTGTCACTTACAGCTGTGCACACCTGGGGCTGTGGGATGCAGGTCAGGGAGCAGGAAAGATTTTCCAAGAGGAATGATGACAAATGAATTGCAGCCCTGCAAGTGTTTCTGACCACGTGCTGTCCTTGCTGATAGATCCACCACAGGCATCCCCAAAGTGCTGGGCTGAGAGCTCCTCGTCAGGGCAGATGCTGCAGCTGTTCTGCAGCTGGCCTGGAGGGTACCCCCACCCCACCCTGCACTGGAGAGAAGAGGGGCAGGACTTGGAGAACTCCAGCTGGGTCATCAGCTCCACCAGCTCCTCAGACACCCACGTGGAGACCCTCAACAGCTCCCACCTCGCCCACAGGAAAGTCTTCACATGTGTGGGCAGCCACGTGGTGAAGCAGGAGCAGCCTGCCTGCACTGTGGAGATAAGTGAGTGCTTTTGCTGCCTCATTAACTGTAATGAAGCTGGTGAACGGGGGCTGGTGGGTACCCTGGGCATTCCCTGCTCTCCAGAGCACTGAGGAAATGAAGGCGGGAGGTGGCATGGCAGGGCACAAATGCAGCAGGAGGCACAGGTGTCCATCATGGCAGAGGTGTAGCTGAGCTGTGTTTTGGACCCATCTTCAGGGGCCAACAAATTTCACCCCAGCAGTGTTTTCACCTGTGGAAAGCTCCCACACACCTGTGTGACAGTGAGAGGTGATTTGGGGGCTGTGGGCAGCTTGAGATGAGATTTGGCAAGGGTGGGTTTAAGAGCTGTGTGTGCCTTCCAGGCATCTGAGTGGCTGATGAAAATCTGGGCTGTGATTATCTTCCAAGGGTTGTCAAGGCTTCACAAGAGCTCTGCTGTTCCCAAGGGAAATAATCCCTGGGCTGCTCTTCTCCTCTCTGCCACCTACCTGCTGGCTGCCCGCAGACCATTTTTCCCTGGGGATGTGCAGACAGGTGTCAGAAGGGACTGAGCTCATGAAAGCTGCTCAGGTCACCCCTGGGGAGGCTCCTGAGTGAGCCAAATGCCAAACCCATAGTGCTCAACTCCCAGACTCCTGCCTGCCTCCCTTCTGTTAATGATTATTAATCAGCCAGAAGCTTGATTGCTCGTTATGTTAATTGCCTCCATTCCCTCCTTGACTCTTGTTTTTGTTTCCTTTTGCCCCGGGGCTGTTCAGAACTCCCTTCCCTGGAGTCTGAGCCCCCTCAGACCTGCTTTGTGGGTGACAACGTGACCCTGACGTGCCGGGTGACCGAGAGCACGCCGGCATCTCGGCTCAGCTGGCTCAGGGACATCTCCCAGCCCCAGCAGGAGATCCAGCCTGGGGGGAGGTTCCTCATTGCCCAGGAGGGCAACGTGTCCAGGCTCACCATCCAGAACTGCTCCCAGGCCACCGATGGGGGCTGCTACGTCTGCAAGGCCCAGAACCCCGTGGGGCTCAGGGAGCTCTTCGTGTGCCTCACGGTGAAACGTGAGTGGGGCTGTGCCAGGAGGGCCTGGGGGTGCTGCACACCTGGGAATTCCTCATCCATCTGTGTCCCCTCTCTGCAGAGCCGGTGAACATTGTTGGGGTCGTGGGTGCTGTGGTGGTGCTGTCCCTCCTGACTGTTCTCACCGTCACTGGGGTTGTGTTGTACTACAATCCCCTCCTGTGCCTCAGAGGTAGGGGTTGGTTCCTCCTTCCTGGGGCTCTATCCCTGACCTGCTTGTCCCTCCCTGCATGCTGGAGTCAGTCAGGGTTGCCTGTGCCACATCTGGGCAGGTCACCTCCACATCAGTGCCTCTGCTTGGGGCTGCCAGTGGCCATCTGGGGGAGGCACAGGGTTGGCAGGGGTTGTCCAGTCAATAAAACCAGTGGCACTCCCAGTGCTGTGGTAATCACATATCTTCTGAACAGAGAGAGACATAATTCTCTCCCAGGATTTTCCTGGGAATCTGTGAGAGAGCTCAGAGAAAACAATTCTTATCTTAATCTCTGCAGTGGTTGTGCACGTGTGGAATGTGTTATGGGGATTGTTTACCAAAGTGTGATTCCTTAATTGGACTTTGGTGATGGTGTTTTAATTCATTGATCAATTAGTTCCATGCGTTTGTATCAGACTGTCTGGCAAGGCTGATGGGTTTTTCATTAGTATGGCATAGTGTGGTAAGAATAAAGCATTGATCAGCCTTCTGCAATCACAGAGTCAATGCTCATGATTCCCCATGCAGGGGCACACTGCTGCCATACAGAGGGGCAGTTTCTAATGTTGTCTCTCTTTTCTCTCCCATTCAGGTGCTGCATTCAGGTGAGTTGACTTTCCTCAGCCCAGTTCCTTGTGGCATCACTGCTCAGCCTTCCTGTAGGTCAGGGAACAGGCTCTCCTCAGCCTTTCATCCAGCTTGCTCTGCTGTTCCCAGGAATGCAGACTCAGGGGATGTCCTAGTGCTGGTGGACTCTGAAGATGATGAGGAGGGGAAGGGGTCTGAGGAGACCCTGAGCAGCTGCACCGAGCACGAGGCCATGGCGCTGGTCAGTGGGAGCAGGGCCCAGGCTGCTCACCTGAACCACCTCACAGAAGGTGAGGAGCCCCTGCTCCCTGCTGAGCAGCTGCCAGGGAGGGAGGAATTCTTGCTGGCTGTTGTAGCTGAGATGCTGCTGCTCTGTGCCCTGTGTAGGTGATGATGATGAGCTCCACAGTGGGGTCTCTGCACAGGATGTGAGAGAAGAGACACGAGGCTCATAGCTCCTATCCCTCCTTGAGGAAGCACACGGAGCTCCAGCTGGAATCCAGCATCAAGCAGGCCCTCACTGTGTGTGGCTGAGCACAGCCTGTCAGTGTCCTGTCCCAGGACACTTCAGGCACCTCTCTCTCCACCTGCCACTTCCACAGTTTCACTCCATCCTTCTCCAGCCTTGTTTCTGCATTTCTTCTGTCTTCCATTTTCCTCTTTGTCTTGGGTGTTCCTAAAACAAGGTGGCACCCAGCACAGGCAGAGCATGGGAACACTCCCTCACTTCAATGCCTGTGACAGACTTGAATTCCCATATGGGATTCTGGCTCAGTCCCCCTGAGCAGCTCTGGGATGGACAAAGTCACCACGGGGCCACAGCGGTCCTGGGGCAAGGGAAGAAACAAGGGCTGTGTGGGCAGGACATGGCTGACACTGACCCTGGGAAGGCTGAATTGTTTTTATTATAAATATTTTTCCCCTATTCCTTCTGCAGTGTTGCTCTGTGTCCAAGTCAGGAGTTAATCTCTTCCTTGTGTGTGTGCAGGGTAACGGGGACATGAGCACACATATGGGGGGACAAAGGGGACCTGACAGCTTACAGGGGATCTGATGGCCCATGCAGAAGGGAAGCTCTCCTGGGACATGCAGAGAGAGGCAGGGTCTGTGCTGTGGGTGAAACTGGGGGGTCTGAGCCATCCCTGGGTTGTCAGAACAGTGTGAGCTGGAGCAGGCTGAGGGTGGGCCGGGGACTGTGCTTAGGGTCTGGCTGTGCACAGTGGTCTCTGGAGGGCCATGGAGCCTCAACAGAGGGTTCTGAGGGGCTGGAGTGGGGTCTGAGGGCTGGAGGGAACAGAGTGTGGGTGGAAGGATGGGATGGTTTGAGAGTGGGAGCCCCGCAGCAAGCAGCCCTGGTGCATTCCCTGTGCCCCGCACCGCGCCCTCGCAGCGGCGCTCGGAGCCGAGCCAGGAAAATCCCCGGGAGCCGCGGGAGCCTCTGGCTGCCCCTGGCAACTCTGTTGTGCTGCCAACGCCTCCTCGGCTGTCCCGATCCCAGCTCCTCCACAGGCCCCGGGCGAGGAGGAGGCACCGCCGAGATGGAGCCGGAGCTGGAGGAGCGGGTGCGAGAGGCGTTGCGGGACAAGCTGCGGCTGCTGTGAGTGACACCCCTGTGCCCTCCCGTGACAGGTGACCCAAGGGCTGGCACCAGGCCAGCGTGTCCTGTATGCCCCATGATCTCAGTTTGTGTTCCTATCTCCGGGTGCCACTGCCAGGATGGCTGTCAGGGAGGAGAGGACACTGCAGCCATGGGCTGGGGGCAGGCAGGGGGATTCACGGGTTCTAACAAGAAAGCTGAGGTTGTGATGTGACCTGTCCTTCCCTGGGGAGCAAATTGAACAAAGATGGAACCAGCTCCATCTCGCTGGTGCTGGGGAACTCCAAGCAGGGGAGGCTGAAGTGGGAGGGGTGGGCAAGAGCGTGAATGCAGGCAGGGCTCAGCCTGAGTGGTCCTGACCCCCGGGTGAGCGGGCCAGGCACAGCGGCGGCCCCTGGCAGCCCTGCCCGTGGCACGGTGGCAGATGCCCTGCCCAGCTCTCCTTCCGCAGCCCGGCCGAGCTGCACGCAGCCCGTGGCAGGACGGGGACAGCGCGGGGCCCCGCCACGCTCCCTCCATCCACCCGTGTGCTGCTGAAGAGGCGGGAGGTGGCGGAGGCGGAGCGGGAGCTGCAGAACGAGCGGCAGGTGAGGGCGCTGCGGGTGTGCCTGGGGACAAGGGGCTGGCAGGGGTGTCCCCAGCTCCCCTCGGGTGCCCACAAGCCTGGGCGATGCTCCAGGCCCCCTGTCATCCCGCAGGAGTTCCAGCAGCGGATGCAGCGCCTGGCGCAGCGCCGGCAGCAGCTGGCCCGGAGGCGAGAGCAGCACCGCGACGCCGTGCTCAGATTCGAGTCCTTCCTCAAGGTACCGGGCCGGGGCCGGGGCAGGGCCGGCCGGAGGGTCCCCGCTGACCCCGTGCCCCGGTGCAGGCGGCGGCGGCCCGGCGGGAGCGGGAGCTGCGGAGGGCGGACGAGCAGCGGGCGCGGGCGGCGGCGGAACGGGCGGAGAGCGCCCGGCTGCGGCGGGAGCTGGAGCGGCTGCGGCGGCACCGGGAGCGCCTGGCCCGGCGCCTGCGGAGCCTCCGGCCCTTCGGGGACTACCTGCGGGACGTGCTGGCCGCGATGGGCCAGGTGAGCTCCTGCCGTGCCATCCTGCGTGTCCCCAAGCCCTTGGAGGGGTCATCCCTGCGGCCTCAGCCGCCTCCCACTGCCCAGTTCCAGGACGTGCCGGCCATGCTGGTGCATTTGGGGGTGCTGGCGGAGGTGCGGGCAGCCCTGGCACGGGAGGCAGAAGCCGGGCAGGAGCAGCTGGCCCAGGGCAGGGCACAGCTCCAGCGGTACCGTCAGGAGAGCAGCACCCAGCTCCTGGGCACCTGGAACGAGCTGGCACGGCTCCACACACGCCTGGAGGCTGCCCAGCGGGATGTGCGCCAGTGGGTAAGGGGGATGTGGGGTGCCCAGGGACCCCCAGGGAGAGGGGCAGCAGTACAGACCCCAGGTGTGCTGCACAAGGAGATGCCCAGTGTGGTGGAGGTGCCAAGTTGGGCTGCACCCTTCTGAGCTGAGGATCCCCACTTGCCCAAAAAGCAGCAGCTCTGCATGGGGGGGGGATACACAGCCAGGACTCCTGGGTTACCCAGGCCTGGCCTGGGGGGCACAGAAGGACACAGGGCAGTGACCAGGGGCTCACTCTGTCCCCCAGGAGTCCTGCTGGACCCACATCCAGAGCACAGCCACCCAGAAGACCCTGCTGCTGGGGCAGATCAAGCTGGCTGTGCTGAACCTCTTCCAGCAAACCACAGCACAGCTCAGAATCCTCACAGACAGAGCCCAGGAGGACACAAAGGCCCAGTTGGACACGGTCAGCACAACCCTCCCCCCGGGGCAGTGGGGCTGGGGACTCACAGGGGCACTTACACCCCAGGATGGCTGTGGCACCAGTCTCTCATCTCCACAGGTGCTGCTCTGCGTGAAGGCTCTGTCTGACATCTGTGCCACCAGCACACACCCACAGCAGCACAGGAGTGTCAGGCTGCTTCAGGGTCACAAATAGCCCCTGGGGACTATCTGCCTGCTCCTGGGGCTGGAGAGAGGCTGCCAGGGCCAGCATGGAGCCACAGGACCCCTCTGTATGCAGGCAATTCCCGCAAGTCTGGAAACCCATGTCAAGAGGCAACATGGACAGCAGTGGCACAGTCACACTGGGGTGGCACCACACCCAGGCAGGGCCAGGGCACTCCTGAGGTTCCCTCCTGCACAGAGCACCCCAGGCAGGAGGACGAGGAGGAGAGAGCTGCTGAAGGTGCTTCACATTAAAATACACCCAGCTGTGCAGCACAGCACCTGCTTCTTCTTGCGTCTCTAGGGAAAGAATCACCCCAAGCACGCCGCTTGGAGCAAGGACAGACAGAAGCTGGGATGCAAAACCAACCAATATTTACTGTCCCTTGCCCAGCTCCCACCCCAGGCACCGTGTGTCCTACATCCTCTTCCTGAGCTTGCCCTTCCTGGCGGGGCCGGCGCGGCGGCCGAAGGCCATGAGCCGCAGCTCCTGCACGCGCTGCCGCCCGCGCGCCCGCAGCCGCTTCAGGCCCCCGCTCTGCAGGAAGCGCTGCTTGGCCGCCTTCTTGCGCCGCTTCAGGATCTGCTGCTTGTTCCTCAGCTCCGAGCGCACCCTGCCCTGCGCCGGGGACTGCGTGGGGCCTGCAGGGGGACAGGGCTGTGCTCAGAGCCAGGCTGAGGGGAACAGGGCAGGGCTCTGCTGCTTGCTTTGGGTACTCACCCTGCCCACGCCTGTGCTTCCCTCTGAACTGCTCCCTGCTGCGTGGCCCTTCCTCATCCTCGTCCCGCTCGTCAACCTTGTACTTCTGCTTCCACTTCTCATAGCTGGGACGGGCGCGTTAAGGGAACATGTGGGGACTCCTCGCTTGACCCCACTGTTCTCCCTCCCCTGGCAGGGGATGGAGCCCTGACACACAGGTGCAGCCCTGCTCCCGCAGTGCCCAGCCCAGGCAGGCAGCAGTGCCCATGGCAGGATACAGGTTGTTCTTGTAGGAGCTGCTGATGTAGCGCCCGCTCTCCGTCCGCACCTTCTTCTTGTCCTCCTGGCCCGTCTGCCCCACAAACCGCTTCTTCTTGCGGTCCCTGCGAGGGACAGAGGGGTGGTGGGACCGAGCAGTGCCACCCCCAGCACTGATTCCCCCTCCAGGCAATGGGCAAAGCCCACTCACCACTTGAGCAGCTGCTTGTTCTTGTTGAGGTTGTGGTTCTCGTCGCCCATGAGATCCAGCACGGCCCCGGCCGCCTGCTGCTCGAAGGCGCTGCCCTCGCCGCCCACGCTCAGCCTGCCAAGGGGGGTGATGAGAGCAGCCCCCACACAGGCTGGGGGCACAGCAGCAGGAGCCCCCCAGACTTACCCCCGCTCACTCTCAAAGTCCTTGGGCCGGTAGGGGATGTAGAAGTCCTCAGCCTGCTGTGCCAGCTGCTGTGGCTTTTTCTTGGGACCATCTTCTCCTCCTCGGCCCCGTTTTCGTTTCTGGCCCCCCACATTGGAGAACACGTCCTGTATGGGGACAGTGGAGGGTTCAGGAGCCATGTCCCCCCAACATCCCCACAAGTCTCTGCACCAGCCCCCAAACCCCAGCACGATCTGGGCCCTGGTGCTGCCAGCACCGGGCCAAGGCAGCTCTGCAGCAGTTCCTGCATACGTGACCCAATTACCTGGAGGTCTTCCTGCTCTCCTTCCCCATCCTGGGGCTCAGGAGGGGCTGGGCACATCCCCTGCCCTTTAAGTGCTGCTGCCCGCTTCTCCTGCTGCCCACGCTGGAACTTCTCAATCAGGGCATGGTCATGGCGCCGCTTCGATCGCATCACGGTGCTGGCCGGTGTCCGGGACGTGGCGTTGATCTCAAAGATGGTCTGTGCCCAGGGCAGGAGCATCATTCCCAGTGAGCCACAAGGGCATCCCATCCCATCCCATCCCATCCCACTGTCTCAACTCACCGCCTTGGACTTGTAGCTCTTAATGCTATCCACCAACTTCAGCCTTTGCAGCTCGGTGTCCTCGAAGCGAGCTCCTGGGGCAGTCAGGCAGGGACAGGGGCACAGATCAGTTTCATGGGGAGGGCAATGGGGTCCCCTCCCTCAGCATCCCCCCGGCACTCACTGAAGAGGGGGTGCATGCCCAGCTGGGACACATCCAGGTCCTTGGCCCTCTTGATGGACTCGGGCGAGGGGCCGGGCCGGGAGCGCAGGTACTGCTTGTGGGCGTTGTCGGCGACGCGGCGGAGGCTGCGCAGCTCCAGAGAGCTCTCGTGGTCCGTCAGCAGCAGGCATTCCTCATCATCCACCAGGCTCTGGGGCACACGGCCCAGGACATCACCAGCATCTGCAGCCCAGGGCACAGCGTGTCACCTCCCAGCACCCAGCCTGTATTTATCAGAGCAGAGCTGCCAGCTCCAGGGAGCTCGGCACTGTTCAATCAGCAACCCCCACACACAGGGTGTATCACAGCCCCCAACACCCCATTTTCACTACCACAAGACCACAACCTCCAGCAGTGGCCAAGGGGAACACCCCAGTGGCCACACAGCCACCCCTCACCTGCAGGCATCTCCTGGGCCCCGGCGAGGACGAGCGGGCGCCCCAGGAAGAGGTGGAGGTCAAACACGTAGGGCATCTCGTCAGGAGCCACCAGCGAGTAGGCAGTGCCACTGCGGCCAGCCCGGGCCACACGACCTGGCACGGGCAAGAGGAGGATGGGAAACCATGCTCAGCCTGGCCCCACCCAGGTAAGGGATCCCTGGTGTCCCTGGCAGTCTACACATGTGACATTTACCACGGGGGCATGGCTGGCAAGGGACAAGGGGAAACTCTACAAGGAAGGTACCAAGAACCCTCACAGTCCAGCTGGGACATCACTGCTTTGTCCCCAGTCTGTCCCTCAATGCCACAACACAGTGAGGGCACTGGCACCCACCGACACGGTGCAGGAACAGCTTGCCCTTGGCAGGGAAGCTGAAGTTGATGACATTGTCCAGCATGGGGATGTCCAGCCCCCGGGCAGCCACGTCGGTGACCAGCAGCACTGGGCACTTGCCCTGGGAGAACTTGGCAATGTTGATCTTGCGGGCGGTCTGGTCCAGAGAGCTGTAGATGTGGGTGCAGCGGATGCCCTGTGCTGTCAGCAGCTGGGAAGGGGAGAAAAGAATGGATGGATGTGCCCTCAGCAGACAGGGCCAGAGACTCCAGAGTGGCCACCTGGACCTCCAAATCCCACTGATGTGCTCCCTCCTCTCTCTGAGGGGTGAACGGATGCAGCACCTCCATGATCACATATTCTGGGATTTTTCCTTTAACCCAGTGAAAGCTCACTGCAGACCCCATATGGGCACCCCCAAATGCCACTCACCTCCCTCAGATACTCCGTGTGGTGCTTGGTGGCCACGAAGACGACGGTCTGGTCCTGGGGTTTCACCACGCTGCGGAGCAGGTGGAGCAGCACGGCCGGTTTGTCGTCCCCACGCACGTGGAAGAACACCAGCTGCAGCACGAGGGCAGCGCTCAGCCCGTGCCACCAGTGCCACCCTCGTCCCCTCCTCAGGAACAGGGGGATTGCAGGGGGTAGGGGGCACAAAGCCCCTCTTGAACTCCCCCATCTCACCTTGAGCTGCTCGCTCAGCTTGGACTCCACGTCCAGGCGGATCAGCATGGGCTCAGTGAGGCCTGTGGTGACACACAGGACATGGGTCACCCAGGGCTGTCCTGCTGGGGACACCCACTTGGCCAGCATTAACCCAGCTGGGTTTTCCCAGTGCTGGGCTCAGCCTGGCTGTGGGGCTGTGCCAGGTCCCTGTCCCCAGTGCCACCTGGCCCAGGTCCTCACCAGCCCGGGCAAACTCGACGAGCAGCTTGGGCAGCGTGGCGGAGAACAGCACGGTCTGGTGGCAGTCAGGGAGCCGGGCAATGATCTCCTGCAGCTGCTCAGCAAAGCCCATCTCAAAGAGCCTGCAGGGAGGGGATATGGGACATGGCAGGTGCCTCCCTGGGCTTCTCATCCCTGTGGGGACACTGCCAGCCCTGGGGACAGCCCTGCTGACCTGTCTGCCTCGTCGAACACCACGTACTCCACGGTGTGCAGCTTCAGCTTCATCTCCACTGCCACGTGCACCAGGCGCCCAGGGGTGGCTATGATTCTGTGGGGACAGAGGGGGTGACAGGACCAGGCCGAGGGGGAGACAGTGTCCCCACACCATTCTGGGAGCAAGTCCCAAATTCACCCAAAGATGACACAACAGAGACCCTGTTGTCCCACAGGAGTTGCTCCAAGGGAACACGAGGAATGCCCATCAGGCACACCAGTGATGTCCCCAGGTGGCTGGTGGCCATTTCCCCACTGGGTCCCCTCCCTGTGCCCCAATCACTCACATGTCAGGGTTCTCATGCAGGGCAGCAAACTGGTCCTCCATCCTGTGAAAGAGGGGAGAGGCTGGGGTGGCACTGGACAGCTCAGCCCCTCACCAGGTTTTGGGGAGGCTCAGGGAAGCAGGGATTGGAGGGGACATGGGGACATCTTACTTGTCTCCTCCCAGGATCAGGGCTGTCTTCAAGCCGGTGAACTTGCCCAGCTGCAGGGTGAGCAATAAACATATTGGTGGGATGCAGAACCAAACCCATTGTCCCCATTTTTCCCACTCACCCCCGTGTCCCCTGTACCTCCTTGGTGAACTTGAGGGTCTGCAGGGCCAGCTCCCGGGTGGGTGAGAGGATGAGGGCGCGCGGCCCGGCCTGGCTGGGCGCCTTCAGCCGCTCGAACATGGGGATGAGGAAACAGGCCGTCTTCCCACTGCCCGTGCGGGCCATGGCCACCACATCCCGGCCACGCAGGATGGCAGGGATGGTCTGTGGGACACCACCGTCACTGTCACTGTCCTACTGCCACCCCCTGGGGCAGGGACCCACCGCTGCCCAGGCTCACCTTCCTCTGGATGGGCGTGGGCACCTTGTAGCCCTTCTTCATGATGCCCTTGAAGACAGGGTAGCTGAGGCCTGGGGGAACAGGGACAAGTGAGGGGGCATGGGCAGGAGGGGACAGTCCCTGTCCCAGGGACAGCTGTCCCCTGCCTCACACGCACCCATGGACTGGAAGCCCCCAGATTTCTTCTTCTTCTGGTTCTGGGCCCGCACCATGGCCTGAGTGTCCAGCTCAGCATCAGCGTCGGCGCCATCGTCCTCCTCGGCGGCCGTAGGGAAGGCGGGCAGTGGGGCCGCAGGGGCCTGGGGACAGTGGGGGACATGGCTGTGGTGAAGGGTCAGGTCACTGCAGCTCTGCATTGCTGGTGTGACAGGCAGGGCCACCAGTGCTGGTGACTGGGGGTACTGGGAACATTGGCACTGGGGACCCGGGTACTGGGGACACTGGTACTGGGACAGTGGCACTGGAGACCCGGGTACTGGGGACACTGGTACTGGGACAGTGGCACTGGACATGGATATTGGGACACGGGTACTGGGGACACTGGCTCTGGGACATGGGTATTGGGACACTGGCACTAGGACATGGGTACTGGGACACGGGTGCTAGGACACTGGCACTGGGGACATGGGTACTGGGACACGGGTGCTGGGGACTCAGGTACTGGGACACGGCTACTCAGGACACCGGCATTGGGACACTGATCGTGGGGACATTGGTCGTGGGAACACGCATACCAGGAATACGGGCACAGGGGACATTGGCACTAAGGACACCAGTACTGTGGACACGGGCACATGGACACCGGGGCCGCAATACCGGGCGCAGGGACACGCCTCGCTCGGGCCCGGCCCGCCCCGTTCCCACCCCGCTCCCGTTCCGTCCCCGTCCCCGTCCCGTCCATTCCCGTCCCATTCCCGCCCGGTACCGGCGCCTGGCGTGGCTGGCGGCGGTTGCGCGGCGCCATGTCGGTCCCGGCGGCGGATCCACGTGTCGGGGCGGGGGCGGAAGGGGCCGGGCCCGGTCCGAGCCCGCCCCGGGGCCGCGGCCATGCGGGCGGCAGGTCCGGCCCCAGCCCCGGTCCCGGCCGGTGGTGGCTCGGCTGCCGCTGCCGCCCGCCCTCCGCGGGGTCCCCGGGGCCGCCGCCGGGTGCGGCCGTCCTTCGTGGACGAGTCGCTGTTCGGCCGGCCCGCGGGGGCCCGCCCGCCGCCGCCCGCCTTCCCGCCGCCCTGGGCGGCTCCGGCGGCTCCCTCAGCGCGCGGCGCCCGGCCCGGCAGCCAGTGCAGGTGAGCCGCGCCGCGGGGCGCTCCCTGCGCTGCCCCGTGTCGGTGCCCTGCGGAGCCCCTCGAGTCCCCCTCTGCTTTCCCCGCTGTAACCAGCCCGTGTTTCTCCGCTTGTCGCCCTGCAAGGTCCCGAAGCCACGCTCCGTCCTTCTGTGACGAGTCCCTGTTCGGTGCCAAGCCGCAGGGCGCTGCCTGGGCCGCTCCGCGGATGAGGAAGGAGGATGTAGCCAAGCTCCACTCGCTGCTCTGGAGCCCCCCGCCCGCCCCGCAGAGCCAGCCCGGCCTGTCCCCACACAGCCGGGGCGCTCCCCTGCGGGCCGTCCATCCCCCGGCCACGTCCGAGCCCGGCCCCCGGGAGAAGCTGTGTGCCTGGAGACATCCCGGGAGCGATGCTTGCCCCAAGGGCTGGGCTGCTCCTGGCAGAGCACGCTCTCAGTCTGTCAGCCGGCTGAGCACCCCCCCGGACAGGATTCACCTTCCTTCCAGTCTCAGCACAGAAAGTTGGAGGAACCAGAGCGCTCCAACAACCCCTGCAGCCCCCCGGGGCCCGCGGGTGAGGGGTCGGTCCAACAGCGTGTCCGGATCTCCGGTGCCCAGGAATGCCAAGGGAGCAGGCGGTTGCTCAGCCAGACCCCCCTGGAAGTGATGCCAAGTGTCCCTCTGGATGTACACACAGTCTTAATCCACCTGAGGCCTCCCTGAGGCCAAGCCCTTGAGGACCCTGGGCTTTTCCATGGCTGGAAACGAAGGATGGGGCTGCTCCATGCTGGAAGCCAAGCCAGGAGCCAGAGGTGACCACAGTGCTGGGAGCAGTGACCTCCTGGTTCAGGGCACACCCCATGGCACCAGAGCAGGAGAGCCTTGGTGGGAGCAGCACCCTGTGATGTGCAGGGGTGTCAGAGGAGGTTCCTGCTGTCTGGGAAATCCAGTGGGAGGTTGGAGCAGCAGGGAACAGGAGTGTCCCCAAGTGCAGTGCAAGGCCTGTCCAGGCACAGGGACATTGTGGGGACAGGCAGGGGCTGTGCAGCTCCCAGGACAGGGGGTGCTGCTGGGGTGGGGTCCCAGGTGAGTCTGGCTGGGGCAGTTGGGGTCTGAGGGCCCTGACAGGGACCTTTGCTGAGAGGAGTCCTGCTCCATCCCACCTGTGCTCGTCCCTGCAGGAATGCAGGGCATCCCCCTAGTCTGACCTGTCCAAGGTGGTGGAAACCCCTAGGAATAGAGGCTACACAGCCTCTCTTCCCACTGCTCCACTGTCCTCAGGGTGGAAATTCTCCCTTTATCCAGTCACAGCATTTCTAGTTTGATTTTGTGTCTGTTCCTGAGCACAAACCTTGGCCCAGCCCTCACGGCCGCCTCCTCTTTGCAGGTATTGAGAGGCTGCTGAGGCCCTCCCAAAGGTTCCCTTCTCCAGGAAATGAGCTCCATTCCCTCTGCCTCCATGCACAGGACGTGCCTTGGTGTCTCCCTGCTGTCCTTGCTTTGTGCCACCAGCACCTTATGGACTCCTCTGACAAAGCAGCATGAGCACAGAGGTGAGGAAAGCACTGCCCTGGTCCCAGGCTGGATGGGATTTGTGACACACAAGGACCTGCCCAGGGATTTTGGCAGCTCATGGTGATGAGGAGGTGCTGAGTAGATCCATAACTGTGTGCCTGGGGGTTGTGAGGTGTCACCGAGTGCTCCGAGACAAATCTGGGATCTGTGGGATGCTGCTGAGGGACCTGGGCACCTCCAAAGCTCCTCCACTTCCTTTGCTGAGGTGGGAAAAGCAGCTCTGTGTGGATAGAAGTGGATAAAGGACATGGGGTGGGTGAGTGGGGTTTGCAGCCACTGCTCCCTGGGCAGGGAGGCTGCGCTGAGGAGCTGCTGGGGTTAATGGGAGTTTGGTAGCTCCCATGCCGAGGGAAACACATTCACCCAAGGACACACCAAGCCAGGTTAAGAGCATCATTCTGTCCCAGAAATGATTTTATTGCACCTTGAGCAGCAGCAGGATCAGGTCTTGACCCACTCCAGCAGGTGGAGCTGGAGCCAGCCAGGAGCCTGCACTGCGGGGAATTCCTGCTCATTTCTGGGCCTGACAGGAAGCAAGAATAACCTGACATTATTAAAACCTGAGAAGGTGAGTGAGGATCCTTGTGATTCACTCCAAGCTCTCAGACCTCTCCCTGTGCTTCCCACTGAGGCAATCCAGCAGCTCTTCTCCAGCTTGGGTAAAATTGGAGGGACAAGAAACAACTGTGGCCTTCTCAGAGGAGGGGTTGGCAGTGCTGGTGTCCATCCCAGCCTGGTCAGCTGTGTTTGGGATGTGGGCACACTGATGTGAAGGCTGCAGGTTTCACTGGGCTGGGAGAGAGCCCAGATGTGGTTTGGACACTAGATGGAGACAAGAGGGTTGAGGATTGACACAGGAGCAGGAATGCTGTTCCAGCAGCAGGTGGGAGATCCAGAGAGGCGAGTCCTCAGCAAACTGGGGGAACTGCCCTGGAGTCCAAGCAGCAGTGTGGTCCAGTGTGATCTTGGAGAGCTGGTGTCCTTGAAAGAGGAAGCCTCTTAAAATAAGGAGAGATTTAATCTGAAAATCAAGTAAGCAGTGGCCTGTGTGGCCAAGATTGGCCACTTTACCCCCACTGCTGTGCTCAGGGTCTAAGGAATCAGTGGGGGAAACTAGAGCCCATCTCATCAGCCACATTTCCCTGTCCCACACTGGGCCAGGTTGTCACCAAGGCCTTCCAGGAGATCAGAACTGGCACTTCTTGCTATTTACACATGAGGATGTTGTTTAAGTATAAATGTGTTTGCATTTTGTTCCATGATTTTCACTTACATTGGTGCTTTACTGTTGCCTTGTCCTCTTGTTCTGCCAGGTCTGTGCAGCTCAGCATGAGACCAAAAGCTGCTCTGTTACTGCTGGAGCTGATGCTCACGTGGAATAAAAACCACATTAAATCTGAATGAAATGAGGTGGGGGAAGTGTTCAGTTGTTTCCTCCCTGCAGATCCAGCCTGGTGCTCAGCTCAGGCCAGAGTTGTTGATACAGAGGCCAAACCAGGCTGGGGATCCTCCCTGCTGCTGCTCTCGTTTTTTGCCAGCTCAGCACTGACACAAATCTCACTCTCCACCTTTGACACCACCCTGCCTTGTTGCTTATTGGGATTTGAAGCTGTGTTGCTGCAGGCCTGCTTTACACTGACACCAGCAGAGCACTGGGCTGGAGCAGGACCCTCCAAAAGCAGCAGAGCTGACCCTGGCAGGGTTCGTGTCCTGCAGGACCTGTGGAGAGCCAGCGCTGCTGGATGCCCCTCACGGCCCCGCACTGTGCCAGGGCACGGCTGGGCTGCACTCGGGCCCGACCCATTCCTACCGCCCGCGGGGCCTGCGCACAGCGAGGGCCCGTCTCCGTTCTTCCCGTCTCCGTGCGGCCCGGGGGGAAGCGGCTGTCCCGGGCCCGGGGGGGAAGCGGCTGTCCCGGGCCCGGGGGGGAAGCGGCTGTCCCGGGCCCGGGGGGAAGCGGCTGTCCCGGGCCCGGGGGGGAAGCGGCTGTCCCGGGCCCGGGGGGGAAGCGGCTGTCCCGGCCCGGGGGGGAAGCGGCTGTCCCGGGCCCGCTCCCCGAGCCGCTCCCGCCCGCGTTCCGCCGTTGCCCAGTGACCGCTCCTCTCCTCCCTGACTTGGGGCGGGGCCTCGGCGCAGCCAATGGCAGCCCCCGCTTCACTCCCCCAGAGCCCACTCCCGCCACCTCAGACCAATCAGCACCCGCGTCTGTTTTGAGGGACAGCGCTTCTATCCAATGGCGAGGCGAGGTGCGTGAGGCGGGGAGTGGAGGCGGTGTTAGCGCGGATCCTCGGGCAGGGGGTGGGGGCAGGCTGTGTGCGCGGATTGGCGGGAGCCATGAGGTCCCGCCCTTATGGGCGGGGCCCGTGCTGTAGCAGCCAATGGAAGGCGAGGGGCGGGGCGCGGAAGAGCCGCGTCGCTGCGGGCGCCGGTTCGGAGGGGCCGGGCCGGACCGGGCCGGGGGGTGCGGGGGTCCCGGGCCGGGCGGTCCCGGGGGGTTTGGAGGGTCCGGAGAGTCCCGAGGCCTCGGGCAAGGAAGGCTGGTGAGGAGCGGGTTCACCCAGGGCTGGGAGGAGGGCGCGGGGAGGGCGCCGGGCCGGGCCTCCCCATCGCGGTGACAGCGGCGTGCCGCTGTCCCTCTGGCCGGACAGGGACGGCGGCTCTGATCTGTCCCCGTGGCGCCGTCCTGGGCCTGCCTCATCTTCCTTTTCCATCACCTTTTAGAGCGATCCGTGACCTTGTGGCATCGCGCAATTCGCAAAAGCGCTCCGGGAACTTGATGTGCGCGGACTGCGGGCGGCCCGGGGCGCTGCGGGGCACGGACGGAGCCATGTGTGCCCGGGACCCCTAGCGCCATGCCGGCCCTGCTCCCGGAGCCGCGGCACCTGCAGCTCGCCCAGGAGCGCTTCGTGCTGAGAGTCCGCTGAGAGGGCCGTGCCCCGGCCGGGAGGGACAGCCCCGGCCCCGCCGTGTGAGCTGAGCCCGCACGGACCCACTGAGCCCTCACAGCCTCACTTGAGGCCGCAGTGCCCCGCCGAGCCCGCTGTCCGGCGCTGTCCGGAGATGGGTGCGCACAGCGCGGTGTCCCGGTGCCCCGCAGGCCGCCCCAGGCTCGGGCCGGCCCGGCAGAGCTGCTGACAGCCGCGCCGCCCCAGAGAGCTGCGGAGAGCCCCGGAGGGACGGCATGGCGGTGAGCATGGACGATGATGTGCCGCTCATCCTCACGCTGGACGACAGCGGGAGCAGCGCCTCAGCCCCTCTGGATGAGCCGGACCGCGAGGAGCTGCCCAACGAAAGTAAGAGCGCTTTGGCGCTGCCCGCACGGCGCTTGTCGCGGAGGGGTGGCCGCTGTTCCCCTGGGACCGGCAGAGCTGGGCTCGGTGTCGGGGCTGCCCGGTAACAGCGGGTCCGGCTGCCGCTTGTCCTGCTTGTTTTATTGCTCACAGCTCCCTGTGACACCACGGGAGCCGCTCGGGTCTTACCAGTGCTTTTTCTATCACACAGTTTTGTGGTTTCCCCCATGACCTTAAGCCCTTTCCTGCGCGCTGTCCTTCCCTTGGCACCGTCCCACTGCACTTATCGCATGTCTTTTCCTAGCACCATAAACATCTGCGCTTTGTAAGGCTTGTTTTGTCTGTTTCTAGTTTACGTCCTGATTTTTACGAGAAGGGAAGTGTTGATAAATCCCTTCTATGTCTTTGTTGTGTTCTTATCAAAGAATCTGGAGTACTTTTAGACAATATGTGCTGTTCAGTGGGGCATAGCCAGCCTGTGAGCACTGGCAGGGGGAAACAGCAGCCACCATCCCTCAGAAGCTTTGCTTTTCTCCTTTGTGCCTTCATTAAAGCCCTCACCCTGCAGCAGGCTGGACGTGGCCAGCAGATGTGTCTGAGTGTGTTCACACAGTTTCTGGTTGGTGTTACCCCTCGTGGATGGATCTGTGCAGTTTTGTCCAGCACATCCCCGTGACTTCCCATTGCAGGTGCACACACACAGGTCTTGTGATCCAGCCCTTGCTGCCACAGGCTGAACTTTTGGAACAAATGCTTTATTTCCTGGCCAGGGATCCCTTTTTTTTACATTAAACCTCTGTGCCATATTGCCTCTGAGATTTAATACCTCAAGCATTCCTTATGGCTTCTCAACCCAGGAATTAATTTTGGATAATCAAGATTCTTCCTCCTCCCCTCCTCCTCCTCTGCCACCCCACAATACAGATCCCTGAATAAATTGCCCATTTGACTTTCTTTGAGCTCTGTTTTATCCTTGCTTCATCCCATCTGTTTGTCTTTTAAAGTTTAGCCCTCTATTTTAAGTTAAATGGAAGAGAGATTTCTTCCTCCATCCACGGGTGTATTTATAGGATTCCTTGTGACTAATTTTAATCACTCTTCCCTCTTTTCTTTGCCTCGCCTCCCATCCCTTCAAAGAAGAAGTTGTGTGAGGCTTAACAATTGCTTGAAGCCAGCATGACTGTGTTAAAGCAGAGGCATGAGAATGAATGTATTAATAAATAAAGTTCTCCACATTGAAATACAGGGAAGTTCTTTAGGGACCAATTTTGTGCTTCTTATAGGATCGCTGTGTGGTTTTTGAGAACTCATTTCCTGGCATCCTTCAAATGAAATGGCTCTTATTTGTGTGTTTTAATCACTGTTAAAGTTGGATTTGCTGCAGAAATATAAAGCTTATGCTCTGGAAGCAATGGGGGATGATACAGAACCTTCTGAAGTCAGGGTGGGATGAGGGATTAGGAGGGGAAAGTTGGCATCAACAACTTGAAAGGCACCTTTATCTCTGGGAAGCGGGAAGCTTAAATCAGGGAGGGAGCCCACTGACAGCAGCACTGGCAAAAGGAAGCTTGTTTAAAAACCAGCAGTGCAGCCCAGCTTTTGCTCTTTGCCTGCACAGAAAATCTGCTGTGAAATGCAGCAAAGTTGTGTCTCGTGGAGGCTCTGAGGAGTCAAATGTGTCCCCTCTGCTCTGCCTCCCCTTGGCTGCTGAGGGCTGAAATGGCATTAACAGAACTGTGGGATGTCACCTTTTCAGCCAGAAGCTTTTATTTTCCAGGGGAAAAGTGTGAGAAGTGCTTCAAAGGGGAGAGAGGCTGCCAGGGTGAAGGTGAGGACACGGGGACAGGGAAGGTCAGGAGGCTCTTCCCTTCTGTCTTTGCCTAAACTCTCATAATTGAATATTCAGAATTTGGAGGAGCATCTCCCTCATTACTGTGCCTGGCCATCATCAACTCCAGGGGTTTCAATGGCAGGTTAAACACAAAACTGTCACTGAGCTGTGTCCCCACAACAGGCAGTGAAGGACCCCCCATCCTCTTCCAGGTGACACCTGGGGAAAGACACGGTGGCTGTAGCTGCCCCTTGTTCAATCACATGTTTGAGGCTGCTGATAATTAAATCTCACCCTTGCTTTGTGTTCGTGTGTGCACAAACCCCTCTGAATTGCAGTCCATTCTCCAGCCTGTCACAACCATGTCACTGAGTGCTGTGTGCCTCTGGGCTTCAGTGGATCAGCTCTTGTGGTTTTAAGGAACTTCTTGTGCTTTTAAATTAAAAAAAAAAAAAAAAAATCTATCCATGGACTGGTTTTGTTCCAGTAAGGTCTTTGGATAAATGAATTTGTAGTTGTGGATACTTGGTGTTGATTGCCTGGAACTGGAGACAAGTTTCTGGGTTGAAATAAGTAAAAACAGGGTTTTCTGAAAGCAAGCCTGTAGCAGATGTGAAAAGAAAGGACTGAAGTGAATTCCTTTCCAGACTTTACAGGAGAGTCCTCTCCTGGGTAAGTGGGTGTCTTGGGGTTAGAATAAAAGAGAGCTAAAGGAGGAAAATTGTGTGGAAAATTGCATTCTTAAAGAAAATGTCCAGCTGCAAAAATTAATCTCCCAAATCCTCCAGCTCTTAAGCATTTAATGAGAGAAAATACTTGCATGGGGAGGAATATTAAACTCTGCCTTGCTTGGCTTGTGCTGGGATACTGGATTTCCAGGGAGCTCCCATCTGCAGCCACCACAAAGGGTCAGAATCCTGCAAAGTCGACAGGAATTCAGACCACATCCAGAAAAATGTGCTCCCCGTGGTGCTGATGGTTTTCTGACTGGGCTGGGTAATTTTTCTTTGCAGCTCCAGCAGCTGAAGGAGACAGGGAGAAGCTCTTGCATCACCTGGATGCACAGTAATGAATGTGAGCTGCCCTTCCCCAGCTCTTCTTATCTGAGCATCTCACACAAACCCCAATTGAGCTCCCCAGCCCCTGCCTGAGGGCAGTGACTAACAGGAGACTAAATTTCTATAGAAGGCAAGAAGGGAGATGTGAACCTGGCTTGGCCTTTCCCAAAATCCTGTCCTGAGAGTGATGAGAAGCTGCCAGGGTTTAGTGATTTCCCATCCCTCCTGAACTCCTGGGAAATGTTTGAACAGAGCTCTCAAAACACCTCCTAAGTGCAGTGTCTGTTTCCATCCACAAAGGCAGCCTGGATAGCCTTGAAACTCCAGGACAGTGTCTCTCCTTGAGCTGATGGGAGCTATAAACACGAAATGAGTGCACATTGATTTATCCTGTATTAGATCAAGTACAAGATCCTCCTTTGCCTCCTGCATGGAAATTGCTGGAGCCTCAAGTAGAGTTGCAGTGTGTTCAGAGCAGAAAGTACAGCTCAGAGTGTTGTACATGGAACAATGGGGTATTGTCTGTTTTCTCACACAATGGGTGATGGCAGGGGGAAAGAAGTCATCTTTCAACTCTGGGTTTTTTACAAGAAAGCAACTGCATCTGCTCTTGAGGTAAAAATCTAATTATTAGGGAGGTGGGGGAGCAACTGCAACAGCCAAGAGTGATGTTTTCTAGAAGGATTGTTGGAAAATGGGAACTTGTGACTACTTTGAGTGAGGTGCAATCTCACTTTCTGCTGCCTGAAAAGTGAATTGTCAGGAAAGCCAGAGCCAGCCTGGCCTATTGGGCAGGTGAGTTATTTGGGAAGGTGAATACATGCCTGGCACTGCTGGGGACGAGCAGGTGGCCCAAGGTGTGTGAAGAAAATGAGATTTCTCAGTTGGTGAGGTTGGAGGGGCTGCCCTGGAGTGCTGGATGAGGAAAGCCCAGGGTGTTGGCAGAACAGTGTGTGCTGGAAGGGGCCCTCTGCCCTTGCCTTGGGACAGTTCCCTGGTGGGATGTGGGAAGGGGCTCTCAGCAAAGCTGTTCCTTTTGTAACTGGCTGCTGGACACTCAGGGGTGGTTCTGAACACAGAGTCTAATTACAGCATTACAGGATGTTGTAGACACCAAACTTGTCTTTAAAAAAATCCTTTACTAAGCCCCAGCTAGACACCTAGGATTTGGAGCAGTTAATATTCTTTTTGAGGCAGGTGAATTACCTGGATTTTGATGTGTTTGGTAGCCAATGCAACCTGAAGTGACAGAAATCTCCTCTGTGTTGGATCTGGCTCCTGAACACGTTTGTGTTGGCAGTGAGAGGGTTAAACCTGTCCATGTATTCCACAGCTTCATCCCATCTGGTCATGGCATCATCTCAGAGAATCCTGGAATGGTTTGGGTTGGAGTGGCCTCAAAACTCATCCTGTTCCACCATCATGCCATGGGTGAGGTTTCCAGGTGTAAAACAATTCCTGAAGGGCTGAGGAAGCAGAGAACAAACACCTGAAACACATTTCCCACCTCTGGGAAATGCTGCAACCACACAAACCCTTGGGACCTGTGCTGCTTGTGGAGGCATTGTGGCTTTGCTGCCTTTGGAGGGAAAGAGGCATTTCAGGAAGATTTAATAAATCCTGCAGGATCTGTAGGTTTTGATCCTTGTGTGGAAGCAAGGGTTGTTCCAGAGGGGCTGAGGCACTGGGTCAGAAATGCTGCAGCTAATTAAGGTGAAGGAATGAAGGGGATGAGGGAACAAGCTTGCTTTGGACCTGGCAGATCCCAAGATTTCTGACAGCCAGGCTCTTAAACAGCCTTTTGGATTATCTGGTGCCTTTCTTGGATGCTGTGCAGGATATTTCCTCACGTCATGGCCCCTGGTTCTACCAATTTGCCTTTAATTAGTTCCAGCAGCAGCAGCAGTGCTTCTGCTGCTGCCTTTAGAGGTGAAACATGGCCAGAGCACAGGACTGGGGGCTCATTTTGGGGAGCAGCTCCTCCTTGCACCTAGGGTGAGTCAGGCAATGCCACTGTGGGTCACAATCTCACCTGGGAAGTGCTGATTGCACCTGGTGCAGGAGTGGACAGGCAGGCTTCATTCCTTTGTTAGGAGGAGGTGCTGTTTTGCATTGCTGTGCATGATTCATTTTTCTTAATATGCACCTGCTTAAAATTTATAGAGAGTGGAATTTTTTCCAAAGCACGAGTGGTGGTTTTGTGGTGGATTGTTGGTTCTGCCTCTGAAAGTCTCATTTCTCTGACCTAACAGCCTTGCATTCTGCAACTTCTGCCAGGGCTCCTCTAATCCTTTCCTGGCCTAGATGACTTAAAATGAATGTTTTAAGCAAGCAAAGCGAAGCAAAAACTGCCTCTGAGATGAGTGAGGGGTGAAAATCTTGGAAAGGGAAACGAACACCCAAAACATAAGGAGATTATTGTTTTCTCCTTCAGTACAATTCGTTTCCCTGGGTGATGAGCTCTGTAAGCTCAGAGGAAGGAGGGAAATGCTGCTTTTTTAGAAGATATTTGGGATCTTTTGCTATGATATTAGAAATAATGAAAAATATTTCTGCTCTGAACCTTCCTCTGGGATCTCACTTGTCCTGAGAACTCAGGTTTTAAGGCAGGGCTGTGCTTAAACACTTGTGTAGAGCTGGTGCCTTTCTTTGATGAGAAAGAGCCCTGTGTTGTGCAAAGCTCAGCAGCATTTGTGTGGAGACATTCTCACCGTGGCTCTGTGGTGCCTGCAGGGGAAGAGCCCCAAGCACAGTGAAGCACCAGGAGGTATTGAGGGCTGCAGTCATTGTGGGTATTTTTTCCAAGCCTTCCTTGTTTTCTGAGCTCTGCAGGAGAGTGGTTGGCACAATGCACACGTTGTGTGTCTCACAGTGGGATGCTCTGTCAAACAGAATCTCTGCACTGTTGACTCTTTCACGCAGAGAGAGAAAAAAAAAAGAAAGAAAAAAACCCAGTGATTTTTGTCTTGAATGCCCCATGCTGTTCAAATCTGAGCTGGTAACTGCATCTACAAGGTAGAGAAGACTTGGGGTAGTGTTCCATTATCCTGGAGTCAAATGGTTCTTTCTCCTTTGTCATCTCCTGCAGCACTGGGGATGGAGATCCCCTCACACTGTAAATCCAGGGGGGATCCTGCAGAGTGGGGCAAGGACTCTGGAAGCTCCACACTGCCTGAAGATGGGAGTGATGACCTTGATGCTTTGAGGGATGGAGCCCCTGCCCTTTGTGTGTCTCTTCCCTAGAGCAGGAAAGCAGGGTGTTTCCTCCCTGAGCTGACTGCTTTCATTGGAAAATGTGGGATAAAGCCATGTGTCGTGTCATCAGGGGGCTCTGCTTTTTTTTTGAACAGGTGGTCCTGGCATTATAAAAGATGTTAAGGAGTTTGAAAGTGTTGGAGCTGCAATTTTCAATTGACAGCTTTCCAGCTCGAACCGGTCACTCCTCAGCCACCACAGCTGACTTGGAAACATTTGGCTCAGGAAGCGGAACAACAGTTGGAAACAAACAGTGATTAGTTTTTTCATGGCTTCCCAGGGAACGCAGCACTTTGTTCGTTTTCCCCCCTCATTTTGTGGTTCCTGTGGATTTTTAAG
Organism: Ammospiza nelsoni; assembly: GCF_027579445.1. Lineage (NCBI taxonomy): Eukaryota > Metazoa > Chordata > Aves > Passeriformes > Passerellidae > Ammospiza > Ammospiza nelsoni. Next base: position 9,835,725 of record NC_080650.1, on the reverse strand, counting down.
GCACTGTAGATGCAGGATGTTCACTTTAGCCAAGCCTGCGTACTGGCAGATTAAAATGAGCAAAGGCTGAGCACGCTGAGTTCACTCATCATAACCAATATGATGCTTCTCAGAACTTCCTTTGCCCTTGGTATCTTCACTGAGGAATCCTGCCTGCTGCCGTCAGCCCCCCTGCGTTGAAATCCCATTTTACCCATTTCAATGCTGTAAGAAGTGCTGTATAAACTAAACAGGAGCATCTGGGAAGTGGTTAGAGTTGTTGTTGATTGCCTTTTCCTTATTGCCTTCAGGGGATTTAGGCTTGAATTTGCTGGAAGTAGAATTTATGAGGCAGAACGCTCCATTTCTGATCCTTAAGCTGGGGAGAGTGTGGTGAATTTGATCGGGCTCTCCTGCTGCCTCCCGTGTCTCTGGCTTTTGATCTGCACCTCGCAGGGCTCTCCCTGTGTCTTTACCATAATTGCTTTTTGCATGTGGAGAAGAAGGCTGCTTTTCACATGGCTGCTTGCTTTCTGGGAGCTGCAGGAGCAGGGTTGGGGTTTGGGCCATCTGTGAGTGGTTCTGCAGGATGCTCGGGCACCTGTGCCTCACCTGGGGACACCAGAGGTGACCTGGTGTTGGTCACAGCAGCACCTTGGCCTTGGGGACAGATCCTGGGCATGGCAAGGGGACACTGCTGTGGTTTGAATCACACTGAGGGGGTTTGGAGCATCCAGTGCTGCTTTTTCTGGTGATGTCTGTTTGGAACAAAAGGCTTTTCTTCACCTGCTTGTGTGTGAGGGAAGAAAATTTAGTATGCATGTGTCTGCACAGCTGTGTTAAACCCCCCTGGTTCTGTGGGGCTGGACAGCTCAGCTGCACTTGTATTTCCCACCTAATGTGTGTGTGTTTCTGTATTGCCACTTGGGAACGCCTGTGGTTTGTTCCAGCTATCACTGTTTTTGCAGAGAGAATTTTCATTATCCCCCACAGATCTGGGGAAGTTTATGGCACAAAAGCAAAGTGGATTTCACTAGAATGCACCAATATGTTCCTGGTCTTCATTAACCAAATGAAGAATTAAGACTTAAGGAATCAATCCTGGAAGTGGGAGCACTGAGGAAAATTTTGACATTTGGGTCAGGGGGGTGAAGTGACCCTCTCAAAGCCCTATCTTTTCAAATACATGGCTGGTGGCAGGACCTTATCTCTAGTGGTTGTGAAGGAGAAGACTAAACATTCAAAATTTTCTATACTTTGAGGCAGCACAAATGCCTAGAAAACAGAAATGCTCATGGAAGCTTTAAAACTGTTGGAGAGGCAGCAAAAAGTTATAGTACCAACATGCCTGGGCTGGCTAGCACAAAAGATAATCAGATATGTAGATAAATATATATCAAATGAAGGAATAGCACCTGGAGTGGAGAAAAATCCTGAAGAGAATTGTGGTCAGCAGAGTTAAAGGTGCTCTAAAGGACTTGAGAAATTAAAAAATCATATTAAATGATTCCAGCCTGTCAGGAGTTCAGGGTTTAACACTCCAGCAACAGTGTTACAGGGAAGCTCAAGAAATACAGAATATATTCTGTATTTGCTGAAAAGCCAGATGACACAGTCATTGTATGACCTATTCTTCCATCCCCACACTAAATAGAGATTAAACAGCTGATTCTAAAGGCTGGCATTTAAAAATCAGCAGATGACTTTTGATTTCTGCAGCTGAGGCAGTCTGTACATTGATGAGAGTGACTTTCTTCCAGAAGGTGTTTTGCACCAGGCAGGAGATTGCAGGCCAGCCAGCCAAGATTTCCAGGCAAACAATGGGAAATCAGCAGCAGCTCTTCTAAAATCTGGATTCAAAGGACATTTTTTTGTGTGTGTGGAAGACTTTTGAGTCAAAGTTGTCCATTTTCTGAAGCTGTGGTTCTCTATGAGGGCTGTAGGACTTGAAGCAAGGACCAGTTGAGGGAAAATCAGCTGTTCAGCAGATGCCACATCAATGGTTTAACTCCTTCCTTCCTCTCCAGCCATTAAATGCAACCTCCAGTTGCTGCCAGCAGTGGTGTCCACAAATGTGCAGAAGCCTTTTTTCCTAATGGAGAACAGCTCCCCAGCTCTGGGGGCTGGGGTTTTCCCTGCTTTTCCCTGCTCCTTTACACGTGTCTTCCTCTGAAGTTGGCAGCTTCTCTTCCCTGTGTGAGGGACAAGGCAGAGGAGATGTGGCAGTGTTGTATTTCAAAGGAATCAGCGTGGTGGAGTCGTGTTCTGACACTACAAAACACAATTACCTCCTCAGCATTGCTGCACCACAGCAAATAACTCTAATTGGTCTCAGCCTGTCATGGGAAGATGTTGAGAGTTTGTTATTTAACTTTTAAATTTATGTCATTTTCCTGCTATCCCTCTTTCTTCAGGGAAAGAAGGTCAGTAAGGCACATACCTTATTACTGCTTTCTTCATTCTAGTGCTGCTTTGGCCCTGCTGGAAGTTTGTTACCCAAATTAATCCTGGTTTCTCCCAAAGCTTCCTCTCTGCTTCCCAGTGCTGAATTTGTGACTTCCCTGGGGAGCTGCTGGTGGCTGGAGCTGGCAGTCAGTCCTGGCACACACTGCTCTCCTTTAAAAGGCCAGATTGCAGCTTAATCAAACATCTTTCCAAGCTGCATCAGGGAAATCCAGAGGCTCTGCTTTGGAGAATTGAAATGAGGAACGTGCTCTTAAACTGCTGACATTGTGTTGTTACTGGAGCCAAAGCAGATCTTTAATGTGTTAAAAGCAGGAGACACTGGTTTCCCTTTTTGGAACAAAAAGAGGAAATTCCTTCATGTAACAGGATATGTTAAAGAAATGCTAGAGCTGAGGGACTCTGATATTGTCTCTTTCCATTGCTTCCTCCAAAATTATGAATTAGAAATGTGTGTGTGTGTATTTCATGTCTGGCCTCTCTCTCTCTGCCTTAGGCAGAGCTGTCTCTCCTGTTTTTCCTTTTTGGTTCGGTTCAGCAAAACCTTAACTGCTTCCAATTGTTTTTTCCATTCATTAGTTGTTCCACAGAGCCCCTCAATGACTCAGATATTTAATTCCAGTTATGGTATGATTTTATCTCAGTGTGTGTGAAGCCTTTGTTGCTGTGATACGATCGGAGTGATGAGATTATGGAGCAGATTGGCTGCTGAAAGGATGGATAATGGGAGTTGTAGGTGATCCTTCTGTTGTGGCTTTGGCTTCTCCTTCCTGGTGCTGTTGTGGTTCATTTGTTGAGATAAGAAATAAAGGATATGAAACCAGCAGCAATTTGGCTTGACACAAGTGAGGTTCTTAATTATAGCTTCCTAATGCAGCCTTTCATTCTGTGGGACTTTTACTGAGTAAAAATGCTTTGGATTGGACTTGGCAGCTCTGTTAAGGCAGGAACTCCTGTGCTCCAGTTTTATTTTGAAGGAGTGCCTGCTTCCAGCTCTCCCTGTGATATTTCATGGACTCTCAGATGCAGGAGGGTTTAATCCCACATCTGTCAGGAGGCAGCTTTGTGGAGCAGGGCTTAGACAGGGGGTGGTCTGCATCTGTCAGTTCATCTTCAGCTGCTGAAGTCTTGCTAACCTAATTATGGATTCCAGATATCCCAGAAAGGAGAGATCTGCCCCTCTGCCTCTTGCTGCTATGTATTCAGGAGTGAAAGTTGTCCCAGGATCAAACAGTTCCTGGCCAAAACTTCCCACATCATATTTCAAGAGGAAAAAAAAGCTGGAGTGACTCAGGGATGAGATCAGAGGAGAGCAGGTGTCCTGGGGAGATGAGGCAGTGAACTGCACAGATGAGCATCTCCAACCAACAGAGCTTGGCTGCTGTACATGGGGAAAATTATCCTAATTTTCCTGGAAGTCTTTAATTTAATTTTTTTTTATTCTTCCTTACAAATGTCTCTGTCCCCAGGAGGGTGGTGCAGGAAGTGGTGAATCACCACGACCCTTCTCCTGAGCCTCACAGCAAAGGGTTAACTGGCTGTGCCTCACTCAGAGCTCCCTGGATGGAGCCAGGCTTTCTGCTGGGGCTAAACCATTTCCTACCACGCTCTAGCTCTTCTGGCATGGTGCTCCTTTGTGCCCAGGGGGTTTTCCATGTGTGCAGTGCAGATGTGAGCGAGGATGCAGCGCTCCCCTAATTAAACAGCGCTGCCCATCAGCTGTCTGCCGTGCAAGGAGCACGACTGAGAAGAGGCAATGATATAGAAAATGTGACTTACCATGCTGAGGGACATCTGCTCCTCCTTCACGAGGATTCAGCTCCCTGTGGTGATGGAGGCAGGATGTGAGCTCGTGTTGCTTGCATCCTCGAGTCGAGGCGAGGACGGAGTCGCCTTTCACCCCTCACAGGAAGTGGCAACGTCCGTGTTTTTTAAAAAAACTTTCCTGTCTTAAATAGGAAGCTGAAGTGACTTTATTTGTTGAACTTCACAGCAAGGGAGTGCTGTGAGAATACAGTAAGACAAAGAGCCCTGAGGCCTTTGCATGTGTTTCTGCTGTGCTGTTGTCTCCGAGGAAGAGCATGACTCAGTTACGCTGGCTCGGAATATTCCGAAGTAGATTACTTCTCCTGTAGCAGAAGGGCTTGGCACTGCTCTCTGTTGGAGATGCCCTTTTTTCCTAGGCAACAAACTGACAGCAAATTGTTTAGACTTCCCCATGGCTGTTCTCTTCCTTCCCACAATGAACCAGGACAGGCACTGAGATGTTTTGGGCAGCAGGGACCAGCCCTGCGATGCTCCCGTTGGCACGGCGCTGAGCTGCCAATCTGGCAGAGATTTCCCTGTCGGTCTGTCTGTCTCACCTCTGAGATGTGTGGCCAAGTGCCAGACCAGCTGTGCTTTCCAGGCAGCTTTTTTTCTCCGGGGTAGGTGAGCCTGGCCTTGAAGAGACAAGCCCATGTGTGTTTGTGCCTCAATGCTTGGAAGGAGCAGTCTCTTATCAGCCTTCTTGGAGGACAGAGGGAAGATTTATCCTCTGCAGGTGAAGCTGCATGGCCTGTGAGCCATTGGGAGGGAAAATGCCATCATTGGTGCTGGGACAACTCCAATACTTGACTAAAATCTTGGCTTTGGGACTGAAGATGCCTGCACAGATTGTGTTGGGGAAGGATAGGCATCTACCTTGTTTCCATGTTTTTTTATGGATTTGCGCCTTCTGTAGTAAGTGTTCAGCTGATGAGAGCTTTCCAGGAGAGAGGAATGCTTCTGGAGTGCTGTCCTTCTCCTTGTCCATCCTCACCACAGCCTCAGGGAGCAGCTGAGAGAGCCAGAAACCTCAGCCAGCACAGGGCTCCTGGGTGTGAGCTCAGGAGATCCAGGAGCACCAAGAGAACCTTTGATCCTGCTGGGATCTGCCTTCTTCCTTGGGCTCATGTTCAGTGCTGTGGGATTCCTGGTTATGTTGATACTAAACCAAAAGCTTGGGCTCTGTGACTGAGTTTGGGAATTACAGATCCAGTGAAGATGGTGAAATAGAGAAGGTTATGGCAGTGAGGAATGCAAAGCCTGAAAAAAATTACTCCAACTGAATGGTGGAATGGTAAAATCATGGAATGCTTTGGATTGGAAGGAAGAGACACATTTTTGGAGAACAGATTGCTCCAAGCTCCATCCAGCCCTGAACACACTGGTGACTGGAGCTGCCCAGCCCACGTGCCTGGAGAGTTTGACCTTTCCCCCATGCAGGAAGTGATGCTTTCCTTCCTCTTCCCTCTTTTGATGGATCAGGGACCTTGCAAGGCCACGTGGATGAAGATGTGTCTGTCTCCAAAGCTGTGTGTCCTTGGCATTTCTGTTTTTGCCTGTCAAGCGAAACATTACTCACACATGGAGCTCACTGGAGCAACTTGCATATTGCATCTTACACTGACTCCACACGTGATGCATGAACAGTGTGGATGACAGAATAAGGATATTTTTTGCTGATTTAAGTCACTTCTGCCTTCATATGTTCTGTCATCACGGGTGTACTTGCTAAAATAGCAATATCTGGGCAAGATGGAGACTTATCATCCAAACCATCCTCAAGCATTTAGGAGAGTGCCCTGGGAAGTCCAGTGAAGGCTTTGGAGGCGGGCAGTGAGCCAGTGAGGGAATCTCAGTCTGTTTCAGTGCAAGGCCATAGGAAGTGTGTGCTGGCTGGCAGGCAGAACATCTGGCAAGCTGGCTAATGAGAGCCAGGCTGGGGGAGCTCCAAGGCAAATGGAAGAGCTGCCCTGCAGGGCTGGTTTATAACTCTCTGAATTTGTAGGAGGTTACTAGTTTGTTGGAATTTTGAAAAAAATTACTATTTATTTGAAGAAGTGCAGACATCAAAAACCAGGAATTCCAGAGTGACTTGAGTTTGATGTATAATAGCTGCCTGGGAAGGGTGATTTATCCCAGCCTCCTGTGGATGTTTTCTGTCCCTTATTCTCCTCTCAGCTCTGCCCTGGAGATCCCCCATGGCTGCATGAGCTCCTCTGAATGAGAGGAGTTTGTTTGCTCTCGGCCCATGGAGAGTTTTTCCTTCCACTAAGCAGGGAATTTGTTTTGCAGAGGGAGAGGTTTGGGCTCTGGAAAGTTTATGCTCCTTCTCTTTCTTCCTTGTTTTTTTGTTTTTTATTGTAATGATGACATATGGAAACTATTTACACAGGAGCATGCTCGGCTGCACTGAATGGAAATGCTGGAGTCCCGGCAGTCTCGTTCTGGATGCCTTGTGTAAGCAGCCAGCTGGTTTTGCTTTTCCTTTTTTTTTTTCCTCTTTCCCCCCGCTCTTTTCTTTTTTCCCCTCCCTCCCTGCCTCTCTCTGTTTTCAGGGAACGCCTGGGACAAGTTACACAAGTGTAAGGAAGGAAGCTTTGCCATCTGTGACCGGCTCACTTCTCTTCCTTTGGCGTGCCCCTCACGCCGCAAACTTCACCAAATATCTGTTTTCTTTTTCGTGCCGGAGATCCCTCGCTGTGCCTGCTCAGCACTTCCACTCCTCTCCCCGTTAGCTCATCGTGAGCAACTTGTGCTAAATGCCAAAACACGAGAGCGCAGCACATTCGCCAGCACCACGCTTGTGCCTGGCAGCTCCTCGTCCTGCAGCTCAACCTTCCCAAACCTCACCCCGGGAAACACCCAGGCAAAGGATCTCACTCCTCATCCTGCAGCTCGACCTTCCCAAATCTCAGCCAGGGAAAGGATCTCTCACGGAGCTCTTCCTCAGAGGGGAGGAGGGGAGAAGGCGCTCACTTCTGCAGGCAGCAGAGCAGGATCTCTTGTGCGGAGCTTTGCCCCGAGGAGCAGCTGTGGGAAGGAAGGAAGGGGAGGCAGGAGCGGCGGGCTGCGAGCACCAGGGGCTGCCATGCAGTGGAGGGAGCTGCCTGCCATCTACCTCGAGGATCCCGGGAGCCCCGTGCAGAGATCCTCCTATCTCATTGAGCTCCATACTGATGGTAAACGCCGTCGGGGATGTGGTGCAGCACGAGCGGAGCCGAGCTTGCATTAGTCTGTGTCATTGTTATCATGGGAGCAGCTGAGGAAATTAGCTCGCTGGAGGGCTGCCAAGCACACAGTCAGAGGGCTGCTCTTGGAATTTATTATTATTTTTATTATTATTTATGACCCAGATGATGCTGTTGCCTCAGGGATGCTAGATCAACCTTCTGGTACCTGATGGGGAAGGAGCTGATCCACAAAATGCAGCTCCCCACCGGAACACTGGCGTGCCTGTGCTGTTGTCTGTGCCTGGTTTAGACAGCAGGAAAGCATCTTGATTTCTAGAGCTGTTTTTTGGTTCTGATTTGCATCTCTTGAGTGCTGTTTTGTATTTGCAACCTTGGTCTCAGAGCTGGGACAGCTCTCCTGTGGGAAGCACAGAGCAGGGTCCTGTCCTGGGTTTTGCTGGAGTGTGTCTTTTCCTAGTGCCTGTCCTTTCCAGAGAGGTTAATTCTTGCAAAAGAGCTGCTTCAGGGTTAAAGGTGATTTTGGCATCTTTGTCAGGGTTAAAGGTGATTTTGGCATCTTTGTCGGGGTTAAAGGTGATTTTGGCATCTTTGGGCAGGGTCCAGTGTGTTGGTGTTTAGGTTACTGCTACAAACCTTTGCTGTTTTGGTCACAGTGTGTTTTGATCCTCGTAAATTTTGTATATTCTGCAATGTAAAGCCCAGGTTCTGATGAAGATATGCTCCTCCTGTAACTATTAAGCATCAAATATGAAAAGGTTTTGCTTTCAGGCTGCAGTTTGAGGGAGTCTGTCTTTTTGAGACACATCCCCAGCAAAAGCTTTATAAATAATAACATTTAAGAACTTTTTAGAGCTTGCAATATAACGCTTCTGATTTTTGCATATGGCTGTCATCTCTTAGTTAAAAAGCAGACAAACCAGAAGGCTGCCATTCCAGCTCCATGGATAAATAAAAACTCCATCATTCAGTTTTTTTATTTTTTTTTCCAAGAGCTGTGCTAAATCAAGGGGTGTGGGGGAGGAACCGGCCTCATTCAAACATTTGTCCAGATTTTGAGTGGTATTTTAAGGGTGTGGGGGAAGCAGGGAAGAGAAACAGGCTTCGTGCTGCAGAATGCTCAGCAACCTGAGTGTGCAATCTGGAAGGTCTTCACAAACCCCAGAGAAATGTTATCTTAATTTGATTTGGGGGTGGAAGAGGCAGCTGTGGCTGTGCACTGGTGAAGGGGCTCTGATTTCTTCCCACTCCCTGCCTCTGCCAGCAGCACATGGTGCCATTTCTCTTGGCGGGTGCAGAGTTTTTGGCATGGGCTCCCTCTCCACTCCAGAGGGTGTTCTGGAGAGACTGAATCAGTAATTCATCCAGGATTATTTTGTCACAGCAAATCTTCAGCAGGCTGTCATGAGAGGGGAAGAGAACCTCGTGGTGCTTTTTGCCCACTCTCAGATAACAACTTTGAACACAGAGGGAACGAGCTGCCACACCACAGCTCCTGTGCTCATAAAAAAAAAGGGGGAAATCAGCACTGCTGTGCTGGCAAGCTCAGTTTTACATGTACCCACTTTGGGAACATGAGGCACTGTAGAAGGGAAGTCTCTTCTGAGAGCAGGAACAACCATGTGATGTGGGAAATGTCTGAAACTCTGAAGAACTGAGAGTATGGCTGGCTCCACCACAGGCCCTAAGCAGGTGTCACTGCTGGGGGTTCTCTGCTCAGTATTCTTTGTCAAAGGTAAAATAAAACCCCCAGTCCCAGAAGAAGAAACCAAGTGACATTCCCTTTTTGTAGAGTAATTGTCTTCTCGCTTAGTTTTCATCTGTCTTAATAGCACTGAGGCTGCAGAATGCAAAAATGGCAGTTATTTTGGAGTTTACATACATGCCCTGTATAACTCTCCTGTGGGAAGGGCACTGTGGATGTGTAGCTCTTCTTGGGAGTTGCTGTTTTGCAATTTAATTGTTTTGGGGTATTTTTAAACAAAATCTTTATTTACAAAATCTGGTTCACATGTTCAATATGGTATTGTTGTGTAGTTCTTTGCTGGTGAGAAGGACAGGCCCTCAGAAATGTCAGAATTAATGCGTGCAGTGTGAACAGAAAATTCATCTTGTGGTTTGTTTGCATCAGAGGGGTGTCAGTACTCATCAGCACCTCAGAGTGTTGATGTGTTATTTAGTGAAGTGCTGGGAGAAATGGGGCTTTCTGCTCAAAATACTGACAGCTTCTCTCCTCACTTTGGTGCCCCATGGCAGGGGCAGTGCTGTGTCCATCCTTCCATGGCCTCTGCTCCAGGGATATGTGCAAAAGCTTCCTGCTCTTCCTGCTCCTTCAGCAAACACTCTTCTCCATCCTGGGAGGCTGGTGGCTCTTACCTGCCTGCTTGTAGATTGTGCTGCTGATAGCAAGCTTCAGGCATGACAGCACACCCCCCTGAGCCAGGAGAGCTGCTTGCTGCACTGAGTAGGAAGCTGTCTCTTCCGATGATCTTCCGGGAGCATCCCCGTGTGCAAGTGCTGCCTTTGAGCGTCTCTTTAAAGCTCCTACCTGCCAAGAGTCAATTTGTCAGTGTGCAGCTGCCACTTCCCAGCTGCTGTGGCTGTCTGTGATCCCAGAGCCCTCCTGATGGCTGATCCCTGTTTCTCTGCTGCAGATGGAGGCAGCTACGACGTGGTCAGCGATGCCTCCAGCCCCGCGGCCAGGGAGTGCTGCGCCCAGCAGGGCTCTGCCCGCCACAACTGGGAGATGAACTACCAAGAGGCAGCCATCTACCTCCAGGTGAGCCCTGCTGCGTGGGGGGACAGTGCTCTGCAGGAGATACACTGGTTGTTGGCCATGGGAAGCAAACAGCTTCTGTGCTGGGGCTGAAAATTCAATGCATTCTGCTTCGGGAGTGGGGCGGTGCTGGGGGCACCTCCAGGTGGGCTTTGGGAGTCATTTGGGGCAACCAACAACAAAATACCCAATCCTGTCCCAAGGGCTGTGCTGGCTGGGGGTTCAGCACATGCACAGTTCTGCCACCTTGGCATGGAAGTTTCTGCAGCTGGTCACAGATTGTCATTTCAGTTGGTCACAGATTGTCATTTCTGCAGTCACTCCAGGGGGAATGGTCAGTGCTCTCCTGTTCTGGAAGTGCAGGTCCCAATCCTGCCTAGGCCATGGGATGGCCCAATTAGTGTCAGTCAAGTCCTGCAGGTCATGTGAGGCACAAGAGAAAGCAGAGGTCTTGATTTCTACAGGATTAAAGGATGCTGGGGTTAGGATCAGCCCAGAAGTGAAATTTATAATATTTAAAACAACGAAGAATCAAACCCCACCCATGCTTCAGTTAGCAGAAACACCATCCTTACTGCAACAAAGGGTTTGCTTTTTTAAGGTTGCTGTGCATCTGGTGTGAGGAATTAGCCCCCAAAATTGAGCTTCTCCCAGAGCTGTCCAGTCTGAAGTGGTTGCTGGTTCCATTACTGTCCATCCTTCCTTCTCTTCCTTCCCTTTCAAAACTCTGGGATGCTTTGGACCCAGCAGGTTGTTTTTTTTGTTTAAGCCACTTCAAGGTGATAAAAACCATTTGTTCCTCCATGCTCTGACCCCGCTGGACTGAGAAATCTCACTTCTCAGATATTTTAAACCAGTGTAGGCTGGATCTTGACAACACTTGAGCTCCGTGGTGTGACAATGGCAGGGTGGCTTCAGCCTCCATCCCAGGCTTTTGTTTGAACTCCTGATTATTGGAGCAGCTCTGCAAAGGGTCATTGAGCTGTGCAGCTCTGATGGTAATGGGCACAGCAGGTCTGGCCCTTCGGATGGGGATGATTGCTGCTGCTGCCTTCACCAATGGCCACGGTGACACTGTCCTTGAAATGAGGTAGAATCAGTTAAAGAGAGTTCTGTGAGCAGTGGCTGCAGGCAAGTGTTGGGTCTGGATAGGAGGGTTTTGCTGTCCAGGCACGTTTGGAATTGTTTGGCTCCCAGGAGGCAGGATTTAGGCTGTTTGTCATTCCACAAGTGTGTCCTGCCAGGGTGGATGGAAAGGACCCTGCTGATCTCAGCCTGGGCTCTGTGCAGGGCTGGCTCTGTCCTGCTCCAGCCCAGATCTCTGACCCAGCAGTGTTTGTTCTGAACCCCAGTGTGAGCTGGATCCAGTGAGACACACTGGGAACCCTCTCCTGAGCAAGTCTGGGGAATGCTTCCCTTCCAAAAGGAGAGTTCCCTGACCTCGTTATCCTTTTGCAATCACAGCTATTCTGCTTTGATAGTAATAGCTTGGCTGTCCTTGCAGTAATTGCCTGCCTGGGAAGATGTTAATTTAAACAAAACCTCACCACTTCTTGTGCATCTGTGTGGCCCTGCTGGGGAAAAGTGATCTCTTATGACAGTTCCCAAGAGGCAGCAAGTTTCCTGTGAGTGACAAAAGCTCCCTTGCCAGAACTGTTGACTCAAGAAAAAGAAGAAGCTATTGGGTGGTTCTGATGAAAACCCTCTAAAATCTCCCCAAACTAAGTTTCATCCTAGGGGTAAAAATAGTCATGATGTAGCTGTTTGAAAATCAGTTGTAGGCAAAGTGTTAAGATGGAGCATCTGACCTTTTAATGTTAATTAAGCTTTCTAGTTAAGAGGGAGTGACAAATCAGCATAGAGACTTGTTAATTTTGCATAGAGTCTGTCTACATTCCTGAAGCAGAAAACACTGTGTGTGCTCCAATGTTTTCTCCCAGACATTTTGCAAGGCCAAGATAAGGAGGAACAACTGTCAGCCAGGTGCCCTGGAGCTTATCTGGGTGTTTTCGTGTTCTGTCCTGGAGAAGTTTAATCAAACAAGTCTGTAAACATGTAGAAATAGTTGCAAGTAAATGAAGTGCTGTGTTTGTGTTGGGATGTTGGCTGAAGCTTCTTTGCCTGCCTTTACAAATTCTCCCAGCTCTCTGCCTCATTGTGAAAAGCCTCAGGGGTTTCTGAAGCAGGAGTTTGTGGGTATTAAAGAGTTTCATTACTGAAATGTGGTTATGAGCAGAAGGGGATGTCCCGTGTGTGTAGAGTCCATTCCTCAATAAACACATCAACAACAGGCTGTAAATGGGAGTAGTCTGTTGGGAATTGTATCAAATCCCTATAAAAATCTGCATTCTTCACTCTTTTATAGTACCAAGAGTCACTAATGCTGTTCCCTCCTTTATTCCTGCTGCCCTAGGAAGGAGAAAATAATGACAAGTTCTTCACCCACCCCAAAAATGCCAAAGCGCTCGCTGCCTACCTCTTTGCACACAACCACCTTTTCTACCTGATGGAGCTGAGCACGGCCCTGCTGCTGCTGCTGCTGTCCCTGTGCGAGGCCCCAGCCGTCCCCATGCTCCGCCTGGGCATCTTTGTGAGTACCTGGCCCTCTGCAGCCTGGGGAAGAGGGAAATGATGGCTAAACCGAGAGGAAGGAGGAGGCAGTAAGAGGAAAAAAATCCACCTGCTTTGTTCTGTAAATGGTTGACAGCAGATAGGCCAGACAGCAAAACTTCCTTTTTCCGTCTGATCTAGGCAGACCACAATGAAAGTGATACTCATTTTGTGTTATCAGTTTGTGCAGTTCTTCATTTAGTAACAGAAATTGGTGGGTTTTTCCTTTTTCATGAGATAAGTCAGCAGTCTGTGGGCTTTGATGAGGTGGTTTCAAAGCTGTTGTCAGGGCTGGTGTCATTACCCCATCACCACCACTGGTTCCTAGAACACAGATCGGGACCTTCCCTGTGATTATCCAGAATGTCTAATTCAAGGAAAAACCCTTCTCTGTATAAACTCTCCCTGCCCAGAAGCTCTCCTTGTGTGTTCCACTAAAAAAAATTACAGTCTCCATCTTTTTTCAAAGTGTTTCTGCTCAAGTTATTGATACATTTGAAACAAAAGGCCGAGATATCAATAAGTTTTTTCCTGTGTTGCTCAAGCCCAGAAGGATTTCAAGAATTTCTTGCCTGGTACTGCTTAGAGAAAAACTGCCCAGGCTTTAATAAAAGCACAAAGCAGTAGATATAGAAATTTTGAAATAGATATAGAAATTTTGAAAAACACTGCTATGTTAGCTGTAAAAGAGTGGCTTGGGGTTTTCCTGCATGCCACAAGGCAATGCTCAGACTGCTGTCAAAGCCAGCTGCTCCTTGGAAAAGGAGGGGCAGGAGTGTGGCCTGTGCTGTGCTGCTGTGCTCACCGAACCTGTGCTGCGGCAGGTCCACGCTACCCTGGAGCTGTTCGCGTTAATCGTGGTCGTCTTTGAGCTCTCCATGAAGATGAGGTGGCTGGGCTTCCAAACCTTTATCAGGCACAAAAGGACTATGGTCAAGGTGAGTTTTCTGCTTGATTGTCAAGGTTTCTCCTTTAGAACCTCCAAGAACCAAAGAGCCAGATGCAATCTTGGCCTGCACTGCGGCAGGGTGATGTAGCTGCTGTGTCCCAGCTGCCGGATGATTCATGTGAGATCCCCTCAGGTCTCAGGATCTCTGCTGCTCACAGTCACCCCAAAATACATTAGAAAGTCTAAGAAGGAGTCAGAACTCTTCTGTTCTTTTTCTCAAGGATGTTTATTGTGTCTTACCTATAAAATGCTTTCTCTGGCCTGCCGAGGTCCATTCAGCAGGTCAGACAGAGGCACTCTGCCTGCCCCTAGGGTGGTGTTATCTTTTTATACTAAAAACTACATGTACATTATTTACCATAACTTCCCACTACCTATCACCTATGTTAGACAGTGAGCTTCTACTCTAAACCAATCCAAAAGTACTAGCATCACCCAGAAGATGGAGGCTAGGAAGAAGGAAAAAGGACAAGGCACACCCAAATTCCTCCATCATGGGACCCCGAGCCCCCATTATAAAAACCTCCAAAATCTATTTTTTCACCCTGTGACAGACTATTATTCTACTTAAACTCTTTTGACTTGTAATTCTTCATATAAAGGTGGTAATTTGCTCCATGGGTCAAGATCAAAGGCACAGGGGTCTGGGGCTCTGTGCCAAGGTCTCTGAGCTCCTTGGGCAGGGCAGCCAGAGGGATGTCCTGGGTTCCAACACTCAGGGACACCTCCCGTCCTTCAGATGTGCAGATGAACAGGTGTTGAGGCCAAGCTTTGCCTGTGATCCCCCCTTTCTTGCAGACGTGTGTGCTGTTGGTGCAGTTCATCGAGGCCATCGTGGTGCTGGTGCGCCAGACCTCGCACGTGCGCATCACCCGCGCCCTGCGCTGCATCTTCCTCGTGGACTGCCGCTACTGTGGGGCTGTCAGAAGGTGATGCTGGGCTCTCCCCTCGCTCCTGGGGCTGGGCTGGAGGGAAAGCACTCAGATCTTGGAGTTGGGCATGGGTTCTGGGTCTTCAAAGAGATGGGAGATGTTGTAGTTGTTGTAAAGTTGTTTATTGCGTGAATACGTCAGTCTCGAAGAGTTCAGAGTATTGAGGTCCGTGCTAAAGCTTCCTGGCGTAGAGTCCTGATGTTCTGAGCAGCAGCTAGCAGCTACTATCCCTCTTTTCCTTCTCCTTTGCACCCCAATACAGATGGTTTTTATTCATAAATCATCCAATGAGCTAAAAACACAATTCTAAAACATTCTTCCTATCTGAGCTTGATTCTAATGTGTGAAAGCAGTGTCAGTTCTTACCCAAAATCTACACATGTAGTTCTGTCTGTTCATGCAAATAGTTCTGTCTGTTCTATCCAGAAATGCAAGCAATGTTCTGTTTTCATTATGCCTAGCACTAAGTTAATTTTGTGAAAGGTAACACTACTGAAATTTAAACTAGACTTTAGGGCTTTTACTAATTAACACAGTTTCTTAAGACACTTAAAATATATTTCTACTTACTTAAAACGAAAGCTTACACTTTTACTTCATTTCTGTGTGGCTTAATATATTTCATTTTCTCTAAAGGTTCCAATTTAATCCCTGCATTCCTTTCTCTCTCTGAGGGACTCAGAGAGGCTTCTGTTTCATGCATTCCAACAAAATCCTGCAAGCATCCAGGGAAAGTCAGTGTCTTTCACTGGCATTTGTGTTGGAGATGGTTCCACTGTGAGCTAAGTGTGGATGTGCTGGTGGTGCACAGGGCTTGGGTGTATAAACCAGCTCAGAGAGACCAGCACAGGGTGTGGCTGCCCTGGCCCTGCTCCTGGGCTTGCCTGGAAACTGCACAGTGAATCAGGGCTGGTCTTCAGTCTGCAGAAGCAGAGCTGACAACATGACATTAGTGTTGTTTGCAGTACCTGAGAGCTGACTGCAAAGGACAGATGGGTAGCTTGGAAATGATCCTAATTTAGCAAGCTTTCTACTTTTGATCCTTGGAGGGAGTGGGAAGAAAGCCCTCAAGTGTGGGGGGTGGTGGTGGGTTATTTTCTTTCCCCTGACAACCTGGAGGAGTAAATGTGCAAATTTTAATTTATTAATGTTTTCTCTTATTTTTCAGAAATCTGCGACAGATCTTCCAGTCCCTCCCACCATTTATTGACATCCTTCTCCTCCTGCTTTTCTTCATGGTGATTTTTGCTATTCTGGGTGAGTTGTATTATGGCTGGAGAAGAGATGCTCTTAACCAGTGATTGTCCAAAAGCAGCATGAGCAGCCTGGATGAATGTAAAGCTGGTCAGATCCAAAGTGTTGCCAGCATCTTCCATTTATTCTATTTCATCTGCAGTCTTCAGGCAGAGTTAAAACATCCAAAACATCTGAAGGCTGAGTATTTAATTTTGAGACAAAAGCCCTTTTGACCTCTTCCAGAGCACAGTCAGTGGCTGTGTGTTTTCAAGCTCTGCTTCCACCAGCTCTTCCTCAGTGTTAACACTTGATTCTGCATCCCCACAAATGCATGTGTCTGGAGTGTGCCTGCTACAGCCCAAACCATTCCCAGAAAGTTTATTTTCCAAAAGGAGCAGGGAAATGCCAATGACATCTATTGGCAGATCTCTGTGGAGAAAGTCTTCCACATACTCCCATCCTCAGGGTGTCAGAGAGGATTTGCTGTTAGTGGGACCTTCCCTTTGGGAACTGCTCCACTGCTCAACATTGAACTGACTTTATTTTTGTTTGTTTTTTTTTTTTTTCCTTTCTCTCCTCCTCTGTTTTCTCTGCTGCCTCTTTAGGTTTTTACTTGTTTTCTCCTAACCACTCGGATCCAGTGAGTATCTTGATTTTTTTTTCATTAAGAATTCAGCATTACAGTGCAGTCATAGTTAATTAAACCATGTGAGATCAAACACTGGCTGCTCCTGGCAGTGCCACCCTGCTTTACCCTCTGTGGGGAGGAAGACTGTGAAAGGAGCTTCCTCCAAGAGAGGATGTCCCAAAGGGAGCATTCTCAGAGTTGTTCCTTGTTCTTGGTGCCTTCATTCAGCCAGAAGAGCCACCTGCCACTGTCCCCAGGGGAGGAGGTGTCTGGGGCAAAGCTCAGCCACTTCCACTGCTGTGGTCAGAGTCCAGCAGCCACTGGTTCTTGCTGCTGCCTGGGAAAAAATACTTATAAAAATGTGCTTTTGGTTTAACCCTTACACACCATTTCTCAGGGAAATTTAAAAGTGCTGAAGCACTTTTCCCTATGGAAGGCATCAGGGAATTGTGGGTGTGCCTGTATCCAGAGGGGTGGTTGTTTCTTTGAACAAAATGTCCCTGTGAGTTCCTGCTTGCATTTTGTCATGAGAATTTTTTCTTTCAGTACTTCAATACCTTAGAGAACAGCCTGGTGAATCTCTTTGTGCTTTTGACCACTTCAAAGTAAGTTCATGCTCTTCTATCTCAGCCTTTCTCTTTGTCCCAAAGGAGTCTGGCAGAGCCAAGAGTTTATCTGCAGAAATGCTCTGTCTCTAAATATGTGACCCCTTTCCTCTGCTTGAGAGAGAGAGATGTGCAGGGTCAGCCTGCATGGGAAGAGCTGCTATTCCATTTTGCTTTAGGACACTGTGACCTCAGCTGCAGAGTTATCTCTAAGGACTCAGATGTCTTCATCACTGTGAGGGCACTAAGGGGGAAACAGCTTTGTTAGGCCTTGGTGCAAGAAGGGAAAATGTGTTTGTGCTCCTTTGTCAGCCAACAGCTCACTGTTGAGACCTAGCTTCCCATTCCTGTGCTGCACTTCACCTGTCTGCAGGGAAATTGGGATAACAGCAGTGAGTAAATATTGATCTGCTGTCAGGCAGAGCCCTGGGGATTAGGAAATTAGCAAAGGATGGAAGAAATCTGAGGTGGTAACACCTGCACTGAGGCTGTACTGCTGTTGTTAAGTACCAAAGCATAGCCCTTAACCACACCACAAATCCCATTTGGTGTTTGGGGTGTGTGAGGATTGCACTTGCCACATTTATTTTTATTCTGAATTTTGTACAAATGTGCAGATCTGTAGATGTGAGTTCATACACACACACCCCCCCCATGCCCTGTGCCTGTTGCTGTGCAGTGGGCTGTGTACCATGAGATTTTTGGGGTTCACCCTTGTGTCCTTTGGGGTGCAGTTTCCCTGATGTGATGATGCCGTCCTACGCCCGCAACCCCTGGTCCTGTGTGTTCTTCATCGTGTACCTCTCCATCGAGCTCTACTTCATCATGAACTTGGTGAGTGCCCAGGGGAGCACTTCCCTTCCCTCTGCCTGCTTGTGGAGCTCATTGCTCAGCAGAGTCTTCCCCATTCCCAGAACTGCTCTGCAATCATCTCAGACCCTTTGGCAGAACACTTCTAGAGGTGGCAGCTTGGCTACAGATAGAACTCTTTTAATGTCTAACCATGAGGAATTGAACTAAATCACAGAAAACCAAATTATATGAGCATCTTTCAACTACTCTCCCATTAATATCGTGCTTGGAGTGACATACTCAGTTACATGAAATTTATTATCCTTCTCTGTCTTAATTATTTATCATAAAATGGCATTTTATTATCTGGACTTGCCCGAAATACTTTGTAAATCAGTTTGAAGGGGATGGAATTACTCAGGATGGCAGGGCTGCAGTGCTGATCACTGCAGAGTGAGAGCATGGCTGCCCGGTGGAGGATGTGAGTGCTGGAAAAGGCCTTGCCAAAGGAGCTGAGGAATTCTGCAGCCCAGGGTGAGAGATTTGATGCTTGTGGTTGGATTTCACTGCCTCCCCAGATGGAGGGTTGGATTTGCTGTGTGTTAGCCAAAGCTCACAGGAAGGGTGGATCCAGAGAGCAGCCCCCAAACCCTGCTTTCCAGGGACAGATCAGGGCATTTTAATCTTTTGATACGGTTTTCTGCTGGCATTTTTGTAGCTCTTAAAACCCACTAGCAGGTGTTGAGAGGCCAGAAACATCTGGACCTCCTCTAAAAAGTGGATCAGATCTTGGGGATCCCTTTGTGGGATCCCTGCTGCCAGCAGGACCTCACTGACCCCATCAGCATCTGCTGTGCCTCCCTGAAACCCTGCAGAGTATAAAGGTCAAAACAGCACTTATTTCTTATTTTTTTCCTGTCTTCTCAGCTTCTGGCTGTTGTGTTTGACACCTTCAATGACATTGAGAAGAGGAAGTTCAAGTCCCTGCTGCTGCACAAGCGCACGGCCATCCAGCACGCGTACCGGCTGCTGGTCACCAAACAGGTACAGCTGGGCCAGCAGCACCCTGGCCTGGCTGCTGACTTCCAAAAAATGGCTTTTATCTCTCTTCATTGTGATCAGGCTCACCATGGGCTGGGTTTTTTTTCATTCATGTTCACCTCTGTTAGCAGAGAAAAAGCAGAGTGCTCTGAATTTCAGCCCTGCGTGAGGTTATGGCTTGGTGAAATGAGGGAGGTTTGTTCTGGAGTGCATGTGATCATTGATTTCTCTCTGAATCACTCTGGGTCACTTGAGGACTTGTTTGGCTTACCAGGCATCACTACTGAGAGGAGGGATGGGTCATACAATTGAAAATACAATCCATTTTCCAGATCCTGCACAAGTGAGCAGTGCAGAAACAGAAGGAGTTCACCTACAAACGGCTTTTAACAGAGACAAGCACTGTGGGGAGAAAGTTGAGTTCTTGCTTAACTTGTTGGAGCAGCAAGAGAAATAAGACCCAAAAATAACTAACCCACTTCTAGCAGATTAGTTCATGTTTAGTGCACATAGCTGATGGTCTTAAAAAAGTGCCATGGTGGGATCTCTTAGGCTGCCTGCTAATTTCCCAAGAAGAGGGGTTGAATTCTGCTTGGGGTGTCTGGTTGGACAATTTTCAGGTGATGGGGCAGCAGGGAACAGTTCTGCATTTGCTGAAGGGACCCATTGCCAGAAAGGCTTTCTGATCTCTGTGCCCTGGGACGAGCTTGGTGTGTTAAAGTAATAGCTCAGGGTGCTTTGGGGGCTCAGTTATAACGGATGAAATCCTGCTTAAAACAAATCCAGAGTGAGAATTAAAAGCTCTGTTCATTCCTGCGTGCTGCTGCTGCTTCTGACAGCGTTCCTTTGTTGCCAGAGGCCATCTGGAATTTCCTTCAAGCACTTTGAAGGGCTGCTGCGGTTCTACAAGCCTCGGATGTGTGCCAGGGAGAGATATCTCACCTTCAAAGCACTGAACCAGAGCAATACCCCTTTAGTCAGGTAGGATGGTCCTGCTGCTGTGTCACTCACATATTTTATAAAAATCCTTTCCCTAGGATTTTTCTCCTGAGAAGCTGAGAAGCCTCAGAAAAGAAATGTCAACAATAACTGTCTGATGGCTGTGGAATGCGGTCTGGAGATGGTTTACCAAAAGCTGCATCTTTGGTCTCATGTGGATTCTTTTTACTTGGTGACCAGTCATGGTCCAGCTGTGTCAAGGCTCTGGTCTGTCAGAGATTTTATCATCATTCTTTGCTAGCCTTCTTATGTCTCCTTTCTCTTTCTTAAGTATAGCATTTTTAATATAATATATATAATAAAAAAATAAATCAGCCTTCTGCAAGATGAAGTCAAGATTCTCATCTCTTCCCTCATCCTGGGGACCCTCAAACACCACCAGCACACTGCTGCACCCAGAGCAGGGAGCTTGCTGCACTCCCTGCAGCTGGGCAGTGCTTTGGAGAGGATGGCTGAGTTTGTGGAATGAGTGTTGAGTTTTTCTAGGGAGCTGGGAGGGGTGGGTACCCTGAGAGCTGAGGTGCTGGAGTTCCTGCGTGCCCTCTTGTGGATACAGCACTGCTGGCACTCCCAGGCAGGAGCTGCTTCCCTCTCCCCTGGCAGAGCAGAGGGAGCAGGAGCTGGGGAGCAGCACTGGAGCCTGCCTGGAGCATTTCCTCACTCAGTGCAGCCTCCCAGCTTTTAACAAGTTTTTGCTTTTTTTCCAGCAGCTGGCTGTCCCCCCCAGGGTTTTGTTAATTAAAATTTGGTTCTGCTGGTGCTTTCAGGGCTGCCATCCTCTGTGTTATGAGGCAGAGAATTGCCATTCTGGTGGGGGTGGGTGCAGCTAACTCCAGCCAGCAAGGGAGAAGAGGGAATTAGAGCAGGAGACCTTCTCTTCCTTTTCCTTTGTTCTGGCCACAGACAGGTTCCAAGTGAGTCTCCTATGAAACTGGTGCTGATGCTTCTCCTTGAAGTCAAGTGCCACAGAGAAGTATTGAAAATGGCACAGGGAGAAAGACTGAGTTGTGGAGTTTAGGCACCAATGTCACCAGTAAGAGTCAGAGAAGTTCAGCATCCTCACTTCCAGACACACAAAAGCTGTTACAGGCCTGACCCTGGGCACCTAGACAGGCACTCATGTTCTATGAGTTTCTTTGCTTTCATGTCCTTTTTCAAACTTCATTTTTACCTTGAAAAGAAAATGTGCAAGGATGATAGAAAAGGACTGTAGGAGTAATTAAGCCAGTCCAAGACTTCTTCATGAAGAGCAGTGCAATCTCCATCCCTTGGAGCTGGCATCTAAGCCTCAGGTCTTTCCTCTCACTGGGGTTCAGCAGAGTCAGAGTTTCCCTTGAGGCTGAAGCATTACAGAAAGGAGATTCTGGCTATTGTCAATCAGGAACCTTTGGCCAGGCTGGGTGGAGGTCACTGCTGAGTCCTATCAGCTGTGGCTGCAGTTCTGATAAGGAGTTAATGACTTCCAGGACTCTCCACTGGTGATATCTGACAGGGACAATTAAGGATCTGCTCACCCTCAAGGCTCTGATCAGATGTTTCTTTCTGTTTTGCAGTCTAAAGGATTTTTACAATTTCTATGAAGTTGTTGGCTTAAAATGGAAGGTAAGAGTTTGTTGGGTGGAGAGGAAAGAAAACCGTGTGTGGGAGGGAGAGAAAAGGAGTGGTTAGAGAGGAGCTGGGTGAGAAACAAGGCAATCTGAGAGAAGCAGTGCTGGGGTAGGGTGGGTCTCCATCCCTGCCCTGTCTTTGTGCCTGGGTGTGGCTCTGGCTGCTGCTCACCGAGGCTGTTGTGCTTCCAGGCCAAGCGGAACCGCGAGCACTGGTTTGATGACCTGCCACGGACTGCCTTCCTCATCTTCAAAGGTAACTCACTCTGTCCATGGCACCACGGGCTCAGCTGGCAGGAGCAGCATTCTTTACAAAGACAGGACACTCTGAAGGGCCTTGCTCTTGTGTCCCTGGCAAACACCTGAGGGAAGGCATTCTAACCAACTCCATGTGCATCCAGAGCCTCTGAGGCCAGAGATTTGGATTCAGAGTCTCCAGGGAGGATTCTGTCGTGGAAATATTCCTGCAGTGACTGTGGGATTTGGGTTGTCACAAAAGCTCTTAGGCTGCCTGGTCCCATTCAGGTCAAGGACAGCACTTTGGGAAGGGAAAAAGAGAGGCCTGAAACCCCCATCAGAGTCATGTCTTGCCAATTTACCCCGTGTCCCAAGTTCCCTGACTGGATGTCACCATTCAGAATTAAGAACCTGCAGCTCTTCTGAGGTGGTGTGTGTTCCTGATGCAAACACAGCTGCCACAGGAGCTCTCAGAGCTCTGCTGATGCTCCCAACCCTCCTTGCTGTTCCAAACACAGAGCATTTACCTCTGTCCACCCCAGAATTAGCACATAGAGACCAAACAGGGCCTCTTGGGGGCTAAGAATAAGGACTTCATTGCTGTTAAAATTCTAAAAGATATTTAAACTTGTTCCCAAAAAGTGGAAGTTAATCATCTGCTGATCTGTTTAGCTTCTATGGCAAATGTCTCTAGGGAGAAGAGGGAGGGATCTGTCGTGTGGAGGATGGTGTAAACATTTGTTTTGTCATCCTTTCCTTCACACAGGCATCAACATCCTGGTGAAGTCCCGTGTGTTCCAGTACACCATGTGTGAGTAGGAATGATCTGCTTGGCTCCCTTGCTCGTGTGGCTCTGGTGTGCTGGCTCTGCCAGCCCTCCAAGGAATTTGAAGGAACTGTCACAGAATTCACAGAATGACCAAGCTGGAAGAGACCTTCAAGATCATGGAGTCCAACCCAGCTCCAGCACCTCAACTGAACCCTGGCACCCAGTGGCACATCCAGGCTTTGTTTAACACACCCAGGGATGGGGACTCCACCGCCTCCCTGGGCAGCCATTCCAGAACTTTACCACCCTTTCTGGAAAAAAAGTTTTCCTGATATCCAACCTAAATTTCCCCTGGTGCAGCTCAAGGCTGTGTGCTCTGGTTGTGTCAGTTCCTGCAGACAGAGCCCAGCCCCAGCTGAGCACAGGCACCTTTCAGGAGCTGCAGAGAGTGATGAGGGCACCCCTGAGTCTCCTTTTCTCCAGGCTGAGCACCCCCAGCTCCCTAAGGGGTTCCTCACAGGGTTTGTGTTCCCAGCCCCTCACCAGCCTTGCTGCCTCCTCTGCATGCACTCAAGCATCTCAACATCCTTCCCAACCTTGGTGTGGTCTGAGCTGTGGTTCATGGACAAGTTTTGGAGTTTTGGTGGGGAGGGAGAGAACTGCTGCATTGTCCCAGCAGCCTGGGCTCTCGCCCCTTGTTCTGGAGAGCCTTCCTGGCTCACTGCACAGCATCTCTGTGGGGCTTGTTGCATTTAGGTGGGTTGGTGGTCAGCTTTCCCAGAATTTGGGGGGTTTATTTTACAGCTGAAATATTCTGGATAAGGAAGTGCCTCCCCAGTGAGGCACATTCTGTTTGCTCTCAAGGAGCTGTGAGCATCCTCACTGCTGGAGGGATTGCTTGGCAGCTGAGCTGCCTGAGGCAGGGAGTCTGTGCTTCTCTCCTCTAGAGGAGGAAGAGTGCTTCCTCCTGCTGCTACCTGCTGGCTTCTAAGTGATTGTTCCTGCTCAGTAATTTGGGGTTTTTTTTACATTTTAGTTTTGCTTCTTTTTGAACATAAAGGCACTGCCTCTCTTAAAGGCCTGGAGAAAGACATGGGGGAAGACTCACAATTTATGAGTTCCCTTTGCTCATTGATTGGAACCAATGCCACTTGTCCTATATTGCATTCTTTTTGTTGGCCTACGAAATGGATACCCAGGAGTGGTTTTGCTATGGGGTTTTTCCTTTCTTTTCCAGACACTGTGGTGGCTGTGAATGGAATTTGGATTCTTGTTGAAACCTTCATGCTGCAAGGTAGCAAACATCACAGCTTGTTGCTCCACTGTGGTGCTGAGGGGTTGGAAAAAAGGGAGGACTTGAGAAAGCTGTTCTTGTGTCTTGCAGGAGGGAATTTCTTCTCCAGGAATGTCCCTTGGAGCTACATAGTCTTCCTCACAAGTAAGCTGATGCCTCCCAGCAGAGCTGTGTCATTTCCTGAGGAGCTGGGGAGGGAATTGAAGTTATGGGTGTAGAGCCTCCATCCAGAACAATGGTGTGCCTGGCAGGGATTGTTTTGTAGACTCCTCCAGAGAGAAATCTCCATGAACACAGGGAAATGTGTTGATTTGGAGGGGAAAAGTCTCTTTGGCACCTCACTGAGAACGAGGAGGTTGGGTGGGGTCTGTTAAACCCCTGTTTATCAGAAATCCTTTAAAACCACCACACATCCATGAGGGCAGGGCTTCCCATGGGCCTTTCCTGTGGGGCTGCTCATTGCTGTGCTCTTGTGTTGCAGTCTATGGCGTGGAGCTGCTCCTGAAGACCACTGGGCTGGGGCCTGTGGAGTACCTGTCCTCAGGCTGGAATCTGTAAGTGCACATCCACCTTTTTGGGCTGGAAACACCAACGCCTGAGCCAAGCCTGGAGACAGGAGGCCATCAGCCAAATGTTATAATCCTTCTGCCCCTGGCCTCGTGCATCTTGTTAGGCTGGAGCAGCACCAACCCCTCTTGTCTGCTGATAAATCATTGCTCTTACATTAATTTTATTTCATTTTTCTTGCCAGCTTTGACTTCTCAGTCACCCTGTTTGCATTTTTGGGGCTCATGGCACTGGCATTCGACATGGAGCCCTTTTACTTCATCGTGGTCCTGCGGCCCCTCCAGCTGCTGAGGTGAGCTGGGAAAGGCTGGGAAGGAAGGGAGGGATTCCAGAGAGCAGGTGGGAGAAAGCAGGGCTTGTTTTGCATCAGTCCCACTGGGGACTGAGCTCCTTAGCAGGAGAGGGCAAGGATTGCTCTGTGGGAATGTGACCGTGGCCAACAGGAATTGCGTGGGGTAATGGGATTAGCCCGAGTTATCAAAATGAGAGATAACAAAAACTTGGGATGCGATATGAACACCCCGTGCTTTGGAGCTTAAGCTGATCTCTAATAGAGATCAAGGGATTTACTGGGGGCAGATTATCCTGTGTCTGCCTTCGTGGGGTTCTTACACCTCCTCTAAATTGTCTGATGCTGTTCAGAGAAAAGCTTTTCTGTCAGGGTGAGATGGTCTGAGCCAGTTTAATAATTTCCATTGAATTGCCAGAAATTACAGTTTTCAAAGGATGCTGCTTTCTAGGGTGAAGCACTGCCCTGCTCCAACTGCATCTCACACTTGGAGCAAGACCATGGCCTGTCACCTCTCTGCAGTTCAGGGCTGATTAACCCTCTCATGTCGAGGTACCCTCACAAACACCTCCAGAGCCACAGGGGGAAGGGATTTGAGGTGAAATGTTTCATTAAAAACAAGCTGATGTAATTTAGCTCTTCAGTGAGGATTTTAAGAACACTTCATGACACTCAAGAGGGGAAAAAAAAAATAATGTTTTCTCTGTTCCTCCCCTGCCAAAGCCTGTTTGGCAGCTGTGTTTGTAAAGGCTGATGGGGTTGCCAAATCCTAAATTAGCAGGCACAGTGTAGTTTTCTTTCATCAATTTTTATTGGGTCATGGGGGAAACACAGAAAAGCTTGTGTCTGGGGGAAGCAGGAATGCATCCTGACCCTGTACATGAGTAAGTTCTTACAATTTTTAGGAGTTTTAAATAGCTGTTTATGCATCATGCCATGTAAAAAGACAGACTTTTTTCCCTGAGACCCTCAGTCCTGTGTCATAAACATTTAGATGGGACAGCAGGGAGGTGAGCAGAGACCACTTGAACAAGAAGTTAGGAAAGTCAGGAAACCTCACTGTCATTGCCCTGCAAGGTAGAGAGGGCTGGGATTCTCCTTTTTGCTCTTTCCCCTGACACCAGGAGAGCTGTGGGTGTGGGTAACTCCTGGCCTCTCCTTTCAGGCTGTTCAAGCTGAAGAAACGCTACAGGAACGTGCTGGACACCATGTTTGAGCTGTTCCCTCGCATGGCCAGGTACCACCTCTGCTCTGGGGTGAGGGCAGGGACAGGGCAGTGAAGGTTTGGGGACAGGCTGGGGATCTGTCCAACCTGCTGAAGGGATTTAGGGGTGATGGCAGAGAGGGGATTGAAGGTTTAGGGTCAGGCTTGGAGACCTGTGCAACCTGTTGAAGGGATTTAGGGGTGATGGCAGAGAGGGGATTGAAGGTTTAGGGTCAGGCTAGGGACCTGTCCAACCTGCCCTGATGTGTCAGTGGGTAGTTACTGATTCTTCTGAACCAGTGGAGTGTTCGTCTTCCAATTCCAATTCCAACAACACCAGCACCCTGAGCTCCCCCTGCTTTGGTGGTAGGAGGATAACTAAGAGTTATTTTTAGTTTTTCTCCCCCATCCTAGCTCTTGCTGGAAGACAAAGCCCCTGTGGGAAGAACAGTAGCACAAATGCCCTTGGCCCCTGCTGTTCCCTGTCCTCAGCAGGGCCCCTGGAGAGCATTTTTGTGGAATGGTGAGGCAGAGGGAGCTTGAGAGCTGCTCCTCAGCCCTGCCTCCCTGCCAGGAGTCCTGAGCTGGCTGCAGAGCCCTGCTCTTGGCACGGTCCCTGCTGCAAGGATGTGGAGAGGGCACACACAGTGTGTGGTGTTCTTTAGTGAAGGAGCTGTGGAGAGATGTTTATTGAACAGAAAAGGACAGGCTGGGAGGGGATCCAGGCTGCTCTTTGGTTTCTCTCTTCAGTGAGAGAGTGGCAAACTCCTTGTCCAAGGGCTCCCTGAATGAGAGCAGCCAAGAGCTGCAGAGCCCGAGCAGCAGGGAGGGTGGGCTGGGCTTTCCAGTGCTGCTTCCCATCCCTTGGAAATCCCTCCCAGAGCAACCAGCCTAGCATTTTGTGTTTCCCTGCCTTAGCAACTCTCCAGCAGCACAGTGCTCTTTCTGTTTATGCCTCCAGCCTGGGGTTAACCCTGCTGATCTTCTACTATTGCTTTGCCATCGTTGGCATGGAGTTCTTTGCTGGCGTGGTCTACCCAAACTGCTGCAAGTGAGTACCTCAATCCAGCCCCCTCAAGAGTGCTTCTGGTGCTCAGCCAGCAGCAGGGAGCTCTGGCAGCTCCATTTCCCTGTGGAGAAGTGGCCTGGGGCTGAGTGGGGTTTTGTAGCTAAGGCAACACATGGCAAAAATCCAGGAGATAATTCATTTCTCTTGCCCCATGCCTGGCAGTGTCCAAGGCCAGGTTGGACAGGGCTTGGAGCAACCTGGGATGGTGGAAGCTGTCCCTGCCCATGGCAGGGGGTGGAACTGGATGGGCTTTAAGGTCCTTCCCTACCCAAACCATTCTGTTTCTATGATGCCAGAGTTGCTTGTCCAGCAGCAAATTCACCCAACAGAAATTCACCTGCTCCTGGACTCTAAGCTGTGCTGTGCCCTTTTCACCTTTAATGATGGCATACCACTTGGAAATGCCAAGTTTGAAGGGTGTGAGTGAAGGAACTCAAACTCTCAGTTTCTCTGGTATAATATTTGCTGAATGATTAGAAAGACTCCATGTGCTGTGAAGGGGAGAGGATTCCTTTCAGAGGGAAAGACAAATATTGGCTTAGAGGTAGAAATGGCCACTCTTCTTACCACCTTCTAGAGGGGCTGGTGTTTATAACTTTTTTAGATTTTCCTTGCTCTCTGCTGATTCTTCCTGTTTTCTCCACCCAGCACGAGCACAGTCGCAGATTCCTACCGCTGGGTGAACCACACAGTTGGCAACAAAACAGTTGTGGAGGAAGGTTATTACTATCTCAACAACTTTGACAACATTCTGAACAGCTTTGGTAAGGGCACTTTTGTCCCTAGGAAAGATTATCCTGTGTTCCTGCAGAGCTGGATGGCTCTGTAATGCTCATGTGAGCCTGGGACTCTTCCAGGCAGTCCTGCTAATGCACCTCACTCACATCCTGCTCTTTCTGTCTGGAGAGCTCCAGCTGACTGACTGTGCCAGGATGCTCTGCAGGGTAAGCAGAGGTCTCTCAGAGCCAGCTGGAAGGCAGCACATCTGTTCTGGCTGGTGATCAGAGCAGAGGTGTTCAAGGAGGGCATTAAGGCACTGCCCTTCTAAAGAACCAGCAGCGTTGCCTCTCTTTAAACCCTCTGATGAAGAATAATTTGAATGTGTTGATTGCTCTCCATGATTTTCCATAATGTGTGAGCAGAGTGCTTATCTCCTGGAGATTTCAGAGCTCTCCATGCTCTCTGGTGAGGAGTCAGGTCTGGTTTCTTTAGGAAACAGAGATGAAGCCAGGCTGCAGGTTCTGTGTGTCTGAAGGAATTGCAGTGGGGAGGGTCTGCATTCTTTCTGGATTTGCTGTCTTTATTCAAACTTGGCTTGCGTCAGTCTTGCCTGTCAGACACTTTACCTAAAAATCACTGTAAAGCAGGTCAGGGTGGATAAAACAATTCCCTGTGTGTGTTTTCTCCTTTTTGTGTGCAGTGACACTGTTTGAGCTGACGGTGGTCAACGACTGGTACATCATCATGGTGAGTGATGCAGGCTGCACAGACTGCCACCTTCCACAGCACCATTCCTTTCCTCCCATGGTGCCTTTGTTGCCTGGTATCTTTTGGCCTTGATTGTTGGGAGGCATTTGGCCCCTGCCATGCTGCTGGGCACGTTTCAGGCTTCACAGGCTCGACAAATGAAGTCACCCTGTGCTCCAGTTTGTCACCCTGCTGTCCAAAGCCACCAGCTTTGGATGTTCTGTGTGTTTGCCTGTAGGAACATCTCTTTTTAGCTGCAAGGATCTCTTGGGGCACTGAGCATTGCACAAGCAGTCCCTGGGGGCAGAGTGTTTATGCTGCTTTGTGCCTTTGATAAGCAGTTAACCGCTGCTTCTCCCTCCTTTGTGCACTGCTCACTTCTTCCCTCTCCTCTTTAGGAAGGGGTGACATCCCAAACCACTCACTGGAGCCGTCTGTACTTCATGATCTTCTACATTGTGACCATGGTGGTGATGACAATCATCGTGGCTTTCATCCTGGACGCCTTTGTGTTCCGCATGAACTACACTCGCAAGAACCAGGATTCAGAAGGTCAGAGCTGAGGCCTGGCTCACCTGCAGCCTTGTGTCTTCTCTCCCCTTCCTACTTCATGT
This sequence comes from Ammospiza nelsoni, assembly GCF_027579445.1. NCBI lineage: Eukaryota > Metazoa > Chordata > Aves > Passeriformes > Passerellidae > Ammospiza > Ammospiza nelsoni. The sequence goes on along the minus strand of NC_080650.1, from coordinate 9,806,604 downwards.
CTCTAGGAGTAAATGGAATTGGCCAGGAAAAAACAGATCTTTTATTATTTTTTTTAACCTGACATCCTGAGCTAATTCTGTTGCTCGTTGTTCTTTTGCTCGAGCTTGTTCTTTGTGTGATATTTCTGTCTGGTCTTTCTGCTCTGCCCCTCATCTCTCCCCCAGAATTCCCCAAAAAGCATGGGTGGGTGTATTTATGTGGCTTTTATATATATCTGTGCACACACACATACAAACTTCAACCACTCTAGCCATTTCAGCCAAATTCTTTGAAATAGAAAGTCTGTGTACGTTTCATGCAAGGTTTCTAGGAAACATTGCAGCAGTGGTGTAGCAAAGCTCAATGAGGGACCTTGCAGGAAGGGAAGATTGATAATTTTTTTAAACCAATTTCCCTTCCTCACTAATGCCCTCACTGGTGGCAGGATGTGTCTCCAAGGTGATTTGCCAGCACTTTTTGCCACGACCTGGAGGACAACAGACACTGCTTGTCCAATTCTTCCCAAATTTTCTGGTTGTGCTCAGGCTGCTGACTCTGTGCTGGTTTTGGACATGCCTTTCCCTGTAGGAACTGGGCTCTGCATCCCCCTCATCACTTACTCACTGTCCTTTTCCTCCTGAGTGGGGGGTCTGGAACTGCAGGCCCCTTCCTGACCTGCTAATTCAGGTGCCAAAGCCACACTCATGGCTCACAGCCCTTTTCCTGCTGTTGCTTCAGGTGAAAGCTCCACCCCCCTGGGTTTTTAGGTGCCAGAAGATCAAATTTGTGTGTCCCAGAAGCTGTTAATTAGAGAAACATGTGTGATCCTTCCTGCACCCAGTTTGAAGGGAGCAGTGAAGGACATTGGTTAGCCCTGGGCTCCCAAGCTCTCTTAGGCAGGTGAAGGTCAAAAGGCAGAAACTCTTAAGTGATATTTGATTTCTTAACTTACAGGCCAGCAAAAAAGCTACAAGATTTATTTTCTTTTAAGATACCAAGGAGCCTGATGAGAATAGTTTGAGTCAGAAGGTTTGCTGGCCCTTCTCACTAGTTAACTTTCTCCCTGCCTTGTTTGGGTTGAACGTATCCATGTTCCAGTCACAGAAGCAGGAACAGGCTGCACCTGAGCTCTGGCTTGGCCCTGTGTGCTTTAGCTTTGCCTTCCAGGTTATCATAGCAGCTGCTGAAGCAATGCTCATCTTGGTGACTTTTTTTTCCCCCTCTTTCTGTTTCTTGCCTCTCCAGAAGACAATGGCATTGTTCTGGAGAAGGAGATCTCCAAGGAGGAGGTGATTGGCATAATTGAGCTGTACAAGAGGACTTCAGCTGCTACTGAAACAGCTCAGCTGCAGAAGATTGTGTTGCAGATGGACAAATATGGGGTAAGAGGAAACACTGAGAATTCTCACCTTCAGGGAGGGAGATGTGCCAGGGCCACTGTGTCTGTGTGGAGAGAGAAGATCCACCTGCCTGTGTAGTGTGAGGGCTGAGCTGCTGGAGGAACTGCAGCATCTCAGAATTTTGCTGCTCTGGAAAAGCAGCAGCTGCTCCTTGAATAGCCCTGACAAAGTCTGGTCCCTGCTGCCTCAAAACTTCCCTAAGAGCTGTCCTGGCCCCTGCTGACTGGAGAGAAAGCATATTTATATTTCCTCTAAGGAAGCCACTCTCTCATAATTCTCCTGCTTGTCTCTCTGTGCCATCAAAGAGCACTGGGGCTGGGACAGTCCATGCAGCAGCATGATGGCATTAATTCCTGACCCTTCCTTTCTCCATTGCACTGCTTATGTTTCCATTCTAAAACATTCTATACTGGGAAGATGAGCTCTTGTGTCAGAACTGTTGTCTCATGCAGCTGGGCAGAGCTGAGTGTTTGTTTTAGCAATGGCCATGGTACCCCTGTGTCATCATGGCACAGGGGCTGCAGCCTCTCAGGTGACAGCAGAAAGAGCCTGGGATGGCCTGAGCTCATCAGTGGGTGATGCTTGAAGTTCCAGCTGCTCAGTGACTGATGAATGTCTGTCTTGGTGTTTCCTCCTCCTTCCCCAACTCTCCAGCAAATGTCCACAGTGTTCCTGGGACGCAGGTCCAGGACCAAGAGTGACCTGAGTATGAAGATGTATGAGGAGGAGATCCAGGTATGTGGGGCTGAGCTGGAGCTGCCAGCAGGTCTGTGGTGAGAGCATTCCCTGGGATAACAGCCCATCCTGTCCTTTCAAGCACTGGGCACTGCTTTCTCTGAGCCCAGGGTTTGTTGCCCCACAGGGCGCATCAGAGCTCCTCAGTGGCTGCAGGTGTGACAGTGACCACCGTGGGGGTGTGCACAGGCACTCCTGCTGTGCTGAGCTGCCCTGGGCTCCCCAGGTCTCTGCTGGGGCTGTGAGCACACTTTGGTGCTGCCCAGGGCTTGGCTGCTGAGCACAGAGCTCTTAAACCTCTGGAATGTGGTTGTGTGTGAGCTTAGGTGTGTCTGTCTGACACAGAAAGCAAGGCTGGCTTGTCCCAGGCTGGCCTGCCTGGTTTGCAGGCTGAGCAGCATGGGAGACAGGTAAATCAGCAGATTCCCTGGAGTTTTAGCAGCACCTTCCTGCCAGTGCCACCCATGGTCAGGAGCTTTCTGCCATGGGTTTGGTCACTGCCAAAGGCAGTTGAAGGTCATAGGCTAATGATTAGTGCTGAAAAAATTAATCTTATAACCATTTGAATCTGTCCTTTGTCCCCAGAGCAGACAGACTGGGGCTGAGTCTTGAGTCCCCCTAAGGAAAATGCACTTTATTTACCATGGGGCTGGATCACCTGCAGAGAAGCTCCCTGTGTGTTCTGCTTGGTCTGTGCCTGAGGGATTGGCACAGCCTGGATGCTGCTCTGCCAGTCCCAGACATCATGGGGACAGCCATCCTCAAGGCCTGGATGCTCAGGAGGGACATCCTGAGGGTGGGAAGTTCCCTTGGCCTCAGTGCCTGCACCACAGGCATGCTGCAGTTAGCTGGGTTGTTAGGCTGCACCCAGGGCTTTGGGAAGAGCCCTCTGTGCCTGGAAAAATCGCAGTGACAGCAGGCTCTGCCCTTTTGGGGTGATCCTAATCCCTGCCTGTTTCCTCCCCTGCTGCAGGAATGGTATGAGGAGCACTCCAGGAAGGAGGAATGCCAGCCCCCAGTGCAAGAGGCTGCACCTGCTGCCAGCAGCTCCCTGAAGCCCCTGAGCCTCCGGCAGCGCTCCCAGACTGTCATTTAGGCCCAGCTAACACAGCCACCTTCTATGCAATAACCTAGAGTGTTCCTGCCCAGCCTGCCTGGACTTTGGGAGGGTGTATATAGATCTGTCAGTGTACCAGTGTAGGGATCAAACCTTGCCCCCAGCAGTGGTTGCTGAGAAGCCAGAGGCCCAGGGGGCTCAGGGGAAGGCTGCTGCGCACAGATGTGATGCACATCTGGGCAGAACAGAGCCCTTGTCCCTCTGAGCCCCTTCCCAGGCTCCAGCTGCTGCTGCTGCTTGTCTTAGCACTAACAGACCTTGGGGAAAGGGATGTGTAATCCATTAACAGCAGGGAATTCGCTGAAGTCACCTGCTTAACAGTAAAACTTGGGCCCTTTTGGAAGATCCCTGTTGCTCAAAGGGTACCATTAACCTAGGGACAAAAGATCAGGGAGTGAGTTTTTGTTTCTGCTCCACCTTCCTTATGCAAAGAAAAGGGAGGTGGTGTGAAATCTCAGCACTTTTGGAAGGGCAGCCTGCCCTCCCCCTCCCTTTTGGCACTCCTAGATGCACTCCAGCAGTAGCTCCAGCTCTGTAGTAGCTCCAGCTCTGATTGCTGAATTTTGCTGTCCCCAAGTAGTTCTGAGGCAGAACTGAGGGCCAGCACCTCATCATGCTATGGCCATAGGTGGGACAGGGCTTTGGGAACTCTGTCTCTGCATCACTGCTGGTCAGCCCTGCCCCTGGCACTGCCTGGCCTTGGGGTCACCTCTGCAAAGCCCAGAGCTCCTTCTCTGCTCAGGGAGGGGGATTCTGAGGGTGACATGGCTGTGGGGGTCTGCCACTTGGCCACCTGCCCTGTGAAACCTCTCTGTCAGGTCCTTAGCTGGGATAAATGGCTGGGAAGGAGAGTGGAGGGGTTTGCAGCTCCAAGTCTGGCTTTTTTCTGCCCAGCTGTGGGTTAAGCAGAGCTCCTGGGCATCACACACTCCTGCTGGTCAGTCCTCATTCCAGCTGAGCAACTCCCAGCCCAGAGTGGGGCTCCTCCCTTGCAGGAATGTTTCTCAGGCTGGAGAAGTTCAGCTCAGTCAGGTGTTGGGAAGATCCACTGAAGAACTCAACTGTTCCCCTGGGTTTTGGATGCAGGAGGAACATGAAAGTCAAGAATTCTTCTCACCTGTCTGCTTTTCTGCACCTGAGAGCTGAGGGATGAGGAGGAGGGGGGAGAAGGGATCCCTTCTCAGCTCTGCCACGTTTGTGGGATGGTGGCAGTTGTGTCACCTTTGAACCTGTCTCTCCAAGTCCCTCTTCTCCCTGTCGGCACTGGAAGTTCTGAGGGCTGACACTCCCTGGCAGCTGGGATGTTCCCTCACCTCTTGCTGTTTGATCTTTCCTCAGGTTCAGATTAAGAGTGGAGCTTCCTGAGGAGGCTTCCCCCTTCTCCCAGTGCCCCAGGCCGTGGGAGATGTGTGTGCCCATCCCCTTGTCCCACATGCCGGTCCTTGGTGGCCTCACCTCGTGGCACGAGGACAGCAGGAGAGGGCTGATCCCACCTGGGCAGCTCAGGAGCATTTCTGGGTGGGTGAGACTTTCAGAGGGAGGCAAGACAGAGCTGCTTCTGGAAATCTCTCCCTCCATGGCACAGTGGGAGCACTTGGAAGGAGTGGCAGAGCAGCACACACGCACCAGTGGCTGCTCCCAACCCTTGCCAAACTCCCCGGGTGCCTCACGGCAACTCTTTGTTTTCTTTCTGGATACTTGCAGGTATGAAACTGCTTCTGAGCTGACCCATGAAGGACCTTAAAGGGCTGTTTTCCAAACCATAAATTCAACCACAAATGAAGAAGAGCAGTTGTTGCTCTTGCAGGTGCTCTGCGTGGAGTGGCAGCCCGGGAGGTTTATCCAGATTAGTCCTGGGGCTGCAGGAGATGGTGTTTATTGTGCTTTAACTTGTGGCCAGGGTGAATGAGCATTATGAAGGTTAGTGGGGAAAAAAATGTGGCTGTGGTTAATCTCCACATTCCCCTACAGCTGATTTCTCCTGGCAGGGCTATCGGTGACTTTTTTTTTTTTTTTAGTTTGGGGGTTGTTTTCTGTGTGTGAAAGGAGCTGTGGCTTTAAGCTGTGCTGAGGAAGGCACTGAGGGCTGATCATGCAATAAAGGGCTCCCTGGAGGGCTGGGGGTCAGGGTGCTGCCTCCAAGGTGTTGATCCTCCCCCACATACCCCCTGTGTTCATTATTTTTGTATAACCAAGGAGGGCAGCAGCAGTTTGCTTCTTCCATTTGACTTTGGAAGGAAACAAAGTTCGAGTACGGGGCATCCCCTTCTATTTATCCTCCTCTCCCTCCCCCCACACACAGACTGACAATGGAGACAATCATTTTGTAGGGAGCACGGGAGGAAGCACTGCAGGATTTTGTATGCTGGCGTTTTGTTTATAAAAAAACTGATTTTATGGACGTGTCTGTCAGATGTTCTCTAGATTTTTTTCAGGCGCACTAATAAAGAGCATCCTCGGCTTCGTAAAGGCTTCCTTTCCTCCTTGCCCTGTTATTCCAGAGGTGGGGTTGGCCATGCTGGAGCATTTCCAGTGTTTGAAGAGGAGCCTGCCTGCCCTCTCTGGTGGCAAGTGCTTGTGTTGGGAATATTTTGTGTGCATGCCTCACTGAGCTGCTCCACATTCCTGTTCCAGGACATTACAGAGCCTGCCTTCCCTTCTGCCTTCCCCCTGCCAGCTTTTCCCCTAAACATCAAGATAACTCTTTCAAAGTTGGGTTTTTTAAGGTGCAGTGCTGAGGCCAGCAGGGGTGTTTGACCCTGCACCTCTGTCTGGGATGTGTGCCAGGGTTTGGGTTGCTTTTGTGGCAGGAAGTGGGCGTTGTGTCCCGGATCGTTCCAGCAGCTGCCAGAGCAAGGTCGGGGCAGAGCCAAGGGCTGTGGGCACAGGGAGGGTTATTTTTTGTGAAAGCTGCTGGTGTCTGTTAGAAAAAGGAGAAATGCTTTTAAGGCCCAGGAGGAAAGGAGGAGGAACCAGTTGTGGTGTTTGCTCAACACCCCCTCTCTGTGGGGCAGGGATGTGGGGTCCCTCTGTTCCAGCCTGTTCCTGTGTCCTCTCCAGCTGGGAGCAGCACCCCCAGCCCACCCCCCCGTTCTCCTGGCACTGTGGGCCCTGCAGGAGTCCCTGTCCCCAGCGCTGAGCCGTGCTGACCCCGTTCCCAGTGTCACAGCACGTGACTGCTCTTGGGACATCAGCTACTGGAAACCACTTCCCCAGTCCCTTGGGAAAAACCTCTCTGGGTGTCCCAGGCTCCTCACCCCAAAGGCTCTGTGCTGAGTAAGGCCTGAGTCAGACCAGCACAGAGCAGGAGCAATGGCCCTTGCAGCAGGCAAAAGTCAAGGTTGGGCTTGTGTTGGTGTTTGTTTTTTTTATTGCAGTTTTTTACAGTGCCTAAATCTAGTCCTGCCAGAGGTCAACACTGTTTGTGGAAACCTCCAAGTCCTTTCCTACAGCTCTGCCCACCCCAGGAGGAGGAGAAAAGTAGGATCTGAAACTCAGGTTGAAAAACGTTACTAAAAAAAGCAGGGGAAAAACCAACCTCCCTTGGTTTGGTGTTTGTGTTTCCCTCAGGCTTTGCTTGCACTAAACCCAGTGCATCCCTGGAGCAGTGTCCCCTTAACCCTGTCTGGCTGTGCCCTGTCTGCTGCTCCAGCCCATGGTGCCAACAGGGACAGTCCTTCCTGAGGACAGAGGTGTGCCTGGGCTCTGGCAGTGCCACCCTGTGCTGCCCCAGCTCTGTCCCAGAGCGTGGCATGGAGCTGAGGAGGCAGAACCAAGTGTCAGCTGTCCCAGCTCTGTCCCAGAGCGTGGCAGGGACCTGAGGAGGGGAAGGTGAGCTCAGGAGCAGAACCTCCCGTTCTGTGCCCCCCAGCTGGAGCTTCCCCATGCCCTGCTCCTGCTCTGCCCCCTGACACAGCTGAGGTTTTGATGCTGCTCCTGCCCAGAGTTCCCTAAATTACAGATGAAAGGAGAGGATGTGGGCACTGAGAGCTCCTTCCCCAGAGCACAGCAGGGCCCCAGGGCTGGCTGGCAGCTCCAGCAGCACGGTGAGGTGGAGGTGCCCTTGTCCCCTGGCAGGGACAGGGAGGGCACGGCCAGGCCCCGCTGCAGTGGGAGGCAGAGCGAGCTCCGGGGCTGGAGCTGCTCAGGGGGTGGAGAAATGGATGACCCTGAACTCGGTGAGCAGGGCCACGCACAGGAACAGCAGGTAGGAGGCGATGAGGCAGACGCCATAGGGCTGTCCCAGCTGGAAGCACTGCGCCGGCACCGTCACCAAGGAGAACACCAGGCTCAGCCCCAGCGCCCCGGCCAGCACCCACACCAGGGGGCTGTCGGGCTCCAGCTGTGGGGACAGCAGCGTGATTGTGGTGACAACGGCTCCTGCTGCCAGCCTGGCCCGTGTCACCGTGTCACCACGGCCTTACCTTCACCAGCGGCTGGCTGCTGGTCATCTGCAGCAGGCAGCCCAGCCCCACACCGACCAGGATGTCTGCAGCACGTTCAGGATGGACACACAGCACTGAGCCCATCCCTCTGCCCCCCATCCTCCTCCTTCCTGCATGGCTGAAGCGTTCTGTCTCTGTGCTGAATGCCACCCTGAGCACTCGAGGAGAGGCTTCACCCAAAACCCACCTGAGCAATGCACAGCCCTCTTCACTCTTTCCCTTTGTAAAATCCCAAATCTGCCATGCTCCAGCCCAAACTCCTGCCAGGCTGGGGGAGATGTGGGTCCTGTACCCACAGGGGGTTGCTGCTGGCTGTATCCCTGCCCCTCCCAAACCCCTCACTGTCCCCTTGCACTGTGGGAACGCCGTGGGCTTTACCAGCGTTGGAGGGACTCTGGGATGGATCCCAGCTCCTTTGCAGGGATCCCACAGCACAAGGGGCTCTCCTGGTCTGTAGGCAGGGAAACTGAGGCAGCTCCTGCCCCACGTGGCAGCACCCTGTCCCTGGCACACACAGGATACTGAAGATGATGCCCCCGAAGCAGGCGGAGAAGGCCATGCGGGGATAGCCCTGCCGGGCCATGGTCAGGTCGGAGAAGGTGTCTGTGGAGGGACAAAGGAGACCTGGGGCATGGCAGGGGCACCCCAGCGTGTGCCAGGGGGCACTGGCAGCTGCAGAGCCCTCACCCCCGATGCTGTTGCCCCAGGCCAGCAGTGTGAGGCCCAGCACGGTGTTGCTGAGCTGGAAGATGATGCCCAGGGTGCGCAGGATGTTCACCAGCTCCGTGGCTGCGGCGTTGATCCACATGGCACTGGCCAAAAACCCAAGGAAGGCAAACACCTGATGGGAAGAGGAGCAAGCTGGTCCCTGTGTGCATCCCACAGGACCCTGCACACCTCCTGGGGCATTGGAAACTGGGAGAGAGCTCCAGCTTCCTGCTCTGCCCCATTCTGGAGCAGGCTGTGCTGGTCCCTGGTGGGTGCTCAGGGCTGGGGGACACCTTACACAGTGGTACTTGGGTGGCTCCTCGTTGCTCGTGGTGATGAAGATGATGAGGGCCAGGGCAGAGGCAACCAGTGTGACCAGTGCCCAGACTGGGAAGATGCCCTGGATCTGGTAGAGCCCATCTGCACATGGTGGGGAGAGGAGGAACAGAGAGGCTTGAGGTGGAGATAAAGCCTTGCCAGCTACAGCCACCTCTGCCCTACACCCCCACAGAGCTGCTCCCCTCCGTGCCTCTGTTTCCCCAGGCCAGGCCAGACCTGCTCCATTTCCACCCCAGGACCTCAAGCCCCCCAGCCTTGTGAGGGTGTATCCAGCTGCAAACACAGATTGGCTCTCCCCTGTCCATCCCTCCTCCCTACAATGGGAAGCCAGCTCTGATGGGCTACTGCAGTCCCCAGGGCTTTGGTGGCCTCTCAGTCCTGTCCCTTCTGCAAGCTGGGACCGCCCCAGGCTCTTACAGGCGCCTGACTTCAGGGTGAGGACGCAGAGCAGGGGGCTGGTGAGGATGTGCAGGCAGTTGAGGGGTCTCTTCCAGTTCAGGTCATCCTTGTCGGGGTCCACAACAGGAACGGTGAGCAGCAGCACCAGCTCCACGGGCACCTGGCACAAGGGAGACCCACCTGGCACACCCTGCGAGGTGCTCCCAAACCCACTGCCCCTGTCCCAAAGCCCCGGGGGGACAGAGCCCCAGGAGCCAGCAGGGATGGGGATGCCCCTTGGGGGGCTCCTCCTGCCCCCCACTCACCCTGAAGGCCTTGAAGAGCCGCCAGTACCAGGGCTTCCTCCTCCACTTGCGGTAGTCCAGGGGGCTGAGGGCCGAGGCGAGGATGCGCAGGGAGCTCTCCCGGGAGGGCAGCAGGGGCCGGTACTCCTCCCCTGTGAGATGTCACAGGGCTGAGCGGGCTGTGTGTCCCCAAAGAGCTCCCCCTGCCCCACGGGCTGTCACCCCACGGGCTCAGTCACTGGGGGGCTCTGGGACCCCCGAGGACAGAGCAGAGCCAGCCCTGATCCCACAGGGAACAACATACCATAGTCCCCGCTGTTTGTGCTCGAGGGCTCCGGCTCTTCCACATCTGTCGGCATCTCTGTGGGGAAGAGGAGAGGGCAGGGGAACTGGAAGAGCACCCCAACACCCCGGGGGTCCCATCCCAGCTGGGCAGCCCTTACCTGGCTCCCAGGCTCCGGGAGAGGCCAGCCCGTCCCCGCGCTGCCGCCGGTGGATCCAGGTGCAGAGCACCACGGTGAGCACGTAGAACACGTAGAGCCCCAGGTAACCTGAGATGGGGGAGTCATGGGGGGGTCACGGCACCCCCTGGCTGCTCCCACCGTGCCCAGCTCCCCCAGCACTCACCCAGAGCCTCTCCCAGCCTGATCCTGCCCAGGTAGAGCACCACGAAGGTGAGGAAGACGGCCACCATGTAGAAGATGATGTCCCTGAGGAAGGGCCTGGAGGCGGCCGTGAAGGGCTTGACCAGGGCGATGCCCCCGGCCACCACCGTGGTCACAAACACACCGGCACCTGCCGACACAGGGGGGCTCTCCTGGGACAGGGGAACATCCCACAAACCCAAAATGTCACCCTGTGAGGAGATGGCACTGGGGCTCCCTTACCAAAGATGGCCCCAATGGCCAACCCTGCTGTCCGGGGGTCAGAGAAAGCCACCACAGCACTGAAGACATCAGGGGCCCCGTTCCCAAAGGCCAGGAAGGTGACACCATGGAGAGGGGACGTCAAGGAAAAGACCTGGTGTCCTTCTCCCTGTGGGGACATGGGTGCTGTGCACCTCTGTCCAGTGCCAGCACATGACCGCTCGTCCCACTGTAACCTCCCAATGGGCTTCCCCTGGCACAGCACCAAGGGGACACAAAGTGACCCTGTCCCGGCCACCTCCCCTGCCCTGTCCCCACATCCCTCCTGACTGATTTGCCAAGGATACTGCCACGTTGTGGGACAGCTTCAGGTTGGTGGAGATGGCTGATAAATTGGGGCAGAAGCTGGAAGGGCAGAAAAGGAGACAGAGAGGTGATGGGGCTACTTGGGGCTCCTGCTCGCTCTGGGGACGGTCCCCTCCTCTGCAGGGCCACTCACAACTTCTCTGCTGTCACACCGAGGATGATGAACAGGTACAGGAGCCAGAGAGCCTGTGGGGTCAGGAGTGGCACACAGAGGGGTCAGTGGGGTCCCCACCACACACCCCCCCAGCACAGCATCCCCAGCACTGCCCTTTCCCATCCTTACATAGAGGGTGACAGCCAGGGGCAGCAGCCGGGGCGGGAAGACACAGAAAACCCCATCGAGGTAGTCGAGGAAGCCCCCGTCGAGCCGGCAGTCGGGGTTGCTCCGGATGAAGTGGCACCACTCGGAGCTGTTGTGCTCCCGAACCTCCCAGCACTGCGGAGCAGGGCGGAGGGTGCTCGGCCGGGTCCCCCCGAGGGCACACTGCCCACCCCGAGGGGACACTGCCCCCCAAGCGCTGCCATGGGGCCGCTCTGCCAGGTCACTGTCAGCCCTGCCTCAGTTTCCCCACCTGAGCTACACGTGCGTGGGTGCAGGGCTGTGCCAGGGCCAGCAGACGTGCAAACCCTTGTCCCCACCCCACCCATGTCCCCACACAGCCCACACCCACGCCTGGCCATGGGAAGGCGCCGGCCGGGCAGCAGAGAGGTTTTCGGAGGAGAAAACCGGCAGCGGAGGAAATCCGGGTGAGATCCCTGCTGCGATAGTGAGGACATGGCAGCAGGGACGGGACGGGACCCCACCACCCCGGCAGCACCCAAATCCCTCCCGGTGCCCCCCCCAAATGCCCAGACTTACATCCAGGCTCCGTGCGTGGCTCAGAGCATCCCCGGCGGGAGGGACCGTGTGCCCCGCGTCCAGCAGCAGCGGGGGCCCGGCTGGCAGCGCCCCGGGCAGGCTGAGCGCCCCGGGCAGCCCCGCGGGTCCCGGCCCCATGGTGCCCTGTCCCTGGCGGGGACAGCCCCGGGGACACCTACCACGGGCAGCGCTCCCCGGGGACACCGAGCGGGGGCTGCCCCCCGAGCCCCATCCCGCGCTCCCCGGGCGGGGCCAGGAGGGGGTAAAAATGAATAGTAAAATTGGATATTATAATTAATGCTAAAAATAATTAAAAGGATAAAAAGCAGAGCCTCCCGCCGGCAGGTTGCGCTGGGGAGGCTCAGCCCGGGGGAATGGCACCAACAACCCGCGGAGAGCGACCGGGGGCACCCGCGAGGGCAGGGAGGGGACAGGGAGGGGACAGGGAGGGGACAGAGAGGCAGCGGGGCGGGTGGGGATGGTGATCCCGGGGGTGTGGGGGATCCCGGGCGGGATGCGGGGATGCAGGGATGGATGGATGGGGGTACCGGGGGAACCCCACCCGCGGCGCGGCCCCACCGTGTCGGCTCGGCCCCGCTCCGAGCGCGGGCAGCTGATCCCCGCCGGCCCCCCCGCCTTAAAGGGGCCGCCACCCTCCGCCCTTAAAGCGACAGCGACACTCTCCCGCACGGCCGGCTCCCACAGGGGACACACGCGGCGCTGTGCTCCGGGCCGGCCCTCCGAGGCCGGGCAGCCATCCACACACAGCCCCACACGGTGAGCCCTGAGAACGGGCGGGCTCAGCGCGGGATGTGTCCCGTGTGCGACAGCCTCGGCACCGGGCTGCACAGACACAGGGCTGGCGGTCACACACCCCCCGGAGCGACCGGGCTCCTCTCCGCACCGGTGTCCCCAGCTCCAGGACACCCCAGCCTCAGCCGTGCCCCGTGTGCCATGTTCGTGGGGCGCAGGTTGGCCGTCACGGCCGGAGCCACAAGACCCTCATGGGATTCAAAGAATCCATGGGATTTAAAGAACCCGTGGAATTTAAAGAACCCGTGGGATTCTAAGAACTCACAGGACTCAAAGAATCCATTTTCCATTCAAAGGTCCATTTCCCACCCTGGCCCGTTTCCCCCCAAGCAGCGTTCTGCCCTTCCCCCGCAGAGAGGTGGAGGGAATTGCGCAAGGCCGGGGCCGCCGCGGCCCTGGGGCCCGAGGGAAGCAGCAGCGCCCCGTGTGTTCCCCCTGCCCCGAGCACGGGGACAGCTCACACCAGGGGTCCATGTGTGTCCCCCGAAGGCGGGGAGAGGAACCTGCGCGCATCTCCTGAGGGCGTGGGGCTGGGAGAGGCGGGATGGGAGCGGGGGTGTGAGTGTGGGGCTGGGACCGTGGGTATGAGTGTGAGGCCGTGGGTGGCATGGGGGGACAGGGGCGTTGTGGGACAGTCACAGGGGTCCCCACGGCCTCGGAGTGGCTGGGGGCGTGGCCACGCCAGAAGCTCCGCCCAAGGCCCCGCCCTGTGAGATGTTTATACAGAGGCGAGCTGTGGGGCGTGGCCAAAGCAACGCCCCGCCCCCAAATCGGGCCATCCAGTTGATACCCCTATGAGGGCGTGGCCACGCTGACGCTCCGCCCCAATCCAGCCCCGCCTTGCCAATGCCACAGTGCGCAGCGGGGCGTGGTCACAACGAAGCCCCGCCCTTCCCCGCCCATTCACACGCGCCCGTGCTAATGGGGCGTGGTCCCTCCTTGGCCCCGCCCCTCGGTGTCCCCGCCATGGCGGCCCCGCGGGCGCTGCTTTTGGCTTCGCTGCTGTCCCCGCTGCTGTCCCCGCTGCTGTCCCCGCTGCTTTCCCCGCTCCTCTCCCCGCTGCTCTCCGCCGTCCCGGCCGGCGCAGCCCCGTCCCCGGTGCCCCGCAATGTCTCCGTGCTGCTGGAGCCCGGCTCCGAGCGGCTGCGCGTCCTCCCCGGCCGCCACCCCGCCGCCGTCGCCTGGGCCAGCCTCGATGACCGCATCCCTCACGTCGGGTATGACCCGGGCCGGACCGGACGGGACGGGGCTGAGCGAGGATGGGGTCGCCTCAGGGGAGCCGTGGTGGGTGGGGTGCCCCGTCCCAGCCGTGCCCGTGACCCCCGTGGCCGTGTCCCCACAGCTGGGCCTTCCTGGAGGTGGCCACCAACGCCTCGTACAATGACAGCCTGCAGGCCTACGCCGCCGGGCTCGCCGAGGCTGCTGTCACCGAGCAGGTAAGGGGGACCCCTCCAGGAATGTGTGTCCTGGTGGCTCCCAGGCTGTCCCCGGCGGTGACAGCCTGCCCTGTCCCCAGCTGATGTACATGCACTGGATGAACACCATGGTGGGCTACTGCGGCCCCTTCAAGTACGAGAGCGAGTACTGCCAGAAGCTGCGCAGCTACCTGGAGGCCAACCTGGCCTGGATGGAGGAGCAGATGGAGAAAGGGCAGGACACCGAGTACTGGCACCAGGTGAGGATGGGGAGCCCCCACCAGGGGAGCCCCCCTGGGTCCTCCTGGGCCTTTAGCCCAGAGCACAGCTCAGGGCAGTGAGCTGTCCTGGCCCAGCTCCAGGTGGGATGACAGGGACCTGGTCATGCTCCTTCCTGGGGTGAGGAGAGGTGACTCGTGACTTTCTCCTCGCCAGAGCCTCGCATGCTGCAGTTGGGGTGCACAGGAGGTGGCTTTGTCACCCTCGGCTATGGGTGCTGAGTCATGACCTTGCTGACAGTGACACTTCCCCCCTGTGCCTCTGCAGCAGCACTGAGACCCAACTGATGTGCTCTGTCCTCTGGGGCAATGAGGGACCCTGTCCCCCAAAACCTCTCAGCCTGCCTCCTCACAGGAGCCAGTGCCAGCTCTGTCCCCTGTCCCCAGGTGCGCCTGGCCCTGCTGCAGCTGAAGGGGCTGGAGGACAGCTACAACGGGCGCCTGGACTTCCCCAGGGGCAGGATCACCCTGTCACCCTTTGGCTTCCTGTAAGCTCCTTCTCAGAGCTGGGGGAGAGTGGGGGAGGGTTGTCCCGGGGTTTGGAGTGCTGTGGGGACAGTCCCTGCATGTCCAGGAGCAGCCAGTTCTACTCCAGGTCCACCTTTTCTGGGGATTTGTCTTAGGCTGCTGGGGAAAGTCGGAGCTAAGGCAGGTTATCCTCTTCCCCATGCCATGGGCTGGGTGGTGGGTTCCCCCCACAGCCCCTGCCTCAGTGCTCCCCCTTTCCTCCCTGCTCATGCTACCAGGGTGCTGCCAGCACAAGCGCCTGCCCTGGGGTGTGGTGGAGATGGACAGACGGACAGAGAGCTCTGAGCCAGCTCAGCTCCAGGCCTGGGGCACCCCTCACCTGACGTCTTACGCCTTGCTTCCCCCCAGGCTGCTGCAGCTGGGGGGTGACCTGGAGGACCTGGAGTCTGCCCTGAACCGCTCCTCCCCGCAGCGTGTGCTGGGCTCAGGCTCCTGCTCGGCCCTGGTGAAGCTGCTGCCAGGCCAGCGGGACCTGCTGGTGGCCCACGACACCTGGAGCTCCTACCAGGCCATGCTGCGCGTCATCAAGAAGTACACGCTGCCCTTCCGCGCCTCGGCCGGCGGTGCGTGGGCTGGGCTGGGGGGGCTGCGCCTCACAGCCCCCCTCTGACACTCTGCATCCCCCCTGCAGGCAAATCCCAGATCCCTGGGAGCATCCAGGTGTTCTCCTCCTACCCCGGCACCATCTTCTCCATGGATGACTTCTACATCCTCAGCAGCGGGTTGGTGAGTGGGGCTGCTCCTCCTGCACCTCCCCCCGGCCCTGCTGCCCTCCCCATCGCTCCCTGCCCTGCAGGTCACGCTGGAAACCACCATTGGCAACAACAACCCGGCCCTGTGGAAGTACCTGGAGCCCCGGGGCAGCGTGCTGGAGTGGCTGAGGAACATCGTGGCCAACAGGCTGGCCCGCAGCGGGCCCGAGTGGGCCGCGCTGTTCCGGCGCTTCAACAGCGGCACGTGAGTGGGCTGGGAATGGGGCCTGGAGGGGTGGTGGGGCCTTGGGGAGGCTGATCTACAGCAGGGGTAAAGAATAAAGCGGGGATTTATTAAAAGCCTCAATGGATGCATGTTGGGCAGCACAAGAGCCCAAGCAGGGCTGCACCCAGGATGAACCAAAATGGTCACAAAATGCATGACCGCTCACGGGGTCTCTCACTTTTTTAAGTTCTGCTCCATTATCATCTTGGAGTTAATTGTCCACTGACAGCTTTAGGTTATGAAGTGCCATCCTTCTTGTTTTTCTGTCTTCATTCTGCCATTGTTTATGCTCTTGGGCCTGAGATTTGGATCATTTGTCCTTGGTCCCTAGATAGAGAAGGAATTGTTTTGTCTCCCTACTCTATGAAGAGAGTTCACCATCCCCTGATATGAAGGTCAGAACTACACACTAAAGCAGCACAGAATCTGAAACATAGAAAAGCTAAAACTGAAGGCATCAGTGGGATGGGATGGAGGGTGCCCAGGCTGCCAGAGGGATGCATTCCTTGCTCTCCGTGCCAGGTACAACAACCAGTGGATGGTGGTGGACTACAATGCCTTCACACCGGGCAGAGCGAGCCCACCGCCAGGCGTGCTGACAGTGCTGGAGCAGATCCCGTGAGTGGCTCCATTCCTCCCTGAGCCCTGCTGTCTCCTCTCCATCCCTGTGGGTTTGGGAAAACCAGGGGGTGATGCCTGCCCAGCCCAATGGGTGGTCACAGGGCAAAAGGGCTGTCTGTGGCTAAATGCTCTGGGGTGCTGGTACTGAGGTGATGGGTGCCCAGCACCTCTGGCTGGGGTGGGGACCCCCAGTGTGTCTTCCCCCCAGCCCAGCATGCCCCCCCCTATCCCCAGTGACTTTTCCCCTTCTGCTCTGACCAGTGCTCTTCCTCCCAGCACAGGGGCCTAGTGGTGGTGGCTGACCAGACAAAGCTGCTGTACCAGCAGGGCTACTGGGCCAGCTACAACGTGCCGTGAGTGCCATCCCTCCCCATGGCCTGCCCTGGAAAGAAGGGCAGCAGTGCCCACCTTACACCCCCTTGGTGCCAGCTTGTTGGGTTCCCCCTCCCCAGGTACTTCGAGCAGATCTTCAACACCAGTGGGAACCTGGAGCTGGTGAGGAAATATGGTGACTGGTTCACCTATGACAAGAACCCTCGTGCCCAGATCTTCCACAGGAACCAGACGCAGGTCCATGACCTGGACTCCATGATCCGCCTGATGCGGTGTGTGCTGGGCACCCCACACCTGGAATTCCCTGAGGGACTTTCCCCAAGGAATTTTCTGTGGTCCATGGGCTTCACTGGGCTCTGTCCCCTCCCTCTGCAGGTCCAACAACTACCTGCAGGACCCCCTGTCACGGTGCAGGGGCTGTGACCCGCCCCAGAACGCCGAGAACGCCATCTCTGCCCGCTCCGACCTCAACCCTGCCAACGGCACCTACCCCTTCCCCGCCCTGCGCCAGCGCTGCCACGGCGGCATCGACATGAAGGTGTGCCCGCCAGGCAGCCCTGCCCACCCCACAGGGGCTCCTCTGGGGCTGTGCAGCCTGTGCCCAGTGCTGACTCGCTGCCCTGCTCCTCCTGTGCAGCCTGTGCCCAGTGCTGACTCGCTGCCCTGCTCCGTGTCCCCTCTGCAGGTCACCTCCTCGGGCATGGTGCCCTCCTTCGGGCTGGTGGCGGTCAGCGGCCCCGCCTGGGATGACGTGCCACCCTTCCGCTGGAGCACGTCCCCGTGCAGCTCCCTGCTCCACATGGGCCACCCCGACCTCTGGACCTTCCCCCCAGTCAAGGTCCACTGGGACTGAGCAGGCGCTGGTCCTGTCTGTCCATCTGTCCTATGGGGGGGTCTCAGCTCTGTGTAACAGGGTCCCCCCCTGTTCTTTCTGCCTCTGGGGGTCCTGGCTGTGCTGCACAAGCCCAGCGTGTCCCCTCCCTGCTGTGGGGCTCTCCAGGCTCTTCCCTGGGTGCTGATGCCTGGTTTGGGGGGGGCTCTCCCTGGAAAAGGGGCATCCTCTGGGAGGCTGGGGCTCGCCCCCAGTGTGGACAGGAGGGCGGTGAGCTGGTTTGGCTGTGGTAAATAATAAAGTGCTCTGTGCTGGTGGCTGTGCTTTGCCCTCTGCTGAGGCTCTCTGGTGGCTTTGTTAGAGCTGGGCTCACTCAGGGGTCTTGCCCCCTCCCCATTAACAGGGTGATCTCCTCTGCTGGTGGGAGGGCCTGTGCCCAGTGAGACTTTTGGGGTGCAGATGTCTCTGCTGTGGGATGGGGGAGCCCCACTCTCACCCCCCAGGAGTGGCAGACCATCCTCATCCTGCCTTTTGTGTTCCTCTCCTCTGGCACCTGTGTGCCCCGTCCCCAAAAGCTGCAAAATCCTCTTAGGCAGCTCCCTTGATCCGCTCTGGCTCGTTAGGAATAACGAGGTCATTACTGGGGGATTAATGAGCTGTGCCTCGGCAGAGCTTTGAAGGCACCGGGTTCCCACCGGGGCTGGGGGCCCTGGGGGCTGCAGGGGGGTGGGAGGGAGCAGCTCTGGGCTGTTGGGGTGCTGGCACCCCAAAAACTGGCATGGGTGCCCTGGGGAAGGTGTGTGTCTGTGCCCTGCTGTGCTGGGACAGATTGCAGGTAAGCCTGTGTCCCCGTGGTGGGGGGGCTGCTTTTGGGCTCCCTGTGCCTCAGTTTCCCCAGACATATGGGGAGGTTCCTTCTTGAGCTGCAAAGAGGAACAGGCCGTGCTGGAAATGCCACAGTGTTGCTGATTCCCTTTTTTTGTTTCCTTAAACATGGAAAAACAAACAAAAACTTGTTAAAAACTATCCCAGCTGCTGCCACAGTGTCAGCCAGGGACGCTGGCCAAGGGAAGTGAGCAGGTGACAGCCTGGCATGCCCTCCTCATGGCAGGGATGGAGCCAAGGGGAGCGGGACAGGCACAGGGAGGTGGGTATGGGGTTCAAAGGGACCCTGGAGCACCCGGGGCCGAGCTGGGATGTGGGGTGTCCTCCCAAGGGGGTCTCCAGCCTCACCCCTGTGAGCTGGGACAGGCTCCTGCTGCTGTCCCACCCTCATGGGAGTGCCTGCATGAGATGAGGGGGTCACTCCAAAGGCCCCAGAGGAGCTGGAGCTGTGTCCCCCCCATGCCCTCATTCAGGAAATCGCCCTCATTGCCCTCCTTTGCAGGCCCCTGTGTCCCAAAAGCAGCATGGCTCTGCAGAGGGGCAGGGCTGTGCTCTGTGCTGCTCTCAGGAGCCCAGGGATGTTCTGTTGGCCCCAAAGCTCAGCCCCGTGAGGAGCAGGGCAGCCCCAGAGCTCTGTCCCTGCTCTCTGCCTGCCAGCACCGCTGCTCTGGGGAGTTTGCAGCCCAGTTTGGGTCAGGGCACTGAAATCCCATATTGTGTTTTCACTGCTGTGTGCAGAGCTGGGCACAGTGTGGGGCTCCCAGTGCTCCCAGTTTGGCCTGTGTTTGTCCCAGTGCAGTGTCCCTGGCACTGGGGCAGAGCTGGCACACTGTGGGGCTCCCAGTGCTCCCAGTTTGGCCTGTGTTGGTGCCAGTTCAGTGTCCCTCCCTCAGGACTCCTTGTGCCCTCTGCTTCCAGGCTGCTCCAGCTTGCCAAGAACAACAGAGGAGCCTCCTGCGGCTGCGGGGCTGCGGGCCAGGCTGGCCCTTCCTCCAGATCCCACCCTCCTCCTCCTCCTCCTCCTCCCTGCCTGCTGTGCACAGAACCAGCCCCTCCGAGCAGAGGTAGGACTTTTACCAGGGCTGGGTGACAAGGAGGGGTCCCAGAGGGAGGGAGGGGGCTCTGCCTGCTCTGCCTGGGGGCTGCTGGGCCTTGGGTCTGGGCCAGCCCTGCCTGGGTCACTCGGGACAGCCCCTCCCCAAGGGATCTTTGCCCATGGGGTGCCCACATGGCCAGCTGGATGGGGGGCTCATCCCGGGGGTCTCCCCCAGCTGGAGATGGGAACCTGGGAGAGAATTGAACAGCTGCCATGGGGTGGGGCTTGGCAGGGTGAGCAGAGGGCTGTGATGGCTGTTTGGAGGCAATGAGAGCTGTTTTGGCTGGGGGTTTGGGGTGTGCAGGCTGCCCTGGCTACACCAGGGCAAAAATCCTAAAATCTGCTGGTACATGGTTTTTGTGTGGACCAGATAATACCCAGTGCAAACCCTTGAGGGCCCCCAAACTTATTTGTGAGCTGCCTCTCCTCTTCCCCCATCTCCTGGGAGCCCACATCCCGTCCCAGGGCATGTGAGAGCTGGCAGGGCCACACGTGTTTGTCCCCGCGGGTCACCGGCTGTAAAACCCGCCCAGGGCTGAGCAAACAGCGAGCAGCCGGGGCAATGTCCGAGCCCTGCCCCCTGGCTGACTGAGCACGGCGGCCTGGGGACACCGGCACGGCCCCTCAGATGTCACCTGTCCCTCTGTGTGTGGGTGAGGACAAGCAGGGACATCTCCCGGGACAGCAGGTAACCCCAGCCTGGGGACAGGCCAAGCTGTGCACCTGGGGACAACGGGGCTGGGGACACCGCCAGGGTGCAGGAGGGGGTGGCACAGCCAGTGCTGGGATCCTCCAGGGAGAGCTGCTGCATCCTAGAGATGGGAGGGGACACTGGGGACAGCCCTGTCCCTATCGGAGCAGCTGGTGACTCCACCGCCTGTCCCTGGCAGGACGTCCCCTGCCAGGCCATGGCAGCCCAGCCGGCCGAGGGCCAGAAGCCCCAGAAGCCCTTCCACATCGTTACACCCGTCCTGGAGAGCCTGTCCCTCTCCAAGGCCGCGGGCACCAAGGTCTTCATGAAGATGGAGAACGTCCAGCCCTCGGGATCCTTCAAGATCCGGGGCATCGGGCACCTGTGCCAGGCTGTGAGTGTGGGCACGGGGTGTGCGGGGGGTGCTGCTGCCCTCGCGGGGGGCACAGTGCGGGCACACAGCCGCCCCCTCCCCTGTTCCTCTCCTCCTTTCAGGCTGCCAGGAAGGGCTGCCGCCACTTCGTCTGCTCCTCAGGTAACGCCGCCCCGAGCTGGGGATGCTCCTGGGGGATGTGGGGATGTGCGGGGGGGCCGAGCCGCGGCTGAGCCCCCTCCCTTTGGGCAGGAGGGAACGCGGGGCTGGCGGCGGCGTTGGCAGCGCGGGAGCTGGCGATGCCCATCACCGTGGTGGTGCCCAGCAGCAGCGGCCCCACCGCCGTGCGCAAGCTGCAGGAGCTGGGCGCCACCGTCGAGGTCTACGGCAAGGTACCCCCAAAACTGGGGTCTGGGGGGGTCCAGAGAGGGCTGAGCCTGACCTCAGCTGCTCATTGGTGCAAGCCCCACCCCAAAATGTCACCTTCCTGCATCCCCTGCAGCACAGCAGGGTCACCCTGGAAGCCCTCACCCGTTCTGGTGTCCCCCAGCCCTGCAGGGACAAGGGACCCACCCGGGGTTCTGAGGGCTCTGTGGAGCCCAGCTGAGCCCCCCTTGCCCTCACCAGGTGTGGGATGATGCCAACAGCAGAGCCCAGGAGCTGGCTAAGACAGAGGGCTGGGTCATCATCCCCCCCTTCGACCACCCCTTGGTGTGGTGAGTGCTGCCAGGGCTCAGCTCCTGTCCCCATCCCTGGGGAGTCCCTGGGCTGCATCCCCAGCTTCTGTCCCTGTCCCCATCCCCGGGATCCAGGGGAGCCCCCAGGCTGCATCTCCAGCTCCTCCCCATCCCTGGGAGCCCCCAGGCTGCATCCCCAGCTCCTGTCCCTGTCCCCATCCCTGGGAGCCCCCGGGCTGCATCCCCAGCTCCTCCCCATCCCTGGGAGCCCCCAGGCTGCATCCTCAGCTCCTGTCCCTGTCCCCATCCCTGGGGAGTCCCTGGGCTGCATCCCCAGCTCCTGTCCCTGTCCCCATCCCTGGGAGCCCCCAGGCTGCATCCCCAGCTCCTGTCCCTGTCCCCATCCCTGGGGAGTCCCTGGGCTGCATCCCCAGCTCCTGTCCCTGTCCCCATCCCTGGGAGCCCCCAGGCTGCATCCCCAGCTCCTGTCCCTGTCCCCATCCCGGGACCCAGGGGAGCCCCCGGGCTGCATCCTCCCGTCCCTGCCCCTGCAGGGAGGGTCACGCCAGCCTGGTCCGGGAGCTGAAGGACTCTCTGGAGGACAAGCCAGGCGCCATCGTGGTGGCGGTGGGTGGCGGGGGGCTGCTGGCCGGGGTGGTGGCCGGCCTGCAGCAGGTGGGCTGGCAGGATGTCCCCGTCATCGCCGCCGAGACGCTGGGCGCTCACAGCTTCCACGAGGCGCTCAAGGCCGGCCGGCTCGTCACCCTGCCCGACATCACCAGGTGAGCAGCCGGGCGTGCAGGGAGCTGGCAGGGCTCGCCGGTGTCCTCGCCCTGACCGCATTGTCCCTGTGTCCCAGCGTGGCCACCTGCCTGGGAGCCAAGACGGTGGCGGCGCGGGCGCTGGAATGTGCCCGGGAGTGCCAGGTGATCTCGCAGGTGGTGCAGGACGAGGAGGCCGTGAGGGCTGTGCAGCAGTTCCTGGGTGAGCCGGGTGACAGGGACAGCGCCGGGGACAGGGTGACAAGGGACACCGCTGGGGTCAGGGTGACAGGGACACTGCCGGAGCCTGGGGGTGCTGGATTCGGGGTGACAGGGATACAGCCGGGGTCAGGGTGACAAGGACACCTCTGGGCACTGGGGTGAGGGTGACAGGGACACCGCCGGGGTCGGGAGTGACAAGGACAGCGCCGGAGCCTGGGGTCAGGGTGACAGGGACACTGCCAAGCTCTGGGGACACTGGGGTTGGGGTGACAGGGACGCTGCCAAGCTCGGGGGGTACTGGGGTGAGGGTGACAGGGACACTGCCGGGCACTGGGGACACTGGGGTCAGGGTGACAGGGACACTGCGGGATGCTGGGGTCAGGGTGACGGGGACATCACCGGGCGCTGGGGTTGGGGTGACAGGGACACTGCTGGGCTGCTGAGGTCAGGGTGACAGGGACACTACTGGGGTTGGGGTGACAGGGTCACTGCCAGGCTCAGGGTGACAGGGACACCGCCGGACCTGGGGTCAGGGTGACAGGGACACCGCCGGGCACTGGGGCCGCCGTGTGCCGGGCGAGCTGTCCCTCGCTGTGTGCCGCACGTCCCCGCTGTGTCCCCGCAGATGAGGAGCGGGCGCTGGTGGAGCCGGCGTGCGGAGCCCCCCTGGCCGTGCTGTACTCGGGGCGGCTGCAGCGGCTGCAGAGCGAGGGGCGGCTGCCGAGCCCGCTGCGCCCCGTGCTGCTCGTGGTGTGCGGCGGCAGCAACATCCACACGGGCCGGCTGCGGGCCCTGCAGAGCCAGCTGGGGCTGCACTGACGCCGGGCAGAGCCCGCCTGGCACGCCCGGCTCGCTTTCCTTCCCAAAGAACAGAAATAAAGCTTGGGAACGCGGGGCTCCTCATGCAGCTTTTTACAGCACGCAGCGCCCATGCAGGGAGGGGGAAACTGAGGCACGGGGGTGGTGCCTGTGCTGAGGGGGGACTGGAGCCCCCCACACATCCCATTTTTCCCCTGGGACGTGCCAGGTATTCCCCTGTGTCCCTCTCTCCTCCCTCCCCAGGCTGCAGCTCCCCTCCTCAATTAGCAAACGCTCCCTCTCTGACTAATTACTGTGCTACTGTCTTTATGCATTATTATTGTAATGATTATTAATTATTACAATCCTCTCTCGTTCCTGCCACGTTGGCCGTGGCCAGACGAGAACAGCGCTCTTGTTAGGGTGGTTTATCCGCGGGAATCCCCGGCCGGGTTTAACACCCGCGGGCTCCGAGGTGCTCTGACATGCGGAGGGGATGTACCCCATCCTAGAGCCCCTAAGATCCCCCTTTTCCCCCATCCCACTCTTTTTCCCGTTCTCCCTTTCCCCCAGGAAAGAGAGAAAGGGATTCTCTCTGTAGCGTTGTGTTTGCCTTTAGCCCTTTGCTGTGGCGCCTCCTGGGGTTCTTTTCGTGTCCTCCCACCTTTTCTCCCCTTTCCTTCCTCCCATTCCGGGTGATTTTGCCGATTTGCTGGTGCGGTTCCCCTGCTAAGCCTGTGCCCTGTGCTTCGGGCAGGGAGAGAAGCATTTTTCTGCCCCCAACCCCTCTCATCCCCCTCCCTTTGCAGCAGAAGGGTGCCAGCCCCAGGAGCAGCTCACCCACATCCCCCCACACATCCTGACCTGAAACCCCTCCCTGCCTCAGCCCCTTGCCCTGCACCTTCCCAGGTGCTCGGTGGAGGCCAAACCCCCATAAATCACAGCTCTGCCACTCCGTCGTGAGCAATACCTTATGTAAAAAGGTGTTTCCAGGGAGCACCGAAGGCTGGAGAATCCTATTACGAGGCACACTATTAATTATAGGGAGTCAGCCCAACCTACTCGGGCTATTTTTTATCCCGGGTCCAAAACCTGATTACTTTCCACCTTCTGCAGACCTTCCCCCTTCCCCAAAAAAAAAAAAAAAAAAAAAAAAAAAAAAAAAAAAAAAAAAAAGGCAAGAAGGTCAGGAAAAGAAACGAAAAACAAAATGGAATAGCTTTTAAAAGGAATTTATTCCCGTTATTCTGTTTGAGGGGGAGTCAGGGCAGTCAGGAGCTCCCCATGGTGATTCCTCAGCACAGAGGGGTCATTGCTGAGGGTGGCACGGGCAGGCTGGAGGGTTTGGGGTGACCCAGCAAGGAGACTTCCCCCTCCTTACCTTCACCTGGGTGCCAGCTGGGGGCTTTGGATGTGCCTGTGACACCCTCAAGGGTGAGCTGTGTCACTCTGCAGCTGGGGACAGGCAGGAATCCTGAGTGTGCTGCCTTCCTGGCACCTCTGGGGTGATGGGGACCCCGGGTTGGGCTCCTGCACCCAGCTCGGAGCTGCAGAGCTGCTCTGTGCCAGGGATTGTTCCTTGGGATCTTCCCTGCTCGCATGGCTGCTCCTGCTGAGTCCCATCCTCTGGGAGCTTGGAGCATCATCCCCATCCCTCCTGCAGCCTCTTCTGTCCAGGTCTCACAGATGGGGTGTCCCAGCAGCCTAAAACCAACCCTCAGCTCTATGCCTTGAATTCTGAATTAATAATAATAATAATAGTAGTAATAATATCTAGTGTTCACCCCGTGATTCACCATTTTATACTCCTCAAAATGATGCTGTGAGTGGGTTATTTACCAACACATCACCCTGCCCTTATGAAAATTCCCCCTTGCCTGCTAACACTGACAGCCTGGGAGTGCTGGAGCAGCCAGCTGTGCTCCTGCCTCAGTTTCCCCCTTTGGGAAAAGGGAGGAGGTGTTTTTCCTGGGGATGGGGGGTGAGGGAACCCCAATGTCTGTGCTGGCCCCAGCTCCTGGCTGAGGGGGCTCAGTGTGCCTCCTTGGCCACCCCGTTATTAATGCCAGTAATGGCACAGGAAGGATAAATTCCAGCACTTGGCTGAACAGAGAAAATATGCAGAGCTGTGGCTGGCTTTCCATAAATCATCGCTGCTCCCTGCTACAACCGAGCCAGGACTTAAAATTCAGGTCAGGAGAGAGGGACTCTGGTAAGCCAGCAAGGGAAGGTAATTTATTCTGTTTATATCGTTTTACTGCAAGACAAGGAGCAGGGGGGCTGGTGGTGGGGGGGTGAAAAACTCTGCCATGATTTTGCATTTTAAATATTAGTTCAGAGCTGCAGCCTGCCTGGGACTTTTTATTTTTATATCTTGAGGGATAGAAAGCAGGAGAGAAGGGGAGTGAACTGCGGTGCTGGGGAGGAGATCCCACAGGGAAAATGGGGCAAAAGCTGCTGCTGGCACTGCTGAACCCCAGCTTGGGGTGTTCCCCATTGGGGCTGCTCTGGGAGGGTTTTGGTGCCCCCCAGGAGAAGGAAATTGTGCATTGTGCTGTCTGAGCTGGGTAATGTGTCCCTTCCCAGTGCCGGGGAGCTGTGGGACTGGGGGGAACTGGGGAGGGATGGGGATGCAGCAGCATCACCTTGTGCAGGGGCACATCCCTCAC
This sequence comes from Ammospiza nelsoni, assembly GCF_027579445.1. NCBI lineage: Eukaryota > Metazoa > Chordata > Aves > Passeriformes > Passerellidae > Ammospiza > Ammospiza nelsoni. The sequence goes on along the minus strand of NC_080650.1, from coordinate 9,781,136 downwards.
CCAGGGCAGCGCTGGGGGAGCCCGGCCAGCGTTCCTCACGGGCTTGTGTTAAAACAAATCCAAATAAAGTAAAATGAAAGGGACCAGGTGACCGAACAGTAGGTAACTAAAAGGTTTTTTATTCACATCGAACAACAAGAGCCATTCACACTAACAGCCTCCGCAAGAGGCAGCGGGGACAGGAAACCCACGACGCTTTCAGAAAACAACTTTTTTTTTTTTCCTTTCCTTTTCCATTCTCCTTCCTTTTATTCCCCCCCTCTCTCTATGCTCTCACCCCCCTCCCCGGCGCCATCCCCTCCCTGCCTTCAAAATAGAAAAAATTCGGAGCCTCCGATGACTAAAGTACAATAAATAATCAGTAAACACAAAAACATACTTTATTTGTTTCTCCTTTATACAAAATAAAGAAACTAGAAGCAAAAACTATAATACATCCTTAAATTGGCGGAGCCTCTGGGAATCGTTGGGGCGGGACTCGGCGTCGAGGCTCGGGTGAAATTTCTGCTGCTGTGCTTGGCTTGGTTTAGTTCGGGGGTTTATTGTTTTGTTTGGGGTTTTATTTTGTTGTTGTTCTGTTTTTTCCTGTTTTCTGGTGTCTGTTCCACCACGTGGGAGCCCAATCTCAGCCAGCCACCGGGGCCTGGCCCCGCTCAGCCCCATCGTCCCCACCGCTCCAAAATCCGGCTCCAAACCCACCTTCCCCTCGGGGGTGAAACGGGAACAATAAAAACGAGGCCAGGGAGGGGCCACGGGGGGGTTATCCCTGCTATTCCCCGTTCCCCCCCTTTCCTGTGGCGGGGGATAATTAAAAAGGACGCTAATGAGCAGGGGCAGCCCTGCCGCAGCCCCTCCCCGGTGCGGGACCCGTGTCCAGGCGAGTTCAGCTTTGGTCCGAGAGGCGCTGGGCCGGCTCCGGCGGGCTCTGCAGGGCTGGGCACCCCTCACCGCCCCCCAAAAAGCCTCGGGGGGCAGCTGCCGGGAGGGGGGAGGTAGCGGGGTGGCCCCAAGCTCCCGGGGTGCGGGATGGGGAGGGCGGGCGGAGATGCCGCGATGCGCTCGGGCATCGGCGGGGGAGCCCCTGCTGGGGGCGAGGAGGGGACACGCGTGGGCTGGGGGGACCAGGGGGGCTTTTCCCCCTGCGCACACGCACACGCGTGCCCGGGCCGGGCCTACCACACCGCCGCCTCGCTGAGCTCCGGGTTGGGGTGCGACAGAGCCCCGCTGTAGCCGCTATTGCTGGACATGGAGAAGGGCGGGCTGGGCCCCCCGCTGAAGACCTCGCCAGGAATGGGGTGCAGCGAGCCCGTCATGCCCGGCTCGGGGCTGGGGGTGTCGGGGTGCGAGATCATATCCGTGTACCTTTGGTTTTCTGAGGAGTGGTGTCCGCTTAGGGGGGGCTCCAAGGGTCCCAGGGGTGTGGAGCCGGGTCCTGAGTTCTGAAGGTAGCTGGAGTCGGCCGGGGACTGGGCTTGGGAGGGCGGCCCGTGGGGGAAAAAGTCATAGTTGCCTCCCGGCCCGTAGTAGTCACCTTGGTAATCTGTGGGGAGGGGGGAAAAGGGATGGATTTGGTCTCCCGAAATCCCTCTGCGCCCCAAACCCGTGCTGTCCCCTCCAAAACGCTCTGCTGGCCCCCAAACGGGGACCCCAAGGACGGCTGGGATTTAAATCCAACCTGGGAGGAATGAGCCCATCCTAAGAGCTGCACTGCCCATCATCCTCTCTTTGCCCATCCTCTCTAGTACCCTTTCTTTGGGGTGCGGAAGAGCAGCGAATTCGGGCTGGGAGAGGTGAAAGGGCCGAGAAAATGGGCTCAGTTTAGTGCTTAATTAATGGAGAAAAAATAACGTGCATATATTTATATATATGTGTATAAAAAGGGGATGTGGAAAATATAGCTATAAACAGAATGAGCAAAAACAAATATAAAACGGGGAAAATGTATATAATGGGAAAATATATATGCATATTGGGGAAATTATATATAATCTGGGAAAATACATTAATATATATATAATAGGAAAAATACACTAATATATATATATAATAGGAAAAATACATTAATATATATGTAGTAGGAAAAATACATTAAAGTATATATAAAATGTGGAATTAGTATATGTGTTTAAGCAGCTTGGAAGGGATCTGGACACTAACTGCAGAGCAACAAGGGGTGCCTGGAAAGCCGCGGGTCAGATGGGAGGCTTTGAAAGCGCAGATTTTGGGGGGGCTCTGCGGGGCCGCCGGGGCAGCGGGGGCGGCCGGCCCGCACTGACCCTCCATATGCTGCGGGCCCGCGAGGTAATTGCAGCAAATGCGGCCTGAAAGGGGGACAAAAGCCCCGCAGCTGGGGCTTTGTTCGCGGGAGAGGGGCCCCGCAATGCCGGGGGGGCGTGGGGTGCGTGGGGCCGGGCACGCGTGTGAAAGGGGACAGCCGCGGAGAACGGGATGGGAGGAACAAAGGACAGGAGGGGACAGGGCAGGGACGGTCCCTCACCTCCGTAGTAGGTGTAGGGCGTGGAGCCGAGCATCTCGGACTCGTCGAGGCGGCCGCCGAGGGGCCGCATCCTGCGGGGGCTGCGGAAGAACGCGTGCCGGCGGGCGCCCAGCGCGCTCAGCTGCTTCATCCGCCGCTCCTTGGACCGACGGTTCTGGAACCACACCTGCGGCCGGGCTGGGGTCAGTGCCCAGCGCGGGTGGGCGAGCAGGGACCCGTCTGGCTCACCATCTTGCACCCACACGGCTTTTCTAACATCTATTTTTTTTTTTTTTAAATCAACACCGACCCCCTTTCCTGCTGCTGCTCAAAAAGTACATGGGGACACCGCTAATAACCAGGTTATTTAAAACTCTGCCCCTCCTTCCCGCAGCTGCACACCTTCAGCCTCTCTGCCCCTGCAGCTGGAAAAGGCAGGAGGGGGAAATTTTCCCCATGGATAAGGGAAAGAAGGGAGGAAACGTGGGAAGGAAAAAGGGGGTTTGGATTATGGCAGGAGCAGGCAGAAAGCGGGAGCAGGGGGATGAGCCCCGGCGGCAGCAGGCAGGGATTCAGAACAGCCCGCGGTGAGGATGGGAATAAAAGGGAAAGGGGAGATGTGGCCGCCTCTCCACGGGCATTGCTCCTCCGGAACCGCTCGCCTCAGCAGCCTGGTGGGGCGCCTGGATTATTGTCGGACTCCCCCGGGGATGGGGCAGCGCGGGGGGACGGGCACAGCGCGCTCCTGCGGGACTCGCGCTCCGCTCTGCCGGGAGCCGGGAATCGCAGCTCCGCCGCCGGCAAAGCCGGAGAGTCCTCCCCTATTAATGCCTCTATTAAAGCCCATTAATCCCTACATTTCCGCAGGGATTTTCTTCACGGGGGCAGCGCGGTGAGGAAGTGCCGGCTGCCTGCAGAGCGCGGTGGATGCAAGGCTGGAGCATCCATCTCCCGGCACGCCGGGGATCCTGTTCGGCCCCGCGTTTCGGGAATGAAACACCTCGTGTTTCATCCCTTCCCACGGCTGGGGGATCCCCGCTCACCCACGAGAGCGTGGGGGGGCTGCAGGGCGGGTTTGAGGTGGTGCTGGAAGGGACAAACGGGGTTGGTCCGTTCCCACTGTCACAAACGGGGTTGGCCCGTTCCCACTGTCACAAACGGGGCTGGCCCGTTCCCACTCCGGAACCGTCCGGGCTCCCCCCGGGACCCCCTGTGCCCCCCCCGGGACCCCCCCCTGTCGTTCTGTCTGTCCCACCTGGATCACTCTCATGTTGAGGCCGGTCTCCTGGGCCAGCTGCTCCCGGATGTGGCGGGTGGGTTTGGGGGTGGCGGCGAAGGCGGCTTTGAGGGTCTCCAGCTGCTTGGCTTTAATGGTGGTGCGGGGCCCCCTCCGCTTGGTGCCCGAGTTCTGCTCCTCGTTCTCGTTGTTGGTGGTCTCCTTGTCCGACGAGGTCGAGTTGTCCGTTTCCTTGGTGTCGTCCTGCATGGGGTCCTGGAGATCCGGGGACAAACTCCTGTCTGTACATGAGGACACTGTAAAGGAGACCCAGAGAGGAAAGGGGGGGGGTGGATGACTTCGGGGAGACATTGACCCCCCTCTCCTGTCCCCCTCTGCTTGCCCGGAGAGGGGTTGGGGGTGCTGGAGAGCACGAGGGGTGCAGACGGCCTCTGCCCCCCCAAAGCATCGCCCCCCAACACCACCGGGCACCGCTCCAGCCCTGTGGGGGGAGCTGGGCAGGGGGTGCCCCCCATGCCCGCGCTGCCCCCCGCGCTCCCCCTCTATCCCCGCGCCGGGAAAAACGTAGCCGGGCCCTGTGGGGGTTCGGGGAGCCCCCCGGTCTCTGTGTCCAGCCTGGCTCACCTCCCCGCCCCCAGGCCCCGTGTTCCCCCCGGGACCCTCAGCCAGCACCCCCCAAGGCCAAGCTCTACTCGCCTCGCTCACAGCAGCGGCCCCACTGACTGGCGTGGCAGGATCCGGCCCCGGGTGCTGGACGGAGAGAGAGCCCACGGAAGGGGGTGAGCAGGGGCGCCCGGCATGGCTGGGACAGCAGGAGGGGGCCTGGCCCTGCTCTCCTGACGCAGAGACAGCTTCCAAGGAAGTCAAATGGGAGCTTTGCCTCTGGGTGAAAGGAGGCGAAGCATCAGGCCCGCGGTGCGGGGGGAGCGGCCACGTTCTCAGGGGGGCTCTGGGGAGGGAGGGAGGGAGTGGGGGGCTCCCGGGGCAGCCCTCGGGGGGGGCATCGCGGCTCCCCCCGCCCCGCAGCCCCGCTGGATGGGCAGAGCCGCGGCTGGGGCGGGGAGCGCACCCCACGCGTGTCCGCGTCCCACGGGGGCGTCACCGAGGCTTCCACCCGCTCCGAGCCTTTCACCCCGCATCGCTCCCTCCCCGATGGGCTGCGGGGTGCAGCCCCTCACCCCACAACTGTAGAGAGCCCAATCCGAACGTCCTGCCCGGCCGGGGGGCGCCTCCACCGGGAGGTACGGGCAGCTCGGGGCTTGTGCCCGGCGCTCTCGGCGCTGCCCCTCCTGCCGGTACCGGGATTACCGCGGCCGGGATTACCGGGGGTCGGGCCGACCCCTCACCCCACACATCCAAACCTCCTGCCCGGCGGCGAGAACGGAGCGCTGGGCGGGCTGAGCCGCTCGTACCTGAGTTGAGGCTGCCTTCCTTCAAACTGGGAGAGTTCAAATAATCCTCTTTGCAAACAAATTTGTTCTCGTCGATGATATAGAGCTCCTCGCCCGTGGAGAGCTGCTTGTTGCACACCATGCAGGTGAAACAGTTCAGGTGGAACACTTTATTCCGGGCTTTCCGGACGAGGTCGCTGGGAGAGATCCCTTGGGAGCAGCCGGCGCATTTGGTACCAAACCTCCTGGGAAGGGGAGAGAAGCGAGAAGAGCTGGAGCCCCGGGCAGGACGGGCTGCGGCGGGGGCTGTGTGTGTGCTCTGCGCCGATCCCCCCTCCCCAAGCCCCCGCGGGAGCCCCGCTCCTCCAGCACCGGGGGGATCTCCTCCATTGTCCCCATGGAAGATTTGGGGGAACGGGCGAACCGCACCTGCGGGGCGAGGATGAGGAGAGCCTTCATCCCCGCCAGCCCTGGGGCCGGGCTGCGGGCAGAGCGCGGCTTTGGGGTGTCCCCAGGCGCGGGGGACACGCACGAACATCCTCGCACGGGTTTGGCCCCAGAGGGGACGCGCGGGAGGGGAGGGCAGGGCAGGGTTTCGTTTCAGCCGGTGCTTCCCGGGGCTCCGGCCTGAAAATCCCCGAAAATGGGGCTGATCACGGCCGGAGAGACGGGAAAAGGAGCGGCGGGTGCGGGGATCAGAACAACGGGCGGCGGAGGAGGGAGCTGCGCTCCCCAAAGCGTCCCATGGTCCCAAATCCCCCATCCGCTCCCCAAGCCGAGAGGGAGTTTTTTCAGGTCGGGAAGAGTGCTTTGTAAATCTCCGGTTTTCCTTTCCTTCCCACAGCGGGTCTGGGTTTAGGTGTGATTTTTTTTTTTTTTTTTCCAGGTGATTTTACAAAAATTAAAAAAAAAAATAAAAGAAAAAATTAATTCCAGGGAATCTGAATCGACTAGGAATCTCCCAAGGAAAAAAAAAAAAAAAAAAAAAAGGAAAAAAAAAAGAGACAAAACCAAACAACCAAAACCTGCCACAAACCCCACAAACCAAAACCCAAACCCCCACCAAAAAAATAATAATAATAAAAAGCAACAAGGACAAAACATAAAACCCACAGCAAAATAAAACAACAAAAAAAAAATTCCAACAAAGCCCCCCAAACCAACCCAACAAACAAAAAAATATAATGCTACGAGAAAAAAGAAAAAAACAAACAAGGAAAAAATAAAACCAACCTCCAAAACAAACAAAAACCCTCACAGAAACAAAAATTCCGCCCGCAGAACGGGGAGCAGGGGCTGTCCCCGGGGGCTGCCAGGCCCGGGGTGCCCACGCAGGGTCCCCTGTCCCCCTCGGGCCGCGGCCCCAGCGGTGCCCGTGTCGCTGCCGGCCGTGACGTTGATGTAGTGCCAGCATTAGGAGCCATAAGTCACGGCCCCCCCTTTGCCTCGCCGGCCCCGAATTCCCTCCCGGCCTTATCGCGCTCATTAGGGGCGTTTAAGGCGCGGGGTCCCAGGGAGGGGGGATTTGGGCACCGCTTCCAGCGGGGCCTGCGGTGCGGGGGGAGCTGGGGGTGCCAGGCCCGTGCCCGGTGTCACCCCAGTGCCAGGCCGGTGCCCGCTGTCACCGCAAGCCGCGGGACGGGCGGGGGCAGCGGCGGAGATGCGGGGAAAGGTGTGGGGAGATGGGGAGGGGGCGCAGCCTCGCCGCCCCCTCCTCGGGCTGCAGCAGCGGCCGCCGGGTGCCCCCGGGGCTCCCCGGACACACGGACAGGAGGGGACCCCCATGAGCTCCCCAAAACTCCTCTCCCTCCGCTGGGGTGGGGGTGAGGACTCACCTGAAAAAGTCATTTTTGCAGTAGAGTTTCCCTTCCCTGGAGAAGCATTTCTCGGTGAGGTTGCACTTGCACTCGCAGCACTGGACGCATTTGATGTGCCATGCCCTGTCCAAGACGTTCAGCAGGAAGCGGTCCAAAATGGGCCTCTCGCAGCCCGCACAATGCACCATCATAACCTCCGCCGGGGGATGGAGACGCTCGAAAGGAGAAGCCAGCCCCGCGCCGGCACACGGAGGCGGCAAAAAAGGAATAAAAACCAAAAAAAATCAAAAAAAAAAAAAAAAAAAAAAAAAAAATCCTCTCCCCCCCCCAAAAAAAAACCAAACAAACAAAAAAAAAAGCGGGGGAAAAGAATGGAAAAATAAAATAAAATAGAAAAAAAAGGCAGGAAAAAATTAAAATTAAATGAAATTAAATGAAAAGAAATAAAATAAATTAAAATAAAGGAGAATAAAAATAAAATAAAAATTAAAAAAAAAAAAACCAAAAGAAAATAAAACCCGAACGAAATAAACCAAAAACTAACAAAATACAGAAGAAGGAACAACAAAAAATTCAGGGGAGGGCAGCGGGGCTGCTGTCAAGTTCTTCCCCCTCTTCTCTCCGGAGCCTCGACGACGGCAGGGAAAAAACGATGCCCCCCCCAAGAATAATCCAAACCACCCCCGAGAAATAACAACAACAACAGCAGCAGCAGCAGCACCGAGCAGCCCCCGAAACGGGGCTCGGTGGGTGCGTGCGGAGCGGCCCGGGAGGCGGCGGAGCGGCGGCCGCGCTGCTGCTGGGCTCTGCGGCAGCGGGAGGGGTCCTGCATGAACCCCCCCGAGCAGCCGGCAGCCCCGGTGCCTCGCTGTGCTCCGCCGCCGCCGCGCCGCCACTCTCATGCTGTCCCCATCGCCAGCTTTGTCCCCCGCCTTAGTAATTCGCGCATCCTTATTCAGATTTGGTGACGCCGAGGGCAGCGTCACCCGGGATGCGGCCAATGGCGGGGCGGTAACCATGGTAACCTCTTAATTTATAGCATATCTAAATTGGCTCCAGCCTTGTGCTTGGCACAGAGGGAAAAAAACAACGCGCCTCTATTGTTGAGGGTGGCTTGTACCTGGGCCGCGAAGTGAGTACGCACCTGGCTGGGGGGCCGGGGGGGCAAGGCCGAAAATCCGCTGGCCCGCCGCTTTTTCCTTTAATTTTTATTTTCTTTTGCGTTCGTTTCTGTTCAAGGGATGCTCGGGGAGGAGTTGCGGGGTCCCGAGTTGCTCAGGGCGACAGCATCACCTGGTTTTTGGGGGGTTTATTTCGTTTCGCGCGAGGGGAAGGGAAGCTTTTGTCTGCAAGAGCAACAAGTGGGAGAAAGAAGAGGGGGGGATCGATTTGGGCGGGGGAGGGGATGGGGAGGGGTCCGGGGGCTCCCTCCCGCAGCGGAGCACATGAAAAGTTCCCCCGGAGGTATGCGGCCCCCCCGAGCTCCCCGGCTTTGTCCCCGGGCCCGGCGGGGGGAGCGGGGCCGGGCAGTCCCGGGGGGCGGCGGCCGCGCCCCCTCCCACACTGAGATTTCTCTTTAATTCCAGGTGCGGCGGAGCCGAGACCCCGCGGAGGGGACGGGGCAGCGCCGGGGCTCGGGGGGTTCGGGGGAAGATCCAGTTTGGGGCCGGGGCAGCGCTGCCTCCGTTCCCCACCGGTTTGGGGAGGAAAATCCATCCTGGGGCAGCTCTGGCTCCCTTCCCCGAGGGTTTCGGGAGGAAAATCCATCCTGGGGCAGCGCTGCCTCCCTTCCCCGAGGGTTTCGGGAGGAAAATCCATCCTGGGGCAGCGCTGCCTCCCTTCCCCGAGGGTTTCGGGAGGAAAATCCATCGTGGGGCAGCGCTGCCTCCCTTCCCCGAGGGTTTGGGGAGGAAAATCCATCCTGGGGCAGCGCTGCCCGAGGGTTTCGGGTTGGGGTCCAACCGTGCGGGAAGGAGGAGGAGGAGGAGGAAAGCGGCGGGGCAGGTGAAGGCCGAACATTCCTTCCCATTCCCCTTCATTTTCTATAATCACAATCCCTGTATTTTTATATTAAAAATATATACTTTATAAAAAAATATATTTTCCCCCTCTCCGGCCCGAAATAACCCGTGGCTGTGGAGCCTCCTGGTGCTGGGAAATTCTCCGGGTAGTGGCAAAAAAACCCTAAAAAACCCAAACAACAAAAAGAAAACCCAGAAAAGCCCCATGTCAAAATCTCAACCAATCCTCCATCGGCGGGAAGCGGAGCAGGTTTTGTGTGTAGGGATGTTTGTGGAAAGAGGGAGAATCGAAATGAGAAAATACACACAGAGAAGAGATTCGGGGAGGAAAAGTAAAAGAGAAGGAAAAGGGAAATAAAAAGAGAAAAAGCGCAGGAGGAAAAGGAGAAAATGTATGCAGGACAAAAAGGGATAGAGAAAGGGAAAGGAAAAAGGGAAAGGAAAAAGGAGAGAGAGAATGAGGAAAAATAAATTAACGGAAACGAAAAAGGAAGGAACTAAGAAGAGGCAGAGGAAAACCACAGAAAAACGAAGAAAAAAAAGAGAAAAGCGAAGAAGCAAAGAAAGAATAAATAAATGAACGAAAAAAAATACACAGAAATAAAGAAGGCAAGGAAGAAGATGGGGGGAAAATGAAGGAAAAAGAAGGGAAAAGGAAAAATAAATGGAGGAAATAAAAATACAGAAAGAACGGCTAGAATAGAAAAGAATGGAAACCAAAAGGGAAGGGCGAAGGAAAAGCGCCAGAGAGAGGGAGCAAGGAAGAGGAGGAGGAAGAAAAGAAAACAAAGAAAGAAGGAGAAAAAGCCACGGAAGAGAGAAGAAAGGAAATGAAAACTGCAACGAGTTTAAAAGAGGAGAAACGGGCAAGAAATCGAAGGCACGGGAAGGAGGAGGAGGAGGAGGGACCGGACCCGGGGCCGATCGCGGCCGCGCTCTGCCCAAGTTTGCGGCATTCCCAGGGCGCTCCTGGGGAATTTGGGATGTGCGGGATGTGTGGGATGCGCGGGGATGTGCGGGGATGTAGAGGGATGTTCGGGGTGTTGGGGGATGTGCGGGCACGAGCAGGATTTGTGGGATGTGCAGGATGTACGGGGATGTGCAGGGCCCGCTCCCAGCGCATCCTCCAGGATTTCGGGGCAGGATCCAGCACAGGAACGGGGTCAGGGCATCGGGAGCACCGGGCAGGCCCCGCTCGGGCACGGCTGGGATGTCGAGGGGCTGGAGAGCCGCGGGCCCACGCGTGTCCCGGGCAGGGCTGCCCAGAGCCGACACCGAGAGCGGAGCGCGGCTGTACCCCATGGATAACCCATGGATACCCCATGGATAACCCATGGGTACCCCATGGATAACCCATGGATAATCCGGGCTGTATGGACACCCCGTGCTGGCTGCGGGAGCGGCACCCGCGCTCTGTTTGTGCCCACGCACCCCCGTGGGTCCCCTCCCCGCCACCCTCTGTCCCCCCCACCCCCACCCGGGGACCCCCACCCCGTCCCCTGCTCCCCGCGGCCGCCTCCGGTTCCTCTTTCGTTTGAAAGCCGAGGAATAAATAAATCCAAGGGGAAAAGCCACCCCGAGCCCCAAGAATCTCCCCCCAGCCACATTCCCCCACGGTAACAGATGGTAATTCAGGGCCCATAAGACCGCCTATATGTAACTAATAAACCTTTTGTGTTTTAACAGGGTAATGCGTGGAGAAGCAGCGTCTCTTATACAAGATGTTGATGGAATTTACTATATTATTAAAGGGGAAAAAAAAATCCCCTTTCAAGAATAAAGTGTATCAACTTACAACACAACAGACGGCAGAGGGATAAGTGAAACAGACAAAAGACAAACAAGATAATAATCTGTTTCCAATCAGTTAAGCCCTGTAGAATTTGTAATACGCGGTTTGCATATTCCCCCTGTGTTTTGTAATTAATTATCTATCTGTTCGGATGCTCCGCCGCCGACTCCGTAGATATTCCCAACTATTTTTGGGGTTGTAGGCGGTGATCACGGCGGGGTCGAGGATGCCGAGGATGCCGAGCCCGGGCGCGCTGAGGGAGGCGGCGGCTCCGCTGCTCCCCCGCGCTCCCCTCCTTTCCCCTGGTAAGAGCGGGGACGGGGCAGGTTTTAACATTAAACAAACCCAGCAAGCATCTCCTCGCCGGGCCATAGGCGTTTCTGAGTGACTGCGTTACAAATTGTAAATTTAAATAGCTCACAGGATTCATTACCTCCCGCGTCTGATTTCACCCAGCCGTGAAAAATTGTCCTGGTGTACCACTGAGAAAGGGTTTGCTGCAAAGAGCCACAGTCTAATCACCAGCTTTCTCTCGCCAACAAAAGTGTAATTATTTTGTTTTGGGTGTAAATATAACCCACGGTACAAAAAAAAAAAAAAAAAAAGAAAAGAAAAGAAAAAAGAAAAAAAAAGATAAACCTCCAGCAACGTCTGAATGCATTACAGGGCTGTTTAAAAAGATCCGTCCTAAATTAATACCAAGGTTAAAAGGGGAAGGCAGCTGGGACATGGAAATTTCCGTGTTATTGGGGCGGGGGGGGACACGAGGTGAGTGTGAGTGTGAGTGTGAGTGTGAGCGTGAGTGTGAGTGTGAGTGTGAGCGCGGGCGTGCACAGCGAGTGAACAATGCGGCCCCCCCGGCCCGCACAAAGCCCCCGCAGCCCACCCGCAGCTCCTTCTCCTCCTCCTCCTCCTCCCCACACCAAAAAGGGGCCCGGGAAGGTGCCCGGGGATGCCCCAGCTCCTCGCTGCCCTCGGTGCTGCTGGAACCGCCGGGGGGTGTGAAAAAGAAAACAAACAAACCAAGCCCTGCAGCCGCACCGCGGATAAATAAAATCCAACAACCGGGGGATTTTAAATTCGGGGTTTTACCCTTTTTACTTCGTTTTAACGAATTTTTGTTTCCTTCCCTCCGAGCTCCGGCGCGGGGTTTCGGTGGGAGAAAAGGCACAAAACGAGCGGCGGGGAGAAGCGCCGGGAGAGGCGGAGCGGGACCGGGTTCGTTCGAGGCCCTTTAACGGGAAAAAAGCAAAACAAAACCACACCATCAGTAAAAATAATAATAATAAAAAGGAAAATAAATAAATTCCAAACCAAAGTGAAGACACAGAAATCTCGAGGAGGGGCAGAGAGGCGGCTGGCGGAGCTCGGAGAGCCGTCGGTGCGGGCTCGGTGCGCAGCGCGGTCCCGGAGCGCCCCGAGAGCCGCGGGACCCCGGCCGGGGCTGCCGCTCCTGGCTCTGGGGGCAGCCAGCGCCGAGCCAGGTGTTGCTTTCCCTTCTCCCCTCAACCTTTCCACATCCCCCATCCTTCTCCACAGCCATTTTAACCAGACTATTTTTTATTTCCTCCGCGCGTTGCGATAATCGGCGAAGCTTTAATCGCACCCCCAGCCCTCCCTGGCTGCAGCACGATGCCGGGACCCCCATTCCCACCGCCCCGACGCTTCCCCGCGGCTGAGCCGGCCCTGCTGGGGTCCCACGGGTGGGCACAGCCCGGCCGGGAGCATCCTGTGCTGCCAGAAACGAGCCGGGCGAACCCGCACCTTCGCAAACTTAGTGACTGGCGGGGGATGCGGCAAAGAACTCGCTCCAAATTTCCCCCGGTGATCCCCGGCCCGCTCCAACCTGCCGTCGATGCGACCGCCCCCCCGGAGGGGCTGCTCGAGCCGTTCCCAGCCGCTCCCCCCGCCGCCTCCCCGCTAATGAGCGTGTGTGTTGACACGGCGAGGCGATGCCCCCGTTTGCTTTTGTTTGGGAGGTGTGAAAGAGGGAATCTGCATGAGAAAAGCCGGCGGCAACCGCGGAGCTCCGCGCGGCAGCGGCGGGACGGAGCGAGCCCGGTGCGTGTGGGGAGCCCGCCCTGGCAGCGGGGGGGGCCGGGGGGCACAGGGGGCAGGGAGGGGAAGGGAGCTCGCCCCGGGGCTGAGCAGGGCACTGGGGGGGTCTCAGCCAGCACACGGGACCCCCGAAGCTGTCGGGGAGTGCGGTGACCTCCTGAGGATGCGCCCCTCGGGGTTCTCCTCCCTCCCCTGGGGTTGTTTGGGCAAGGGGAGGGGGAGAGCGGGCGGGATGGGGGAGGGGGACACGAGGGCACACAGAGGGACACACCGGAGAAAGACGGGGGGACACATCAAGGGACACGCTGGGGACACGCTGGGGACACAGGGGGACACACACGGGGGGACACACGGGTCCTCCCTTGCTGGCACCCTTCGCTCTGCAGCTCACGGAGGGGGAGCAGCTCCCCGGGAGGGGCTCGGGGCGGTGTGCAGGGGGAAAGCGCCGCAGGGACGCCGCTCCCTGCCCTGCCCGTCCCGAGCGGCAGAGGAGCCCCCGGCAGGACGGCGGTGACAGCGGTGACAGCGGCAGGGCTGAGCCCCGGCATGGAGAGCCCCGCTGGGATCGCGGTGCCGCCGAGCCCTCCCCGGGCCTGCCCCGGCCCCGCCGGGTCCCCCTCGGTGTCCCCGGTGTCCCTCCGGTCCCGCCGGAGCCGCGGCGCTCTCCAGGGTGCTGAACAGCACGGTTCCTCCGGCCCCCGCCTCGTCCCTGCCCCATTCTCCATCGCCTTCGTGCTCTCCACCTCGATCTTCCCCTCTTTTATTTTCTTTTTTTTTTCTCCCCTTGGTTGATTTTCCTTTTTTTCCTTTTTGTTTTCTCCCCTTTTTCTTTATTTTTCCTGGTTTTCTGTATTTCTGTCTTTTTCTGTGTTTCCCCCCATTTTTCTCTTTTATTTCTTTTTGTTGTTGTTATCGTTATTTTTCTTTTCCCACCTATTTCTCTTACATTTTTCCCGTATTTTTCTAATTTTATTTTTTTTGTTTCCTTTTGTTTCCCCCTCGTTTTCCCTCATTTTCTTTTTTTTTTATTTTTCCCCTTTCCTTTTCCCTCCCTCAATTCTTTCTCTTCTCCTCTCTCGATTCTTCCTCCCTTTCTCTCTCCTCCTTTCTCTCTCCCCACACCCTCTGCTGCTCTATTTTTCGTTTCCCCCTCTCGTTTCACAAACATTCCCTTCCGATCTCTCTGCCACTCTCTGTTTTTCTCTCAATTCCCGTTTCCCTTCTCTCGGAGAAAGACTGGAAAATTGGGGAACACCTCCACAGAATTATCAGACACCCCCGCAATGCCCCCAGTCCTTCATCCTGAGGGGAAGGGGCTGCGCTGCCCAGGACTCCAAGATCCGTTGGGACAGGAGGGAACTCAGTGTGTTTTTTTTTTTTTTTTTATTTTTCACTTTAAAAACGATTAAAGCGACCCCAAAAAGCCGGGTGCCAGCGCAGGGGGGGAGCTCACGGCAATAACGCAGCCCCGGGTGTCACGGAGAGGCGATGCTCGGGTATTTGTGTGAACGCTCCTGTGCTCACACGCTTGCACACCCAAAGCACAGCGAGCAGGGGCCGCCTGCGGGGTGTCCCCCCCAGGGATGGGGCTGGGGGTGTCCCCCTGTCCGCCCGCAGAGCTCTTTGTCCTCCTCATCCCCTCCCGCATCTCCCTTCCCTTCCCTGCCCGGCACATCCCCGCATTCCTCCACGCGTGTGCGCGGCCCCTGCTCACACCCACGCCCCAAATCCTCGCTCCCCACGCCGCTGTTACACACCCAAGCGAGCCTTGCACACGCACGTCCCCCCCAGCACCCACGGCTGCCTTCTGTGACGGCCCCAGCTCCGGGGAGCCGAACCATCCCTGCGCCCCATGGTTTACATCGGGGATGAGATTTGCGTCTCTCCGAGCAGGTCAGGGGACAGAGCCCTTTCTGGGGGTGTCCTGGCCCCGGGGATGGGGCTCAGAGCTCGGCCTGGATCGCTCCAGCAGCGGTTTCACGGCGCGGGTGGTGCCTGTGCTGGGCAGGGATGGGATAATTCCTCCGTGGCCTCAGGGAACGGGAAAGCTGCCCCGGACCTCTCTAACCTCATCAGCTGCCTAATGTGCGGCTGTGCTGGGGTGCTCGGGCTGTCACTGCCACCCGGGCACAGGCCACGGGCTGTCACTGTCGCCTGGGCACAGGGCCACGCTGCTTTCCCCTCCTGCGTTCCCCTCTCCTCCAGCCCCGCTCCCTTCTCCTCGCTGGAAATGCACCCCTGCCCCCTTAATCGCAATCAGAACCACGAAAATGGCTTCACCCGCTCTGACTGAGGGGTATCCCCACGATATCTGGGTACCCCGATGATATCTGGGTATCTTGGGCTTCCCAGGGTGTCTGGAAGACAGCAAATCCAGAAGCAGGGTACTCTGTGAGGCTGTGCAGGGTTTAAAGGGGATCCGAGTCCCTGTGACTTTGGAAGCTGTTGTTTTCTTCCTTTTTTTTTTTTTTTTTTCTTTTAATATTTCTGATAGGTTTTAATTTTTAAAATTTTTTTTTTAAATAGCAAGAGGAAAAAAATAAAACCATCAGGAGAAGAACACAGGTTAGGCTTTTCCATTGGAAGTAACTCCTCACAAAGGGATGGCCAAGGATCAGCCCAAGGCACAGCCTTAACCCTTGCAGTGCCTGGGTGATGACAAAATCCCCTTGTCCCAAGCACTGGGAAGGGCTGGGCAATTGGAATAATGAGCATTAAACAGTTGAGGACTTGCTGGGTGCAGTGCTGCTCTCCTGAATTCCCATAAAGACACGGGCAGCTTCCCATGAGGGCGCATATCAGCACAACAGGGGAGTTTGGCAGGGATTTTAGGCCAGGCTGATGCTAATTATGAGCAGATGAGGTGTCTGTGTGTATATATGTGGATGTGAAGATGTTCCACACATGCTCTAAACCCTCACAAAGCTCCAAAAGCTTCCCCTGGCACCCCAGAGTGCTCCTCTCCCCTCATGGTTTGTGGGTGTGGGGCTGGAGGGGGGATCCTGCTCCTCCTGTGCCCCCAGGACCCCAAAACACAACCAAAGAGGCAATTTCCCTTTGCCTTGAAATCTGAGGGGGGTCACACCCGGCAGAGGCAGGCTCAGGTCTTTGGCTCACAAATTCTTTGTGCAACTGGTGCAGACCTCAGCAGGACCGAGCTGGGGCAGCCCCAGCCCTGGCTCTGGGTTTCTCTGTGTTGGTGCATGAGAGGAGATCCCCGGGGAGGGGCTCTCCTCTGAGCTCCTGGGGCACAGCTCCTCTCTTTGTTCCCCCTCACATCCCCATCCCAACCCTCTGCAAACCTCAGGCACCAATCCTGCTACAATCCCTTTATAATTCTCTCTTTTTTTTTTTTTTTTTTTCCCTATAGAAACACGAGGGACAACCACAATAATTTCCAAGAAGGAAAAGCTTCCCTCTGGAGAAGCCAAGAGGGACCTGCAGCAGAGTCCTGGTACGGTGTGGCAGTGACACTGATTCCATCTGACACCTGGGTGTCTCCAAAGCCATCACACTGTGTGCTGCAAATGTATATTATTAACATTAGTATGCATTGGCACAATATGGATCCATTATTCCAAATGCTTATGAGAACTAGGTGCTGCCTAGGAGCAGCTGCTGCTTTTTAAGCCTCAGAGCATCAATAGATTCATAGATTTTAGGGCCAGAAGGGACCCCAGCGAGCCTGGAGCCTGACCTCACAAAGAGTGGGAGCTGGGGGTGATTTTTGCATCCTGCCCCACAACTTGTGGGCTGCCAGCTGAGGGCTGATATCTCCCTCTGTAAATTTGTTCCCTTGTTTTATCAGCGCTCTCCTCGTTAATCCTAAAAGGGCAGATTTTCATTTCAAAGCTCAGCTTGTGTAGGTCCAGCTTTCCACCTCCTTGGATTGCCTCCTCTGTGTAAGAAAACCCATTTTCCCTCTTTTGTTGGAGTAGCAGCGATGTTGGAGAAAAGAAAAACAAAATCAATGTCCTGGAATGTCATCTGGAAAAAGGATTGTTGCTTCTTAAGGGTGGAAATGGTACCTGGCAAGTGCTCAAATCTTGGGTGATTCCCTAACTGTAAGCACTTCAGCTTTAGTCTTTGTTTAAAAAAAAATAAATCTGCATTTTGTAGAGAGGGGTGATGCTGGAGGACTTTGGGTTTATAGTGCTTCCAGAAAAGGAGAGAAAAGAGAGAATGAAACTCCACTAAATCAACGAAATAAAAGGAGCTGAAAGTCCTATATTATGGTCACAACAATTCTTCACACAAACACCTCCTGGGTGACAGGGTGACAGCTGAAGATGGGTAATTATCATTCAAACCACCTCCGATCCCCAAATCCCTGGCCAAACCTCGCTGGAGAGCGAGCCAGGATCAGATGCTGAGTTTGCCTTCCTGCAGGGGTTTGTCCCTTTTGTTTTCCCCTCTGCCCCTCGTTTTGGGGACAGCTCTGCCCCCATTGTCTCCCATCAGATTGGTGGCTTCAAGTGGGGTGCCAGCCCCAAAACACAGCAGCTCCCCTGCTTTTCTGGAAACCAGCACATGTGAGCCTCCCTCCAACCTCACACTCAAATTTTAAAGCAGAAACCGGCTGAAAGCAGGTTTATAATATTTATATTTTCCAGGAACATCACCCTCTGCCTACTGCCGTACACGTGGGAAAGAAATGATGGGTTGGGTTGGGAGGCATTATCCAAGGGAAAAACAGGAATAATTTGGTGATCTTCAGTTTGTGCCTCAAGAGAAGGGAGTCACTGAGAGCCATGGGAGAGGAGACAACCCCAGCACTGGGGTACCAGAAATCCAGAGAGAGGAGGGATACAGGGATGGGACAACTTCCCTGGGGTGGTTCAGGACTGGGGGAGGCCTCAGGGGCTGGGATGGGCTGAGCAGGGCCTGGTGGCCACAGGGGATCTGTCCTGGGCTAATTCCCAGCTCCCTCCCCATGCAGGGCTGCTGCAGGATGGAAAGCTGCACTTTCTTCACTTGTCTTCACTGACCTCAGGAGGTTTTTGCCTCCTTTCTGAGGTTATGTGATGCCCCTGGCAGAATTCCTAAACAGACACTGGGGAACCAAATGGGACCAAACCCCATTTAATGCCCTCAGGTTCAGGTGGCAGAAGCAAGATTTGAAACAAGCTGTGCCTCTTGCAAGCAGCTATCTCGAGAACTCCTGCTGCAGGATTGAGAGGAAACTGGGCAAGCTCTCAGGAGAGGAATTCCTGGAGGATGTAAGGGATGCTGAGCCCCAGGAGCACCCGAGGAGCTGTGATTTGGTCTCCTGGGAGCAGCAGGCTGAGGGATGTCCTCTCCTCGCTTGGGATGGGCCATTGCTCTGTCCTGGGGAGTGGGTCTGCTCCCCAGCTCGGTGTTTTCTCCGGATCTGACAAAGGGAGGATCAGCTGTGCTCCAGGGAAGGAAGGAAGGATGTCCCAGCACAACTCCTCCTACCCCACCTGGCATGAGCAGCTTCCTCCTCTGCTGCTCAGCTGAGTCCTGGTTTGCCTTTTCTCTTCCACTGCTGGGTTCATGCGGGAGCACACACATCCCTCACCTCTCCCAGGCTCTGACAATGAGCAGAGGAAATGGAAAAAGATTATTTAGTATATATTTTTTTTCCTCTGACGAGACGATTCGTGTAGGAAACACTTTCAAAGAAGAGGGATGAATCACACAACCACAGAAATTAGAGATGGAAAAGACCTTTCGGGTCAGCCAGTCCATTTTCCTGTGAATGCAGAGAAGCTTCTGAGTACAGTCAGATTTTTTTCAAGGACTTTGTCCAGTCGAAACCAAATTTAGCAAGAAAGCTTCGACTTAAATCCATTTTAAAGCAGCTGTAGCTGGAAGAGGGATGGGCTTCAGCTGAGTGTCATTTGAATGCTCTGAAACTTCCAGGGGAGGTGTGAGGCTCTTTCCTGAGGAGGAGATGCAGAACTGGGTGCCTGGAGCAGCCAGCAGATCTCTGGTAGCTCAGCTGGCTGGAAACCAGCCCCTTGCCACCCCCAAAGATCTGGGGGTTGCATGGGTGTCCTTTATTGCAAAACACAAGCACTTATATACTAATTTAAGGAGACGAGTAATGTGTACTACAATAATTAGGTTAAAATCACATGCACAAACTTATACATGTAACAACATCTCTTACTTACAAAGTTTAATGATATTTTCTTTTTCCAATAAACCCATTTGATTGGATCTTCTTACATTTTTAGTGATATTTAAATTATATAAATATAACTATATTTGATATATTTATATTACATAAATATTAAATAATACATAATATATAATATACAATATATAATATATAATATATATTATATATTATCTATTATATATAGTTTTATATATCTATATTTATATTTTTATATATTAAATAATTATAACATAATTATATTTTCTTACAAGTTTAATGATATTTTCTTTTTCCAATAAACCCATTTGATTGACTCCTCTCACAACCTAAGTCTAATTCTCAAAACTCCATTTTCAAAGCTCCATCCTGTTATCAAACCTCATACGTTAACTGAGCCCAAAATCCATCATTGGATGGATTTGTGTCCCCCAGCATTCCAACACATGGGGAGATGCCGGCGGCCTGAGAGCGAGGGAGGGGCTGTGGGAGTGTGGCTGCAGGGTGATGGGGATGGGCACAGACGGGTGGGAAGCCCAGGGCCCGAGCTGGGTGGCCACAGGGTCACCACAGAGCCACAGGATGGGTCAGGCTGGAAGGGACCACAGCCAGGATCATCTGTGCTCCAGCAGGGTCACCCCAGAGCACAGGGCGCAGGATTGTGCCCAGATGGTTCTGGAATATCCCCAGAAAGGGATTGTGCCCAGGTGGTTCTGGAATATCCCCAGAATGGGACACTCCACAGCCTCCCTGGGCAGCCTGTTCCAGTGCTTGGTCACAAGAAAGAAGCTCTTCCATGTTCAGGTGGAATTTCCTGGGCATCACTCCCTGCCTGTTCCTCTCGTCCTCTTGCTTGGCGCTCCCAAGAGGAGCCTGGTCCGTGCTCAGCCCCTCCCTGCCAATATTCATTTACCTGCTCCTCCTTTCCCGGGTCGGGGCTCCTTGCATCTCCTCGGGCTGCCACAATCCATGCCATGAATGGCAAAGCAGCCATTCCCACCCCAGGCTCTGAATTCGGTCTCCCAGGCCACCTTCTGAGCCGCGGAAAACCTCCCTGGAGGTCAAACTACAATTAACTAACAATGCAGCCCGAATTAAAAGGGAGCAGATCCGCTCAGACATTTCATCTGCACCGGAGCTGCTCCACACACAGCCCCAGGCTGGGCACTCCCAGCCTCGGTGGCAGCCGTGTGGGGACATCTGAGCCCATCCCGGGGACACAGGAGGCTCCCAGGGCAGGAGGAGGGTGCCAGGGAGGTGGGCAAGGGCAGGTGAAGTCATGATGATGATGGTGATGATGTTCAAAGGGAGCTCCCCAGCGCCGGGGTTTGCTCTGCAAATCCTTATATTTACCTTTTTTGGGGGTGGTTTCCAAAAGCCGCCTTGCCTCTGAGCATGGCATGAAGGCAGAAGGGCCTCGCTGATTAACCCAGGAGGGAGAGCGTCCCTCTCGCCACTCTGACCCTGCTCGGCGAGGGAAGGGGCAGCAGTGCCAGAGCTCCCCTCTAAACGCTGCCTTAATCCGCCTCCCCAAAATCCCCGACCCCTGATCCGCGCACAGACAGCCATTTTAAAGAGACAGTGTCACCGTGTGCCACCTCCTTCTCATAAGTGGTCACCTGCCAGCTCCGACTGAAGGCGTAATTACCATCCTCGAGGCCTGATCCATCTTATTCCCCTTGAAGTCGATGAGGAAAACCTCCCCGACTCTGCTGGAAGCGGTGTTAAGATTCCTTTCCCCCCTCCCCATCTCTTTTCCCAGGATTTATCTCCTCGTGGGGCTGGAGGATCTCCCCAGCACCGAGGCTGGAGCGGCCGGGGATGGATGGATGATGGATGGATGGATGGATGGATGGATGGATGGATGGATGGATGGATGGATGGATGGATGGATGGAAGGAGCTGCAGGGAGGCAGAGCCGCCGGGAGGGAGCGGCTGAGAGGGGGAGAGAAAGAAGAGCAAACACAGGTCCATTAATCCGCAGTTAGTCTGCCTTTTTTGTTAGGAAGATGAACTTGATGAGTTAATTAAGCCACAGCCTGTAAAACCAGTTTATTTGCATAGCAAACTCCTGGGCCAGTGTGCTGTGAGCGGGCATAGACGTGCAGACAATTCCGGGGAAATTACAGCCTCATTAATATGCTAATCTGGTTGCAGGCCTGGAACGAGTTTTGGGTTTGCGGTGCTTTGGGGGGGGGTCGGGGGGAGGGGTTGCTTAGCAACCCTTTCCTCCAGGTAACCCTTCTCTTCCTTGCCCTTGATATTCCCCAAGGACCGCCGGGGAGGGGGCTCGGGCCGCGCTGCAGCGAGCGCAGCGACAGGGGAGCGGGGGGCTGGGGGATGGCTGCCCTGGCACAGCATCCGCGCCCCGAAAACGGGGGCAGCTCCCCCTCCATCCATCCCTCCATCCTTCCATCCCTCCATCCTTGCCTCCCTCCCTCCCTCCCGGCCGGGATGCGCGGCGCTGGGGGAGGATGCGCGGCCGCGGCTGCGAGCGCGCAAATGGGAGCGGGCACAGTCCAGGGTGGGCAGCGCCTCTCCACCTCCCCAGGGGCTGCCCAGGGGCTGCTCCCCACCCAGGGAAGCGGAGATGGGCAGCGGTCACCCCAATACCCGCCCGGCTCCGCTCGCTGTCCAGCAGCGCTCCCCAGCCTGTCCCTGCCGTGTCCCCGGCCAGCCCCGCTGGCCTGGCTGTCCCCCCCACCCCGAGCAGCACCGACACAGAGATCTCTGCCTGTCCCAGCTCCCTGCGGCCCTGCTGGGGATGGGAGGATCAGGGATCTCAGGGGGGATGAAGCATCTCCGACCCCGGCAGCCTCCGCACCGCCTGCCGGGGCAGGACAGGGATCCTTCCCTTCCCTTCCCTTCCCTTCCCTTCCCTTCCCTTCCCTTCCCTTCCCTTCCCTTCCCTTCCCTTCCCTTCCCTTCCCTTCCCTTCCCTTCCCTTCCCTTCCCTTCCCTTCCCTTCCCTTCCCTTCCCTTCCCTTCCCTTCCCTTCCCTTCCCTTCCCTTCCCTTCCCTTCCCTTCCCTTCCCTTCCCTTCCCTTCCCTTCCCTTCCCTTCCCTTCCCTTCCCTTCCCTTCCCTTCCCTTCCCTTCCCTTCCCTTCCCTTCCGCAGGAATATTGGGGCTTTCCCAGCCCCATGGCCCCTCAGGCAGTGTCTGGACCCTGAGGATCAGGAGGACAAAGCTGCAGGAGGAGATGGGGTCTGGGAAAGCCCCACATCCTCCATCCCAAGGGATCACATTGGGTTCATCCTCAGCCCTTTTCCCCCAGCAAGTGCTCCTACCTGCAAGGTCTCTGCTGACAGATAAGCAATGGGGAGTCTCATGTCCCAGTGTTTGCTCTCCAAGCATGGGTTTCCAACCCTTCCCTGGGTCACTAGACCTATCCTTCCTCTCCTGACCTTGTTTGGGATTAGAATTTCCTCCTCCATTCTGGGCTGCTTTCCTGGGAGCTCACCCACGGCTCTGGGATGAGCTGGGGCACTCCTGTGGCACCTGGCTGTGTGACTTTCTTCCACAGCCCTGTTCCCCATGTTTTTGTCATCCAGAGGGGCTGTGCAGCTCCAGCAGAGCTTCTCACCCTGCTGCTCTCCTCAGGGTGTTTGGTGTCACCTCACAGACACCAAAACCTTGTGATTTAAACACAGTACATGCAAAACAAGGCCAGGCCAGGTCCCTGGGGCTGGTGGTGACATGGGGCAGGTCCATGCAGTGCTCTGCCCTCAGGACATTCCCTCAGCCGGAGTCCAGAACTCTGGAGGTGCAGCTCAGCTCCCTTGCTCTGCCACCAAGCCTCAGGCCAGGTGAATCCACACCTGGCTGCAGGAGGAATTAAACCTAATTAAAGCCTGAAAAGCTTTGAGAGCCCTTTGCTGACCAATCTGGCTCCTGTTCAGTGGGAACAGAGTGCTGGGATGGAGGAGCTTTCCCTCTCTGCACAGGTTTGCCCTGTGATGCTTGGAAATACTCACCTCTACTCATTGCCCAGCCCAAACATTTGAAGTGTGAACAAATGTGCTGGGCAGCGAGTTTTAATGTCAAACACTTCCCTGCCAAGAAGCAACTCTGACTTCTCAGGAGGAGGCAAATTCCCTGGCTCTCTGCTGGAGACACTGCCATGTGGAAAGGAACTGCTGCCTTCCTACCTGGGGAGTCCCAGTCTCCAGGGTTATCCATCCGTTAACCTTCATGAGCTCAAATATTTATTATTCATATTACCCTGAAATGTGCTAAAAAGATGAAAAAAGGAATTAATGTGCCAGATCTTGCATCCACCTTTTAGCTTATTACAGTGCTAAAGCAGTATTAACATTTACAGTGTGTGAGCTCTGCTTTGCTTGTGCCTGAGGCCAAGGGGTTTAAGCCAGTGCTGGAGTTAATAGCAAGCTCTGCTTAGAAAAAGCCCATTATGTCATAAAGTTGGAATTTGACTTGGGCAGTGGCCACTGGCTTTTTCCATTTGGGATGCAGTGCCACCCCTCCATCCCTTTCTGCTTCGCTCTCTCTCTCACAAACAAAACCAGAATGGGGAAATGGTGGGAAAACGGTGTTTTCTTTTCAGTGCTGCTGAGAATTGCTTCAAACCCTGGCCAAGGAGATTCTTGGGTTGGTGCTGGAGGTGCCATGCAGTCAGAGGTGTTCTTGGGCCTCATTCCTCCTGCTGGGTTCTTTGACACCTCCTCTTTTACACCCTGAACATATTCATACATCCAACATCCCTGTGTTCTGCTGGATGGTGCCAAGTGAGCATCTTCTGCCTCCCCTTAGGGAGATCTCTATAATTTTGTGAGGAGGAGCTCTGCTCTTCTTGGGCTCTTCCTCAAACCTGACAGCCCCACCATGAGGCAGGGTCTGCCCAGGTGCCTGCTGCAGGTGACCAGAGCTGTCCCTAAACCTGCTCTCCCCTGTCCCCAAACCTGCTCTCCCCCGTCCCCGCAGCCCTGGTGCCCTGCAGAGCCCTTGTGGCTCTTGTGGCAGTTCCCTGGCCAGCCCTATGGCCGCCAGCACTCTCTGAGGACAAGGCTTCAACCCAGCCAAGAGCACTCACATTTCATGGAGAGGTTGGAATGGGGCTTGCTGTGTCCTGCTGGGCACTGGGAGAGTGCTCCATGGAGCCAGGGAGTGCCCTGAACCTGAGTTTAGATGTGAGTTTAGTACAATTCAGTTTGCTTTTGCTGCCCTTGAGGCTCAGCTGATTTTCCTCAGAGCATAGGGTGTGTTAAGATTTTTGCTGTTTTTATAACTCAGTTCTCCTCCTGTGCTCCTGCTCTTCCAGTGATCCCATCAGGGAAGAGTTTTTTTGGAGGAATCACCCTTCAGGAAATCAATATTCCTTACAGCTCTCCTTGTCCTTGGTGTGTGGGACCAGCAGTCCCAGCAGGACAAGTGACAAACCCCAGCCCTGGAGAGCTGCTTTTCTGGAGGCTTTGCCACCAGGATTTTAGCAGGTGGCTGTTTTGGATGCAGCAGAGGTGTGGGAAGGCTCAGAGAGCTTGGTGGCACTGGGACAGTGACTCCTGTCAGCACTCCAGGGCTCACACTCACTGAGCACCCCTTCACCTCCACCTAACTGGGACTTGTGTTCTGCAGATCCCCCTCTGTCACAGACATCTTTTATGGAAAATCCTTTCCTTGGGATTTTTCTTCCTGAGAAGCTGAGAGGCCTCAGGAACAAAATGCAAACAATGGTTATCTGCTGCTGTGGAATGCAACAGGTGCATCTGTGACTGGTCCATGTTGGATGTTTGTAATTAATGGCCAATCACAGTCAGCTGGCTCAGACAGAGAGTCCGAGACACAAACCTTTGTTATCATTCCTTCCTATTCTATTCTTAGCCAGCCTTGTGATGAAATCCTTTCTTCTATTCTTTTAGTATAGTTTTAATGTAATATATATCATAAAATAATAAATCAAGCCTTCTGAAACATGGAGTCAGATCCTCATCTCTTCCCTCATCCTCAGACCCCTGTGAACACGGTCACACCCCTCTGGTGATGGACTCTGGAGCTCTTTCTCCATCAGGAGACCTCTGCGACCATGGGACAGCAGAGTTCCATCCCTCAAACCCCCATGCAGGGCCAGCCCTACCCTGAGCACCCAGGGATTGCACAGAGGCTCTGGGCAGGGATGTTCCCCCAGCAAATGGAGCTCCTGGGCTCCTTCCCCTGCCTGCTCTCCAGCAGAGCCACCCAGACCAGGAACACAGAGCTGAGACCTGCTTGGAATTCAGAGGGCACCACCAGCCCATGTCATTGGCAGGGAATAAATAAATAAACAGCTCTTGGAGCACGTCAGGAGTGATGTGCTGCTGGGCTCAGCCAAGGTCACACCCGTAAACATGGGCTGGGGAGGCACGGAGCAGATCCAGGCTGGATCCAATCCTGGCTTTCCTGCAGGAAAAATGTCCCCCCTGGGGGCAGGAGCACCCTCTGGGGACAGGGTATTGGAACACGGCACCCCCAGTGAAGGGGAGAAAGATGCAGCTAACTCCATCTTATCAGAAGGCTAATTAATTATTACATTACATTACATAATAAATATAATAAATATAATAAATATAATATATTATATTATATTATATTATATTATATTATATTATATTATATTATATTATAATTTGTTAAGTACCTAATTGTTTTTTCGTATAGTATTTTGTGATTATTAGCTGACAGTTTTGATACACGCACACACACACATGGATTTAATTAATTAATGAATTAAAACACTTATACTAGAATTTAATGACTGATTTTTTTTTTAGATAAACAAATTTTGATAACGTACTTTAATTGTGAGCAGCACAGGCGCAGCAAATGAGATAAGAACTGTTTTGATCATTCTCTGAGGTTCAGGGAATGTGAATCTCAGAAATATTTTTGGGGAGTTGTGTTTTGCTTTTCTCTGTGGAGAGAAATGTGGTGACAGGAGGGCAGGGCTGAGGTGTGCTCCGTCCTTGCAGGGGTTCAGGGACAGGGTGGCTGGGAAGGGTCACAGTGACACTGGGAGGGCAGGGTGAGTTTCTGAGGGTGTGCCCTGTGTGTGACATCCAGCAAGGGAGGTTTTCCATGAGAGTGCCTGTTCCTGCTCCAGAGGCTGCCTCGGCACCCCTGGTACCTGGTGGATCCCAGTGGGACTCTGTGTCTGGGACAAAACCTCCCTGGGAGAGCTCTGCTCCTGAGGTGCAGCCCAGTGTCACTAGCCGGGGTCTGTGTACAAATCACAAACGGGACAGGACTGCCAGGAACCGCCTTGAGCTGTTTGATTTTCCACCATCAGCCTCATTCCATGGTTATGACAATGGGAAGATGCCAGCAGCTCACATCTCAGGCAGCAGACACAGAACTCAATGTTACAACTCACTTTATAAGTTTTTTGCCCAATCACACAAATCAAAAGCACATTGACAGCAGTTCTATCCAATCACTGTAAGCACAGGTACCTTTGGTTAAACAATGCTTGCTTATTTCAGATACAATACCTGCTTGTGAGCCTTAAAACACAATGCACAGAGCTCCATTATTAAGCTTCAAACTTCCTAATATCTTGCTAGATAAACTTTTCTGTAGCTTAGGGACTTATTCTAGTCAAGTGTTAATACACAGATCATTGTTCTATTTGTCCTTGCTTTTCTACATTTTACATCATTTTTCTGCTGACCAATCTCATGGCTTCTGCTTAGCTCTAATCACAGTTCTGCTGCCTCTGAGGCCTGCCTTCTGCAGCTTTCCCAAAACCTCCTGAATTTATGGATTCCCACAACCCAGCAGCTCTGTGGTTGATCCAAACTCTTGTCCACAGCCCTTTCCCATCTCCAGGCACTGCAGAGCCCCTTACTTCAGGCATTGCCTTTCCCTTTTTGGTTGTAAAGGTGCTCCAGAGTCCTGCTCATCCCCTTCCACCATTGGTTAACCTATAGAAGAAGCAACCAAAGAGGGAGAACCCAACAAAACCCTACCCTCGTGTCACTACAGGACATGAAATAACACAATGTGGACATGCTGCTCTTTCAAGGTAAAAAGAGACGCTTTAATTTCTGACTCCAACATTTATAGATTTCCAAAAGTGACAGCGGATTGGAGAGTGACAGTGCCACCTCTCCAATGGCACTGGGCAAACCAACAGTCCATCAAGCTTCTCTTCTTCCATACAAGAATGTAAAACTATAAGTTATTTACAGAAAGTGTGCGAGAAAGTTCTGTATAAGAATGTAAACATCAGAAGGCTTAGAAAAAACTTCAAAAATCAGGGTGACACCCTCACTGTGCCAAGAGCCCCTTCCCCCCATGGCAGGGCTGGCACCCCAGGTCCGAGGCTGCTCAGCTCTGTCTCGGTGCTGCTCCCTCACCCTTTGACAAATCCTGGCATTTGCAAAGTTATTATACCTCATTATGAATTGGATTTTAATCTAGTGTAAATAGTCCTACCATTATAGTGTCATAAGAAGCAATTAGCCCCCCTGCCTGCTTCTATGCATGAGGGGAAAGCTTTAATATCACGGAGCTGTGAGGGCTTGATGGGGCTTCAGCCTCCACGTGCAGGCAGAGACTGTGCTCTCCTGGCATTCCCTGCCAGGCTGTGCTGGGCTGTGTCCCCTGTGTGTCACCTGTGCAGTGTGAGCTGGGCTGTGTCACCTGTGTGTCACCTGTGCAGTGTGTGCTGGGCTGTCCCTCTGTGTCACCTGCGCAGTCTATGCTGAGCTGTCCCCTCTGTGTCACCTGCCCAGTGTGTGCCGATCTGTCCCCTCTGTGTCCCCTGCCCAGTGTGAGCTGATGTGTCCCTGTGTGTCCCATTTTCTCCCTATCTCCCTATCCAGAGCTGATTTTGGCCCGGATCTCTCCCGCTGCTCCCTGTTCCCAGCAGCACGGCTGGAACTCCTCCTCCTCCTCCTCCTCCCGAGGCTGGCCATGCTTCCAGCAATGACAAATCGCGATTCCCTCGCCTTGCCCCAGCCCAGCCACACAGGGGATTATCCCCAGCAGGGTGACAGGCTCTGCAGGCGCTCCCTGCCTCCCCTCGGGGTGATTATTTCCAATTTCCTGCGCCGGGAATCCATTCTGGGCAGCTCCCGCACGGTTCCGGAGCGATCCCAGCCTGTCCTGTGTCACCTGGAGCCCGGGCACCTCGGCAGGGCTGTCCCCACCGGGGGATGCTGCGTGATTAACAACAGCCAGGTTAATGGCTTTGAGTGTTCCCGGCTCCTCAGCTCCGAGCAGGGCTCTGATCTTTGTTCGAAGGAGGCGTCTTTGTGCTCCCGCTGCCCGTGCGGCTCTGGGCACCGAGGGCTGAACGGCACAGGCAGGGCCAGGTGTGCCCCAGGGCTGGGAACTGGCAATTGGGATTTGGGAATTGGGAACTGGCAATTGGGATATGGGAATTTGGAATCTGGAAGCTGGAGTTGGGAATTTGGAATTGGGAATTGGGAATTTGGAATTGGGAATCTGGAATCTGGAATTTGGGTGTTTGTGGTGATGGGTGTGAGTCCAGTGCTGGCCTCATGGATCCTGGGGGGATTCCAGTACAGGGTGAGGGATTGCTCAGAGGAATTGCTGTCCGTCGGTGCATCTGAATATTTTAATCCTTGGCACAGCAGAAAGATCCATCCTTGTGCCATTTTATCCAACATTTTATCAAAATTATCCATTTTTTTTCCTCCCTGCACAGAGGAAAGGCTTTAACACCCCCAAGGATGGGAAAGGACCCCGTTTGTGCATGGAGGGAAATCAGGGCTGGGCCAAGGGGGCTGTGGTGCATCCCTCCCTGCCCCCAGGGTCCTGCTCACAGCCTGGCTGTGCTCCCTGCTCCTGTGAACAGTCCTGCTGGAACTTGCTCTCAGGGGATGGGCACAGAAAAACGCCCCCCAGCCCTCCCCATCCTTCCTTTGTCACATGAAAGAAAAGCTGGCTGCCTGTTAATTACATGAACCTTCTCATGGGCAATTGAGCTGGCCCTGTGTGTGCGTATTCATGCTGCCTGCGAGTTCTTGCCTGATTCGTGTCACAGGTGACTGAAAGGAAGCCAAATTCTACAACAAAGCAGGGCCCTGCTGGCTGTGTCAGCTGCAACGAGGGCCTGGACACACAGCAAGGCATGGCTCTGTCTCCCAGGGCAGGGAGAGGGACAGGGACAGGGACAGGGCCACCTCCA
The DNA here is from genome assembly GCF_027579445.1 of Ammospiza nelsoni. Taxonomy (NCBI): domain Eukaryota; kingdom Metazoa; phylum Chordata; class Aves; order Passeriformes; family Passerellidae; genus Ammospiza; species Ammospiza nelsoni. The sequence goes on along the minus strand of NC_080650.1, from coordinate 9,752,071 downwards.
TCCCAAACTCATGTTTGGAGTGCTGTGATGTCGCACCAAGAGGTTACAGAACCCCAGAGGTGGGGAAATCCCTCTGTCCCTTCCTCTCCCTGAGCTTTGCCAGGGAAGCCCTTCAGCCTGAGTTTAGGTCCTTCCCTGGGGGGGATGTGGCCCCTTTCCCCTTTCCCCTTTCCCCTTTCCCCTTTCCCCTTTCCCCTTTCCCCTTTCCCCTTTCCCCTTTCCCCTTTCCCCTTTCCCCTTTTCCCCTTTCCCCTTTCCCCTTCCCCTTCCTGGAGTTTTGGACAGGGTCTGGGCTTTGGTGCCAAGGGGGACTGGGGGAGAGGGAACAGGTGACACAGAGGGGACACAGCTCAGCACAGCCGGGGCAGGGAATGCCAGGAGAGCAAAGCCCCTGCCTGCACGTGGAGGCTGAAGCCCCACTGAGGTTGGGGGGATCATCCTTGTGGGCATCCTGCTGCTGTCCCAGTGGTTCCCAGTGACCCTTCTGGCTGGGCACAGCCCTCTGGTGGCCCTGCCAGCCCCGGGGCTCCAGTCCCCATGGCTGGCTGTCCTGTGTGCACACAGGAGCTGCTGGGACGTGCTGGTTCCTGGCTCTGCATCCGAGATGCTCCTCAAGAACCATTCCATTCCTGCTGGAATGTTAGCCAGCAGGGCTCGCAAAGCCTCTCTGCTCACATCCACAGGACACAGATGAGGGCTCAGCACATCTCTGTGTCTCTCCTGGCACAACCCTGGCCCATTCCAAACAGTCCCTTCCCAGCCAGTGCCAAGGGTCGGCCCAGGACACAGGAGGGGAAGTGCCCCATCCTCCCGTGACTCTGCAGCTCATCCCCTCCCTGCCAGCTTGGTCCCAACCTCTCTAAGCTGAGTCTCCAGGCCTTCATTTCCAGCTCTCATTGCTATTCATCGGTGCATCTGAATATTTTAATCCTTGGGGAGGGGGGCCTGCAGAGCAGCAGCATCCTCCCACTGCTTTCCCAGGCACCTTCCCTGCCTTATCTGCTGCAGCCAGGGCCAGGCTGCCCCGGCCTCGGTGGCTGAGACAAATCGTGCAAGGAGCTTAAAGCCAGAGCAGCATCTCCCACCTTGTGCTGGGAGGGGGCTGGGGAAGGAGAGGAGGGAGGGGGCGAGGGAAGCAGCTTGTAATTACAGAGTAAGAGGCAGCGATAAAATGATAATGGAAGAGTTCTGACCCGCCTGAGCCAGTCCTGCAAAGCTGTGAAATAAATTTAGCAAAAGAGCGAGGGCACGGGGGGCTCCCGGGCTGGGTTACAGCTGAAATGCTGGTTTCACAAACAAGACGTAAATTGGATTGCAAACATCTAATTAACCTCCTTCCTTTTTTTTTTTTTTTTTTTTTTTTTCCCCTTTTGGTGGGAGAGGCGACAGATTCCAGCTAAAGCTGATAGCGTGGCTTGGTTTCCCTTTGCAGAAGAAAATCTGGAGGAGAGGAGAGGCAAATGATGAAATGATGTGCTGTTTTCACCTGCTGGCTCCCTCCTTGCTGTCCAGGCACCGGGGAGAGGAGGATTCCCAGCTCCTCTGACCCTTGTGCCTTGCTGTGGAAGCTGTGAGTGCTGTTTGTGACAAGCTCATAAGGCTCATCCTGGAAGGAGAAGGTGCTGCTGGAGCTTCTCCCCGTGTCTCTTTGTTCTTTGATCCCCCTTGGCTGCTGCTCTGCCCTGGGCCGCAGCCACCACAGACTCACTTTGGGGCTGGAGAGAGCAGAGTAAGAGCTGGAAACCCCCTCTCCTCCCTTCCCTGGCCTCCGAGGGCTGCTGTTTATTTTCCTGGAGAGCCACCCTTCCATGTGGATTTGGGGAACCACAGATCTCTGTGTGCCCCCCCTCACCGCCTCCTGCTTCCCCCTCGCCCCAACCCCTTCCCTTCTCCACCCCACCTTCCCCCAGGGGCATCCAGCCAGTGCAAGCGGTCCCTTGGCAGCAATGATGAAGATGGATGTCTGATTGATTCTCTCTCCTCTGTGCAGCCCCCTCTCCGCCCCCCCCCTTTTCCCTCTGCCCCCCTCTCCGTGCCCTTCTGGCAGAAAATTAAAAGGCTATTTGTTAAAGGGCGAAAGCCCTCAGGTGCAGCCCCCGGCTGGACAATTTGTCTCCATGAAAAGGATGCTATTATGAGAGCGGCTGGATCCAGGAGGAGGGGGAGAGTTTGCCAGCGAGCGCAGGGAGAGGTGGGGAGGGGGAAGGAGACATCTCCCGGGGACAATGAGCCCGGCCCGGGGGGGACACGGGACATTGTGGGGGCTCGCCGGCTGCGCCGCGGGGCGGGAGAGCCGTGTGCCGCAGGGAGGGAAGCCAATCATCTTGTTCTGAGCCCGACCTGCCAAATCCTCTCCCACTTCAAAGGGAACAGACGCTCGGGCACCCCACGGAGGGCTGGGACCCCGCCTGGCCCTGGATGCTGCTGGCGCACGGCTCTGGATGCGGCTGGGCTCCCCCGCACGGCCCCGGGGCTGGCTGGCTCTGCTGCGCTCCAGAAGGGAGGGAAAGCAGGGGATAATGCACTGCTCTGCCCCTTGGCCACTGAGCCCTGCAGGCAGGTGTGTGCTGCACCTCGTGTCCTCCTCTCCCTCCATCCCTGTCCCTGTCCTGCCGTCCCGCCCTTCCCTCCATCCTCCCTGCCACCCAGCAGCCCAATCCCCCCTCACTCACCTGCTTGTCTCTGATTCCAGGTTTGATGTGACACCTGGCTGTGAGCTCCCTGAGGATCTGCCTGGAGGAAGGTCCCTGTAAGAGCCTCCAGCTCTCTTCATCTGAAATACTGCAAAAACTCTTTGGCAAAATCACTGCTGTGACTGCAGGAGTGGGGTCCCCTCATCCAGGCAGGAATTGAGCCCTGAACTGGAAGAGTTTGAGCATCACTGAGCCCATTTCCCCTCACACTCACCTGTTCGTGTCTGATTCCAGGTTTGGTGTGACACCTGGCTGTGGATCTACCTGGAGGAAAGTCCCTGTGAGAGCTTCCAGCTCTCTTCATGTGAAACACTGCAGAAACTCTTTGACAAAATCACTGCTGTGACTGCAGGAGTGAAATCCCCTCATCCAGGTTGGTATTTAGCCCTGAACTGGAAGAGTCTGAGCATCACTGAGTCCATTTCCCTTCACACTCACCTGTTTGTCTCTGATTCCAGGTTTGATGTGACACCTGGCTGTGTGCTCCCTGCCTGGAGGAAGGTCCCCATGGGAGCCTGCAGCTCTGTCCCTCTGAAACACTGCAAAAACTCTTTGAGAGAAGTCACTGCTGAGAGGAAACGACTGCAGGAGTGAGATCTCCTCATCCAGGTTGGATTGAGCCCTGAACTGGAAGAGTCTGAGCATCCCTGTGGGACAGGAGCCACCTCTCCCTGTGGGTGGAAGCAGGATTGTGTAATCCTGCTTGAGTGCTGGCTCACTCTCACACCTGCCTGAGCCAGAGGTGCAGCCAGGGCTCAGAAACCAGCTCTGAATTTGCATGATTCCCTTCTGCCCCTGACTTAAAACCTCCATTTTAAAAGAATTGTTTTATTTCTAAATTTTTACTCAGGACAAATTCAAAATCCACAGTTTTTCACAGGGGAAAGGATTTTTACCTTCAGGCAGGGACTGGAGCTGCCTTGGCCTTAACCATGAAAACCAGGGACTGCTCTGCTTTCCCTGGAGTGTTTTATTTTGGTTTTGCCTTTAAAGCCTGTTGCCTCCATGCACAGCCCTGGAGATGTGTTCTAAAGCCAGCTAAAATAGGTTCCAGTGTAAGATTTAACGATTCAGCATTTCTCTTGCCACTGATTTACTGACTGATGCTCAACTTTTTTTCCTTTTTTTTTTTTTTTTTTTTTTTTTTATCAGTCAAGGAACTGCTTGGCCATCAAGAGCTGCAGGCAGCTGCAAAGGGAATGAAATAATAATATCTTTGGAAGGTAAAAATGCCTGGATGGAATGGAAAAGGAAAAGTCAGGATAGGAGCTCAAACAGGGAGGAGATCCCTTCATGAACTTCTGTTACCTAACACAGACTTAACCTACAGACATGCCAAGGAGATTTTAAATTTATTTTATATGAGCCAAACAATCTCTAATGATTTGATTTATTTATTTTATATGAACCAAACAATCTCTAATGATTTGATTTGGGAGGACAAAGTGATGCTTTGTGGGAGGGGTAACCAAACCCCTCCATGGCCCCCAAACCTTGGCAGCAGTGACCCAAGCAGGGCAAAGCCCCCAGACCATTTTCCTGCTCCCCACCAGCTTTTCCAGCTAGGACTGAGTGGGACACCCCTCATTTGTCCCCAAGCCCACCCAGGGGCAGTTCCCAGCACAAACAGCCTGGCAGAGCTGGCTCCTTGGCACTCCATTGCCTGGGGGGCACAGCCAAGCACCCCAAAGTCCTCCCAAAAAAAAATGTATCTAGGTTTTTCCCATCTAATTCCATTTTTTCCCCCTAAACTCAGGCAGAATTTCCCAGGACATGAAAGCTGGACTTGCAATCCAGTCTCAAGCCCACACCTTGTCATTCAGTCAGGCCAAAATTCAAACCCAGCCACCTCCCTGAGTCCACATGCAAATGTTTTTCCCTTCAAGCTCACGATGGTGAAGCAGCCTCAGAAACAGCTGATCTTCATCCCTTCCTCTCACCACAGACCCTCTACCCTTGCAGGGCTCTGGGTTCCCTGTCCTGTGCCATTCCCAGCAGGTTTGTCCCCTCTGCCCTGCTGCCCTGGACTTGAACAGAGATGTTTGCATCCAATTCCTGCTGGAGAAAAGAGCAGAGGATTTGGGCACTCTGGAGTTGAGAGGGACCTGGGGGGATATCAGGGGCAGCCCGGCCACCCTGAAGGTCCACGTGGCTCCCTGGGCATGGGCAAGGAGCTGCTCCATGTGTGCAGGGAATATCCCTGATGGGATTGCTGGAGCTCAGGAGGGAGGAATGGTTTGGATCAGGAGCAAATGGCAGAGAACTGTGGCTTTGCCAGCCAGGAGACATGGATGTGGGGCAGAAGCAGTGCCCTGGAGGTAGAGGATGCTCTGCAGAGAGGTGTGGAGCTGTCTGAGAGCACACAGGGGGTGAAATGAAGGGCGTGTGAGCACTGCTGGGGCATCCTGGAGCACCTGGCATGCTTGGTCAGGGCCTCCCCTTTGAGCTGTGCTGTCTGCATGAACCTGGGGGGCAAAAACAGTTAGATGGAAGAAAAGGTGGGGGGAGAAAAGGATGGGCAGGATGCAAAGGCAAACCCCTCTGGAGACAGCCAGAGCTGCCGTGTGCTGGTGCCTGCAAAGCACGCGGAACGTGAAGCGGAAAGCAATGAAGCACAGTGAGCACGGGGAAATGAGCCCTAATTGAGGGACAAAAACAGGAGCAGATGGGCAACCCTGCCCACCACCCCTTTCCAGGGGTCTAATTTGCCGTGGAGGCCGGGGAATGGCCGTTCCTGACAAGTGAGGGCTGCTGCTGGGGCTGGGGGTGCCCTGTCCTGGTATGTTCCTGGAGGGGCTCCAGCTCCATGAGGGGGCTGGCAGCATCCCACAGCCACCACCCCTCCACAAAACCCTGCTGGGGCTGGGGGCTCAAGGCCTTCATCCTCAGGGCCAAATCCAGGCACTGCAAGGGCTCAGCAAGTTCCAGGTGAGATTGGTTCTTTGCTGGCACAAAACAAACGGGTATTTCCTGATATTTTCATTTTTGCCACAAACGCGAGAGTTGAGGGGATTGTTTAACAAACTCTGTCCTGCTCTGCAGTCAGAGACTCTCAGTGTTATATTCTGAGACCCTCTGTGTTGTTTTAGGGCAAGTTCCATCAGGGAAACCCCAATTCCATCTCAAGGAGCACTCCTAGCACCTCCTTGGTGGTGCTGAAAATCTCTGTGTTGTGGTTTCCCTTTTTTCCCCTGAAAGCTGCCCACCAAGGAGCCCTTGTGTGTGCCCACCTCAGCCTCCATCCATGAGGAAAATCAGGGAATTCCCTCTGGAATGCCTGTGGAGGTGGGGATGCTCACTGGAAGCCAGCACCAAGCCCTTCCTCCCTCCCACCACGGCCTGAGGAAGCTTAATGAGTTAATGCTGATTAAGTGCTTTCAGATAATCAGATAAAGGTGTCATAAAAGTGCTTTACAGTGATGATGATGTGTTTTATGGTGAGGAGAAACTGATGATCCTAAATAAAAATCCAAATTAAATCGGGGGGGAAGTACAAAGGTGTCTTCAGATCTGGGGTGAACTTCACATTAAGGGCAAAAAAAGCATTCAAGCGTTCACCAGGTTCCCATCTCTCCTCAAACCGTGCCTCATTTTGACCTCCCCCCTCCTTTCCAGGGGCCTTTCTGCTCGAGACCAAGATTAATTACCTCCCTCACAGCCCTTTGGGCTTCCCCCATCTGATAAGGTGTGAATAAGGCTGACAGCACCTGCTAAGGGTCTCACAGCTTTCTCAGCTCCGTGTCCTGCCTCGAGCACATCCCGGCCTCGTTGCATCCCTGCTGACCCCCAGCCTGGCTTAACTCCTCAACTTTTGCTATCCATGGAGTTGGAAACACTGGGTTAAGAGAAAGATCAACCCCAAACCCTAAATCCGCCCACCCCAAGTGCGCCAGGTGTGCAAGACCCTAAATAAAGCGAGTGAGAGCATTTCCCCCGCTCTGAGAGCTGCCTTTGTCCTGGCTGCCAGAGACCCCAGAGTTGAGGGACACATGTTAGGATCTGCAGCAATTAAAAGGGGCTCCAGCCTTAATGTGCTCAGCTGAAAGCCCAGGTCCCCAGGTTGTGCACGGGAAATTGGCTGCTAATTTAGCGGCTGCTGCCAACTGGCCGCATCTGTCCGGCCTTGCATGGCTGTTCCTTCCTTGCTCTTTTCCAAGCACTCCTCCTGGCAGGATTACAGCCTGGGGAGGAGGCAGAGCCAGCTCAGGCAGCCTGCTGGCTGCACACACTGCTCTGGGTTCATGGCCATGGCTGGGCAGTGCCCCCACCCAGGGCTGTCACCTCTCCCTGAGCTACCTTGGAGCAACAGGACCTGGCACAACAAATTCCCAGATCCCGACTCATTTTGGTTTATTGGGGCAAAAATTTCATCACCCTCACCCACCAAAATAATTGATTTCTTCTTCTATTCAAGTTGATTGAAATGATGGGTTAAAAATAAAGTAGCTCATACTATTTTTAACCTGTGTTTTACTCTTCTATCAAAGGGAAATGAAAGATGTGAATTTGTTTCACTTCAGTTGAAAACATCAAGTTGAAATGATCCAACTTCTCCAGTGTGGTATCTCTGTTAAAAACACATTTATTTAGGCAAGCTCCTTTGCCAAATGTGACAGGAATCTGTGGCTTTGAGCTGAATTTCCCAGCCATCCTGAGGCAGCAGTTTGAAGAACAGTGGATTTGTCTGACAGTATTTCCCAGGCTGGAGCCCACTGCATCTTCAACCCAAAGGATGTGACAAAACACCAGAGGAATTCATTTCCATCCTGGAAATGCAGTGCTGCAGACCTGAGCTGAGGGAGAAGCTGAAGGTTTTGGCCAGGTTTGCCTTGGGGAAGTTGAAGGGAGGTGACCCCAGAGATCCATCCCGAGGATGAAATAATTTCTCCATCAGGTGACACCACAAGCCCACAGTGATCCTCTGTGCCTGTCCAGCAGCTCCAGGAGCCAGGAGGGAGCTTGGCAGCTCTGGCAGGGCTGGCTGTGCTGGGACACCTCAGCTGGGTGGGCGTGACAGGGAGGGACCTCAGCAGGGATGCAGAGGATGGCAGAGCTCCACCACCATCAGCTCAGGGTTCTGAATTTGGGATCCCAGTGCTGATGGACCTGGCTGGAGCTCCAGTGCTCCCTTGGGGCTGTCAGGGCAGGAGGAGGAGGAGGAGGAGATGGGGGATGGCTCTTTGCTGCTCGGCAGGCAGAAATGAGGAGCTCAGCACTGTGACAATGCTCCAAACCACCACCAAGGTGCTCCAGGTGCCGGATAAAACACAGGGCACTGCTTTCCTCCCCGAGGAAAGCCCTGCTGCCCTTCAAAGCTCCTTGACCCCGTGGCAGAGGGGTCAGTTTGCCATCCGTGGCCCTGGGGACGGGCACCCAGCGAGGGCTGCCCGTGCATCAGCCGCGGGCGGTCACGCTGGAGCTCCCGTGTCACCGCCATCCGTCTTTGTCCCCTGCTCCCTGTCACCGCCAGCGCCGCGGGAGCGGCGGGGGGAGAAGGGGAGGCAGAGCAAGACGGAGCCAGGGGGAAGCAGGAGGAGAAAGGGAGGCACAGAGGGTGAGGGAAGTGGCACAGCCATCCGTGTTCTGTTCATCAAGGGTGGCTTCTGCCTCTCCTGGAGATTCCCACCGGCTGTGCCCTGGCCGGGCAGGGATGGGGGTATCCATCTTTCATCCCAAGCAGACAGAGAACCTCAGGAATGCCTTTTGGGATCCCTCCAAACACCCCAAAGCTCAGGATCCCTTTGATTTGAAGGCAGAGGAGGCGATGGCCTCTCAGGAGTCATCTTTGCTTTGTCAGGACCTGTGGCACAGAGCAGAACCCAACCCGGCACCTCCTTGTGCTGATTTGTGACCTCTGGAGGTGTCCAAGGCCGGGCCGGGCTGGTCCCTGATGCTGTGAGTGCCATCCCTGCCCACATCGGGCGCCTGGAATGTGCTGACCTTCGGGCACAGGCGGGACAGGAGGCTGCGGGGCTGAGCCAGCAGTTCTGTTTCCCTCACACAGCGATGGTTTGTGCACAAATCCCCTCTCTCCGTGCCAGTCCCGCAGCTCCGCAGGGGAATCGGCCGCGCTGCTGCCGCCGCCGGGCGCTGCCTTTGTGCCGAGCCCAGCCCCGCGCCGCTCCTCGGGGTCATGTTTGTTTTGTTTCCAGGAAGCCCCTCCAGAAAAACATCCTCGAAACACAGAGGTTTCCCTTCTGCCGGCATACAAATGAACCCCAAACAGAGCCCACTTCAAAGCGCCCGGCTAATGAGCCGCTCTCTCCCCCGGCCCGCCCCGGTTCCAGGAGGGCCCTAAAGATGCTGCGGTGCTACAAAGGCCTTTGGAGGCTGTTCAGGGGGAAAAAATAGCAGGAGAGGGGGCAGGGAGCAGCGGGAAGCAGCGGGGACATGCCAGCACAGCGGCTGGGGATGGTCCCCACGCTCCCTGTCCTGTCCCCAAACCGGGCACGGGGCACGGCCGGGGCTGGTGGTGCCATCTGTGCCACCCCAGGGCAGGGCAGATCCCAGCTCTGGGCACAGGGGAACTCCAGAGGCTGCCAGGGTGGGTTTGGGTTTCCCCCAAGGATAAGGGTGGGTGGAAGGGGATGAGGGGGAGTGTCGGGATCTCTGCTGGTCACAGTGACCCCAAGAAAAGTTCCAAAGTCTCTTTTCCCAGCCCGGCACTTGAAGAATGAGTCAGAGCTCTTCATTTCTCGGTCTCAAGGTTGTTTATTGTTTCTTATCTATAAAAAAATTTCTCCTGCCCTGCTGAGGTCTGTCCAGCAGGACAGTTCCAGGCACTCTGCCTGCCCCCAGGGCAGTGTTATCTCTTTATACTAAAAACTACGTGTAACACGTTTACAATCACTTTCCAATACCTATCACCTATGTTAGACAGTGAGCTTCTACTCTAAACCAATCTGTAAGTGCCAACATCACAGCAGAAGATGGAGGCCAAGAAAAAGAAGGAGAAAGGCTGGACACACCCAGTTCCCTCCATCTGGCCTCCAGAACCCCCATACCAAAACCCCAAAATCTACTTTTTCACCCCGTGATAACTTCACTAATACTCTACTTAAACTGTTGTGGTTTGCTGATCTCATACAAGGTTGGTAATAATCAAACCCACAGGCGTTTTGGGCTCTGTGCCAGGGTCTCTGAGCCCCCTGGCAGGGCTCTTGGCTGCTCAGGACAGCCAGAGGGATGCTCTGGGTCCTGACAGTGGAGAGAGCATTGCTTGGAGCATCCCTTTGCATTGCAGTGGGTTTTATTCACCTGAGCTGCTATTTTCAGCTTCCCTGGGAGCTGCTGCTGGCTGTGGTGGCCCCCAGCCTTCCCAGCTCAACCCCAAACTCCATCAAGCCCCTGGGATTTGGTTATGCTGGGAAAATTTTCTTTTGCTTTGTTCAGAAGTTTTTGTTCTGTCTGTAGCTAGTGAAAAGTAGTATTTTTCTGATTATTGCTTACCAAAAAAAAAAAAAAAAAAAAAAAAAGATGTTTTCACACTTTTATTTCATCCACAATTGTATTTTTCTCTGGCTGAGGAAGCATTTTTTGCTATGGAAATGTAAAACAAAACTAAAAATAAAGCCTTCCTGCTCATGAGCTGTAAATATTCACTGTGCTCTGCAGTTCCCTGTATCAGGTGGAAGTTTTTCCCATCTAGCAGCAGCAAGGACATTTTACTCAGGATCATTTTCATGTGTACACCCATGATTGCTGCCACTATTGGACAAAGGTTTTTGGTTCAATTTCTTCACCTCTTCATTCCTCCACCCAAGTCTAGCCATTTTTCAGGAGAACATCAGCTCCCTGGTGCAGAGCTGAGCTGTCAGTTTAGGGCTGTCCTACCCTTACCAACACTTCATATTCAGAGCCAAAAATGATATTTATGAGAACCTTAAAGATCTCACACCCTCCAAACTGGACCTGCTTAGATACTTCCATCAGAGAGAATTTAATAAATAATTTTGCATCAAGAGGAGCAAAGGATTCTCTGGACCTGCTTTCCAAGAGTCTCACATCCCACGGAGCTTCCTTGCAACACAAACTGATGGTGCTGGGAGCTTCACCTGCAAATTTCCACTAGATCTCAACATTCCCTTCCCCTCTTCACCTGGAGGATGCTCCCAATCCCAATCCCTCCCTCTGCCCTCAGTCAGAACCTTTGGGTGGAGCGCAGAGGAGCCAACTCCTTCCTCTGTGCCCCCAGCATCCCCTATCTCCCAGTATAAATAAATAATCTGCAATCTCAACAAATTCCCAGCCCCAGGGCCGGAGTGCTGATGGATACACCCAGCCAGGCCATTGTTCCCCTGCTGGATAATAACTAATCTTCGATTTCTGGCTGCTGTTAATGCCTCTGAGCCGGGCTGGGCTGTCCCTGCACGGCCCCGGAGATGGGGACAGCCCCTGTGGGCACAGGGATGGGGAACGGAGCCACCAGCGCTGATCAATAGCGCTGATCAGCTGGGGCATTGATCCCCAGCCCCTCCCAGCCCGCTCCCCTCGGTGTTTTCTGCGGTGGTCAGGAACAAACACACACCAGCAGTGGGTGCCAGGGCTGCTTTGGCTCTCGGTCAGGGATTGCTGCGGCTCTGAGAGCTCCAGCACCATCCAGAGCCCGGCCAAAACCTCCCAGAGCTGAGCCCTGCCCGGCCCAGAGCCCACATCTACCCTGGGCAGCACCAGCCTGTGAGGAGGGGTCCTGGAACAGGGGGAGAAAGAATTCCCTCTTCGCTCAGCTTGTACCTTACGCTGCTGGCTGTACCCTACACTCCCAGTTTGTACCCCACACTCCCTGGGATGGAGCTTCACTGGGAGCCCAGTCCTGCAGCCACCTGGGTGCCCTGGTGTCACTGTCATATTTTCTGAAAAATCCCTTTGCCGGGATTTCTTCTCCTGGGAAGATGAGAAGCCTCAGCTTCTCCTGTGTTTGCTGCTCTGGAATGTGGTCTGGAGATTGTTTGTGCAAACATGTGAATTGTTTTTAATTAATGACCAATCACCATCCGCTGTGTTGGACTCTGAGGAGTCAGTCATGAGTTATTCATTATTCATTCTTGTTAAGCCTTCTGATGTATCCTTCTCTTTCTTTAGTATAGTTTTAGTATAGCATAATATGATATAATATAATATGATATAGTATGATATGATATAATAGAATAATATTATAATTATATATAATATATAACATATAACACATAATATACAATATACAATCTACAATATACAATATACAATATATAATATATAATATATAATATATAATATATCATATATAATATGTAATATATAATATGTAATATATAATATACAATATGCTATATACAATATATTATACATTATTATATATTATATATTATATATTATATATTATATATTATATATTATATATTATATATTATATATTATATATTATATATTATATATTATAATATCAGCCTTCTGAGAACATGGAGTCAGATTCTCATCTCTCACCTCATCCTGGTGACCCTCACAAACACCACAGCCTGGTGGCTGCTGTTTGCAGCGGTTTCACATGACGAGGCGCCAGGATTGGGGACAATCCCATGTCTCCTGCCACCCGCCATCCAAGGGGGAAAACCAGCAGGAATTGGGGAGCCACCCCTCCATCCTCCCAGCTCCATCCCCCTGGGGCACACCGGATCCAGGATGGGGATTCGGGAGCTGCAAAGAGGAACAAACAACCAGCCAGGCAGAGCCCGGTGCCGGTCCCCGGTGGCTCGGGAGGAGCAGAGCCCTGCAGGAAGGGCTCTCCGGTGAGTAATCTCTCCTTCAGATGTGTCCCGGCATCCCTCGCCATGCGCAGCCACCACTTGAATTAGCACCAAAGGCTTATGGGAGCCGGAGTCATTAATCTAGGTGACAAACAGGACTCTGAAGGAATATTTGCACCCCGAAATTGAAAAGATTAGGCCATATTTGTCAAGGATTGGTAGGCTTTATCGCCTCCAGAGCAGATGCTGTTAAATATTCATGAGCTGCATAAGTGGGAGAAGACCTCGCTAGGCCTGATGACTTTCAGAGAGAGAGAGAGAGAGAGGAGGGAAGGGGGGACGAGGGCGGGGGGACACGGTGGCACTGCCACACGGGTGGGGACGGGGACACGGGGCTGCTCTGCAGGGCAGGGACACAGGGGCTGGAGGGGATGAGGGGCTGTGGGATGGTCCCTCTGCACATGAGGCAGCACATCCACATCTGCATTCCTGGCGCCTGCACGGGTGGGTTCTGCCCCTCCTGCTCTGCACCAAAGGCAGCTGGAAGCTGGGAAGGGGCCACTGTGGTGGAGGTGACTCACAAAGTGTCCCCCAAAGGACTGGGATGTGGAGTGAGCTGGGCTTGAGGCTCCAGGACTCGTGGGCCACGAGGCTGGGACACTGCGTGTCCCCACACACGTCCCCCAAGATGGAAAGAGGCTGTGAGATAGAGATGGAGAGGTGGGCCAAGAGGAAGGATTCTACATCAGGGAGAAGATGAAGAGATGGGGAGAGGAGCTGGATGGGGAAAGGGGTGGAAAATGGGGAGGAAGTAGAGGAAAGTGTGCTGGGGAAGGGAAATATGAGGAAAAAATATGATGATGGTGATGAAGAGAGGATGGAGGGATGGTCAGAACAAGAGAAAAAATTAAAGAGGAGCAGCAAGAGCAGTACACAAAAAAGAAGCAGAAAAATGGTGCACAGACAATGTCCTCTCCTTCACCTCCTAATCCCTATTTCCCCATGAGTTTAAAAATGACCAGTCTGAGAGCTGGTGATGCCCACTGCAGGTCCCAGCTCAGCTGGGGACAGAGGGCTGCAGTTGGCAGATGTGCCCTGGCCAGCCAGGGCTGCAGAGCAGCTCACAGCCTCCCTCAGCACATCCCTGAGCTCATCCTGAGCTGGGATCAAACCCTCCCACGCCAGCTGGAGTGTCCCAAACTGCACCAGAGCGTCCTGGGAGCAATGTGGAGTCTCAGCTTCCCTGGGGAGGCTGCAGCCCCAGGAGCTGCTGCCCTGCTGGTTCCTGGCAAGGAGGCACCAGCAACACCCAAACCACGCAGGAGGATCTGAAATCTCCCTGCTCTCCCCAAGTTTCCCCCTGTATCTTTCCCATACACATGGTTGGGTGGGATCCAGTTTGAACCAAAACCTCCAAATCTCCCCAAAGCAGGGAGAATTTCAGCAAACCAGAGAGCTTGGTTTGCAGCCAGCTGTTTCTCCTCATGTCACTCAACTGATAAAGCGAAAAGCTGGGGCTGGCATTAGGGAAAGCAGTGAGTAAGCTGCAAAACCAGCAGAAAAAGGCTCCATTGCCAGGCTGGGAGGGGGAGACAGACACTTAATTTAGTGCAGTCCAGGGAGTTTTTTTATAATGTTAGTGGAAAATCCTGATTCATCAAAAGCCTGGGTCTCGGAGAGAGCAGGTCGGGCCCACCAGCGCCTTTGCTCAATTTAGAGAAAACCCAAACCAATAATGGTGATTCTGAAATTTTGTGCCTGACCTCTCCCAAAAGGGACAATTGTTTGCTGGTGGGTGACCATGGGCTGAAATTGTTTGCTGCTGCAGAGGTGACGGGTGAGCACGGAGAGGGTGCACCTGAACCCCCTGCACACAGTGCTGGGCACTGCATCCTTCCCCAGGGTGAGGGAAAAGCAAATGAGAGTGCTTGAAGCTGCTGGATAATCCACTTGCCCAAATCCTCGTTCCCATCTCAACCTTCAAGAGATCTTGGTGCAGTTCCTGGCTTCAATCTGTGCACAGGATCTCCTCCTCCTCCCGCGCTTCCTGCGCTCCCCAGGCCCCTGGCAGCCCTCACACAATTTAATGTCTTACAGCTCTGTCCCTATTTGACAAACAGGTGATTTTGCTAATGAGGAATAAATGAGATTCACAGGATGAGAGAAAGGGAAGAGCAGCTGTCGTGAGCGCAGGATGTGCTGGCTTTATTAAAATAATATATGGCCACATGCTTGGTATTAGGGCTCTCAGTTTGAGAACTCCCATCTCATCCCTCCTGGCTCCCCCTCCCCTTGGCTCCCTGCTCCTGCCTCTCCCTCCTCAGCCCCTGGAACATTTTCCAATCAGTGAATTACTGGCTGGAGAGGCCAGGCTGGCCCAGCCCGTGCAGGGGAAATACAGGGGGAAATAGAGAGTGCACAGAGCCTGGTGTGCTGGGAATTGGTGTGTGTGGGGAGGGAAAGGGAAGGGGAGGGAAAGGGAAAATGGAAAAATGGGAAAGGGAAAATGGGAAAAGGGAAGGGGAAGAAGGGAACAGGAGAAAAGGGAAAATTGACAGTTAGGGGAAGGAAATGGAATGGGAAAATGGGAAAATGGGAAAGTAGGAAAGGGAAAATGGGAAAGGGAAGGGGAAAAGGAGAACAGGAGAAGAGGGGAACAGGAGAAAAAGGGAAATTGACAGTGAGGGAAAGGGAAGGGAAGGGAAGGGAAGGGAAGGGAAGGGAAGGGAAGGGAAGGGAAGGGAAGGGAAGGGAAGGGAAGGGAAGGGAAGGGAAGGGAAGGGAAGGGAAGGGAAGGGAAGGGAAGGGAAGGGAAGGGAAGGGAAGGGAAGGGAAGGGAAAATTTGGGCAAAATAGGGGAAAAAAAGGAGGGGAAAAGTGAGATGGAATGGAAGGGCCATTGAAGGCATTGTCCAGTTCCAGACATGCTTTTCCCCATCCCATCCCTAAGGAAGCACAGACTGTGGCCAGGTTTCAGGGGTGCAGGCAGATGTGCCCCCCTTTGCCTGTTTGCCCAGGTGCCCTCCTGCTCCAGGACAGGCTGGGCACAGACTGGCACCAAGCAGGGCACCAGGCTGGCACAGGCTGTGCACGGGCAGGCAGGGAGCCCCAGGCCCAGGTAAACAAGTGCTCAGTGAATAATTCACTCGCTGAGTGACAGAGGAATTGCCGTTTAACAATTTGCTGGGCAAATATTATTTGACCATTTCTAGAGCTGCCTGAAGAGTACAAATATAACCTCCCTCTGCTCGGGGAATAATTCATTGGGCACAAGCAGGCTGCAACTCATCAGATAAATTATTGAGAGGGGATAATGCAGCCCCGTTCGGGGGTGGTGGCACAGAGGCACGGGTCCCTCGCTCTGTGCCATCCTGCCGTGCCAAGCAGGAGGGTCTGCCTGGCACCGTGGGGGATTGCTGGCCGGGAGCTGGGCCCCCTCTCTCCAGGAGCCCCGCTAATCCCGTGTCCCACATCCCTGGAGGATTAAGCTCCCATATGAATGCTCTGGGACCCCGGGGAATGGGAGGAAGCGGCTCAGCTGCTGCTGAGGGGCGCAGGGGGTGGAGGAGGGGGTGGGAAGGACCCCCCTGCCCAGCTCAGGTTTGGGAACAAAAAGCCGGAGCCGCATGAGGAGCATCCCCTGCTGAGGCCCCGCGGCTCTGAGCTGCTGCTGCCGCTATTGAGGCGGCTCTGGCATGCATGGCTCCAGGTGCTACCCAAATCCTCTCCCTGCATCCCTGCATCCTCCCCGCGGCACTGCCGGCTGCGGGATGCAGGGGCCAGCGAGGGGAAGCGCCGGCTCTGAGCAGCGCTGGGGGCTGGAGCCGCTCGGAAAATGCCTTTGGTCGCTCCGTGCCTCAGTTTCCCCAGTGCAAAGCTGCTCCTTGGTACACCTCAGCTGCTGGGAATGGAAAAAGATTCACTGATCCAGGAAAAAAACCCCAAAATTTACTCTAAATTACTCTTCTGCAGTGATCTTGAAGTCAAAATTGTCAGGTGCTGCAGAAACAATTAGTTATGAGAAATAGAACAAAATTTTGAAGAGGAAATGTAAAGCTAACTTTAAAAAAATTAGTTTTAGAAATCAGAAAACTTGCGTGGCTCAAAGTTTGAGCTCTGGGGAGTGAAATTAAAAGCAAGCCTGGCTTTCAATCAGCAGCACTGGCAGGGTCAGCTCACCTCTCCCTGTGGCTCCACACAGACACCTCTGGACTCCTCCATTCCATTCCAAACCCACTATTATCATATTTATTTTGGCTTCCCTCCTTGCCAGTCCCCCTGCTGTAAATTAAATGATTGCCGAGTTAGATTAGCAGAAAGCATATGTGGAAATTACCTTTTAATTTCTTAATTACATTGCACTCACCTGCAGCTCAACCTGCCAGGCTAAGGAAAGTGTGAAGTTAATTTCCATTGATATATTATCTGCGTTTTTATAAATGAGGATGCTATTAAAGAGGAAGCATATCAAGAATTCATTGTTCCTAATCAGTCCCTGGGACATGGTTGGGATCTTCTTTCAGCCTCCAGGGATGTCTCACAAAACCAGGGCTGGCTAAAGGGCTCTGGGGATTGAGCCTGGGCTGCTCCAAGAGGATCTGAAGGGATGTGAGGAAATAAAATTCACCATGAGAATAAATGAGCAGTGCAATACGGGGCAAAGGGAATGGTGCGATCCCCATCCTTGGATGTTCGAGGTAAATGCTTGAAAAACCTGCTCTGAATCCAGTGGTGGGCTTGCTTTGGACACAGGGGTGGATTAGAGACCTCCTGAAGCCCCATCCCACCTGGAGAAACCCACATCCAGTGTGGGGTCTGTGCTGCAAGGGGCTGGAGCTGTGCTCTGCCCATCATTTCAAACGTGGTCCCGAATTTCTGCTTTCAATCCCTGCCCGCCACACCCAGAAATCATCAGGAGCTGGCACAGTTCAGTTGCAAACCCAATGAATTCACTTCAAGTCGAAAATATCCAGTGAAATTCCAAGCTAAGACAGAAGATTCCTGATTTTTCCTCCCTGCTCAGCGCCTTCCCTCACTTGACCACGCTGCATTCATTTAAAACTCCTCATTCCCCACCCAGAGGTCACATCCCCTATTAATCACTCTGAAGAGCCCCTCAATTATCTGCAACCACGATTACCCCAACCCATTCCACGTCCCCCATGACATTTGGATAACTGAGGTTGTTCTGTATTATTATTATTTTTCAATTGTGGTAATTATTGTACATTAAACCATTAGCATTCATTACTCCTACAGTGTGTAATTAGAACAATGGTGGATGGATTGCTACCGACTCTAATGAAGTTTTTATAATTGTAATTTATGGTCGTCAAATTACCTTTCTTAAAAATGAAGGCTAATATTAGCCTCTTAAGTTATGGGGAGGGGGTGGTAATTACTGCTAATTGATGCTGCTTGTTTGCTCTCCACACAGAGCAATGCTGATCCCATCCTGGAGCAGGGGGCTGGGAGGGGATCCTGGGGGTGTCTGTGACAAGAGGATGGGCCAGGCTCTGCTCAGTGGTGCAGAAATTGAGAGTGAAGTTCCTCCTGAATGCTGGGGAGAATTCCCTCAGAATTCCCTCAGAATTCCCTCAGTTTTCTGATTTGTCCAGGGGGATTGGTGGAGTTTCCTTCTCTGGAGACGCCCAGGGCTGTGTGGGATGCTCTGGGTGCTCCGCCTGGCCAGGGGGTGGGTGGGTGACCTGAATGCTCCCTCCCTGCCCCAGCCACTGATCTGGGGATCCATCCAGTCTCCTCCTAGCCCAGGATGGAGGAACATCCTCAGAAAGCAGCATTCACCAGGCCTGCCCAGGTCTGGGAGGGGATCCTGGGGGTGCCTGTGACAGGAGGATTGACCAGGCTCTGCTCAGTGCTGCAGAAATTGAGGCTGAAGTTCCACCTGAATGCTGGGCAGAATTCCCTCAATTTTCTGATTTGTCCAGAGGGATTGGTGGAGTTTCCTTCCCTGGAGACACCCAGGGCTGAGTGGACACAGGGGTGGATTAGAGACCTCCTGGAGCCTCATCCCACCTGGAGAAACCTACATCCAGTGTGGGCTCTGTGCTGCAAGGGGCTGGAGCTGTGCTCTGCCCATCACTTCAAACGTGGTTACATGATGTGGGACACAGCTCTGAGTGAGGTGCTCTGGGGGCTCTGCCTGGCCAGGGGGTGGGTGGGTGACCTGAATGGATTCTCCCGACCCCAGCCACTGATTTGGGGATCTGGGGATCCATCCAGTCTCCTCCTAGCCCAGGATGTTCCTCAGAAAGCAGCATTCACCAAGGTCTGGCCATGACACTGTGATGGGACGGAGGGATCACAGAGCCATGGAATGTCCTGTGGGAAGGGCCCCACAGGGGTCATGGAGTCCAACCCCTGTTCCTGCACACACACCCAGCAATCCCACCCTGGGCAGCCCTGGGGGTGTTTTCCAAATGCTCCCAGAGCTCTGGCAGCCTCGGGGCTGTGCCCTGGGAGCGTGGGCAGTGCCCAGCACCCTCTGGGGGAAGAACCTTTCCCTAAAACCCAACCCAAACCTGCTCTGGCCCAGCTCCAGCCCTTCCCTGGCTCACAGAGAGCAGAGATCCGAGCTGCCCCTCCCCCTGAGGAGCTGCAGCCCCCCATGAGCCTCTCCTCGGTCTCCTCCAGGCAGAAGAACCCCAATGACCTCAGCTTTGTATGGAGGGAACTCCATGGGAGCTGAGATGGGAGCGCTGGTCTTGGTGGGCGGGGAGAGGGTGGGGAGAGGGCAAAGAAGGGGCAGGGAGAGGACAGGGAGAGGGCAGGGAAAGGGCAGGGAGAGGGAAGGAACGGGCAAAGAAAGGGCACAGAAAGGGCAGGGAGAAGGCAGCGAGGGGGCAGAGAGAAGGCAGGGAACGGACAGGGAAAGAGAGAGGGCAGGGAATGGGCAGGGAATGGACAGGGAAAGGGAGAAGGCAGGGAGCAGGCAGAGAGAGGGCAAAGAAGGGGCAGGGAGAGGGCAGGGAGAGGGCAAAGAGAGGGCAGATAGAGGGCAGGGAGAGGGCAAAGAACGGGCAGGGAATGGACAGGGAAAGGGAGAGGGTGGGAAAAGGTAGAGGGCAGGGAGCGAGCAAAGAAGGGGCAGAGAGAGGGCAGGGAATGGGCAGGGAGAGGGCAAAGAAGGGGCAGGGAATGGGCAGGGAGAGGGAGAAGGTGGGGAAAGGAAGAGGGCAGGGAACGGGAAGAGAGAGGGCAAGAAGCGGGCAACGAGAGGGCAGAGAGAGGGCAAGGAAGGGGCAGGGAATGGGCAGGGAGAGTGCCGGGAGAGGGAAAAGAAGGAAAAGGAAGAGCCCCGGCGCTGGCCATGGTGCTGAAGGGCCCCTCGGCGCCCCGAGAGCCGCGGGGCAGGCGCGGGCATCCCCCGAGAGCCGAGCCCGGCTGGAGGGGCCGGTGCCACCCTGCCCTGCCTGCGTTATTTCTGCTGTGGTTGTGAGCTCCAAATAAGCCGCGCCTCGGCGCCCCAGCGGGAGGGCGAGTTTTGCTTTAATTGCCTCTGTTTGAATCAATTTAGGCTCAATTATGCTCCTCCTTAGGTGTAATTGAGATGTTGGTGCCTATCTCCCGGAGGTGGGTGCGATCATCCCCCGAAGCACGGGGCAGGGCAGAGGCTCAATCCCCTCCCGAATGGCTGATCCTGGTGAGCTCAGGGGGAGGATTCCCTCAATCCCCTCCCAGGGAACAGAGGGGCCTCTAAACCACTTAGGAAACTGAAGCTGTTGGCACTTTTTTGGGTTGCAGCTGTCACTGAGGGGTGCCAAGCAGTGGAGGGGACAATCAGAAGAGCCCTGGCCACCAGAAGGCTCCAAACTTTAACCTCAACATGACAAAGATGATCAGGAATTGGCTTTTATGGACAAGGTTTCCTGCAATGATGGCAAATCTCCAAGCTGGAATATGCAGCATTCATCAGGTTGTCCTCAAGGTGCAGGTGCAGATCTTCTGCTTGGCCACAGAATGAAAATTTATTCTAATACGTGAGGAAGAGGTGAATTGTCACCGGTTTGGCAACACTTTCAAGATTTTTTTTCCCTTAGAACAAGAGAAAATAAAAAGTGAATTGAGTTTGGGGTTTTTTTTTGAGATGGTAGTGGTGGTGTTTATTGGGTTAAGCTGTTTTGTTTTTTTTCTTGTCTGCAAGAGGACAATTCGCTGTCATTTTCCTGCTTTGCTGGGATCTAAGGTAAGGCTAATCAGAAAGCAAAAGGCTGATCCAGAGACCTCTGCCTCATTCATTGTCACAATTAGAGAGCTGGTCACTGGAGTGATTTTTCAGAGGTTTAAAAAAAAAAAAAAAAAGAAAAGAAAACATTTCTGTGGTTTTGACCTTCGGAAGGTTCATGTTTTCTGCCTCAAATGCAGCACAAACCCAGCAGTTGCATCTTGGTGGTGCAGTAATGCACTGGCAGTTCCTCATCCCCAATCCTCACAAAAATGGAAAAAAACCTAAAAATAGAGTGGAAGAGCATTGCTGAAAAGTGTCACTGCTCAATAGTGACTTTTGTAAGGGTGGCTATGGCTGGGTTTCACTTAAAAAACAAAAAAAAAAAAAAAAAGGGAAGGGAAGGGAAGGGAAGGGAAGGGAAGGGAAGGGAAGGGAAGGGAAGGGAAGGGAAGGGAAGGGAAGGGAAGGGAAGGGAAGGGAAGGGAAGGGAAGGGAAGGGAAGGGAAGGGAAGGGAAGGCACCTCCTGCAGTGCCCTTGGAGCCTCCTGCTGCTGACTGTGCCTCCAGTGGGCCACCAGCAACTGGGGCAACCTGGGCCAGGTGTGCACTGGGTTTCTGCACAGAATTCCACAGAATCAAGGAGTGTTTTGAGTTGGAAGTGTCCTCTGAGGGCCACCTAGACCAACCACCAGGCTGCTGAGAGCCCCATCATGAGTGACCTTGAGAGTTTCCAGGGATGGAGCATCTCCACCACTCCAGCACCTCATCACCTTCAGGACACAAAACTCTTCCTTCCTGTCACTGTAGGACAGGAAACAACATGAGCACGCACTGCTGTTCTCAAGGTGAAAAAAGGGAAGTTTATTTTCTGACTCCAACATTTATAGATTTCCAAAAGTGACGGTGGATTGGAGGGTGACAGTGCCACCTCTCCAGTGACACTGGACAAACCAACAGCCCATCAAGTTTCTCCTCCTCCATAAAAGAATGCAAAACAATCAGTTATTTACAGAAAGTTTGTGAGAAAGTTTGTTACAAGAATGTAAACATCAGAAAGTTCAAAAAAACTTAAAAAAACAGGGTGACAGCTTCGATCTCCTGACTTTCCCTTCTTTTAGTTTAAACCCACAACCCCTCGTCCTGCTGCTGCAGGTTGTCCCCAGCTCTCTTGGAGCCCCTTCAGGCACCGAGATCTCCTTTTCCTCTCCAGGCTGAGCCCCAGTTCTGTTGGAATTTCTCCTGGGAGAGTTCTGCAGCCTTTGGAGCACATCTGTGTCCTGCTCCAGAGCTCGGAGAGGAGATTTCTGATCCTTGGGGAGCTTGCTGATCCCATTCCCACCCACAGGATCCCTCTGTCCTGAGCCATAACCCAGCCTGGCAGTGCCCAGAGCCCTTTCCTGAGCCAAGCCTGGGCTGATCCAGCTTGGCAGTGCCCAGCCCCTGCCCAGAGCCTTTCCTTGAGTCAAGCCTGCCCTGATCCAGGCTGGCAGTGCCTGGAGCCCCTCCTTGAGCCAAGCCTGACTTAACCCAGACTGGCAGTGCCCAGAGCCCAGCCCTGAGCCAGGCCTACCCCAATCCAGCCTGGCACTGCCCAGCCCATGCCTGGAGCCCCTGCCCGTGCCAAGCCTGCCCTGATGCAGGCTGGCAGTGCCCAGAGCCCTCTCTCTGAGCCAGGCCTGCCCTGAGCCTTCCCTGACCCAGCCTGGCAGTGCCCAGAGCTCCTCTCTGAGCCAGGCTTGCCCTGACCCAACCTGGCAGTGCCCAGCCCATGTCCCTGAGCCCCTCTCAGAGCCAAGCCTGCCCTGCTCCAGGCTGGCAGTGCCCAGAGCCCCCTCTCTGAGCCAATCCTGCCCTGATCCTGCCCGGATCCAGCCTGGCAGTTCCCAAAACCCCTCTCTGAGCCAATCCTGCCCTGGTTCAGCCTGGCAGTGCCCAGCCCGTGCCCGGAGCCCCTCCCTGAGCCCAGACCCATCCTGGCAGTGCCCAGCCCATGTCCAGAGCCCCTCTCTGAGCCAATCCTGCCCTGCTCCAGCCTGGCAGTGCCCAGCCCGTGCCCGGAGCCCCCTCCCTGAGCCCAGACCCATCCTGGCAGTGCCCAGCCCATGTCCAGAGCCCCTCTCTGAGCCAGGCCTGCCCTGCTCCAGGCTGGCAGTGCCCCGCCCGTGCCCGGAGCCCCCTCCCCGCTCCGTGCCCCGCACGAAGGCGCTGCCTGGGGCCGCTGGCAGTGCCTGGGCGCACAGCCCTGATTAGATCGCTGTCACCAGGGAACAGGAAGGTTAATTGCCATTCTCTTTGTGTGCCGCGCGGAGAGGAGACCAATTTCAGCTCAGTAGCAACAAAGTGTTGCCTGCTTGCTTTGGAGGGGGGTCGGGGGAGAGCAAAGCGAGGGGAGGGCAGCGAGGGGGTGTCGGACAAGCGGGCAGGATTGTGCACGGACTTTGAGCAGAGCTGTGTCTTGTCTGGTCCAGCAAAAGAGAAGTGCTTAACAAGTATTAAGAGACACAAATAATTCTCCTTTTCTCCTCTGGCCCATTCTTTTCTCTCTTTCTCTTTGCTTGTAAATCCTGCTTATCGCATCTGAATAGCAGAATGGTTTCACACCGGACCTTTAATCTGGCCCAGAGCAGCCCCCAGAGGGGCAAAGTGGCTGAGGATTACCTTTTATTTTATTTGATTTTTTTTTAGCTTTCTTCCATTCCTCCCCTCCCTTGTGGTGGTGTAGGTTTTTTTTTTTTTTTTTCCCTTTTTCTTTCCCCTTGCTCTGCATTTGTTCTTGGAAGGAGTGAGGAGCAAAGGCTTAAAGGGGGGGAAGGGGGAAAAAAGAAGTGTGGAGGGGGTGTTACAAACTTAAGGGGATCTGGATCTATTCAGAGAGACTTGTCCATAGCCTTGCTGCTTTTGTTCGCCTGCCATTCTTTAGCTGATTTCTTCACTCTGGTAAAAGCCCCTTAATTCCCTTGTAGATACCGAGAATCCCTCCTTCTCCTGCTCTGCCCTCCTTCTCCTCCTGCAGCCCTGTGCACCCTCCTTCACTTTCTCAGACTCTTTATCCAGTGTCCTCCCAGCCACCAACAAAGCCCAGAAACCACCAGGTTTCCTTTCAGAAGGATGAAAGAGGGAGAAGGGGCAGGAGGAGGGAGAGGAGATGGGGAGCAGAGTGTGTGTGTGAGCATCTGGGCACACCTGAGCCACCCTGCAGGGCTTTGGGGGCTCTCCCTGCCCCTTTGTGATGTGGGGTTTGATCGTTATGCACACTCTGTTCAGCTCCAGGTGCAGGGCACATGGCCAGGCCCTTCAGGAGGAGCCAGGCAGCCTTGGGGGAGGCAGCCAGGGCTCACACCAAGGGCTCCAGGGGCTGCTGGAGCCGGGAAGTGTCCCCAGGACGCAGGGATGGGCTGGAGACCCAGCACAGGCCTGGGGAGGGTGAACATGCCCAGGCGCACAGCAGAGCAGAGGCCCCTCCAGCCTGGTCTTCTCTCAGGTTTCTGTGGCTGAGATGTCCCTGAGGTGTTAGAAAGTCTCTTTTTTCCCAGCCCCACGACTGAAGAAGTTGAGATTCCTCAGTGCTGCTTTTCAAGGTTGTTTATTTTCTCTTTTCTATTCCATTCTCTCTCTGACCTGCTGAGATCTGTCCAGCAGGTTGGGTTGTGGCACACTGACCACCCTCAGGATGGTTTTACCTTTTTATACTAAGAACCACATGTACTTTATTGACAATAATTTTCCAATACCTATCACCTATGTTAGACACTCTGTCTCTACTCTAAACCAGTCCAGAAGTGCCACCATCACAGCAGAAGATGGAGGACAAGAAGAGGGAGAAGAAGAAGAAGAAGAAGAAGAAGAAGAAGAAGAAGAAGAAGAAGAAGAAGAAGAAGAAGAAGGACAGGACATGCCCAGATTCCTCCATCTTGCCTCTTGAACCCCCATTCTAAATCCCCAAAATTCTACTTTTTCACCCTGTGATAAATTAACTATCATTCTACTCAAACTCTTGTGGCTTGGAAATCTTCACACAAAGTTGGTAATTGTTTCCATGGGCTAAAATGGAAGGCACAGGTGTTTGTGACTCTGTGCCAAGGTCTCTGAGCCCCCTGCCAGGGTCTGGGATCACCCAGGGCAGCCAGAGGAATGTCCTGGGTCTGCCAGTCTCTGTCACACTGAGCCAGGAGAGACATTGCAGGGGAACATCTCTGGGCAGAGCTGGGAACAAAGCTCAGGGAAGGTGCTGCCAGCCCAGGGGTGCCTGCCCAGGGTCTCAGTCACAGCTCCTGGGCTCAGGAGGGCTCAGGAGGGCTCATTTCCCTGGGATTCACTCCCAGAAACTCAGGCAGCTGCTCAGCTTCAGAACAGCAATCAGGCTGAATCTGCTGCATTCGCCCTTTCAGCCCATGGGGTTTGTCCATGGGGGTTTATCCTCAGGTGGGATCCCCAAGGTCTCACAGCTGCCTGGGGTCACTGCTTATCAGCCTGGAGCTGCTGGGCTCTCTGCAGAAGGAGCAGTTCCCCATCCTGGCCCATGGCTCTGCTCAGGGATTGGGGATGCTCCTGCTGCCAGCCCCAGCTGCTCTCCTGGAGCAGGGAAGGGATTGACACCTCCCCCAGGGACACTGGAATGTGCAAACCACTCCCAGCTGGTTTCTCTCTGGGTTGGGCTTGAGTCTGGTGAAATCCAATGCTCTAAACTGGCACTACCAGCCAGCAAAAACATTTGGACCAAACCTGGTGTTTGTGGAGCAATTCTCTGAGCTGCCATGTCCCTGCTCTCCTTCCAGACACTGCCCCCTTCTTCCAGCCCTGCCCGGGAAGCTGGGAAAGCTCCAGGGGAGCCTGGAGAGGGCACAGGGAGAGGAAGAAGAGCAGACAGACAAGGCCAGGCTGGGTGGGGCTCCGAGCAAGCTGACCTGGTGGGAGCTTTCCCTGTCCATGGCAGGAGTTTGGAGCTGGAGGAGCTCTGGGATCTGTTCCACCACAGGCTGTGCCATGATTCAGTGGCTGTAAAGGTGTTGGACAGGCCACCAAACATGGCTCTGCCCTGCTCCTGCAGGTCCCTGCTGCAGCACAGCAAGGGAGATGTGCCTTTGTGGTGGAGCACAGGGGACATTTCCCAGTGCTGGCTCTGCAGCAGGAGGTGATAAATTCCTCCCTCTTCTCCTGTCCCACCTTTTGACCCCAGAGTAAATCAGAGCCTTGGGCTTGCCTCTAGTGCTGAATGCACTGAATCAAAGCCATCCTCATGGGGAGGGGCTCCTGGGGCTGCCTGAGCACTGACCACCACCCCAGAGGGTGTTTGCAGCCACACTGGCTGTGCTCAGCAGCGGGGTGAGGTAAAGCCCCCAGTGCCCGTGGTCAGAGCCCAGCTGAGTACCCCAGCCTGGAGACATGGCCCAGCACTGAATGGAGCCAGGGATTTTAGCTAATTCGTCCCAGCCAATTAATAAACCCAGTGAGAGACACAGACCTGGGCAGAGAGACCTGGGGTGAGGAGGGATCCTGCAAACAGGGAATCACCCACACAGGAACCAGAGATTCCAGCTGCACCATCTCACCCTGGCAGTGCTGAGCTCCCTCTGCCCTGAAGGACCAGACCCCTTCAATGTGCTGCCCTGCAAGGAAAGGAAAGGGCACAACCCAGGTACCTGAATTACAAATCTCACAGTGGGGAGATTCATATCTTTATTGAGCTGGTAGCTGCTGGGGAGGGAGGGAGGGGGGATGCAGAGATGAGCCTTGTCAGGGCCCTGAGAGCACTGCCTGCCCTTCCTTGCCCTAACCAGGACAGGCTCAGGAGACTCTGCCCCTCCCCAGCAATTTCTCCCACTAATCCCACACAAACTCCCAGTGCTGGGCTGAGCTGCTGGGTAATACAAGCCAGCAGTGAGGATTGCTCACCACCACCAAACTGCACCTTGAGAAAGCTCATTTGGTGTATTTTCATCTCTGATGCCTCTCCTCTGGGGTGCCAGGGTACAGCTTTCCCTTGAGGGCACATAAAGCTGCCACCAACACCAGCACCACGAGTGCTGTGACACAGGCAGGTGTCGCAGACAACTTTTATGAAAAATCTTTTCTTTAGGATTTTTCCTCCTGAGAATCCGAGAGGCCTCAGGAACAAAATGTAAACATTCATTTTCTGCTGCTGTGGAATGCAATGGAATGCAACAGGTGCATCTGTGATTGGTCTCATGTGGTTGTTTCTAATTAATGGCCAATCACAGCCAGCTGGCTTGGACTCTGTCTGAGACAGAAGCTTTTGTTATCATTCTTTTCTATTCTATTCTTAGCCAGCCTTCCGATGAAACTTTTTCTTCTATTCTTTTAGTATAGTTTTAATATAATATATATCATAAAACAATAAATCAAGCCTTCTGAAACATGGAGTCAGATCCTCGTCTGTTCCCCAACCCAAGAACCCCTGTGAACACTGTCACAGGGAGGCACAAAGGGTGCTCCAGCTTTTCCAGGTGGCTGCCCTGCTCCTGTCCCCACGCTGGTGGCACTGGATGGAACCCCAGGCCGAGCACAGGAGCAGTCTGATAATGAGTGATTCACACAGTGCCAGCCAGGAGTCATTCAGGCAGCAGCCTGTGGAGCACAGCTGCTGTCCAAGCACCTGGCCTTCAAAGGGTGAATGAGCATTAAGATTATTCCATAAAAGCTGGTCCAGGGGGATGCTTTATGAATGGAGGTGGCAACTGGCCCCGGTTTTTGCTGGGCTGGAGGATGATTTGTGCCATGTGTTTGTTGGCCAAAGGCTGCAGCAGGCTGGGGAGGCTTGAGGAATGTGGGAGGAGGTTTGGGAACACCCAGGAGCGGAGGGATATGGGAGGAATTTCAGGGTGGACGGGCAGCCAGAATTCCCAGAGATGTGTCTGGAGTTGTTTGGGAGCCAGAGAGGGATGGACGGCGCAGATTCCATTTTTTCTCCTCTTCCTTGAGGAAAACCCACCAGAAGCCCCATGCAGCAGGACAGGTGTGTGGCTGAGGTCCCCCTGGAGCCCACCAGGGCAGGCTCAGCTCTGTGCACAGCAGTGAGGCTCAGCTCTGGTGCTGCCCAGCCAGGGCAGGGTGCAGGGCACACTCAGTGATCAGTGCAGGCACTCCAGAGCAGGTGGAATGAGGAACATCTCGAGGGAAAGCACTTTTGGCACTCCCTCTGAGCTGAATGCTGATCCACCCCTGGCCCTGAGGTGGAATTCACCTCCCTGGTGCCTTCACCTCTTCCTCCAGGTTCTCCTTGTGCAGCCCCACCCTCACCTGACAGTGCCAGAGGTGACATTTCTCATCTTGGACCTGCACATGGGCCCAGCACAACAGGGAACCTGGCACAGCTGCTTCCAGCCAAGGGACAAGGGAATATTCCCCAGCAGCTCCAGAACAGCTCAGTTACTTCCTCTGTTGGAACTGCAGCTGGGAGAGGGATTTGAGATCAGCATCAGCACCCAAAAAGGGATTAAAGGCTGAAAAACCCCATCCAATCCTGCCTGTCAAGGGGCAATTCTGCTCTGCAGCTGAGCCCCAAGCCTTTAGCAGTGCCAGTTTCACCCAATCCCTGCAGCACCCTCAGTGTCTCCATCCAGAGCTCAACCCTCGTTTGAGGTGGAAAACACAGCCCCAGGAAGGCATGCTGAGCATGAATGTATTTAATAATTTATTTTTGACAAAATGTTCCAACCACAAGCCACCACTGTCCCCGTGGCTGCTCTGGTGCAGGTGCTTGGTGAAGGAAAATCTCCATGCAGGGGCATCTCCCCCTCCTCCTGTTGGAACCATCCTCAGCCTCTCTGGAGCCCGGGCTGTGCAGAGGAGCAGGGGAGGGAGAGGAGGAGCTGGAGATGTTTGCTAGCAAATAAAGGACTGTGTGCTCAAACACTCCTGCTCTGCCTGTCCCTCCCTGGCAGCGTTTGCTCAGCAAACACAGCTAATTCACCAGCTTCCCAACGTTTGATTCAGTCTGCGAGAGCAAACCTTGCATCCCACGTCCCCAGGGGCCTCCTCTCCCCGCTGCTTCACCCCCAGCCCTGCAGCTCAGCACCAGCCTTCTGCTCTGCCCACATCCCTTCTGTTCTTCCTTCCTTCCCCCAAAATCTGGGAGCTGAGGGGCTCAGGGTGGGCAGGTGACGGAGCAGCTCCTCTCCTGTGCTGCCAGCCCTCAGAAATGTGGGAAAACACAACCCTGGGCAGTGTTTTCCTGGGGTTCATCCGTAGCCAGGCTCCAGGCAGCTGGGCAGGGTGAGCACAGCCCTGACTCCCTGAGGTTTGGCCATGAGAAGGGCCATGAGCCAGGTTATGAGCCCATCTCTGGATGGGACAGGCACAGATGGATCCTTTTTCCCTTTGCAGCAAGGCAAGAGGTTTTGCAGAGGGGTGGGTGGGACTACAGCTCCGACTGGGCTCCAAAGCCTTTTTAAAATGTGGATGGTTCCTTGTAACCAGTGGCCCTGGTAAGGGCACAGCCTGAGCCCTTGGCTGCAGCAGTAGGAAAAGGTTTTCTTGCTCGACTGGTGCCTGCTAAAAGAGTGGCTGTTTGAAGTTATCAGGAAACCAACCTGGAATCACCAAGTTCATCCAGATGTTGTTTTAGACAGAGGAGTCACCAGTAGCTGTGTGGAGGCACTACAGAGTGTCATAGTTATGGTAATGAAGAGCAATGGTAATGAAATCCAGTATATTTAACAGGGACACAGATGCCAAAATGCTTCAGCAACTCCAAAATGCTGAGTTTGAGTCAGGGTGCAACACTCTTTTCATTTTGGGATGGCAGTGAGGCCATTCTGCTTAAATCTGAGAATCTTCAAGGTTGGAAAATCCCTCTAAGATCACCAAATCCAACAATTAACTGGTCACTAATTGCAGTTTGTGGTTTGGAAATGTGTTTTCCCAGTGCCATGGTGAGGTGTGAGGGCTCCAGCTGTGCTTGGACAAGGGATGAGAAGGACCATGATGGTCTCAGGGCTGTGTTTTCACCGTGCTTCTCCTGACCACAGGGCTGTAAACTTGCACAGACCCTTCTCCTGCTCAGTATTCAGTCTAAATTAGAGTATAAAGACCCCAGTCAGAGCCAGGACCAACCCTGGGTTTTGGGCTTGGTTTCCCATCAGGAATCAGCAGTGCCCCTCATGCTGTCTCATCCATGCTGCTGCCCAGGACAGCATCCCTTGAGCAGTGTTAAGCCCTTGCCTTGTTTTAGTTTTTGATTTTACAGCCCAAATCTCAGCCATGACCCCACTGTGTCCTGCTCAGCCTCTCAGATGTCCTGGCCTGAAAACACTCTGAAAACGCCCAAATTTTCCCCAATAACTTATAGAAGATCTCCCATGGTCTCAGCAGAGCCTCCTGATCCCCTCCCCAGCATCTCTGGGGTTCTCAGCACTCCTGGACCAGAGCACCCAGGGCAGCTCCTGTGCCCAGGCTGCCTCCAGCATTTCTCCAGGCTATCCCGGGATGTTATTTTTAATTCCGTTTTTGGTTTCTTGAGTGAAATGCTGAGGTTTAATCTATTCCTTGGGAAGAGAAACAACCAAGAGCTGCCCCTGCCAGACTTTGCAGGAAGAGAAGAATCCATGTGAAAGGATGGGAAGTCCTGCACCACCAGCAGAACTAAGGCATCACAAACTGCAGAGCTGCTTCCTTGTTCCCTCCAGGTGTATTTGGGGAGAAATTTAGGAAAACAGGGTATTAAAACACTTGTAGCTGTAGCACCCCCAAAGTCAGAAAGAGGAGTCCTGCCTCCACCACCCATGCTTCTCTCAGGTCATTTTGGGGAGTAATTAGGTTTTTATGGGAGCCTGGTAGCCTAAAGTGAGCTTTTAAAAGGAGATGTGGCTGCTCTGTGTCCCAGGGGAAAAGGGTATGTGGGGAAGGATGGAAATTGTGCCTCTCTTTGCCAGGTGCAGGCTGGCTGCTCAGGGAGCCCCTTGAGGAGATGGGAATGTTTGTCCTGCAGACAGGCTGCAGGCACTTGTTAAACTGGAACCACCTCCCTTCAGTGAACAGATTTTCCTCCAGTGAGCAGCAAACTCTCCTTGGAAGCTCTTGGAAGGGGCTCTCACTCTTTCCATCAGCTCAGCACATGGAAATACTCCATGGAGACTTTTAGGATGAGGGAGAAATCCCCAATTCTCCCATTTCTGCCACCCATCAGACCTTCCCTGGTGCCTGGAGGTCGGGAATGAACTGGGATAGGGTGGATGTGCAATTTTGGGGGTTTATCAGCACCCAGAGCTTTCTGTGCCTGCAGATGAGAGGCGAGCTGTGATTCTGCAGCAGGATGCTTTGATTTGGAGCAGGGCTGGGAGCAGAGCCTGGCAGTTCAAAGGCAGCAGGGCTGCAGCAGGCAGCTGGCACCACTCCTGCCCTATCTCTGCTGGACACAGCTCAGCTTGGGCACACGGAGCTGAGGATCTGAAACCCAGAGTGCCTTTGAAAAATCTTCACTCAGAAACTCTGCCTGACACAGCGAGGCACAAAAAAGGCCTTGGAGCTGTGCAGGGGCATGGAGAGAGCAAGATGTGAAGGAGAAGTGCTGCTCCTGATGTGCCAGGGCTATTTTGGTGCCTTGACTCTGAAATAAATGCCCCAACAGGTGCTGGGCTGAGGCCTCCTGGCTGATTCCTCTGCTGGGCCATGGAAACCCCATCCCCATTTGCTTGGGAAAAAAGCCCCCTTGGAGGCTTTGGGGTTTTTTAATTGTTCTTCCTGGCTGATTTCTCTGCTTGGCTATGGAAACCCCATCTCCATTTGCTTGGAAAGAAACCCCTTTGGAGGCTTTGGGGTTTTTTCTTCATTCCTACTGCCCAGGTTCTTGTGGGGAGCTCTTCAGAGGGTGTGGCTGGGTGAGGGGGGACAGGCAGGTGTGACAGATGTGGGAAACCTGCCGGGACATTGCCACTGTCATTGCAGGGATCAGGAAGCCCTGGAAGGGTTTAGGGTGGAAGGGACCATGAAGATCGCCGTGTTTCAGCCCTCCTGCCATGGGCAGGGATGTCTCCTCCTGGACCAGGTTGTTCAGAGTCCCATTCAGCGGCCTTGGATGGGGCACTGTGGTGCTGTCCAGAGCCTGGCCATGTCCTGGGGGAGGCAGGGAGGAGATGGAGCCCGTGTGTGAGCAAGGAGAAGCTGGGCTGGTGCTGTGGCACCACTGCAGGAGCAGCTCGGGATGACATTCTCCCACTGTGTCCCACACGTGGGTGCCGGCCATGTCCTGTGCTGGTCACTCCTTGGCCAGAGAGGCCAGGACAGAGGTGTGCTGGCCCTGCTGTGTCCCCAAAGCCTGCTCCCCTCCTTCATCCCCTATTCCTGCATTATTATTTCCCCCCCCCTCTAAATTCATCTCCCTCCGCCAGCCGGGGCTGTCCCTGCTGGAAAATTACTCTGACAAAAGCTCCCTCAGCAGTAATTACCTAAATGGGGGGAAGGGAGGGGACAGCCATTTACAATCCACTTCATTGCGGGATTAGCTAATTAATTAACGGTTTCACTGACAACTCGAAGGGGAAGAGTGTGTTAAATGGGGAGGCTCTGGAGCTTGATTTATGCGATCTGACACCCACGCTCTCCATGCCGCCTTCCCCCGGCCGGGCCGCGATCCGAGGGGATGGAGAGGGGATGGAGAAGGGATGGATGTGCTGCCAGAAGGCTGCGACACGTGTGGGGACAATGGCGAGGAGCAGGGAGCAGCACGGGGTTATGGGCTGGCAGATGAGGCAGGGCTGGCAGGGACACCCATCTGCCCGGCTCTGGCACAAAGAGCCAGCCCGGAGCAGAGGAGGAGGAGGAGGAGGATGGTCCTGACCTGCGCTCCCTCCTCGCTCCCACCTGCTGTCGCTGGCTCTGAGCCCTCTTGTCACCAAACTGTGCCCGGGTGGCTGCAGGGTGTCCCTGGGCGCTTGGGGTGGGATGAGGAGCAGGATTGGTGTCCCCTCGCTAGGAATGGAGCTGCTGAGAGGCCCCAGCAGCAATAAATAAATCCTGTCCTATTCACTCTAGGACACAAAATAAAACGATGCAGACACTGAACTCTCCAAGGTAAAGAAGAGGCAAAGTTTAATTTCTGACTCCAGCATTTATAGATTTCCAGAAGTGACAGTGGATTGGAGGGTGACGGTGCCACCTCTCCAGTGACACTGGACAAACCAACAGCCCATCAAGTTTCTCCTCCTCCATAAAAGAATGCAAAACAATCAGTTGTTTACAGAAAGTGTGTGAGAAAGTTCATTACAAGAATGCAAACATCAGAAGGCTTAGAAAAACTTAAAAAAATCAAGGCAACACCTTCCATCTCTCCTGACTTTCCCTTCTTTTAGTTTAAACCCACAACCCCTCGTCCTGCTGCTGCAGGTTGTCCCCAGCTCTCTTGGAGCCCCTTCAGGCACCGAGATCTCCTTTTCCTCTCCAGGCTGAGCCCCAGTTCTGTTGGAATTTTTCCTGGGAGAGTTCTGCAGCCTTTGGAGCACATCTGTGTCCTGCTCCAGAGCTCGGAGAGGAGATTTCTGATCCTGTTCTCTGCCCACCTTCCCTTCTGTTTTTTTGTTTCTTTGTTTTCTTTTATTTTTTTTTCTTTCTTTCTCCTTTTTTTTTTTTTTTTTTTTTTTTTTTTTTTTTTTTTTGGGTGGGGGGTTAGGGCTTTTTTTTGGGGGTGGTTCTTGGAGCAGACTGGGGTTCAGGAATTCCTCTGCCCACCACCCAAATCCCCCCCTGCCTGCTGCCAGGTGACTGTCACCCACACTGGCACCTCAAGGGACAACCAGCTGTGGATTCGGATGGGGAAAAAAAATACAACTTGAGAGTTTCCAGCTGGATTTGTTAATTTGAGGCAAATGTTAAAGCGTGTGTTGAAAAAAAAAAAAACCAACCCTCGGTGCTTTTCCTGGTTAATTTGCATTTGTTTGTTTGTTTGCATTCTGCGAGGGCTGTAATTCCCTTTGGAGGGAACAAAACTGCCAAGTTTCACACCTTCTCTGGAGGTGAAAATTTCTCACGTTGGTGGCAAACCCAGGGATTGGTTTGGGCAGAGGCAGGAGGGGGGAGAGAGCGGTGGGACTGGGTTTCCTTCCACTTTCATCTGCTGCTGCAAGCATGAAGGGGAATTTTTGATTATCAGCTGCAAAAATAGAGGGGGACTGAGTGTGGGGACAAGGTGGGACACGCAGAGTGATGTCCATGGGGTGGGCATGGAGAGCTGGGCTCATCCCAACCTCTCTGCCCTGCTCCTGACTCCCGGAATTGTTTCAGCCACTTGAGCGTTGGAGGCAGGGAGCGGGTTAAATCCAAATAAATATAATAAACAAACAAACAAACAAATAAATAAAATAAAGGCAGTTGTGGGGTACACCCGTGTCTGGCAGGCCTGGATCTCCCCCCACCCACCCCCGGGGAGCACTTGGATTGCTGCCTTTTTTTTTTTTTGCCTTTTTTTTTTTTTTTTTTTTTTTGATGGCTTCTAAATAGAGGCGCCCGATCGCATCTGGGAGGAAAATGAAACAGATTTCATTTTTCACACGCGGCACAATGGCCGCGCTGACAAAAGAGGAAGGCGGCCCATTGTCCCGCTCTGCATCTTCACATCCTACCTCTGTCCCCCGAATTAACCCCTTTCACCTCGGCCTTTGTGCCCGCGCCGCTCCGGAGCTGCCGAACAAAGGCGGCAGAACGGCCCCGCCGTGTCCGGGCTGCGCGCGGGGATGTGCCCGTGTCCCCCGTGCGGCTGGCCTTGTCCCTGTGCTTGTCCCCTGTGCCTGTCCCTGCCCATGTGTCTGTCCCTGTGCCTGTCACTGCCCTGGCCCTGTGCTTGTCCCCTGTGCCTGTCCCTGTCCCTTTCCTGTCCCTGTCCCTGCCCATGTGTCTGTCCCTGTGTCTGTCCCTGTCCCTGTCCCATTCCCTGTCCCTGTCCCATTCCCTGTCCCTGGCCGTGTCCCTGACCCTGTGCTTGTCCCCTGTCCCTGCCCCTGTCCCTGTGCCTGTCTCGATCCCTGTCCCTGTCCCTGTCCCTTTTCCTTTCCCTGCCCTGTTCCTGTCCCTGTGTCTGTGTCCGTCCCTGTCCCCTGTCCCTATCCCTTGCCCTGGCCCTGTCTCTTTCCCTGTTCCTGTTCCTGTTCCTGTCCCTCTCCCTGCCCCTATCCCATTCCCTGTGTCTGTCCCTTTCCCTTTCCCTTTCCCTTTCCCTTTCCCTTTCCCTTTCCCTTTCCCTTTCCCTTTCCCTTTCCCTTTCCCTTTCCCTGTCCCTGTCCCTGTCCCTGTCCCTGCCCCTGTCCCCATCCCTGTCCCTGCCCCTGTCTCTGTCTCTGTCTCTGTCTCTGCCCCTGTCCCATCAGGTCCTACCTGCTGCTCTCTTTGTGTCCCCCACCTCCTCTTCCTCAGGGATTGGGGTTTGCAGCAGCAGCAGCTCAGACCAGGGAGAAGCTTCACCCAGGGAGTGTCGGCACCCCAGGAGCTCTGGATGCTTCAGCATCATACCCTGAGCCATAAAGCACCTGCAAGCATCCCTCTGCTCCTGCTAGACCAAGACCAAGAGCTGTGGTGGCCCCACTAACCACAAATTTTATTTGCACATTGAGGAGTTTGGGGGTTTTTGTTTCTTCCAAAGCTTTTTATTCCCAGCTCTGGGATGGTTTGGCTTGTCACGCTCAGATCCCAGCAGTGCAAAGCCACAAAGCTCAGGGACGAAAAAGCCCAAAGTTTTGGGCAAAGCTCTGAGGAGTTTGGGGTTGCTTGGGCTGGTTTTGGTGTGAGCCTCAAGGGCAGGGCAGGGTGGGTACAGCCAGGCCCAGCAGAGCTTTAATTCTGTGGGAAGCAATTTCAGAGATCACAGCATTCCTTGGAGCTCGGGAGAGCTCAGGATTGCTCTCCCCAGCCTGCTGCTTTATCTCCTGGGGGTCTCGTTGCTGTATTTTGTTCTCCAGGATCATTTTGGCTCCTGTCTATCTGACAAACCCTTCTGCTCCGAGATGACACCGCTGCGATGACGCCCGCGATAATTCCCTCCATCCCTGCAATCAATGCCCGCTCCTGCCTCCAGCTGCAGCGGGGTTTCTAGATGAAAAATCCCATAAAATCACACCCAGAGATGGGTTTTTCTCTT